>NW_027509231.1:2426915-3146915 GCF_048541705.1 Temnothorax americanus
GCGTGCGGATTGCGGATTACGTAAGGCCGTGAGGCGCGTTTACGTAAGGTCTTAGCCCCGTTGCGGTTCTCTGTCAAATAAACCGGCATGGTCCGTGCCCTTACGCGTGTGCTCAGCCGCGGATCTCACCGAGAGAATAGCGAGATCCGCGCGGATCTACTCTCCGAAGAGCTTTCGGAAGAAGCGAGACGTGCCTTTTGATCGCGATCGACGCGTGTCTGGAGTCCGTTTACGGATTCGCGAACTCATCGCCTTTTACGCGTCCTGCTCCAGGCTTGAGGAAAGCTTGAAACCTTTGTTAGCGGTGTTAGCACGTGGCGCCGTTAATTTCAGCTAATGTTTCCAGCCGAGGACACCTATCTCATAATTTCAAATGACGTTGGTTGTGCGGAATATGGGTCGAGGCGGCGTTTCCGCTTTCGCGGATGGCTGGAGGTAACACGTGTCGAGACTCTTCCGAGGATAAGATTAAATAGCGAGGAGAAACTGTCTCCCCGCCCGTACCCACCGGGGGCGCCGTTTTCCTCCAAAGTGCCTCCAAAATAGCGATTAACACCCCGTTCAAAACGTCTGTTGCCGAAACGGGCTTACAACGCGTTCTCGGTCGAGGAAAGGAGCGCTCGTTCGTTATAAAAACGCGAACGCGAGTTCGCATTGAGTCGCGGTGCTTTTATGAAGTTAGTAGGCATAAAAAACGAAGCATGTGCGTTCGTGTCTTTTTAAGGAAAAAAATGACGAGAATTCCGATGGTATATGTCTCTTACAAAATTGCACGTAACGCGAAAGTCCGCTCGACGCGAGAGTATCGCGCGCGTGTGCGTCGCTGAAAGTGTGCTTCTAAAAAAAAAAAAAAATAAAAAAAAATAAAAATAAAGAGAAAAACATGTGCGCTTTTTTGCATACGAGAAAATATACCGTAGCGGCGCGAAAATGAAAAACAGAGATTTGCATTACACCTCGTTACCGCGTGACGAGCTGCCTTTGAATTCCGCGATACAATTACACTTGGAGATGCACAGGTGGGTCCATATTTTTTCCCCTCACTCCCTCTTTTCCTCCCTCGACGGGGACACGCGCGCTTCGCTGATGGACCTCGCACGGGGCAACCGCATTCGATGCGTCTGGTCGCATTGTTTCTTTTATGACACTCATTATGCCGCGTGTATGCGCGTGAGCCGCGCTATATCATGTACTTAATAACGTCGAGGGAAGTACATTGTACAAAACACCGGCGGCAATGAAAAAACAGTCTGCTGCTCTTTATACAGTTTGTTACATTTAGGAACTTTGCTATTGCGACAAATGTATTTCTCTCGTTTCCGAATATATACTTATTTTATGTTGTTTATTACATGTTGTTCATGTACATGTTTTATTCTAGCGTATTGCACATATAGATGTTTTAGATTCATTGCGCCTAAATTTAGATTATACTTGCAATCACTATACGATCATCGAAAAGCACATATTGATATACTTTCAAAACGACGCCCTTTATGAGCTTGAGATTTATTTTTCGCGTTTGCTTCTTCGCGAGCAGTTTCGAGTTTCGAAATTTCTGAAAACCGCTATTCATCGCTTCAATTCGTCGTTCTGTTGAATTCCACGATAAATTAAATCTCGATACAGCGAGATCGCTCGCGCGACCGTTCGATTCGATCGCAGTGTCGACCAAATAAAAACATCATTATCACGGAGCGCCGACAAAGGCGGGGCAAAATCTTTTACAGCGACTTCCATTATCCGGCGGCGGGCGCGAGCGTTTTCACGCTCGAAAATGGAATCGTTAAGCGGGACGCCTTCTCGTATCCTTTTGTCCAGAAACTCGTCCTCGTTTCGAGGATACGTGGACGGCGGGATTTCCGTGTATCGCGCGACAGCGCGGCGTTTCCCTCGAAGCTTGCCGACAGGACGGAAAATTCGCCGGTTTCGATTCCGCGGTAACGACGATCTCGATTACTCCCGCTGGACGCAAAGGCGACGGTGCCTCGTGCCTCCTCCATCGACATTGTCGTCTCCCCCTCCCTATCTTATTCGAAATTGCAGAAGGAGAGGATGCATAATTCGGTAGCCGATATTAGGTCTCATTGTTACCGGATTCGGTACGCGCGCGAGCATTTGCAGATACGCTAGCCGATGGAGCGTGCCGATAGAGTAAGGAATATCCTGTGCGAGAGAACAGCTGAATCGTGCGGCAGGAAGGAAGGAAGGAAGGAAGGAAGGAAGGAAGGTAGGAAGGAAGGAAGGAGGGAGAGAGAGAAGGAGAGTCGTTCTTCGAGAGGTGGAAATGACATTTGTATGCATTGCGACTCGTATTACAGTACAGCCAACTCGATCCAACACGTCTTTTTCTCTCTCCTCCTCTCTCTCTATCTATCTCTCTGTGTCTCGAGTCCTCATCTCCAACGAGTTACTCCATGATTACTGTTTTCCTATGCCACGGCGCGCCTCCTCGGTTGCTCCTACAGGGAAACCGCGCTGCGTCGTCGCGACGACGCCGCGACGTCACGCCACGTCCCTATTCACGTTCGCGTGTAGGATGACAAACACCTCAGCTGACCCCACAATGCGATTGGGAATCAAATCGAACTTGGCGAGAATCGCGCGGACGATGTGCAAACCTTCATTCTCAGAGAGATAGTCTCCTACCCTATTAAAATTAAAATACCCTTAAATAGATACTCTAGATACTCTAGATATCCTGTATTAAGATACGCTTTTGCCCCGCGCTTGTATCGAAGATAGAAATATCAAAATCAGCCGAAGCAAGTTCCAAACTGCATGTAAATTTCACATTGTCTAGCAAGAATATATTCGGTGTTTCAGAACTCGCAAGCTCGTGCAAGCTTCGCGGCGCAGGTTATACGCATGTCGATAGGGAAATCGATAATATCTGGATTCGGCACTCTATCGTATATCTATAAAATGGCATTGAAGTATAGGTTCCTCGCATATATCGCATCTAATACATCACTCGCTTCTTTCCTTCTTGCGCCGTTACTCCGTACTCTCGTCGGCATTGCAAAAGGTCCGCGAAAGCGCCAAGAGGGACGCGCGCGAGTATTTGATCCTTGAACTCCTCTCTCGAGCACGCAAGAAGGAATCTGTCGGGATGAAGTGTTCGGTATTCTGTGAGCTTACGCGCGCGTTACCCCGAAGCGCTGGGCGAGTTCTTGATCTAGAATTTCTACGGAAATCGGTGCACAGTACAGACGCGAATATAATCCTCGGATAAAGAGTAATAATATTTCCCGCGAATTATACGCGGCTTGTGAAAAATTTTTGTCAAGAACAGAAAAATTATCTCTGCAGGAGAAATAAAACTTAATTAACACATTCACCGTAAAAAAACTGATTTTCCGTTCATATATCGGATTAGAGATGATTTTATATTAAAAAGTACAATGTGTGAAATACAATTTATAGTATTGAATTTATAATGTTGAGTTACATTAAAAATATGATATGTAATATTTAATTTTTTTTTACTATCGTCCCATGACACTGATGATCGACAAAGCAAAAAATTCAGCGTCGGTCACCAATAATTAAAAAAAAAAAATTATACGAGAATTAAATATATTTATTAGCTTTAAAGAAATTAAATATTTCGTTTAATTCAGATAAGGAGTAAAATTGAAACTGAAATATAGATTCGCACAGAACAGACAAATAACTGACTTGCTTCGGCTAGTTACGAGGAGTTCGCGAGAGAACGATGCGTAACGCTGCGAATCAATTAATTTTTGCTGAAAAGAACGAAAAGAGAGAAGGGGCTCGCGATTCGCCCGCGAAAAAACTTGGGTAATGCATCGCGCTGTCGGTCGCATTACAAGCGCGAACTCATTGCAGGAACACCATCCATCACGCGGTCCGACTGCGGAAGATTTATCTCGGGCGATTATCCGAGGATAAATCTTCGTTGCCTCATTTTCGCGGCGCCCCTGAAGTTAGCGGTAGACGTCCCGAGGTCAGGCGCCGGCGCTCATTTTCATTCTTTTCGGCTGCCGCGTATGCGAGATGCAGCCATTTAAAAAGATGATTCTGCAGCGTGGAATTGATGGGCCGACGCGTGCCGAGTCATCGACGATCGTTAAGAGAGTCACTGGCCGCGGGTATAAGAGGATCGATAAGCAAGCACTCTTCCAGAACATCAAAGTCCTCCAGACCGCCAGAGAAGCGATTCGCTTCGAATTCTCCGTCCGTTTGGCTCGCGATTGAGCGCGAGGTCACGTTCGCGCGGCGTGCAAACGCAACGCCGCGAGCTCACGCAATCGTCGCGCGAGGTGCGCGGCGTACGTGAAGAGACTGTAAGTTCGTTAGTAATCGATGTCTCTGGATGGCGAGAACTGCTGAAATCTTCCAGGACATTAACCACATAACGAAATAACGCTCACTCATTGAAATAATAATTATTTCAAAGAACGTTAACCGCGCGATTAGGGATAGCGTATTTAAATCGTATTCAATCTCGCGCCAGGTTTGGCTGGAGCAGAAGTAACACACAGAAACTGAGCCTATTCCGCCTGAGATAAATTTGAATTAAACGCTAATATGATTCGCGAAAGTCAGAAAAACCAAATTGTTTCTATCGCGATTATTGTTAACGTGATTAAAAAAAAAAAGATACTGAGCGATATATTGTTCTTTCAAATTGTGACAAAAACTGTTTTTTTTACCGTCGAGTTGAACTCAATGATTATTAATGCCATACATTACATTATGTAACAAAAAAATATGGGAAAAAAAATCATTTAATGTGTAAAGTTACAAGGTTTTTCGTATCTATTTTCGTTATTGAAATTATTTAAAAATTGCCATTAAAATTCAATTTTCCTTGTTACCGTTTAGACTCGCTGCCGTTTATTGCAGCCACAACCGATATAAAAAATTCGTGGCATGTCCGCCCATGACGTGACGCCGAGCCGGAGAGAGGATGTCGTGCCTAAGCGCTTGTGCCTTTAACGATGCCACTCGCAGCGGATCGAACGGCGATACTCTTGCGAGACGGGACAAGCGGTGTCTGCAATTCGCCCGCGGATAACGCTCGTCATTATAAAAAGGCCCCCCTCCCATTACCGCTGTCTACGAGCACCGCACCGAGATGTAATCTTGCTTTATATAATAAGATAAGACTTTTATTGACACATAATTTGCGACGTACCGAACGATCTAACCAGATTGAAATGAACGTTAATACGGTTTCGCAATCGCATCAAGTCTGATGGGGATCGGACCTCTTTACATTCATAAAAACTTCAGTAATAACGTAACACGAATCTCGCACTAATTCCAATTTAATCTCGGTGTTTTCCGAAGGATTCGATCTCCTAATAATACTCACGGCCATCGATCGGTTTTGACGTGCCGAAAATTTGCCAAACAATGAGATCGCGTTATTCGCCTTGTAGAAATACGCCGGACTCGCCGAGCGAGAAAGAAGAAAACAAGGGCCCTACATTGGCGCCGCGAGAGGCTTTGTGCGAAACCGCGCGCGCGTTATATACTGTGCTGTGACGAGATGACTCGTCACTGCGTCAATGTAAATCAAGCACCCCGTGTCTCGTTTTTATTTTCGCTTCCGCACTTTGCTCGCGCGCACGCGTGGGCGTGTTCCGCGTCTCCTCCCCCGGTTTCCTTTCTTCTTTTTTTATACAAATTCAACCTTATTGATTTCTGCATCAAAAAAACAGCTCATTCTCTCGTCCCGCTCGTTCGCTCGCTCGCTCGCGCGCCGCTCGTACACTCGCGGAACCCCGTTGCTGCATCTCCATGGAAACCGCAAATTAAACGCGCGGCGTAGAGTAACGACAGGTGAATCGGTCCAAAGGGTGAACCGGATTTTAAATTAAAAGCTCGCATGTGCTGGCTAACTTTCGCCGGCTTTAACCTAACTTACTGTGCTTGCCGAAGGCTAACTTTCCCACGCTGTCGTGGCGCGTGTTTGGAGTCCGATTCACCCTTGATTATTATACAATTGAGAAAATTAGAGGGAAAAGCGTTACCAGTGCGACGTGCTGCTAAATCCGCTTGCGTTAAATTTCTCTTCATATATTGCGTTACTATAGGATTAGGATGTTATAGATTTGTGGCACGTATACAAACTTTTGTTAGAAACCTTGTCTCTTTTTATCAATTCTAAGAAAATATATTATGCTCAATCTCTGTATACTAAAGATTAGATTATCTCGATGACGTTCGGATGGAACCGAGGAGTAAATCGGCACGATAAATTAAATATTCTAACACACTCAGTTCACTTCCTATGTTGCGTCGTTCGAAAACTTCACTCGGATGCAGACCTGTAGCGTCGCGCGCGTTCTGTTCTTGTTCAATTGTTAGTAAGTAACAAAGATAGAACGACGCGGTGTGCATCCGAGTAAAGTTTTCGAACGCAGCCCTAGAAGAGGCTATACTTGCATAAGTACTGAGTACTCGGTCGCGACAAACAGATAAATATCGTTCCAAATGTTTTCTAAACAACTAGAGCTACAGATACCCCTTTGGGCCCACGCTGGTCCCGCAACATATTATTTTTGTATTACTATTACTTCAATATATTTCAGTGCGTTATCATTACAATTTCATTTTTTTTTGCAAACCTATTTTCAGCATATTATCATATTATTATCACTACTTCAATATATTTTCAAGAGTATTGCTATCACAATTTCTTTATGGTATCACGTCTCCATAGCGCTCTCGCTATTCCGAGCTTTGCCGGTATACATCAGGCAGACTCAAAACTAAAGAGTAGCACTTTGGACCGACATCGACAGGCCGAGATCAGCCGGGACGTAACACTAATAATCTTGACGAGGGTCTCGCAACGATAAAGAAAGAGAAAATCCGAAAAGAGAAGTACGACTGTAGAATAAATGAGAGTTTTATTCGACATCGCGCGCCGGATAAACTGACTGGCTTTTAAAAATATATAAACCATAGTAATGAGTGACAAATATTTCTAATTTTTACCTGGTTTCAAAATTTAATTTGGTAACATCTCTTTTATTAATAATTAACTCGATTTTCATTAAAAACTTGCCGCTCCGTTTTGCAGTATCATTTAGGGGAATATTGTTAAGCGCAGATCTAATCCCTTGGCTTTCGACTGACTGACGAAAAACAAGACGGCCGTTACAAGCTCATTCCGGACGTTAATCCCTCGCGACAGAAATTATGCGCGAGTTTATAAGGAACTCTTCACTATTATAAAACACTCTTCACTAGGTATTTCATTGCGTAATCACAGTTTAAAGTAAAAATATTAAAATGTCATCGTTCTCGAGATTAGAAGATTGACTTGGAAATATGAAAACTATTAATCATACTTAATCCCCGGACTTTAAACTTCAAAAAGTGAAATAAATTGATTTGCGTGCGTCTATATTCGTAATTATTTCTGTTGAATTTAATTATATCCGAGCAATTATGTGAAAACAAAATTCAAACAGCAATTACCGAATAACTGTTTCTTATTGGAATATTATAATGTGATTGATAAACTCTGAACTATAGCGCAGCCAGAGTTCAGCAATAGAAAAAACAGACCCATTATTTCGAATAAATAAAAAAATAACAAAAGATACATTCTCCGGAGAGCTTCTTGAAGATAAGCGTCTTCCTTGTCGTTCCATGGATGTGTGTACGAAAGAACCCGCACATTATAATATCCGCTATTTTCTTTGTGGACATTTCACTGATTATGACGGCGCGCCGAGGAAACTTTTTCCAACCACGGAAAGTGGCGCGTCCGCGCTCCCGTGCGCGAGTTAAGTTCGAAATCGTTGAATTGACGTAACTTTGAAACTCCGACTCCGAGCGACCTCGTCACTCTTTTCTTTATGGAATGATTAGCGGAACTTTCGAAGCGTCCCTGCGCCCGACAGATATCCACCTTGTCATGTTTAGTCGACATGCACGTTTTTGCCGTCCGTGTCATTCTCGGAAAACCGGAGGGAGGGTCACCAGATGTGCCGAGGCGTTTCCGACAAAAATGTTGAGTTCGCGCGGACACCAGGATTTGCGGGCTAAAATGTGCTAATTTCAAAAACGCAACGAAAGCACTGCGGGCCTGACTTAAATATACGAAAATGGAAACAGAGATTTTTACTTACGAACCATCGTGCATTACAGTATATACTTAATCGTTAGACAAAAATATTATTATAGTTTTGTATTACATTAATTTCGTTTAATAATAAAATACGTAATTATTAAGTTTTATTTATTAATTTATGATCTTAGCCAAAGGTATCAAGCCGGGGATTTCTTTAGAAAGTGTACGCGAACTCGTATTTCTATCGGTATTAATGCGATAAGTTGCGGCTTCTGTATGATTACGGATTACGTAAAATAACGTGTGTGTATACAAAGGATGTAAAATCTTAGGTATTACTGTCGCGAGATAATAACCGAAATTATGGCGGGCACCACGCCGATGCCATATTCGCGCGAGATTTTTAGAAAAAAGTGCTACTACGATAAAAGACGATTTTCTCCCGTGAGTTCCAAACAATAACGATTACAATCGCGCATGCGTGGTTCATTCGCTTTACAAATGCAATGTGTGCCTCATTTATTCATATACCTGCTGGCGATTAATTATACGGCGTATAATACACAGCGGCGATTACAAATTAAAATATTGTAATAACTCCTAGTGCAGAAGAGAAAGAGAGGAGGGGAAAGAGAGACACCGCGCGCGCAATGAATCGGCACAGACCGCGGAACGTGCCTAGTGTGTTATTCACGATACGCTTGTACAAGTTAATGCGGTTCGGTCGTATTATATGCCACCGACTAACTGTGTATTTCAGCGAGATTAATGAGTTCAAAATATGGAGGTCATTAATATCAGATCGCTCCGCGCGTCGACGGTGCCACGGTTAAGCGATTTTTTCTTTCCGGCAAGCGTATCCATAAACGTCATTACGCATTTAATAATAATGACGCTATCATTATGCTTTATCATGCGCCGTAAACCGTCAGCTGTCCGTCCCGAGCGAAATTACGTAACGCGGGAGAGAGAGCGAGGAGATCCAGGCTGTAATTACGAGTTACTCGACCAAAAAAAAAATCCGAAGTTTAACGACAAGGATCCAAAAATATGGAAGAAAAAAAGGGATCTCTTAATCTCTTGCGTCTTAATAACGCAAAAAAAAAATTAAAATTTACATTTTAGTGTCCGAAAGATGTCCAGCATTTAACACTAGAACTACCGGAGATTAATCTTTATTTATTTCTACCGAAGAAATCTTAGAAAAAAGAGAAAAAATTAAAAAATTTTCAGAAATAAAGACATTTTAAAAATAAGTAATAAATTATTAAAAAATATTAGTTTATTTTTTGACACTTTTGGTAGTTCTATAGCGTTAACGATAAAAAGGTACTTCACAGCCGAGGGAGCCTTTGGTCGTTATATTCGTCCGTATTATATTTTATCTCCGCGGAGAAAAATACGTTACGCATTCGTCGTATTCGACGTGTTCAATGCGTAAAAGCCATTTCGACTCATCATCCCGCTTGGCCGGAAAACCTCAGAAAATGCATCGTTTATGATGCGGAACCAGGAAAAGGAAGGAATCCTCGGCAGTCGGGTGGTTCGGATCGATTAATTATTTAACGAAACCCCCTCCCGCAGTCCCGCACACCGCTCACCTTCTCTTCCTCCTGCTTGCCCACCTCCATCCACTTCTCGTTGCTCTGCCGGCGTTTTAGCCCCGAAGCATCGGCCGCTCGCGTTCCGTCTATGTTTCCATCCCGTGCATCCCCCCCCTCTCTCTATCTCTCTCTGTCTTTTCCCTTTTGCGCGTCGACACCCTCGTCGACCCCAACGGCCGTCCCCGGTCTGAAATTTCATCGTGAACACGAAAATCGTAACTTCGATCGCGCATAGCACAACCCTCAACCGTGGTACCTCCGTCTACTGCACGCGAGGGGGATGTTAGTACAACAGATACGTAATTACATACCTTTTGACGAGAAATCTTGCGATGTTACGTATACACGTGCGCAAAGAGCGACGGGCTACAATCGGGATAATATTAAGAAACAGACCAGCGATTAAACTTGAAGCCGAAAAGTACAACAGTTTTAAAATCATTAAAAATAAATCTAAGGCTACAGAGTACTGTAGAGAAGTATATTAACAATTATAAGAATCATGATTATGATAATTGATGCGCTTCAACAAACAATAAACGGTTGATAACGAAAGCAGGCCTGTGGGAACATCTCGAGAGGCGCGAATGTATATATCGCTGAAGAAATATGAAACTCGCAAGACTCGGAGAAACGATGGAGGCGCGGGAAATGAGAGGAATAGTCAAAGGAGGGGATAGTCGGGCGTGATAAGAGGGTAGGGGCGCAGGATGCACAGACACACACAGTTAAATGGCTCGATAGCTGGTGGACGAGGCGAGGGAGCACAAAGGCGGTGGATCGTTCTTTGCGCTGTTAAAAGGCCCTCCTTCTAAACGACCATGGCGAAAAGGTTCTTCCTCCTCCTCGTCGTCGTAAACACCGCGCGGCGACCTCCCTCTCTCTCTCTCTCGCTCTCTCTCTCTCTTCCTCTTGCCTTCTCTCCCATTCTATTTTCTCTCCTCGTCCCTTATCGCCCGGGCTGCACGTCGCTCCAACTCGCTCTCGTAGCTAGGAAAGAGAAAAAGAGAGAGAAACGCTCCTCCAGCTACCTTCCCTCCGAGCTCGTCGTCTTCTCGACCGCCCCGTGAATTTCATCGCGTACCGGAGAGCGGAGAGACGACTCCACCTTCCACGGTGTCTCGTTTCCGGGGTGACGTCTTTTAGCAGAGTCAGCGACGAAGACGCTGTCTGACGTCGCGGACGCCTACGGCCGATACACGCGAGAGATCGGTATCTTCTCGGTCAGGTTGGGATACGAGATTTCACAGCGCGCCGCTCGATCGCCGGGAGATCGGGAGAGATGACGGTCTTCACCCTCTCTCGCGCGTCGATATACTTTGAGAGGATATTCAAAGAGATCCGAAAGGGCGGACGAGCACGTCGCGCGTCGGTGGCACGACTATCGGTTAAACGAGCATTACTCCCCCCCCCTTGCTTCCTTTATCCACGGTATCTGTCTCCTCGTATTTCCTTTGCGGGTTTACCGCCGCTTACTGTTTACCGCGGTATCGTATTTACTGCGATTTATCCATGGCGTTATCGCGCCTGCGGTTTCATCTCCCTTTCGTATCCCGGCGCCGCGCCGCTGCCGGATATGTATTTTTACGATTACGATTCTTCTCCATTTTTCATCCGTGCGATACGCGCTGCGTAAAGAGCGGCTAGGAATCGACCCTAAGTATCGGAATTTAAATAACATGTCCGAGATGCGAAAAGACTGTTGGGCTGCATTTTGCGCGATCTCGTTGATCTTATTTGATTCAAATTATACAAAAGTCGGCGACAAATTTCGCTAATGCCTGATGGTACTAAATAATTTGCTAAGTAAATTGGCAAATAGTTGTGAATGATAAAGATCTTTATTCATTTCACGATATACGTCAATCCAACTTCGATATATCGTTTTATGGCATTAATGGTGTATGCGAAAATTCCCAAGGCACAAAATGTGTCCCTTTCTATATACGATATATGCAATCGTATAACGTGACAAGGTTCTATGGCGCTCTCGACTAAAAAAATTCTTTTTTCCAGCACTAACTAAAATTCCCACCATATTTACGGGAAATTTTGTGAATAAAGCAATTTCTGGACTCACATTAATCAATAATTACGACGGCCAATTGCTCGCGGTTTCTCGCAATTTGTTCGACGATTCTTGCCGAGTCGCAGAAAGCGATCGAGCGAACTTGGGACTTTTTGCGTCAGTGATTATTCTCCCCGTTTTTACAAGCGCGTCGATCGCGGCGTTTCGTCCAACGTGAGAGAACGAACAAGGGAATAATTAGGCCATCGAAAATGTAGCGGCGGCTAATGGAGAAGCGGCACGATCGATAGTTAATTATCACACGTAGACAGCTGGCCCGGGGTCGTTGCGGCGCGCAGCGACGACATCACATCCCGATTTGTCTCTCAGAAATAGAAATTCCCTCTCCCTTTCTCTCTCTTCCTTTTTTTTAATTCATCCATTCGCGCCGTCCTCGGGGCAGGCCGGTGAATCGATTCGCAGCGTCCAGCACGCATGCATATACGTTATTACACACCCCGCCGCGGTAATTTAGTTCGGGTCGAGTACGCTTAATACCTACTTCTGCCGCCGGTACGCATTCGATAATTATTCGACATTCGACCAGACCGGCCGAATAATTACACCTGTTTATCCGTGGCATTTAATATAACAAATGTTATTTGATCCCGCGGTCCGATACTTGCACGAGCGCCCGTATTTTATCATCCGATATCGGGGAAAACGCGGGGCGCGGCGCGCCGCGCATCACCGTCTCATAAATTCGCGAAAATCCGAAATCCGTCGTTTATTTCAAAAATCGCGGACCGCATCGCTTTTATACGTGGCTTCCGCCGCGCGATCGATCTCTCGGGCCGAGTGTTCGCGTAACGACGTAACCGTGGTACCCGGGAGATAACAGAGTCCTTCCTACATCCTATAATACATCCTTGGGATCATAGCCGCCTCCGGGATCTTTGCACGAACTCGTTGGAGTTACCGTACGCCGGAAATATCGACGACAAGCCGATCGCTATAATGCAACGCGCCAAGTTCGCGGGGTCAACATAATTCGACGCCGTCATACATATTTAACGTCCTTTAAGCCGGTTCCCCGTACAAGGGAACACGATGTCCGGATAATAGGCGTGGTGCATCATCCCCACACGTCGCATCGCGCCGCGCCGCGCCGCGCCGCGATCCTCGCCTTTGACCCCCGTCCGGCTAGAGAGCTGCGTTTCGATGACCGCGCGTGCATGATCGGCGTCGCGCGCGGATAAATACGAGAATTAGCGTGCGATCGTGTTTGTACATCGGCGCTTTTTCCGACGGACGACGCATGGCTGGCTTTCCCATTGCACGCGGCACACACGCACGCGGTGTGCGGTAAAACGCGATCGTACTTTTGTTTCTCTCGTTCCTGCCCCTCCACCCGTCCACCATTCTTCGCCGTTCTCTCCTTTTCCTCTCTTTTTCTCGCCGATTCCTTTGCAGCTCTCCAGCTCCACCGACCGACATGTCTGTTCCCGGGTTTTCCCTCTCCACCGGTCCGGTTCTCGGTGAATTTTCATGCTGCAATGTGATATTAAAACGCCGTTTCTCCCTGGGATATTTGCGCGTCGAGCGAAACGCAGGAAAATAGTTACGTCGCGCGCGGACTCTTTTTCTTCCACGCTCCTTTCTGCTCTTTTAATGGGAAACGGAGGAGGACAGATAGACAATATTTATTATACTCCGGAACTCGATCCACCTTTTGCCGAGCGGCATAAAGTAAATACGTAGCGAAATGAAGCTACGGACGACACGAGCGAAATTGTAAAAACTAGCTGAAGAAGTAATGATACTTCAAAGGGGCTGGAATACCCGCGACACAGATATCGTATATAATAATCTCAGCGACGCCGTCATAAAGGGTTATTGAACGATCGACGGCCGATGAACGAGAGGCAAAGTGACTGCATTTGTTGAATTGTGCAAAGATCGTACTTTAGAGAGAGCGACATTTAACGAGCGGCGATAAGGAACGTATAATACCAGTCATCTGCGTAAACTCTCGCAATCGTATAACGATTACTCTCCGACGTTATGCACATTGTCTCGGAAAAAAAAACCGGAAAAATTTATCGCGCACGTTGAAGCGCATTAAACAGCATTCGATTTGCACGCGGGTGGAAATATTTCGCAACATTTAATACAGTATTTACCAGTGAGCATTTTCGAGACCTCGCGTAACATTAAAATCGTATTTCACGCGCGACCAGCGGCGAAATGCACGGGGAGGAAGGAGTGGAAAGAAAATCAGCAACATATAGCGCCGCGATCGCAAATCTCGTACGTGTATATACGGATGCATTGTCCGCGAGCGCGAATTAAACCGCGGCGTTTTGACGGATAAAGTTCGGCTCGTCGATGAGCCATTAATTAGCTTCCGCGGCACGGACGCCGCGCCGGCCGATATCAAATAGGATGAACACGGGATTCTGCTGAGCTTTCGTAAACTGGCGTAACACACGTACGCTCTCCCGATTATGATACGCCCTACTAAGGATTCATAGAGCGATTACGCGGTCGAATTTATCGCGTTAATCATGGATTCGCTTGTACGGTTGCGTGTAACTGCGTGAGAAGCACGACAAATTGTTTTCACGTCTATAAATGAAAATATGTGATATGACAAACGGAATAGAAGATATTCTGTTTTGCTCTTTGGTTTAGAAAATTATTTAAGATGATAAAAATTCTTCTTATTCTCCTTAATTATACTGTAATATTTTGCTAATTAATAATATCACGTTTAAAGAAGAACATTACTTGCAGATCTCTTCTTTATAATTTTATAAAGTGCCAATTCCAAGAAAGTTGTGTGAATTAATGTGGCGAATGACATACGTATTTAGGTATGTAGAAAAGCAACGCACAACAGAATTCGTAATAACGTTAATAAAACAATTCTCACAATATCGAACTTTTAAATAAGCTTTCGTTTGCCAAGTGAAAGAGTTCGCTTCCCAGAAATGGGCACAGCTTCATCAATATTTATAAGATTGTACGCACTATGTCAGTGCAATATATTATATATTAGCGCTAAATCGCAGAGTGAAATAAAACGTGAAAATGTGAAAAAAAATTTCATGTTTAAGAAATATTTTATATTAACGTCAACACACTTAGGTCGTAATAAATAATCCAATATTTCATCCTCCTTAATTTTTACGATAACGATTCGTCGATCGATGGTTATCCTAATCAAGGACCGAGCAATAAAATTTTATTCCGCATCCGTGATCCTAAAAGCTTCGTTCGGAACCACCCCTTAATCCTCGATACTAAATATCTTCATCTCTTCATTCGGCTGTGCAACTCTCATTGGCTTTCTTCATGGCAGTCGGGGTAAGGCGGCGGTTACTTTTATATTCGAGGAGCCAGACTCAAGATTCTCTCGAGACTTGACCCAGTTCGTCGGCCGACACGGAACTTGGTCCATTCACGCGCGGCACCAGGCGACGCGAAAGTTTCGCGAGATATACACACCTGCGGACGAGAGGGCCGCCGAAAGTTTTACGGTTACCGTGCCGACCGCGCACCGGCTCCTCGACTCTCAGCGTTATTCAAGATATATTCGCGTATATACACACACGGTCGAGGTGATCCGAGCCGCACATTGGCTGGCACTTGATCGAAATTAATACGCTTCGGAAGTTTGGAGCTAATTAATTTTCAGTCGTGACGACCGGTTCTCGTCGTTAAATTACCGCTATTATCGCTCCTCGATCGGGCAATCGCGTTTCGTACGCAGTACACGGTACCGAAGTTACTGAATGTTCGACATGGAGTCGGAAAATTCGACGTTTGTCAAAGGCACACTACGGTGCCGTGTCGTCGTTTAAGCGCGAAATGTTTCGGCGCAGGTTTCGCGAAAATTACCACCCGCGTATTAATATTCAGCGCGAGAACGTACAATAGGAAGAATCCTACGTTCGAACGTAGCGCATCTGGAACGCAAATACTGTGCATCTGCATCGAGGGGAGAGTAAGGAGGAAAGGCGCGAATTAGGCGCCCGCGTTTCTCCCGGAGGAAAAACAGCGACGATGAACAACATCGATTAAACATTCCCCCGCACGAATTAAAGAGACTGTAAAAATTTGTTTACCTTCGGGAGCTACGTCGCGACGGTCGGCCGCGATTTTCAAATGTTTTAAATTTCAGATTGCTCAAATGCGACCAAAAACCCTCGGAGGTTCCCAGGCGACGGCGTTTCTTCCTTCGCCTCTCTTTCCCGGTATCCGGGAAACTTTTGTTTCTCTCCTCGCGGAGAGACCTGAGCTCGTCAAGAAGGAAATAATAGTAGAAACAGCGGAGCATTTTTATCATGCGAATTAATAGAAAGAGAAAATCGCGCGGAGACAATGCAATTAAAAGGATAACAGAGCCATTAGATCTTCCGATGGACTCAAACTTCCGCAAATTACACAAGCAAGACAGATCTGTATAAATTTGGAGCTTTTTCCACGTACTTTGTTACAGAGATAAATCGTGAGAAATTTAACGCGCGATGTGTTTGAAATAACATTTACTCAACTCCTCGTTCTAGCTTCAATCTATCCGAATTTCACGCTTGTCACTCATATGTCATATTAGATGTATTTTGCAGCTAAAAATTGCTTTTACAGGCGCCGCGCGTAGCGGTCGGGCCAGCAAAGTGTCGAAGCGGGCGAAGCCCCTCGATCCCGACGAGGACGACTATTACTACGATGATCCCGTGGATGAGAGGAACAATCCGACCAACGAGGCGCCGGCCGTGCCGCCCGGATTCCTGAGCCCCTCCGTGCGGGAGTACCTCGATCTCGGTAAATCGATACCCGGTACGTAAACAATATCATCTCGCGCAAAGTTGTCCCTTTGTGAGTCGCTTGGGGGCCCGATGATCCCCCCGGTCAACGTGCAACAGATAGAGCGTCTCGCTCCTTCCGTCCCCCACGTTTCCTCTTCCTCTATATCTGTGTGCACAGCTCCCGGAATCCTCCTCCGCGCTCCGCTTCATTCATCTCTCTTCTTCCCATTCTCCCACGTTTCGAAGTCGGGGACGAGAATTTTACGCGGAGACGAGTTGGACTCGCGAGACGCTCCGCGAGTGATTCCGTCAGGTAAGTAACGGGAAATAATGAGGAAATGGAGAAAGCGGGAGATATGATGAAATAGGCAGAGGAGACACGAGTCGATTGCGTAGACACTCTCCGTCGAACGCTTCTTCCGTATTCTTCGAGCAGAAAATATTTCACGCTCGACGGTGCCAGACTGCGAGGAATGTCAGGAACGCGGGAGTTACGCCCGGAATTGACCCTTTACTTTAAAGTACCGTCTGCGACCATTTCGCTTTATGTCACAAGGACGGAGAACAACGCTGCCGAATCCGCGAGAAATACGCAACTGTATATATATAACGGTTGAGTAATCTAATACATTCGTGGAATCATCATTTCCGCGAGCAAAGATATGCATCCCGGAGGAAAGTTTCATTAATCCTGATCTACTTGCACACAATGCCGATATACCTGGCAAGGTATACAGGGTGATCCAAAACGCGTGGGTGATAATTTAGAAAGACAAATTCACTGACAATTTTCAAAACCGATATTTTTCCGAATAAAAATACCAAGACACCAATGGTTGTTTTCAATTATCGACTGTCGATTTTCACAAAGCTTCGATATAAAGATTATAAATATATATTTATACATAGTTCAATGTTAAGAAACTAGAAGAGAGGATAATGTTCGCTCTATCGAGATTCGGCTAAAAACAGAATGCTAAAAAGACCCATGATTCCTGGCAGTTTCGAGACACCCCGTGTAGCCCATTATCTACGAGTTGGCGATTGTACGAGAAGGAAGGTATACGCGCGGAGGAAACGCCGCTCGCTCATGCGAATGAAGCGTCAGGTCGAGCGATACGCTTTGCCGGCTGCGATTATACAAGATTTGCCGGCCGCAAATGAATGGGATTTAAATCCAGACGGACGATGCAATACCGCCGGTGTTCATGAACACCCTTCAGCGGGTAATCCGGCCGACAATAGACGCCGGAATGAGGAGGAAGATGCTGGCGCGAGGCGGAAGTATAAGGAAATACGTAGCCGCATACCTCGACGAGCAATAACTTATCCTTCTACCCGCTTCTTACCTTTTCCTCCTCGTTTCCACAATAGCATAAAACGCGCCCAGGCCAGAGGAGGAACTCGTCGAATATGAGGCGCGCGCTCCGCTCCGCTCCGCGCCGCGGAGATAGCGGCAATTTCACTGATATTCCGCGACTCTGCTCAGACGAGACAAGAAGGGTACGCCACGTAACGGCCATTTGTCGATCGCCCGTCAATTTCCCTAACGTGCGTCCCTCTCTAAAGTTTCCCGAAAGTCACCCCTTCGGTTGACTTTATATACATCGACGCTGTTTCATATGAATTTTACGACATCGGTGAAAATCGGCGTTTCTATTGAGATTTTTACCAGATTTTAAATGCATTATTATTATTATTTTCTATATTAGCTGCGTTTAAACATCATAGCTTTGTATCCCGTTTAATCTAAAAGATATGTGATTATTATTACATGATGAAACACGTGAACTCAAAGTATTGTACTGAATCAGGACAATACACCTTTGTCAACAAGTTTCGCGGCACTAAGGACTTTAAACGATTAAATCTGCTTGATTTAAGCAGAAACAGCAGCGGATTTATCGATAAGCGTTTTGACGGATCGCTTAGAACCTCAAAATTGTTCCATAATATTATTACTATTTTACAGATTGATTATGATCGAACTCTGTACAATGAAGCACGATAATTATCGAGCAAGTCACAAAATCGAGAAAATTATGAAATTTAGGGTCGAAATTCGTGGAGTGTGTGGAGATGCAAAATTAATTTGGAATACCTGGAAAATTGTCGTGCTAGATAAAATTTTGCACTTAACGTAAAATAAATAAGCCGCTTACTAATGGGATTTTGTAATTGACATTTTGCGAATTACGTGTGTAATGCACCGTCCCAGTTTTTTCATGCCAATCCTCGCCACGGTGCCAAGAGGCGGTCGCTTTTGGTTTAAAAAATCATTACTTTAAGGCGAGGTAACTGCATTAGTGGCATATCATAAATTCACGTCAGTATAAACCGAACGAGAAACGCTATTAATCTCGACTCCGTCAGTGATGCAACTTTTCTCTCCTCGGCACGCTCTTCTGTTTCAAAAAAAATTTGTACTATTATATAAATCATAAAAAATAAAGGGCAAAGTTAGCGATACGTTTTCATAACAAATAAAACGCGAAACGCGAGTAAAATACACGAAATCCGATGTATTCCTCAATTGAAAGATAACAGAAAATTCGCAATCGCGGAAAGTGAGCGTTGCTCGAAGGTGACGGCGGTATAAAATTAGCGGCGCATTTTTAAGTGCAGCTTATCCTCAAGTGCTACCGTGATAATCTTGCTTGGCCATTAAACGCGCGGTCATACCGCATTAAGCGCGATTTATGTCACTTTGTGCCGGCTAATGGGTTCTTTGAAGGCCCGCTTTGAATTTCAACGCTGACCTATCGTAACGCGAGCAGGCAAGCGGCATCCGCTTCGATTTGCCTCGGTCGCCCTACGGAGGGCGAACGTCGGCGTCGGCCGCGCCGGCGAGAGAGCCGTTTCTCTCCCTTTAGCCGATCGATCGATCGATCAATCGTAAAATATTTGCTGCAGCCTTCGCGTAACGGAGGGAAAATTCCTATAATGGAGTTTGCACATCGCGTCACCGGAGGGTAGATAGAAAAGGTTGAAGAGAGGCTGCGCGCGGCAACTCCTGCGTGTGCACGTTACACGCGATAGAGAATGTCGGCCGGGTTGATTTATAAGCGAACGCGCGTGCAACACGGGGCGTTTGGCGCGCATAAAATTCATACACTAAATTAAATACGGCCATAAGTATACCCGGAGTACTCGCATGTACCATGTACCGCGAGCACTCGTGAAACTTTACGGAATAAAGAGCGATTATTTATCTCGGGCTCACGCCCGAAGGGGTTCACATGCCCGTCGTGGAAACCGCGAATAATATACGCGGTTAATCCGGCCGATCATTGTTCCACAAGATCTGATTATTTGATAACGCGTTAAACGTATTTTGTCGCGCGATTAAATCGATCGACGCGCTCTTCGAAAACAGGCCTCGGTGTAACGCAAGCGTCGCGTTTAAATCCCCGTGCTTTATAGCCCGGCGATAATCGTCTCGCGATGATAAATGTATAAATAAATATATCGATTATAAATGAAATACATCGGGGGTACATAATTACAATATGCCCAGACTATATAATTTGTGAAAATACGAACGTCAGGCAGGATATACAAAGGCTTCAAAATGTCAAATCCTCTTATAAACGCTACGCGAGGAGTAATCTGATAATATTCCTCCGATATTTCAAAAATGAATCGCCGGCATGGGCTATCGGCACGAGTTCGATGCCCACATCGACATCCATTTCCCCGCGAGCGATCCGATAAATGTCGCAGCGCGTCGACGATCAAGACCCACGAATTTGAGAAATTTGCCAGGGCGCCCGCGCCAGCGTGAAATTCCGCGAATATATCCATCGATGACGGACGAGAGCGTCGTCGACATTGATGTCAATCTTGCAGCGAAGAGCGACAACGATGCGACGGCGACGATGTCGTTGACGGCAACGACGACGTCGGCGCGCCTTTCGCTGATGTGACGAGGACCGATTAGCGCTCGCAAATTCCCAAACAATGCACGAGGAATTTACGCTCCATCGTAAACTCCAGTGTGTCTGCTAACTACCGTGACACCCTTCAGACAAGGGCTGACTATGCCGCCCCGAAACGACTGAAACGTTGCAGGGCGCAAAGGGAGCGAAGTCGATGAGGATAATCGCAGTGAGAGTGGCGGAGGGCAAAGGCCTAGGGAAAAACAGCGAGACAGGAAGTATAGAAGAGAGAAAGAAATTTAGAGAAACAAAAATAGCGAGAAAAAATAACGAGAAGAAATCGGAAAAAGAAGAGATAATTGTGTATGTGTAAAATGGAATAAGAATTTGGATGAAACTGAGCCGAGCTGATCTCTGAAAAAAATATCAAACCGCGATATACAGTTTGCGCTTGTATATCACTGAAATAAGCAATAAAACAAAAAAAGGTTTGAGATATAACTTAACAAATGTAATTAATAAATAAAAATTTAATAAATCGAGATGCAAAAAGAAGCATCGCATATATATTTCTAACTTCTCTATGTCAGCATAGTTTTACCGGCTTGTAGATCGTTCGCTCCTCCATTCGCGACCACACGTTTCATTATATCTGCCCGAAAGATTTCAGCTGACGTGTGCAAAAAAAAGTAGCTTGTACATTCATGAATAAACTCTGTTTCGTTTCCGGTACACGGCGAGCGCAATAAAATCATCCCCGCACGAGGAACGAGGAGGAGAGGGTAGCTGCGACGCCGAATCAATATGGTAGCGTAAACTTATCTCATTGACTTAACGGTTCTCAATCTCCCGAAGGGTCGCGCGGAGGCGCGCACTCCTCCCCTCGTCCTCACCGATCTCGGTGTGTCACTCTCCCGGATAGAATAATGAAATAGAGTCCCGACCCCGGATGAACTCTGCACCAGCGTGGCTCTCCTCGATGTCACGGCAGTTCCTGCGAGAGAGCAGCGAGATGCGAGGGGGATGAAAATACGGGGTCCGTTACGTGCGCGTCTCGTTTTCATTCCCCCCCCTCGGCTACCTCTTTCCCGCCTTTTCTTCCTTTCCCCGCTCTCGCGTCACCTCCCGCCTTCGCGCAAACCTAACCAGGTATACGTCTTTACGCGCGTTTCATGACGTACGGACAATGGCGGGAAAACGGGGATTGGCGCGGTGGAGGAGAGAATAAGGGTGATACAGAGGGGCGTATCACTGAGGGGGAAAATGGAGAGACGGTAGGGGAGACGGGGGCGGCGGACCGCGAGTGCATTGGAGAGAGACCGACGGAGGAACAACGCGGGATGGAGGGTATAGCTGCAGCAAACCTCGTCCCGTGCGCCTGGCTGACTTTATGACGATGGCTGAGACGTAAAAGAGAGGAAGACGGCTGCTGGATAAAAGAGAGAGATAGAGAAAGAGAGAGAGAGAAGGAGAGATCTGTGCGCGATCGTGGATCATGCAGACGTCGAAGCTTCGCCCTCCGTCCGCGAGACGCGGACGTGAGACTGCCAGGATGGCGACGTTCGCGAAAAGCGAATTTATGCAGAAGGAATATTGGCCGAGCTATATATAAACAACATACGTGTGCAATATAATATGCTTGATGTATGATTAATTTATAGAGAATGCGACCACAGACATGCTCGCCGCTAAATTTTTTCCTAATCTTCCGCGCGTACGACCTATGATCAACTAAATGATTCGATGAAATACGTTCGTCGATGAGAAATTAATTTCGTCGAATAATATATGTATATAATTCCTTTAATATTCGAAATAGCGCGCTAAAAGATTCACGAGCGCTAGCACACGCGTATTCCCGGATTTATGCCGGGCGGGAGAGGGAGATGACAGAATATCCTCGCATGTGCAATTAATGCCGCGCCACGCCGCGCCGTTCGGGCCGCTAAAAGGATTAATATCCCGCTCGTAGGACAAACGCATCCGAAGTGTAAACGAACAGCTGGATAATCACAGGAAACGGCTGTTTAATCGTTTTCGGTACGATTATCGAAGCCCGTATATGTATGACCATTTCGGTTCTCTGTCTCATTACGCGCCGCTCGGATCTGCTCGGATCGGCCTGGCTCGAACCAGTTCAGCTCGGAACGATTTCCTTGCGCGAGATAACGCTCGATGTCACGTCCCTATTCTAAAAGCGATTCGCTTCCATCCGCGCGAGTGCACTCGCACGCACATGCGAGAGCTTTGAGCAAAAGCCTCCGGCCATGTTCCGGATTAATCGAGACGCGCAATTTCATGCTCTCCTCAGCTCCCTCTCTCTCTCTCTCTCTCTCTCTCTCTCTCTCTCTCTTTCTCTCTCTTTCCCTCTCTATTTTAACACCTGTGTTGTTACCCGCACAAAGCAAACCGTGCGCCTCTCTCGCCGGATATCGACGTTCAATCACCTGCCAAGGGCACAAGGCGCTTAAATATGTACTTGCATCCGCGCGGTGTATACGCGAGAAATGTCGGCGCCAAGTCTCGTCACGCAATTTGGAATTAACGAGCGCGTTATCTCGAATAAGTTGTTAGGCAATTACGCGTCTTTCATCTAGCAAATAGGTTAATCAATCTGACAGCGACTGACCCATGACTGGCCTCGGCGACGCGAATCTGCGACGTTGATAAGCGCGGTACTCGGCGACTTTCCAACGCGAAGCGTTCTTACCTCGATCTTGCATTTTCGCGTATGTGCTACCTGTTTGCTACAGCACTTTTGTAACAGTGCCGGGAGCGATATCGGAAACGGAAATGGCAGCACAGTCACACTTATCTTTCGCAGATGACTCGACAATTGAGGTAAAAGTGAGAAAAAGGAAGATATGACGTTGCCCCGGAAACTTGATGTCTTCGTAATTGTCGGCAATAATAATAACGTCAACGAGAAACGACCGATGTCGAGAGAGAGATAGAGCTAGGAGTGTCTATTATAGGCACTTGTTATAGAAGTTCCTATGTATGGCGAAAGAAGCGAGGAAGAAGGGCAAAGTCGGAAAGGAAAAGATGAAGAGACGAGAGGAGAGGAGAGGAGAGAGGATACCCTGATTTCGTGTATGCATGTCCCGTTTTGCTTATTTATTCTGCTTCAATAATTCGAGACAGAAGTTTCACAGCGCGATCCAAGTCTCGACGTGAACTTTTCATTGCGTCTCTCTCGATACATCCGAGGAAGCTCGCTATTCGTCGCGAAAGGAATATCGACTTTGCGATGCGCGCTCGAATTGCAAAAGGGGATCGCGCTGCCAAACAACGAGCGAAGATACAATAGATAACAAAACGAGATTGTTTGTACATATGGAAACACATAGCGATCTCACATCATTTAAAATATACGAAAACTGTATAATGTACATACTGTTCTCGTTAAGAAAATTATATTTTTTTAAACGAGACGTTGCTATATTAAAAAACTATATTAAAAATATTTTCAATTTTATATATTGGGCGGCGCTCCTTCGTAAGAAGTATGATTTTCACGATTCAGTTCGATCATGAATTCAGAATCAGCCAACCGAAATAGACCGGGAGAGAATAGATTCGGGTAAAAAGACCTACGAGAAAGTTAAATAAAACGCGGAGCCAGAAAACCGCCATGGATCTTGCGGCCTTACCGGAAACGACGTTCGGCGACGTATAGCTTCACGACCGTCGGTGCGCGGTGCGAGTCCGAGTTCCTGATTTTAAAGATTCCTGTTTTACTTCCGAAAGAGCGGGAGACGTAGGACTTTTATAAGATTACACGCAAGAAAGGAGTACGCTAGCTGATCTCTCAACGGGAAAGATAACAAGACCGGTCCCGTCGTCGCGCGGAGAAACGTTGGTCGCGTGCCAAACCGCGTAAAATTCGTCCAAGAATGGAATCGCTGAGCCCGCACGGTTCCCTTAAAGTAATATGAGAAAGTATTCGGATAACAAATACCGTAGCGAACCAGCATTTTCTCTGATTAACGAAGAGAATTAAAAACGAGGTCGACGCTTATATATATGAAAAAAGTGCCCTCGTTAGGTGCACGAAAGATTGCATCCTAAATGCACGGGTAAAAAAATATCAGTATAAATCTTAAATCGCGCTCTAAATGTTAAGTTTCATATATATCAAAGACCTCGGAATAATTCCACTTAAAAGTACAATTAATCAATTATGTCTTTCCTGTCGAAAACGATTCGACCTCGACTGTTATCTCTAATCTCGACTGATCTGTTGCTTTAAAATTACTTTATCACACATAACGCAAATTCCTAATATTATCATAATGATCGTTATTATCAAGGAGGCGGTAAACTGAACTAATAAACATTAATACGAAAGATACCCATCCCATTTCCTTAGTAATATTTTGCAGGACACGATATAATGAGCACCGTTATCATCTATCCTTCGTAGCGCTTTGCAGGATGCGATATAATGAGCGCCGTGTTATCATCTACGTATATAGTCATCCTGTAATTTCAGTGGTGCAGGAGAACTTCTTAACGATTACAAGGAGACTGTTTTCTTACGAGCATTTATTTAAACAATTTTGCAACAATGTAGCATCTCGTTTTGTCTTCGGGTCGTGAACAACCCTCTATCTCTCCTTTCCTAATCTCTCTCTCTCTCTATTCGCGTCTTTGTCGGTTCAACTATTCGAATCTCATCGGGTGACAAGCTTAGTTTCGTCGGGCAGAAATGCTGTCGTTCACGAGAGCGTGTGACAAAGACGGAAAATGTCTCTCAGAGGTAGAACGTAAAAACTATACAGAATGGAATAATTAGGTTTTCATAGTAGATGTATAACGGAACTATCCTCGTATAAATGTTGAGAAACATGCTTTAACTAAGATACTCTAAAATTAAAGCAATTCACAAAATATTTAATGACAAAATGTGTAAATTCTTTTAATGTACAACAAATGTTATTTCATATACAATGGAGTTCTTATTTGTATCCACTATCCACCAAGTTTAAACTATTTATATAACTGTGTAAATTGTTCCTATAAATTAACTGGAAAGCGATTGCTTCAAGAGACAGAAGCATAAAGTTCTGTCAAATAATTAAACTTTAATTCATATTTATCAACACTTTTTTATAAGGATATCTCACATGCGTTTAGCTACTGTAGCATTTTAATTAATGTCTGATAATGCATTAGCTTGTACTATTGAGTTTCTCGCGAATCAAGAAATTCTCGCGTTAGTTTCACTCGGCGGAAAGTCGTTCAAGTTTGCTGAAAACAGTGGATTGGCCAGGTTTCATCTCGAGTGCCTGCAGGAATACCGATGCGACGCGACGCGATGCCGAAGCGATGCGATGTGATACGATGGGATGCAATACGAGCGACGAAATGGACCGGTCTGTACGCGCGCAACACCCCGGGAACGTATACAGAACGTGCACCTACCGACGCGGTCGCATAAACCCGACCGTGTCTCACCGACATCCATACGAAATTCACACCTTGCGTCGCTTGTCCGATCCTGTTTTGTCAGCGGAAGAGATTCTGCGTACCCGCATGGAATAAACGCTCGCCTTCTCGCTTCCGCTCGCTAAACCACCCTCCTCTGTCCTTTCTCTTCCTCCCTCTTCCCCTCCTCTCTCTCTCTCTCTCTCTCTCTCCCCCTCCTTTTCTCTCATCCTCATCCCGGTCCGTGGTTTGGGTCCGCGTAATTATAACTTCGGTAGAATCTACGACAATACCACGTCGAACGTATTCTCGTTCTCGAGTTATTCACCCCTTTCGAAGGTGTGCCCATACACCGTGACGGTCTAATTATTTCGTTTTCCGCCGAGCCTCGACCGACGGGGAAAAGACAGCAGGGATGAGGATTAGAAAAGTGGCGGTAAGGATGTGGGTGGAGGACCTCGAGGGCGCTTTCTCGAGCTATTTTAATGGCGCTTCCGAACCTCTTCCAACCATGACGCGAACAGCTTCGAGTTGTCTACCCTTTGTTTCCACCTCCTTTGATCGCGATATCGCCCTCTCCGCGACGCTAGGATCACCTGTTTATGTTTGCCGATATTAAATTGAAGATATTTCAGTTTTGATCCCGGGAAAAGTTCCGAATATGTCACATCAGAATTTCAACAAAATTAGAAAGACCGAATTTGTTAACTTTGCGCCAATCGTAAAGCTTTAATACATAAAATTACGTTTATACACACAAAAATTATTTCAAGTGCAATCTTTCAACATAAGCATAAAATTATTAGACATCTAAAATACCTATATATGTATTTTTATCTCTAATTTCTCCTTTCTCTTGGCTTTCAATTCATCTAAGCAAAATACTCGATCTGCTCTTAGTTTCCGATTACACAATCGCACCATTGTTCGAGGAAGCTATGTGAGACTGCGATTTTCCAATGAGATTCGAATGGCTGCGGCCGCAAACGGAGAGATGGAAATGGAAATAGAGAAAAGGCAAAGAACCGTGGTTGCATCGAGTCGTTTAGCCCCTCCGCGTCCGTTCATTTAAGTAGCTAACTCATCCAAATCGTCCGGCGCTTTATGTGCACTCGCGAGCTTCACGCAAAGAGAATCCGTGAGCGGTGAAATTGCAATCGGAATAATCCGTGAATTATTTAGGGTCTCGAATATACGATCGAATGCGATATTAGGGGAGGACGATGAAACGCATTTGAACATCGAAAACCGCATAGTTAAAATATTAATTATTATTTCGATTCATCAAATAAATCATCTTCATTAATATTATATCTTCATTAATATTTAAAAAGAAATATAAAATATATATAGTATTAATTTTATCTATAGGTATTTAATAGTTTGCTGTTAAAATACTCTTGTTGTGTTAGTATCCGTATCGATCATGTTAGATGTAGAAGGACTTACGGCACTTATTGCAATTGCAGGTCGACCAGGCACGGATTACCCGGTGCTGGGAAAGGTGCCTTACACGAATTTCTACTGTGATGACCAGTCCTACCCCGGCTTCTTCGCCGACGTAGAGACGAGATGCCAGGCGTGGCATTATTGCGACATAGACGGTCGACAAGCAACGTTTCTCTGTCCGAACGGCACGCAATTCAGTCAGGCGGTCTTCGTCTGCGACTGGTGGTTCAACGTGAGGTGCGAGCTTAGCCCGAAGCTCTACGCCATCAACAGTCGACTTTACGGTACGCCCACGGAGAGCCCGACCAGACCTCACCGACTGATCACGAAGGAGCTTCTGGAGAATATCTTCGTGCGTAGGAAATGAAGCGGGCGGGCAGACGGCACGCGATACTCGTCTCGAAACGAAGAGAAGGAGAGAGAAAGAGAGGAAACGCAATCACCGTCGTCTCAGAAGGAAAGTACTTCCCTCGCGATACAGGAAATCGCAGAAAAATGTTGCGAGATTACCGTGACGCTTAAAAAAATATCTCGCCGAGTCTCCAGATACGTGCAGAAAATTGTTCTGTCTTTCTTTAAAAAATTCACGACTCGAATTTGCATACCTTTCTCCGAACGCGGAAGCAATCGCAGTCACTTAACTATTCCGTCACATCGATCGAGAGAAGCCAGAGCGTGGGATTCGTGCCTGGGCCCTATCACGACTGCGGAACTTTCAAAGGAAACGAGGAGACGTTGGAGAGACATCTGACGATAGCCGATCGCGAGGAAAGCACGACGGCGCGATTATCCGTGACAATCGTGGATTCTGCGAAAGGTCGTCGCGAGAGTATCGCGGGGGGAAGCCCGCGCTGTCGACGATAGCGCACTCGAGTCGCTGAATCGCGCGATGAGCGTTCCGGGGAGATTACCGGTAGATAAATCTTTACCCAATGAATATCGAAGCGATCCTCGCCGAAGGCGAAGAACGTCCCTGCCATTCTAGAGCGGGAAAGAATGAGAAGAAGCGATGAGCACCGCTGCGTCAATAAAAGAGGAACCGGAGGTGCAGCGCGACTTCCATCTGCGATCAGCCTTCCCTTCTGACGGAAGGAACCGCCCGGCGCGGAAAAGCGTTCTCCACTCGATGCGGTTCTTAATCGTTGATGAGATCCCGCTCAAGTTTACGGGAGAGTCGAGGCGTCTTCCTTCGTCTTCTCTTCTTTCGATCGACGCTTTACAGACGTCTCTCGTCGACGGACATTTTTCTCTCTCTCTTTCTCTTTCCAGCGTCTCGTCGATGGACAAGAAACCTCGGAAGTTGATCGTTACGGCGGAAGTAGCCATCGATACGGGCAATACGTGCCACCGACACACCTGCGAGAAAATCAACCGAGTGCTCCATGATCGATCATCAAACCCGGACACGACTCCGTTGGACGCTCCGACTGCGCTATAGTCTATTTGATGGATTAACGGATGTTGCGGTTTCCTTTTTATTTTCAAATGACGACGCTTTGTACGTTAAATTATATTTGTCGATCTATAAACGGGGATTAATATCAGTAGTGTTCCTACTGCGATAAGTTCAACAGCGTTTAATCGTTTTTTTTTGTGGTCGCCGTCGAAAAGAGGAGTCTTCAAACACTAAAGTAATAGAAAACGCCCACATAAATAGTCCAGTATCGCCAAAATATTGTTAATGCGTTATTGTAAAAATAATACCGATTGCAAAACGCATAAAAGACTAGTTGAATATTGTTAGCCTGTTAACATTATTCTACAAGTTGTTGTTGGACGAAACAGTAGTATAAACTGTGTCCGTGCGAAAAGAGATAGATTATATTTTTATATTACTTTTCGAGTATAATTCCCAACATAACATAAAAAAGAATCGAGTCTTTCCTCTCTTCATAAATTAAAAAGATATTGCAATTTATATTACTGTTTCGGCCAACAGCTCAAACTCTTAAGAATGCAATAAGATACTAATAATACGTATATGTTAAGAGGAGTGTAAGGAAACGATCATTTAATCCGAGTAATTATCCGAACGGAAGAACGATAGAATTTTCGCGATAATGCGCAACGCTATTCGCTTTGCGCGGCGAGCTGTATGCCGAAAGAAGGAATCGAATGCGTTTCGCGCGTGGACGGCATTTACGAGCGCACAAGTCGATGCTTCCCGAAATCAATAGCCGATAATACGATTGTGCATGCCCGCCGATTGCGATGCCCGAGTAAAGTACACGCAACACGCACACGATGACAACGGCAGGCTTTTGCCGGCAATTAGTAATGGCGCGTCGTGCGAGATGCGCGATATTGTTGCGGCCCGCGCGGAAAAAAAGCGCTGAAATGCGAGAGCATCGCGCGACGAATTCTCGTCACGTTAACAAACGAGTACGAGCACAATCGCGCACAATCGGTCGCAACTCTCCTGAATCAAGTTACGTGGGCCGCGACTTTTCGTCGGGCAGAAAAACATACACGGAGAGAATTTTTTGTTATATTTTACCCTTAAATTCACTACAAACTTGGGCCAACTTGGCAACCAAGGAATTTTTAATATACATATACAAAAGACATTTTACAAACACCGTGATAAAAATTACCAAGCAGATAGATAAATTTTGAAAAATTATTGAAATTTCCTAGATATATTTTAGTAAAATTAATCAAACATATTTTATATTTTAATGTAATAGATATTAATATTTTTTATGGTATTAATCAGAATAGCTCGCATAAAATTCTTGGTGGTACATGTTGTCCCACAACTACCATGATTTCAGGGTAAATAAGAGAAAATTCTCTCCGTGTACGACACTAACAATCATACTCCGAGGCTCTCCTCATCTCGAGCACACGCTCGAGCTCGTAGTGTTAATTAGTTATTTGTTAAAACTGTGAGTGAAGCGCGCACGTTTTGCGATCTTGTGCAACGTCCGTCGTCCGTAACGTTTGTAAGCGATTTCTGCGGAGAAATGAACATGTGCCTTTACCTAAACGTCTCTCGCGCCTTGTACATAATAGAGATAGAAACGTAGATGTGCTAAGCCAATTTTACACGCTGATCGTTGGCGATTTTGTGTTAATATATAGATAAACGAGTGTTGAATCGACGCGAAACAACAGTAATCCGACGAGTTTGAGATCAAAATTCTGATAAGAGAGAGTGCAGCAATCGGAAATAAAGATTAAGGGAAGTGTGTCTCCCTCCGAGCTTATGGATAGTTAGCCTCCTTCGATCCTTTGGCGGTATCCGGCGGGGAATGTAATCTTCGCAAATTGGATGCTGCACAAGAATGCCATTACTGAAATTTTTATTTAATATAAGTAAAGGAGAGAGAGAGAGAGCTTTCACGACAGAAAGTTACGGTAAATTAGTTCGAAAACTTTTCGGTACGGCACGGTGTATCCTTAATGAGGGATGCCGACCTTTGCTGGCCAATTTGCTAATGAAGAACGGTTAACGGAGACAATCTTCAGTGAAACTAAAGATTACTTTTTAAACGAGTGACGGGATTTAAGCTGAAGAGTCACACTTAATTCGATTAGACGCCACAGGGAAGAAAATCTCAAGTAATTCCTTCCGTTCGCGGTTTATACATAGCGCGATTAAACTTTCATTCGTTAATTGACAGCGACGTCGTTTATTATAAGTATATATCACAGGTAGTTGTCTTTTACCGTAATCGCGCATCAAGCGTCACGATTCACGTTTAATCAATTTAAGCATCGCGTCAATCAATCGGTAACCGCAAAATAAGGAGAAAATACGCGACGATAATTAATTTCGTACAACATTCAGTCGATCCATTCTTAGTATTTCCAGGCTCGAGTTTGTGTGCTATTGAAATGTACTTTAAAAAGCAAATAAAATATTGATATTTTAAAAACTTGTCTAATCTCATTTCATTACTGACGCAAAATTGTGAAATCTATCGACAAAACGATCTCCTAAAGATTGCTATTGCTGGGACAGTAATTATCACCGCTTGCACGTGTTTGATCCACGTTTTAATTTAGACATAATGGGGGATCGATAACAAAAGAATCTGCCGCGTAATGTGATACGATAGATGATCAATGCGGTCGAACCAATGGTGACCAATGCCGAGAATATCCTTCTGCGTAACACGATAATTTAAAAAAGTCGTGAACATTGTTGGTGGAATGACGGTGACCAGTGCGGTCACTGCGACCGCGACTGATTCAACCCTCCACACACCGGTGGACAGTTTTATATAAAATATCAGGTAGCCACGTTGCGTTAAATGAACCGCAAGCTGCATTCCGCAAAATAATTGGTTTTGCCAGCGTATCAGAATTTTTTTTCCCGCAAGCTGAGTTAGTGCGACGCAACGGTTTGAGGTTTGTTTCCGGCTTCTGTTTTAATTTCATTCCCTTTCTCTCCCTTCCCTCCTCCGATTGTTATTAGATTCGTTTCGAATTGCGTGGCTCACGTTCGTCACGTCTACCTAACAAACATCTTCGCAATTACGCAATCATTGATCACGCACCCTTTGAGTTTCTAACGTAACTTGTTGTAGATATCGCAATATTTCTTATCGCAAATGCTTTCCTAGATCGATATTTTCCAACGTTATAGAAAATTCACTCGCGTAAACGTTGATCGAAAAATATTATTCTATACTTCGGGAAGCTTTCGGTTCAATCTATAATACCGATATGCCGTGCTTGGATTGTACGCAATTCGCAGATGCAATAGATTCTGTGCGTCTCGTGCAACTCTCATTCGGCGGAAGGTACACCGGTGTACGAAATCATCGATTTATTAAAAGAGAACCGACTATAAAGCGCGATCGGCTGGTATTGGGGAGCGCTTAGAGCGATTTTCGAGGAGGGTGGACAATCGCGGATCGGCAAAGCGAGAGAACGATAACGAGGACCGAGTGTGAGGGAGCAGCTCTCCAAAGGGGTCTAAGAATCCATCAGCGAAACTGGTAATCAGGTAGAGCCAGCACGAACTACTTTCAGGGATCCAATCTCGCTGGAAGTTTTGCCCCCTCTCCCGTCCCTCTCCTTGCATTTTTCTTCTCACCCTCATTTCGTACGAATGCAGTACGTGTGTGCAATGTCGTCCGTCCGTCCGTCCGTTCATTTCTCCCACCCTTCATCCCCGTGATTCGTCCAATTTTGCGGGTGAGCTCCGTTCTAACGTCCGTTCGACGTGTCTGGAAATGCGCTATATGCCAATTTGAAATCTTTTCCATGCCGGAGACAAAACTCGGCGTATCGATTGAGCGATATGATCCGTATTCAACATCGCAAAACTAATATGCTGTCCGCTGTCACAAGCGCGACGCGCTTCGATAATCGAAAAACGGCTAATTGGCAATTGTTTTAACGGACAGAGTTAACGATTTTCGAACGTCACGAGATCGAGAGGGAGTCCTGCTATTTCCCGCAAGCTACGAGAGAGACGGACGGGAATTTCGCGGGAATTGACGCTGCCGAAAAACGACGGCCGGGTGATATTCCCGAAGATGCGCCACGACCGTGCCTTTAATTGCAAGATTCTTTTGACGGCACTTTTAAAGCCGGATGCAAATGGACCATAAAACCGAGCCGTCCAGGTGGCTCTCTCATTTACGAGAGTAAGAGAGTGCGGAAAGTTTTTAAGTCCCGCCGTGCCGAGGCGAGTCGAGTAGAATCGAGTTGCGCGGTAGCGAATGAGAGAGGGCCTGTTTTATCGGTCTGCGAGTTCGAAAGTAATTCTCTTACTTGACGGTGAAACCGACAGGCCGCGCGATTCGAGACTAATTTCGTAGAGAGAAGAGCCTTTCCCCCGTTCTGACTTCCTTACCGATTGTTCGCCGCAACGTTAAACGTCATTTTGCGGCGTTGCATTCGATGTGCGACGCCGGTATATAGCGTTTATTTCTGTCTTTCGCCCGTGCTATTAAGCACGCCGTAAGTTTTACGAGGACTCAAAATGCTCAACTACGGAATTTCCTGATAACTAAACATTTTGGCATCGCAAAATCATCCCGTGGACCGATCGCGATTCTTAACGGATGGGACGCTAATCGGACGATTTTCGAGTGACCAAGTAAAAATAAATTCGTGTAACGTCCGAGTTGATCTTTCAAAGTTTCAATTTTGCGCCGGATTCCCTGTAGAACTGTTTCCCAAATTATATAGATATATGGGATACGTTCGCTATATGCATACGCGAATTCACGCGCGTGCAATATGTATATCCGCGTTTATTTTCGCGCCCACGTCGGACGAAGAGACGGACACACGGACGAATTATTTTCGTCCGCATAAACAAAGCCGCAACTTGAAAGGGGAGTTTAAATTGTTCGCTAGTTTTACACGCCCGCGGCGCTCTCGCCCACTCTCGCTCTCCCTCTATCTTCGTTTCATCTCTCCTCTCTTCATCTAATTCACGATACGCCCTCCTCTTTCCGCCCCTTTGTTTCGCTCTTTCCCTCTCTCGCGCCTTTCCCTCACCCTCCCCCGGGTGGGCGCGTGTTGTTGCTGCTGTTGCCGCTGTCCATCAGGAAAGATCCCGGGATGCGAGCCTGCGCTTGAAGCCCATTGATTAACCGTTGTCTGCCGCATGCTGCGAGCGAGAGAGGAAGCAGAAGAGCTCTCTCGCGAGGCCAGAGGAGAGAAGAGAGAGGAAAGAGAGAGAGACGCGCGCATTCAACGTGCCCACGAGCAACGTTTATGAAAACTTTGTGCATCGACTGCGCCGCAGCAACGAATAAAATAACGCCCTGGATTATTCCGCCCATCTCTCTCTCTCTCTCTCTCTCTCTCTCTCTCTCTCTCTCTCTCTCTCTCTCTCTCTCTCTCTCTCTTTCTATTGTTCTGTCCATTCCCCTCGCCGTCTCGATCAACCGAGCGGAGGGCCCCACGCTTAAATTATCAGCGTTTTTCATTTTGTATCGCCGATTACTTGCCCCGGAGGCCACTCGTCGGCACCGCCGATAAGCAACGTCAAAGAGTTTTCCGAGCTGGCTACAGTCAAACGCTATACGTGTATACACCCTGTCTTATTAATGGAGCGTTTCCCCGCGCGGCCGCTCGTTATTTAATATATTTCCGCCACGGGGCGAGATACAATGCTGATCTTGCATTAAAAAGCTAAGTATATGTCTAGGGCTCATGATACCAATCATGAAATGAATCATAGTACTCTGATAATAAATATAAATCGATATGACTCAAGAGTAACGTCTGAGAAAGTTTCTAACGACATCTTTTGTAATTCTAAATCAAATTTAACTTATACTATTTTCATCCATTTTTCAAAGCAGAGACTGCAACAAATTCCGATTAATATATTTAGCCTTATGTACAGCTAAACTAGTCTTTTAGGATATGTGTACAAAAAAGTACAAATGCATGAATAAGTACTTTCCGATCAAGTGCAGAGAACAACCCCTTTCCCGGGAAAACAGCATAGATTTTGAGGGGCTCTTCTACAATGATAGAGTATTTCGAATGTATACCGTGTATTTACGCTGGTTGCAGCGACGTTCTCGTTCGTCACAAAGGATTAAACTGACCAATTGTTCGATCGCGTATGTTACGTGGAACCTGATGCAACATGATGTTAACACGCCGGGCTTACGAGGATAACAAGCAAATGATGCTGCCGTAATGGATTAACGCATAAATTCATCCGAATAAATTAAAACAACTCCCATTACATTTGTCGATGTAATAACGAGAGTGATTAAATGATGAGAGAGGTGTAAATATATTGAAAAAACATGCACAGACAAAATAGAAATAGATGTCACTCACCGAACGAAGACTGATTTAGATTATTGTCTCTTACCTGAAACAGAAAGAACAGTATCATTAGAAGTATTCAAACTAAAAAAAAAAATACATTATTTTATTAGAAAAAAAATATAGAAAGAGCATCGTTATTACTAAATACTGCAAAATCCCTGTAATCATGCGAAAGATGGAGCCGGATCACTCCAAGGCAGTGACGTAGTAAAAGAAGACAGCGCCCGGGCGATCTCCTCTCTCTCTCTCTCTCTCTCTCTCTCTCTCTCTCTCTCTCTCTCTCTCTCTCTCTCTCTCTCGACTGCGCTAAGAACAAAGCTTGTCGTCACTTTGATTATGCCTCATATTGATTACTGCTGTCTGGTCTATCACAGCATGACCGACGAGTTGAATACGAGATTACAGAGGCTAGTAAATTGCTGTATCAGATTTATATACAATCTTAGACGTGATGAGCATATATCAGCGTACAGACGGAAATTGGGATGGCTCCGTGTTGAGAATAGAAGACTGTACTTCATGGGCTGCCAGATGTATCGTATACTCTGCATGCGATCACCTTCTTACCTTCGTGAGCTTTTCACCACTCCTGATCCATTGTTGAGGAGATCGGAACGTCTGGTTGCCCCCACTCAGACCTTCTACATTCCGGCTCATAGAACAGCTACATACAGGAACTCATTCCATATCTCTGCAATCTATTTCTGGCATTCTCTACCCAGCAACATTACGACTGTATCCTCTTTTCCAACTTTTAAGAGTCTTCTCCGATCATTTCTGCAGGCATCTGAGTTAGACTGAGTCTTTCGGCTTTTCTACCACGTTGAGAGTATGTTTCCTTAGTGGGTGTTAGGCATATCGTGTGGCTGCGTTCTGACGGTTATGATTAAGTTGCGTGAATCTTTTGGTTATTTACAAGTATCATAGTCTAATTTTGTTACATTACTTTCTATTATAGGTGTTGGGCGTGTCGTGTGACTGTGTCTAGCAGTTAATATTAATATTAGGTTTAAGTTTGCGTTAATTTAGTCGTGCACATAGTTATATAGTTTTAATTATAGTGTTTGTTACATTGCTTCTATATAGCAAAAATTTTGTTATCTGATAATCATTTCTGTTGTTGCTATACAGATTATATCCACATGTTATGTTGTACCTTGCCCTTTAGCTAAGGCTTGGGCATAAAATAAATTTATCTATCTATCTCTCTCTCTCTCTCTCTCTCTCTCTCTCTCTCTCTCTCTCTCTCTCCCCCCATGCCTTCTTTACAATACTGTTAATAGCAACCACCAGACTAATGTTTCCTTCAGCCATAAACTCATAAAGATTTGGCCATGAGAGTTGGCCATAAATACTAACAATTTTACGACTTTAATTGCTGCTCTTTTATCTTTCGCAGCTGAGATTATTTATGGCTTTTCGTCTTCCGTCACAAACAAATCTCCCAAATTTCTGCTTGTAACGAGTACTGTACTACTGAATTGACGTCCCTGCTAAGACGGCGGATCGCTCCCTCTGCCCCCTTACTGCGCTACTGCTCCAAGGGGTGAACGAACGCCGCAAAATGATTATGATACGAGCCAACGCGGCGGAGGCATGAAATGCGATAAGAAACACGGAGGAGAAGCGAGTCGCGCAATTAAAACGAATTTCGCGAATTCCCGACGAGTATTCCGGGCGCGCAAGTAGAAATCCTAACGGCAGTGAGATGATCGACGTGATTCCACGTGCAAAAACGGACGAACGTGATACGCGGAGAGGGACGAAAACACACAGAACCGCCACCGGCCTTCCTAGGATCGAGCGGGATAGGAAAAAAAAAGAGCGAAACGCACGAAGGCGCCCCTCCGATTTTTATTCTCGCCCCCGACCGACCGATCGACCGTCCGCCCGTTCGCTCGCTCGTGCGTTTTCTCCCCATTTCATCCGGTTTTTTAATTCGCACGATATTTCCTGGTCGTTCGCATGTTAATTTTCGACGACCAATGACGCGACAGGCCCGCGAGGCACAGACGTCGATGATATTTCGCGTGTTTCGAGTGCGGGTCGAGAGCAAAATCCCCGATCGGCTGGACGCGCAACCAATATCCCTCTCACCCGGTTCGTCCGCCCGCCGACCCCGCCACCGCGCCGTCGCCGCAACCCCCTTTTCTCGTCGATATCGATACGAGCGAACATTATACCTTATCGCGGCGATGCGTTATCGTATATGCAATATGTGCAAAGAAAACGAAGAGGAACGGCATTAATGAAAGGTATGGGATTAATGAAAGATCCGTAAAACAATTACGCAAGGGCTTTTTGATCACGGAACATTATGGTGTTTTATAACGTACAAAGTTCGCAAAAAGCAAATATTATACTGACGCAAATTACGCTTTCCCGCACATATTAGTTATGAAATAAACAATGTTTTCGTGTGGGAGGACATAATCGCTGCGTGGCGCAATAGTTTATGCAACCGACGATGACGCTATAGATCGAGCCAAATGCAAATTGAATTTTATTCGTTTAATTATTCTCGCGCAGATTCGCGTGCTGGTTGTGTGTCGTCCCATTAATTAAATAATTAATTAGATACTTATTGAACAGTAATTGCTTACGCGGTGAAAGGCTAACGCGCGCAAACTTATTGCCCACTTATTTTTCAGTAGCGATCATTCATTCTGCCTCACGTTATATAAATATTGATGGAACTCGATTTCAAAGGAATATAATCTGCCAAAATAAATAACGACTGACATTTAATCGAGGAATGTATTCGAGGCGTGTGAGTGAATCGAGTACTTCACGCTCTCGTTATTGTAACATTTAATAATATTCCCCTCCGCGATGCATTATGCGATCGTTGATGTAATAGGTCATTATTTATCATTAACGTGAGATAATGTATATATCCGTATCCCTACGAGTGTAGGAATTTAGATATTTAACAATTGTGCGATATTGTGATTAGTTGATAACAATTAGCTGTTAATGCTAAACAGAGTTCGAAGTAAAAGTTCATCATAGATAATTAAAGAATTAAAGTTTTATGTTTAATACCTAATAAGTTTCCTGCAGAAGCAGGACATGAAATTTCGCGGCGATAGGAATATAGACTCAATATCGCTAACAATTGAACAACAGAGTCAAATGGCAGTTGGAACTGGCGTTGGAGATTTCGATGCCCGAATACAATCGACAGTGAAGCTCTGGTGCCAGGCATTGGAGTCGCTCGTGTCTTGTAACCATTTACATCGACTAGCTTTCTATTAAATTTATCGAGATTTCGAATTGTAATAAATATCAATTATATACGATACCTATTACAAAGTGGGGATCGGAATATCTGACATAATTATCAATAGAGGAATTAAAATATAATTAGCGCGGATTGCATCTGCCAAGAACTTGCAAGAATTAATTAAAATATTATTCTTCGTAATTCAAGGTCTGAAGAATAAAAAATTATGGTATAAAAATTGTTAAATAATTTTACACGCGACAAGTTTATCTTTGATTGTGTTGAAAATATTCATTTATTTGTGTATGGAAAATATATGTATTGTTTTATATGATGAAAAGTTTCACCAATTTGATCTTTTATACTAATAGTTCTATGTAACAAATATGGATTTATGTATAACAATAGCTGGTGCGTTGGTTGCTAGATACATCGTCAAACAAACATATATTGCGAAGAGTCGTGCTTGAGCGTGTTATAAATAATCCCCGCAGCTAAAAAATCACCATGGTTTATGATTAATCCGGCAGTATTTTTTCTCGCTGATATATTGCTCTCGGGCAGTGCACACGATGCGGCTGCATCAAACTGCAAACCCCGCGAAATGGTCGCGTATACCCGCTTGATTATTCACAGTTATTCCAATGGATTTCGGCTTTCGATTTGACTTTCGAAATTCTATTTTTATGCGTCGCTGCCTGTCCATCGTGCTTGCACTCTTATGGAAAATTTACGGTAACATCGAGCGTGTAACATTGGGGGGAAAAAAAAAAAAGATCGATAACTTTTTATCATAGAGATTAATAAATAGAATGAGATTTTTCATTATATTCACTTCGGTATTATTTCATAAGTGTTTAAATATATTTTAGGAAATTCCCTTGGATTGTATCATCTTTCATCAAAAGAATAATATTAATTTATACGAATGCATAACGTTTTAAAATAACTAAGAATCCTGAACTCCTTGAATTTATGATCATTCTTAATGTCGGGTAATTTTTAAAGTCCTACACGCTGACACGTAAGAACCTGCTCACGTATATTTCCGTAGAACGTAGCAACGATCGCGATTCGGAGTGTGAGAAAAAATACTACTCCACATTTACAATTCAAATAGTTTACGCAGTCGAAGAGGAATGATGGCACCTGGTCGGACGAAGACAAGAAAAAAGCGGACTGCAAGACCTTGAGAAAAGTTGGGTGTCTAAAGGAAAGAGCCTCTTGTTCGTCACTTGTGCATGACGATCATCGAATTCTCGCGAGATGGGAAGAGAAAGCCCGTCGAACAAGGTTGGCCGACATACGCCACTGGGTTGCTTTCTTTGTAACATAAAATTTCGACGTGTTCGAATATCCCATAAAGTGTGAGAAGTGTCACGAAAGTACAGGACTATTTGCACGTAAACAAATACGGTGAAAGTGAGTAAAAGCGCGTGACTTTCCCTACTTTTTGAAACTTAATTGGTTTCGAAAAAGAGATAAAAGTCCCAATGAGATTTATATTCAAAATATAAAGATATCGATACTCGCCTTGTCGCATCGTTGATCTAGATAAGAGTGAGAGTTTAGGATCTTTGAACAAGCGCGAGAGGCGCACCGGACAGGATCGGGAGAAAAGGACCGCGGGACCAGAGAGAAAGAGAGATGAGAGAGGAAACGCGAAGCGCGAAGAGATCCAGAGAGAGAAAATGATGGTGTCGTTCGTTGTCGGTTAGTGTTGCCGTTGCTGCTCCACCGGATTAATCGCATTCAAACGTTTGTGAGCACGTCGGGGAACCCGTTTCCCTCCTCGCCGAACATGTGTTTCTCTGATTTCATCCGATGTTACCGCCCCGCAACCTCCCGACGCTGGCTACACCGCCCTTGTGTTCTGTGCGTACACGCTTCGCGGGAACGCATCGGGTGTATCTTGTCCGCGCGTGATACATCTGTTTGTACTGCATGTACGCGGCTGCTGCATCAGAGAGAAAAAAGAGAGACTGAGAGAGATAGAGGTAGAATCCTGTTCTGGATCGTTGAATATTTTATGCTTGCTTACCAAAGGGTATCCGAATATGGCAATCTTTCGTTCGCATTCTCACATGGCACCGCTCCACGCTGTTGCGTTTCTCGCTTCAGTCTTTCCTTACCTTTATCTTGTAAACCGTGAACTCTTTTCTCTCTTTCTCTCTCTCTCTCTCTCTTTTAAACGCACTCTTTTAAAATAAAGATCACTACGAATTCACCAGCGCGATTATTATGCTATCGTTGCGTCGTGCCATTACAGGTGCGGTGGCTGCATGCTGCCTGCACAGTTATCTAACCGGAAATAAATCCGACGCGGTCCGACGCAGCGAAACGATATAACAATCGATTCTAAGCGGCGTACTCTGCGCAGCCAGTAAATAAATCTCCGCGTGCGATAGGGATAAATTTAACAGCCTGTCTATATAATTAGATTACGTTGTAAATGAAGATTTCATGGAGCTTAATAACTGAGAGGTACGAACGTAATTATTAAAAACGATGCTGATTCATGAAGACACAAAAGAAATTCGCATATGACACGAACAACTTTTTAAGCGTCGACAAAGTTTCGCAATTGCATCAACAAACTAATTTATACATCAGGAAGACGCATTCGTGATCGGACGAGATTATCTCGCCTACTTGCGAGTAGGAATGATAACGACATTGCCCGCCGACCAATCGGTTAAGAGAGTATTCGTGTTAAAATCTGCATAACTAAAGTCCCATGCGAATAAACGCTCCCGTGTCCAGTGCAGGCGAGTTTCGAACCCGCACGATCCAGGTACGGTACGGGTCCTTGGAGTCTACGATTGCCTTGGGTATTTCGCAACTTTGGTAAGAAGGGAGATACGGAGATCTGTTGCCTAAGTTATAGGGTTAAAATACACACCGCTTCGCGTACTTGTACAGACAGAAAAAGAAATTTGAGCGAGGAAATAAAAAAACACATAGAATGTAGAACGTACAGAATTATACAGATTCCTAAGTGTTTAAAAATATTGATTGTTCGGAATATTTAGAACTTCAGTTCTTTAGAATCGCTGTACATCTAATTGCACTTGTTCACATGCCAATAAATTTTCGCGTAGACTTTTAATACGTAACACATCAGGATTACTTGCATTTACCGATTCGCTTCTTAATTCAATGTTAATTAAATGTTAAGCGGTCACATCTCTCGAAAATGTTGCTGACTAGTAAAATTACTTGTTTTTCTCCAGGCCTGCTTCTTAGCGCGATAACGAGTATATATATCCTCTTTTACCTACAAACTCGTCGACTGTTATATTTCCTCACTTAAACCCTCGTTTTTCTACTGTCGCCCTCTCTTTCGTCCGCTCTCTCCACGACTCGTTTACATTCTCCCTCCCACCTGACAGACGCATTCTCGCGAGTGCGGCGGATGCGAGGTGACGATAGCGTACACAGATTGCAGCGATATATCGAACAGATGCCGCACGGCAGCGTCGAGTGTGCGACGATCGAACTTTTCCGATGCGGATAGTTATTATTTCGTTACATTGCACGCGCGATGCACAGCACGCAGCAAAGGATTATTTTATCGGGCACTTCCGCTCCGCCGCACTCGTCTATGACTGATATAGTCGCGCGCGAGCGGTAGGATATTAATTTTTTCGACGCTCTAATTGGATTATACGCTCGCGCGGACGAAGGGAATATTTGTCGCTACAGCTTCAATATTACTTTATAAAAAAAAAAAACAAAAAAAAACGAGTAGATAAAAAGAGAGGGACTAAGAATTCGAATTTCTAATCTTCAAAATCCGGAAATAATCTGAAATTATTCAACGATTCCTTATGTTGTCTTTTCTTTGTTTTACACAAGCTTACGTCCTGAGTTTCTCAAAAAATAAATATTCGTTTTAGTTACTTTTTTGATGAAATAAGATGCAACGCGCAAATTCCTAGAAATAATATATTTTTGATGTGTCAAAGATTAGAGAGACTCATAACTCGAAGATTGAATTTCTGTAAATGCTGCTTAATCTACCTGCTGTCTCTTTCACGGGGCGCGGTAGCATTATCGATTTCAGCGACGACGCGGCCTGACGTGGATCTGATAACTTTTTATTACACTCGTACCCTCGTTGTCTCCCGCGGATCTACCGAGTCACTTGTAATTTTAATGACCAACGCTCGGATATCTCGCCGAGCAGAAATGGTCGATGGGCGGTACCATGTTCGAGAGACTTGGCAACAATCGCGAATACACTTGCGCGCCGAGCCGCATAGGTGTACGTGCTCGCCTTTTGAACTTGTAGAAAAAAATTGTTTGAAAAATATAGCCCTCCCCGGCCGTGGGAGAATGGACGGTCATAAATTTAATGCCGAGTATTCTCCCCCTCTCCCGTATGTAGTACATATTATATGTTTTCATCACATTGCAAGCACTCAGCTGCGTGTCGATGGAAAACATAAATCCATATATCAGCCAGATTACACGCGCGGCTCTCGTTTTATACATTTGCGACTCCGAGAGATATAATTCTGCGTATTCCGTCCTGTCTCCTCCATTAAGTCTCCTCTTTTTCCATTTTTAATCCTACGGTTCATAATGTATTTATACGCGGATGAAAAAGAATAGCGGAAAACGAATCGCGTTCTATAAACAGATAAAGGAACGTATTCGCGAGCAGGTTTCTTCCACACCGGATCAAATAGAACTTTCAAAAGATCTTGTTATTTTCCGATTTAGTGCGATACATACGAAACGCATTCACGCACGAACGCGTGCACGTATTGTCCGGTTTATCTCGCTTCGCAAATTTAATCCCTTCGACCAACCCCTGTTAGGGCAAAAATCCATAGATTTTTTTAGCCTATCGAAGCGTCATTTACTGAACGATTTGACGTTTATTCGCTTTCGTATAATAACGCTTTCGCAAACATTTGTGCAATTCCTATCGTTCCTTAACCCAATACTGTGTGCCCAATCAAACACTATGCTTTCCAAAACGTAGCTCTTTCATCGCTTTTTTATTTATTTATTTTTATTAGATTAGTCTTTATTTCGTCGGCACTTTCCTGCGCGCCATTTCCAACCTACAAACAGCATCGCGCGATTCTGTAGTTCAATTTCAAAAAAAAAAACATACCGTACACCGCGTGTTGCGTGAATCGTTTTATCTGACGATTAAAATCGGTCACGGTACCGTGTGCAAAAATGTTTTCCTTTTGTTTTTTCATCATTTAACGTTTTGTATTTGCAGAGAGAAAGAATAATCTTACTATTTCACAATCTTTTATTAAGCAAGTAAAATATTAAAAAAAATTCCATCAATATGCGCAATATAATTACATCAATTAATCTCGTGATTAACGCGCGCGCAGTTATCGTTATATATTGTTAAAGAACTCTATAATCGATAACAGCGTATCGCGCGAGAAAATTAAAAAAAAACTCGGAGAGCGCAATAAGTTAATCGATCTCGCGGCCGCGCACCTATAAATTACGACGAAATGCACGATTGAAAATTACAACGGCGACGGAGAATCATGCACGAAGCGTTTTGCCGTTGCCGGCGCACGGATGCAAGTCCTTCTCTCGTCCCTCGCGTATACCTACATATGCATATGTGACTAGGTTTCAATTGCACGTATCGCGTGCTGAATAAAGCGATAGCGAACAAGGGTCGGAGCGGAGAGAACGACGGGATTAAAAAGGAGATACAATAAGCGCGACGCACTACTATACGTGGACGCGTTGTTATATCCGAAATGAGACCGCAAAGAGAAAGAGAGAGAAGAGAATTAAATTACGTAGAAAAAATTCTTATTCTCATATATCGCGCGTTACACTCTCGAATTTTAAGCACACTGTGCTACGCATTAAAAATGTGTTACGTCGATTATATGTAATTAAAACTTCTTTTTGTCGGTACGCTTCTGTAATTATGAACGCTCGAGAAAAGGAATACAGTGACAGATATTTGTATGAGTTTGCCTTTCAATGTAAAATCTAGATTCTCGATTTCCATTTAGATTCAAAGGAATACATTCCTACAGTTAATTATAGAATCTCGAAACGCGAGTGCAAATAAAATGTATATATGTGTGAGTGCGCAGAGTTCGTCTTTATTCTCCGTCGACGAACTGGCCGCAGAGGTTGGGAAGATTCGAGCTTGCGGGATGTCCGGAGTTTCGGAGGTGAAAGAGTTTCTCCCTGTTGCGTGTGAAGAGGCGCGTAAGCCGGAACGGTCGGAGGGTGACGGACGGCTAATTAGAGGGTGCCAGCTAAGGTTCGCGAGATATCCGGGGGCTTGGCCGAGTGGCGGCTGCGCTGAGGGGTAAGTCGCGATTATCGTCGGATAAAACGCGGCACTCGTAAATGAGATCCCTCCCTCCGCTCGCCGGTCGAACGCATTCAACGAGAGCGAAATCGCGACACGGCCATCACCCTCTTTTCGGCGACGGGGTCAATGACATTATTATCGGGGGGGTTATTGGTTACGACTCATCAGCCCGGATTCGAGAAAATGAGATTTCAGAAACATTGAGCAATACGTAGTCGGGGCTGCGTATTTCAATTCTCATAGATTATTCTCCCCTTTTTCGCTTTTACCGCGGATCACTTTTCAGTTTTTTTCCCCTCGTATAGATCGCAGCGGAATATAGTTATCCCGCACGTTCCTTTACGTCCGCGACGAGGAAGTTAATCATCGATCAGTCTCAATTTTCTCGAATCTCGCATTTCGTAGATTCTTCCAAACCAGTGAAAATTGCATGGCAAAGAATTTCTAGCTGAAAAACGGAAATCACATGCAATGTGCTTTTTGCAGAATGTATATATGCAGCGTCTGATTAAAAATAGCAATGACTATACTGGCCGATTTTTCGTCGCATTTGAAACATCCGTCCGTGCAATACACCAGAAAAATCACATTTTCACAGCTTCGAGAGAAATTCTTGCGTGCTCACGGCTCCTTTGACGTTGAATAAACGCCCGGGGAAGTGTATCGCAGGAATTCTTCTTCTTTTTTTTTTTTTTTCGACGAAACGAAGAGGAAGACCAAGTTGCCGGAGCAACGTTGCCAAGCGTGTCGGTGGATCTTTATCATCGAGATTCGCGCCGCGCGAACAGATATTCTCGTTTGTGTTCTTCGTCGCCATGATTACCGTAAATGGTTAGTTGTCGAGAGGAGGGTAGAGAAACGAGCGACGAGGTCGCGAGAGCGTTACAGGCTCGGTGTCGGAAAGACGGCAGAGGGTTTGTCGAGAAGTTAACCGAACCTCGTCTGGGGTAAGGTTGTAATGTCGCATCCGCCGTCTCGCAGAGAAAGTGACAGATGGTTAATTAGCGAGACACCGCCGCGTCTCGGAACTGCGTGGAATCCCGAGGAGATTTCGGTCGGGTTGGGCGCGGGTGACTCTCTCCGCCGCGCTGCCCGCGTCTAATGTAATTTTAATGCGAATAAATACCCTCTCGTAACTCCGCGCGACGCCGAATAAACGCCGCTTGGCTTGCGGATTAACAATAAGACGCCGGGGGGGGGCGACCGCAGCCGCTCGGGCGACAAGACGACATGGGAGAATGTCCCGAATGCATCATCACTCGTCTTCCTCTCTCTCTTTCTCTCCCTCAGGTCCTTCGTAATCCTTTCCAGGACACGCGGACTCTCTCGAGAAACATCGTTCGGTTTGTCAATTTATATACTTTACGGGACAAGAAAAGGGCGCGGCAGTTTCGCGCGCTCGCGACGCGATTTCGCAGTGCATTACGCGCGGATTAAATTTTCACGCCGCTATTTTCATCTCGCGCGCACCAAATGTGTACCTTCTTTTCAGGACAAGGGGGTAATTGTGCGTATACGGCACTTGCATCCGCGAGAATCGCGTTTCCCTCTTCTCTCCGCGCGCGTTTCCGCTTCAATAAACTCTCGGTCTACGTCGATGGTGCATTCTAAAACGTTCGTTTACGAAGGAACTCGCAGCGAATCGAATTATTCATACCGTTGCGTTACGCGCAACACGAGTGATCTGATTATAAAAGCAAAGAGAATGACTGAAAGGCCGAAGAAGCTGACGAAGGCTTGCATTTTAAATCTTCGATTCCTTCGATGAAGTTTCACTTTGACATTTAATTGATGGTATTTAAAGCGGACGCAAACAGCAGTTTTACACGCGACCTACTCCTCGCTTATTTAATTAGTCGTAAAATAATAATTCACGTGAATAAAGTTGCTCAGTTCATTAGTCCTCGCCGCGTAGAAGCGACGAGTTGCTTAATAAATGTTAATTCGTGCTAAAGTTCATCAACGACACGCGGCTTGATCGCTGAAATATTGGCGAGTACGTTTGTCATTTAACGAGAAATGCGCTATACATAATAAAAATGTGCTCAATGTCGAAATAATGCTCGTTACTACGCCGGCGAACGGTGATTACTCGTGATTTCTCAGAGAACAAAACACGCGCGTATATTTCTCTCTTATACACCTTCTCTCGCCGAGATAACACCTAATGGAGAACATTAATAATTATGCGAATTGCAAAAGCGGATTTATCTTTCCCGAACGAATCGTCACGTCAAACGGGGGAACGAAAAAGCAATCAAATACTCGGAATATTCAGGCGGAATGTCTGCCAATGCGGGGCCGCCGATCGTGGTATGTGTCGGCGCTAAACTATCCCGAAAATCCCGAAATATGGAAAATAATTAATTATCCCGCCCGAAAGAAATCAGGAATGCGCGCCGCATGAATATCGCATGCGATATTACAAATCACACGGTGCTTTTTAACACGCGATGCATGTGTCGAGATAATGTCTCACGCATGGCGCGCAAGCCGATTAATAGATATTATGGTTCAACGTTCTTTTTTTCTCTTTTTATTGACTAACTATATCCGTACAAGCGAAATTCGTGAGGAAGGTTCTCGATGTGCGGGAAGGACTCTGTTTTCATAACTTTGGTGGTGAAAATTGATGAATCGCACCGCAATGAAGCTACCGTTATCGGCCGCGCTTGCCCAGATCCGCTGTTTATCGCACATTTGACAGATAAACAATGAATTGAAGCAAATACAGGGAAGCCAGAGGGTGGACGAGGGAGCACGCGGAGTGCGGAAAAGCCACTAAACAGAGAGCGAAGCCGCGAACGAGAGAAGAAGAAACGTTAGCCGGCCGCGCACGGTATCGTCACGTCACGGGATCGTGCTGCACAACAAATCCCATGCATATTTGATCAGGCAGAATTATGGTTCGTCATATAGCAGTTTTAGCGGATCATCCGTTGCTACGGGATCCGCCCGCTTTTCGCTTTTTCAAACGAAAGCCGTATACGGTACACGGTACATATCCCCCTCAACCTTTTCGCTCGGAGAGAGAAGCGAAAAAATTTATAAAAGCACGAATAAAAGTTTCTCGCGAAAAACGTGCCCGAAAAATGACGTTGTAAAAAAAGAGAGAGAGAGAGAAAGAGAGAGAAAAAACGCGAGGCGAATCTAATTCTCGAATTTTACCGTCAAGTAAAATTCCCGAAATATCAGGGAATTCCGGGAGGCAAGGGAGATTTCCGAGACCGCGAAACCCATCGACGCTTTCTGGAGCACGAAATATGGAGTGCTCCCCGGAGTTTCATCGAGCGTTCCATTAAAGCGGCCGCAGGAAGATTAAGATACCCGAGAGCTCCGCGAAACCGACGAGGAGTCTTCGTACACACCATGCCACACACACACACACACACACACACACACACACACACACACACACACACACACACACACACACACACACACACACACACAGGCAAAAGCGGATATAAATAATTTATTCATGCGCACTTATAGTAACGCAATTATGTATAGCGTCGCGAGATGGTCGTCGGGGAGCGTCCGTCGACGTCGATCGGTTATATATTACATCGCCGCGGAACGTGATGCGGTTTCTTATTCAAGAATCATCGTGTGTCTCACACGCGAGACCAACGATGTACTTTCTCGCGTATACTTAATTTCGTAGTCGCAAAACCAGGCAGTATATATGATCGTGGGGAGAGCTTCCGTGACCCGCGCACCGCTCGCTCGCACGCGCTCAGTTTCAGTCCGGCTCTCTCGGCAAGTTTCTCCATCTCTCTCTTTCTCTGCCGAGCTTTTTAATTTCCATTTTTAATTAGTAAATCCAACGGACCGTTTACTCCGTCTCTCCCCGCCGTTGGCGGCGTTTCTCCCGTTAGCTCGCCCTCCGGGGTTTTGCCGTAAAAACGAGAGTACCGTCGCGTCCGGCAGCTTCGAAAAACGCACTGCTTTTTTTATCGGCATCCGTATCATTTTGTCAAAAATGAAAAAAAAAAAGAGGAATGAACAAACAGCGGATGACGCACGGAGCCGATAAAACATGATTTTTCCCGCGCGACGCCCCTGGTAAACGCGCCAGAAACTGTCGGATTTTCGGCGAAATTTTTTTTTCGCCCCCGGATTCTCATAAAGTGCAGCGGTCCTGGCTTAAAACAATATATTTTTGCGCAAAACCAGAACTGTGCGCGCAATCGGCGAGCAAAATGTGTTCCGAGAAATTACGCACTCGAATCTCGAATGTGGGTTGCTACTTTGCTTACATTTGCCTAACCAAATTCATAGTCAAACTTTTTTGGTTTACTCGAATAACGCAAGTTATATCTTTTGTCTCTAATAATGTTATACAATTGTTTCATACTTTTGGTATAAGACCCGAGTCGACCGCGAAGAATATCGATGCGCCAAAGTTTAAGCCTTTTCAATAAAATATTTATAAGATGTTCGAGTAACGTATAGCCTCCAGTTCATCAGGATCTCTCCCCGAGAAATTAATACGTAACGTTGAAACGCACGCGGTGTTCAGAGTAATTCCGATGCCTTTATACCAGCTTCAATATATAAGCTTCGCGAGATACTTTAGACACGTACTCTTAGTTCGCTTCAATCTGCTTCGACAGCCGCAAATTAATCAAAAAATAACATGCAACTGATACCACGCGCTCCTTCTTAAGAAATATCTTATGTAACAATACTTGGCTTTCTTGCGAGGAACAAAAATTATCCGATAGTTATATAAATCTCCTTGTCGTCGATGCAACGTGCACGAAATGTACGTTGGTGATGTTTTCTCGCGGTGCAATCTGGTTCGTTGAAATTTACGAGGCTAAGCCGAAAGGTGTAAGCCGATGGGTGGTGACTATCGACACGCACGGCGAAAACGAGAGGGAGAGAGAACGTGCGACATTGTGATGTCTCGCGTGCTGGCGCCGCGCGTTCTCCGATCGCTCGGCATACGCGATAAATTCGCCGCCGGAGAATAGCCAAGGTCGCCTCTGTCGCCTCTATTCCAGTTAATTAGACTTTTGCATTCGCACGCTCCGAAAATAGTCGCACAACGCGCTTGTTGCCGTCGCGCAAGTTCGCCTCTTGAGAAGAGAAAGGTGGAAGAGAATTCCTCCTCGATACCCGCGACCGGATCCGACGCGCTCTGGTGTCAAGGAAAATGTTCCGCCTTGTCATCGGATAACTCTCCGAACGAGAAGTTAAAGAAGAGACGCGCTCCCCCGGCGCGAGGCGCATCGAAGACGAAATTGCTCAAACTTTTAATTGGCACGCGGAGAACGCGGGATGTCGGACGACACAAGCATACACGTGCGTCGCGATAGAATGACGACCTCCGTCATTCTGTCGCGCCGAGACGTACGGGTAATTTCCACGCGGATGGCTGGAACGCGCGTCGAGGTATACCGACTTCGCAAAAACGCGGGGCACACGTAACAACGAGGATACCACGACGATGAACGGACGTATACGCACGCACGCACGTTCACTTTCGCATAGGTACGTCCAACGATTTCGAGCCGGCGTGGAACGCGGCGGCATCGTCCGTCGATTGCACAACCGTGGCGATGGTGAGTCTCGGTGCAAGAACTTGATCAACCGCAACGCGAGCGAATATTTTTAGCGATTTCTGCGGTAACGAGAGTGAGATACGTCATGATACGAAAAGGCGCGTTACGTCAGCGCTATGAAAATGGCCCGAGTGGTCAGACGCGGCAAGTGGCGGACAGACACCTGGGCCAGGTAATTGAATTGACGACTGACCAACTAAATCTGATTTAGCAACGCGCTGCTCCTTTCTAAATTACAAACATGGTAATGCGCGAAGACTTTGAATAAAACAATGATTTAGAATACAATTTATAACTTACACATGAATGGAAAAAAAAATATTAATTTCTATATAGCATTTTTACAGATCTTAGAGAGAGAGAGAAAGAGAGAGAGAGAGAGAGAGAGAGAGAGAGAGAGAGAGAGAGAGAGAGAGAGAGAGAGAGAGAGAAAGAGAGAAGTCGGTGAATCGAAGAGGAATTAGGAAATCTTAGATCGGCGTCCGAAAGTGAGAGGCGGAAGGAGCGATATAGTTATAGTTACATTCACATATTGACGCGCGAAGCGTGGAGCTCGCGGAGATCGGACAGCTCGTACCGTGGCGATTAAATTAGGTCTCGGAGTTGCTGCGAGTGGCGTGTTCCTTAAGGCTGTGTTGCCTACCATCTTCCTCAAGAGCCAAACTTCGTTCAACCACAGGGATGAAGCACCGTTGATTAGACGTACACGTCGAGGAGTACGGGGCGCATAAGTAAATTTCAACTTAAATACACAGCTATGCAATACAGGCAGATATAAACGGATACCGCTGGCGAGTAAAATCTTTATGCGAGCGTGATTTAATTAGCGTTTAGAAAACTACGTAAATAATTTTCGAGTCGTAACTCGTCTCATCTCGCAATAAATTTCTATTTTCTATGCGCATATCGAAATTGTTCTGACCCTTCTTAACTTCCCTAGTAATAGTCCTCTTTCAGTTCCAGACATTGCAGTTTATCGAAACGACTTCTACTGAGCGAAAAGTTGCAGCTTTCCATAAGCGTGGTAATTACGAATTTTTTAATCTGACAATGAGTGCAAGGAGAAAAGAGACCGCGCCGTTTCTGACAGCGCACAAAATTCGATTTTCTCCCGAGTTCGGGAAACTTTTCCGACCTTTTTACTTGACCTATATCTAAAGGTACATGTCGCCTGCCTGTGAGCGAGTCAACGGCGAGATCGTAACCGCGAAATCGGATTTGCTCGCAAGATCCGTCTCGAAGTTGCCGCAATTTTCACGGAGGCGCATAAGCGAGAGGACTCTCGAAGAACGGTCGGTGTTGCTGACAGTCCGCCGGCAATTTAGTCGATCAAACTTCCCACCGCAGAGTTGTCGAAGGTAGAGATTAGTAAGAGAGGGGAGGGGCGAGAGGAAGGTGGGTACCCCTACGAACCTGCGCTCCGGCGAAGTAAGTTCCTTTCCCACGAGCTATATACGCGCGCGTCATCGTGTCCCGTTTGTACGAGGGCTGACGGCATGCGGCTACGCGGACAGATTAATTAAGGTCGCGGCAACGACGCCCGGGCAAACGCGCTTCATTTTCCGTCCGTCCGACTTTTTACGTGCCGCCCGCCTGGCACTCCTCGCGATCGTTATCACGTCCAGCTCCCTTGCTTCCGGTGGAACCGACGATCCGCGGAATTCTTTTGTCCCCATTCTACTTGTTCGAAGATACCCTGAACGTGATTAATGAATTCGATGAAATCGGAGAGACGTCTCTTTATATATTATAATTTTTTGAAAGCGCGCCGTTACTCAGAATATCTCGTAGAGCACTAGATATGTTTGCTAGGCTATCAATGTCACTATAAATTATTTTTTAAGTATCCAGCAGCTTTCGTCGCGGGACTCGCCGACCTTCCGTCGTAAAACGACGATTAAGACACGCCGCGTCGATAGGTTTCTAATAATTACGGACGTACGGAACTCGCGACTACTGCATTATTCATCCTTTTTCGTCCCGCTTTAGAAGGTACAACCGCTTACTCTTGGCCAAGACACAGTGCTCCCTTTCTGGCCTTCGATTCCCCTCCCATCACTCTTCGCCACTTACTTCATTTTATGCTTTCTCGACGTTGTGTACTTCTTACGAAAACTCCACCTTACATCGGCAAATAAATTTAGCCTCGACCGACCAAACTTGTGTTTGCTCCAATTCCCGCGTCCTCTCCCTTTCTCTACGCCGTGCATTCACTTTCCAGCGCTCTCCTCTTTACGCTATCATAATTAAATCCGAGGACCTAAGTAGTTTCTAAAGGGGGAAAAAAAAGAACTTTCTATACGCTACATTATATTACACGTACTCGGCATCTCTTTTAATTTGCTCTTCGACATTGTACCACTTGCCTCGATCTAAATATGTTTTGTCTATCGTCCTGTAATTTATTTTTTTGCTCTACATTTTGACTCTAATTCGTTTCAATTAGTGTCGATTTATATGCGACAGATACGCAATAATATCCTCAGTATTTCCTTTTCGTGCGCCTTTTAAATCGCTTTTAGAAGGCCTGCCTTGCCCGAAGGCGAGAACAAACGCCGCTCTCGATAGAATAAACGTTTCTCTCTTCCCGTTCGCCCGTTCGCGCTCGTGCAACAAACCACCTTAATCGGTTGCTCGTGCAGATCGACTCTCGATCGGCCGGCGTGTCTCGGCGACGCGCCTCGTAAATAGAACACCATCACTTTTCCCGGGTCGCCTTTGCATCGGCGTGCACATCCGACAAGCCGTATATGCAGCTATTCCCCCCGATGCGCGTGCACCTTCACCGGGTGTGTTCGCCTGCATGTCGCGCGCGCGCAGCATACATTCACACACGCACAACTTTTCTCGTGCTCCAATAAAAAAGGATGAGGAAACTGATAGCGCGCGCACGGTTGCATTATACGCGGCTGACCTATAAGGAGAACGCTCGCCGGAGAAGAGAAGAAACATGAGACGCGGTGGAACACCGCCGTACGCTTCCTCTCTCCCCCCCCTCCCGCGTGCTTATTCCGTTGTCCGTTACGGTGGCGAGACTCGTTGCTCACGGTAATATAAGAGGATTCTTGTAAAACACCGGCGCGGTGAAATGTAGCGTTTATCCGCCGTTTATCGTTGAACGCGCGCGGGAGCCTCCGCATTCTACATACGCGCGGGAGAAGTTTCGCAAATCGGTTTGCCCGGGAGCCGCGACGGCGGCCGTGGTTGCGTACGCTGTAGTTATACCATAAATAGTACATACAATACATACCGACGAAGAGACTCCTTAAATAATAGCGTCGAGCCTAGAGCACGCGTATGCTCCCGCGCACTCAATGTTCTCGGAGAAACGTAAAATCTGTTTTACTTCGCTGGTAGGGTCGACTTTGAGACGGAATGTGTCTCAGCGCACGATGGGATATTGAAGGTGGGAATAACGAGGCTATGGTTTATGCACGTATCACGGTGAGCGCGATCCTGTTTCTCTCTCTCTCTCTCTCTCTCTCTCTCTCTCTCTCTCTCTCTCTCTCTCTCTCTCTCTCTCTCTTTTGTCTCGCTACGCTCGGAATACCGTCGTGAGAATTAACGCGACATAAAAATGAATGCGAGCACACTCTCCCCCTCTTTATCTCGGGTAATTAAAACATTTTAGAGGTAAAAAATATATTATGATTCGAATTCGGCATAACGCATGGAATGAAGTTTCACCCGATTGGAATGCGTATATTGCATTTTTGCGCGTTGCATTAAACGAGATCGACGATGAAAATTGACGTAATGTTAGACTTCTGCTCGAATCAAAATCGAAAATCCCGCACGTATCGGTTTATTTTTTCGCAGTGCAGCAAATGTTACAGTATAACTAAGATTCAGAAATAGTATATTATAAAATATAGTTATGAAGAACAGTACGGTATATATGGAGATAATTCGGGATACTTTGTTATTTCGTTATTTAACAAATATAATTTGCATTTAACTCGATCTCCTGCTCCTCTCATCGCTATTATACCTTTGATACTCGTATCGAAGATTGATAAACTGATTCTTAATGACACGGCAAAAATGCGGGAATATCAAGAGTTGCATACTAAAAAAGTTGTTGAATAAAATCTCGCTATGAAGTTCGTGTAAGTATCCCCTTTGTGCTAATCAGGCGACGAGTCAAAAAAAGTGCGCGGGACGACCATGCAGGAACGAGTAATTCTATATACCAGATTGATACCAGATGATAAGGGTTGGCCAGCGAGAGAACACTGCGACCCAATTATATCCCCCCTGCGAGTCGGTTATGAAACGTACACGCGTGATGGCGATAGATTCTCTTCTGCGGGAAAGTCGCAGATGGAAAAAAACTTCTCAGAGTCAAGAAGCGGAAGGTATAGGATCGACCGAGCGGGAATGAATGTCGCAGTCGGGACGAAAGAATGAAAATCGGAGACTGAACGAGAGGTGAAATCTTCTTCGCTCGTCCACGCCATTCGCCTCGCAGGCGCGTTTGTAAATTCGATCTATACGTCAGGGACACTCGTGTCTAAAATTGTGCATTTTCACGCGTGTACTCGCTCGGTTAGAAGCGAAGAACGAACGGATCGATCGATCGACCGGCTGAAAGCCGAATAAAATCTAGCCCGCGCGTTTAAACCGACGGCCGCGAGAATGACACTCGGGATTTGACGTTTGGTAACGTGGGCGCTAAAGCGCGGCTTCAACACCCGCATAACGCGAAGGTGTAAAGGCGTTGTCCGCGTATAATCCTCGCGAGTTGCAACGCCGTCACGGTGAGCTTTCTCGGCGTGCATCTAGCCGTGTAACATCATACATAAATATGTTATGTGCAAGAAAAACTACGCTCGAATGCGTTCTAATATTCTGCAAGCAACAAAGTACACGGACTATAATTTATTTTCGAAAAGTACGAGAAAAGCTATATGTACATGTGTCTCTCGATAAACCGCGTCTACTTTGAACAACTTGTATTTCTCGAATAATTCGGGGACAATTTCATTTTTGGCAAAATATATCTTCTTCTTACTATTAATTAAAATGTTTTAACAAGATATCACTCGTATTAATGTGCATATAACATCTAGCGACGAAAATAATTAAATTTCTAGATACAAGCCGTTCAATCATCCGTGGTATCGGTAAGAGCAAAGCCTAATTGACAAGCTATAATTTCATAAAATATTTCAGCTAATTGATTTCTGATAATGATTAATTAATAGTGATGCGTATTGACTATTGCATGCATTTCATTTATGCGAAGCACCGATGAATTCAACGTTAATTTTGCAGACATCGCGATTCGACAATCAGCTTTACGCGCTAGAATCATAGAAGAGTAACCCGTTACAAATATTTGCCATATACGTATCTTATCGTGCATACCTAATTCCATATGTTCGGCCGCTTTTCTTCTTCCTGTAGCTTCGATACGCGCGTGGGAGGGACAACGGCGCTCGTACAAACGTGTCGCGATCGAAAACGATAGCCAAGTTGAATTATAATCACGCACGCACACGCGACGCGACGCAACGATCGCTCTGCATCAGATAGCACGAACGCGCACTAAACACGGATTATCACGCTGAGTTACCGGCAATAATCGGCCGGCGCGGCGTTACAGACAGACGGCGTAATGTGTAATGGGCGCGAATTCACGGTGATACCTGATTATCGCAACGCAACGTTACGTGTCGGGTGTTCCCGTGGCTCGACATCGCGAACATCGAAACTTCATTTAAACGGGCGAAACGAGCGAATTGACGCTCGCGGAGACACGCGAGCGTGCCATTAATCACAGTCGCAGTGCTCTTCCTCCTCAATTCTCGGGAAAAAAAAAAAAAAAAAAAAAAAACCATCCCTCGGGAAAGGGTGATTCTGCACAAAGATCGATGATAATACAACGTGACACGTAACTCATAAATCGGAGCGTCTCGCGAACGCCCCGAGAGTGCCAATGAAACCTCGTTTCGCGCTTGCCTGCGACGTCGGAGGCGCAGCTTTTAATACAGTCATCCCTTTTCTCCCGCGCGCCAAGCAGTAAAACCCGGAAGGACGGAGGCGAAGAGGAGCCCGACTGAATTACAGCGATCTTTTATGCATCGCATTTGTATACGTGCGGATGCAAGATGCGCGCAGCCGTTGGCGTCGTTACCGCGATATCGCCCGGGTCGAAACAGTGCCACGGTCATATTCCACGTACGTACGAAGTACAGATTCGTCGAGGATTGTAAACAAAAATACGATCTTGGCACCTGCAGCCCTCCCTGCGCGGCGAAGGGGGTGCCGACTGTAGCGGACGCAGGCACGAATCTCCACACCGAAGGGGACGCGGACTGGAGGGATGCGCTTCACGCGGAATTGCGGAGGGAGCGCCATTAACTTTGATGCGCTTATAAAACGCGGTAGGTTTGAGCCGACGCGCGGCAGAACGAAAACGCAACGCCGGCGAGCGACACGTACGTGTGTACGTGAACGCGCTGCCGGAGGTATAGAGTTTCCAAATTTAATAGCCCTGTGTCGAGCAGAGAGGAAGAGAGAGAGAGAGAGAGAGAGAGAGAAAGAGAGAGAGAGAGAAGAGACGAGGGAATGAGGAATGGGTACACACCAGGTACCGTGGATGGCTCTCGACCATAAATACGGGAGCTGGTTTGATTATATGGAGCCCCATGTCAAACCAACCACTCCCGCCCAACCGTTTCCACCACCTACACCATCCCTCTTCCACCCCATTCTCCGCCGGGCTCGCGCTCGCGTCGCATGCATCCGCGAACGTGGCTGCGCTTTATCCCCCTCTCGCCACCTCGTCACTCCCCTTCATCCGAGATATGAGACGTAGCATCGAAGAGTTTCATCGTTTTTTTTTTTATTATTATTTATTTTCCGCGACGTACGCGCGAAGTAACTAACGAAGCTATCGGACGTGATGCATCGACCTGAGTATACTTGCATCGCGCACACCCATCTTACGAGCGCGAGAAAATTGGATACTCTATCTTTCGTTCTTCGAAAATCGTTATGGAAACTAGACTTGCGCGTTCTTGCATCTTTAAAATCTCATTTGCGCATATTAAGACGTTGAATTAATATCGCTACGTTTCCGCTGCCATGTAATATCACAGACGATATAATTGCGCTGTCGCTGAGTACCGAGTACTGCATTGGTGAAAAACAAAAGAGGTAAATCTCACGAGGCGCGCGGGGAACGTCATCGTGCCGAACGATGACCATTTACACCCACTTGCCGGCCCCCTCGTAGATACGCGGCGGTTATCGTTGTGTGCTGTGGCGAGAAACGGAGCGAAGTGCACGATTACACGAATCGCGCGGCGGTGTAGAGGCCGGAAAAGAGGCCGGTTAGCAAGCAATTTCGTGCATTCGGCGAGAGTCTCTCCTATTCCGACTATTACGAGCGACATGTTCTTTCGCATCTATCCATTTCCGCCCGATATATACGACGATAATGTCGTCCTAATGTTTACACAGTTACGTATTCTTAAATAATTCCGAGCACGCGGGCTCTTTAAAAATGCGAGAAGGTACCGAGACGGCCTTCAAAGCGAAAGTGATGTCGCTTCCGACTTTTTACACGCGTGTCAAACTTAAACGGAAAAATCACACTGGGATATTCTCTGCCTTCAAATAGAATATATTATTAATTGTTAATTACCACACACAAGTGACTTCAAACATAAATAAATACTTTTTCTCAAGAAAACGTTAAATGCGAAATGAAAATCGAGGCGTCGGAGTTCTCGAAGGCGTGGAAGAGTAATCACTCCGTTTTTACTACCCGTCTGTATTAAACCTAAACAGGAGAACCGTCCCGGAGCAGATTCCGCGTTCGGGTGGAACGGGTAGAGAACCCCGGCCAATTTATGCCCCATAATTTTCATGGGGGAACAATGCTCTCCGTTCACGGTGCACATCGTCGCGACGCCTCCGCCCGATTCTCAGGAAATCGAGCGAGCTCTTAAACGCGCGGTGTAGTAGCGTCGTTACACGAATAGCGAGACTCGACGGGAAATTAGAAAACAGCGCCCGGATTAATCCGATGTCGAGGGTGCAACCGACATGCAGCTCGCGTTGCATGGAAACGTCCGGCGCAGAATTCAACAATCCGACGACAATCCGGCCGGCGGGGCGCAACGATGACGTCGTGTGCTCCCCCTAGAAATAAACCTTATACCGCTGTTAATGATCCGCTATTATTGTTTCCATTTTCGCGGCGCACTACCGCGACTGTCGTCCAATCAGCAACGGGTTTATTGGCCTTTAATTGATTACAAATGACAGTTTGATTGGGCTTCTCGCTCGCGCGTACCTTTCCCGGTCTAATGGCGGCGTTTCGAAAAATCGATCGCGCGTCATCGGGTCGTGCTTACATTTCCATCTGCTCTCGCGACGTACACACGGATCGCGAGAATCCAAGTATGCGATAAAAATCAGTCGCGAAATCATGATCTCGAAAGCGTGTAAAAACACCGCGCGTTAATACCGTCTCTTTAATCTAGCGCGATTTAATCTCGTTCCTGAGTTTCGAGGATTGCTCTTTGAAACCGAGCCGAGAATCCCATCCGATACGCTTTCAGAGAACAATAATTTAACGAAAAAGAACGCGTAACAACCCTGCTCTTTGCAAAACGTCGCACTCACGTGTATTTTACATATATACATACAATTTTACATACGAGTATGTGTACATATACGTAAAATATGTGTGAGTGTGTCTCTTTCATACCGCTGAGTATTGAGTATCCACTCGCGGGTTTGTTATTCGCAATTTTACTCTTTAAATCTGAATCAGTGAATAGTAATGTAAATCAGTGAATAATCACTGATTCAGATTTAAAGAGTACACCTAATCGCGGATTGCGCACGGCACTCATAAATATAAGCTGAAAATTTACAATCCCGTTAACGCGTCGCGTTAAACCGAAATTGTTTGTGTTCACCATCTATAAAATATTACCATCTATAAAATTATATTTAATTATGCTGTTTCTTGCAATGAGATGCTGTCATTACGCGCGTTATCCAGACGATCGATCGAGGCGAAGCGTGCGCGCTGAGACTGCAACGGGATCTTCATTATTCACGCAAACACGTTATGAAAATACATGGGTGTCGGCCTATTTGACTTAACGGAAGAAGAGAACGCGCGTACAAATTAGCGTGGGCGAGCGAGTTTTACGTTAGAGGTATAATTAATAGGAAGATACGATTTGTGTACGAAGATTACAGCGTTCGAGAGACGGGACCTTCGTGCGATGTGCGATCATCGTCGTAACGTCGATAACGAACATCAGCCGCGTGAATTACCGATGCATCTCAATCCGAATGAAATTACGCGGTTTGCTTATTGCCCCTTATTGGCACGCGCTTATTTGCTCGCCGCGCGGATCCGTCTTAATTTAATAGAGCGATAAAACCCCGGAAATATATGGAGGACGCACGTGACTTAAGCGAAAGTAGAATTTCGTTCACGCGAAGATGTTCTCGTGATGATAGAGACCTAATCGAAATTCCACGCCGAGATACATCCGCGGAGAAAGTACCGTGACCAATGCGAGGAGATAGGTAGGTATATACCGCAGCGTATCTTTGCCGAGTATTTCACGATAAGCCGCGTATGCGGAACCAGAACATTACAGGATTAATTCTGGCAAGCACGCCTTTCGGGAAATCGCGGCGATTCACAACGATGTCTGCTACAGGATGCGCGGTAAGTATCGAGTATAATAATAAGATACACCCGCGATTGTAGGAAGGCGGCATCAATAATGATCATCGCGGTAATGGCAGGAGCTACGGTACACCCGCGACACTTTATCTCTATATTATTAATTAATTCTCTCACTTCTGGTTATTCTCAACCTAAATCGATCGCCTAAAGATCAAAGAAAAGAATTAGAATTTATTCTTACATTAAACAGTTTGCCAAATAATTTCTTTACAGATGTGACATATATGTTGAATATATACTGACATCGATGTCTGTTTGTTATTTTTGTATATCTTACAACGTCATCAATTAAGAAATTATTCAGTTACTTTTTCAATTACATACACGATCTTTCTCAACAGCTAAAATTAGTTTCACACACGAGGCAAACAATGAATGACGAAAAAAGCATCAATCTTTAAGAACGCGATGGGAGTCAGGATAAAAAAAATGAACCCTATTTTGTCACGGACGGCCTTACGGCGTGTCACATGGCTTTTCCACTCGCGCAACTTTAATCCCCCATTATTCATCGTTCCAACGTATCTAAAGACATGTAGACCTGCGCTGCGCGATGAAATAAGTATGTCGCGTTACCAGACGATGGAACGAATTATCGGGTCGCGCGGTCGGTTTCGAAATCGACGCCTGTGACGATCAATCCGTAAGAGCCGATTGAATTTCACTTAAAGACTCAGGGGAGAAACGGAGAAGGCGGAAAATGCAGCGACGCGAATCGCACGCGGTATAGGCGCGCGCGCGCGCGCGCGCACGATCACGAATCGTGTGCACCACGAAATTATTACATACGATTGAAACTGCGAGTTGATTATAAATTTAATCACCGCGAATTATCGTGCGGCCGCAAGACAAGTTAAACCGCTTGTCCTGAAATTACGGACGAACGAGAGAAGGGCACTACAATTACGTTTCAACATTTACTTCCATGTAAATTAATATATTATTACGGTATAAATTAACGAGAAATCTTCATCGACGATTGCTCCAGACTTTCTTAGTTTCATTACTATCTGCTATTACTCGCAAACTTTTCGATGTCGCTGAACAAACGCAGTTACTACGTCCGCGGCTATTGAGTATCCAGCATGCACAATAATTGTCAACGTTGCGCAATGACATGTCACATATGATTATTAAAAGTCACCCCATAACGATACACGAATATTACGCCGACCATGGGATGCAATATTTTACACGGACACTCGCATTGATGTCATTCTCGCGAGAAGAGGATTGTCAGTCATAACGAGATAATCGAGGATCATTCTATTTCTGGTTTCGGCCGCAGTTACTACGAAACGAATGCATCCGCGAGCGTCCGTGAAATTGTCGTTATATACATAATACCCTTGATCGATTAGCAGAATTTCAAACAATTTACGCCGACGTATATGTCCCGCGTGTGAGCTTCATCGATTAAATCCGAAGCGCGTCACCGGCTATCGATTTCAAAACTCCAATATCGTATAACTCCGGCTCGTCCGGCGCTTCTCTCTGCCTCTATCTATCTATCTCTCTTTACCTCCACCTCTCTCGTCAGTTGTGTCCATCTCCGTTCACATTACCGTTTCCATGCCTCGCATTTCTCTCCTTTCCCGTGAGGTACAGAGCTGTCTCTCTTGCGGGCGAAAATAAACGGCCGCCATTTCGCGGCGATGTTGCTGGTGCCCGAGTTGAAACGAGAGCGAGACGCCGAGCGTCGCTCTCCGAAGAAGGATGGAGAGCTGACGGATGAAAAAGAGAGACGGAGAGAGAGAGAGAGAAAGAGAGAGCGAGGAAAAGAGGAAGCGAGAAAGAGACATTGACCAGGAGAAACGGGGGATTTAAACGCCAAATTCAGGACTGAACCGCACCACCCATTTTCTCCCTCCTGTCCCTCTTGAGCTCCCGCGCTACCCTCTCGTCGAGTTTTACGTCACTCGATATATGCACGCGAGTTTATGTCGGCGAGCCGGTAATTCCGGCACGGGGCAAGAGTTTCACGTATGAGCCACCCTTCCGGACCGAGGGGACGAATCGGAGGGGAAAACGAGAGATGGAAGACGGAGAGAAGGAGATGACGGTGGCGAGAAAGCGCGAGATATCCGCCTTAGGAATTTCTGAAACGTCACTCGCACGCGTAACTCGGCGGCCGTTTCGAAGGAAATTTAAGTTTCATGGGATCGAGGTGGTACCTGACTGCGAGCGAGCTGGTATACGTATAAACGGTCGTTCGTATGCACGCCGAACGAGCAGACGGATGGTGCACGGGAGCGTGTACGCGGCGATACATATATGAGCGATATGTCCCTAGATAGGCGAGACAGTCGGAACCCGGTATACGTCAGGACCCACGAATAAACTGGGGTTCGCGCGCCGTCGAGATATGACACGGTTATTAAAAATGAGTGGCCGCAGTCGGACGGACCGCGCAAAAATTGGGCGCGCGCTCTGTTTAAATAACGCTGCTCTACTTGGAATCTACTCGTGCCGAGACAAAACGCGTTCCAGCTGTATGTACCTCTCGGCCAGGTCGGGCAAGTCCCGGTCGACGAGAGAGGGAGAACAATAATAGTTGATCCACGAAAATAAGGACGGGCGAGAATGCAAGCGGCAAAGTGGATGCGCTCTCTCGTTTGTATTTTGCGTCGCGCAGGTCTCTTGCGAACGAGGAAATTACGATCTCCATTCTAAGCGGCGTCGCGACGCTGAAATTGCGTCTTAAGAGTAAGTTATTACGGCGGTTCTAATTTCTACTGCTGCGAAATTATTTATTCTCCTTCGCGCGTCGCGCTTCGACGCGAATGACGTGGGTCATTTGATCATCAAATTCGAATGTGACAGAAAAGCAACATAAAGATAAATCATACAGAATGTGACAACACAAATAAGAACTAATAACGCAATTCCGCGATTGTAATGATGGAAAATTCCTGTATCTTACCTCAACACAAATTGCTCGGTGTTCGGGGATGTGAAGCAGTCCATGCGACAGCAGGATTGAGACACCAAAAAGTCAGATGCACAAAGTAATGACTGTCATTCTCACACGACGATAAAAACCGTACAACCCGATAAAAATTGAAACGTAACGTTACACAAATCCTTTCACTCGCGATCGTCGAGGGACGCGGTCGGAATTAAAATACAATGAACAAAAAACTGCCGTCGTTCGACAACGGCAAATTAGTTGCCACGTTGCAGTTACCGGTAGAAGGAACACGCGGCGCGACGGCCGTGTAAACAAATGTTATGCAAAATTGTTTGTCGACGCGGAGTAATGCCGCAGTGGCGGGAAAGAACAAGGATACGGAGGGAGGAGAACGACAATATATGCATGGGCAATTCTCAATCGCGCTGGTCCGCGGTATGGTTTGTCCGGCGAATGATTTCCCCGATACACGCGCGTCTCGCGATTCAACGAGGAAAAAAAAAAGCGAAGCTACTCCGTCCGCTAATAAAACTTTCAATTGCGTTTCTCTCGCGAAATGCGATAAATTTCAATACCCCCGTCATCTTCGCTCGCGGCCAACTCGTTGGTAATTACACGCGCGCTTACCGTTCGCGACGCGAAAAAAAAATAAAAAAGAAGATATGAAGAGAGAAGAGAGAGAAAAAGAGAGGGGAAAAAATGTCGCGCCGCGCTAAAAAGTCTGTCGCAAAAGCGAGCTCATAGCGTAACTTTTAATTACATTTATCTGCCGGAGATGACGCGTCCCGGCCCTTTTTATCCCGCGGTTACTCTCCCCCATCCGAGCTTGAGAGCACGTCAACACTCAATTACAGTGATACACGCGCGTCTCTTCTTTCTTTCTGTCTATCGCGGATCTTTCACACAACCGTAATGCAACATTTGAAAGCCGTGCATTATTTTACGTATAAATATCTCTGAGAAATCGCGTGCATATTAAGTCACGTTTGAAATCATTCTATAGATATCTTCGAAATACGTAAACTTAATTTCTAAAATCCCCAAGTCCAGGAATATATATTTCAGTCCCTGCACGTTTAAAAAGGTTGATTCACACTATACGGCACGGACCGTCAACGACACGTACGTTCACGTACGTTAGACAAGGATGGAGACAATAGGTATCCTTGTCTAACGTATGTGTCGTTGTCGGAACGTGACGGTCCGTGCCGTATAGTGTAAATCAACCTTAAATCACCGACGAGATTACTGGGCAAATAATTTTAGTCGGATGGTAAACGAGAGCCATGAGTAAAAAATTAGTAAAAGTAAATAAGAGCGCATTCATTTCTCTCTTTCCCTTTTTTCGATTTTATGTGTTCCAATCCTCAGATTCCTCGAGGGATTTAGTCAAGTAGTATTCTCGAGTGACTAATTGGCAGTCTCAACTCACACGCGCGCACGTGACGGAGTAGCACGGATGAACGTGAAAGAGGAAACGGGAATGACAGCGGAGGGAAGGGAGACCCCCCCCCCGTGCGCGTAGAACACGTCTGTTCGCGGTCTCATTATTACGTTTCGCGGTTGTCCGTGCTGGTACGGCTACCGACAAAACATCGATGCTCGACATAACGCGCTCGCGAGCACGCGCGAGTACTTACACGCCGCGGCCGCGGAAATTGGTCTGTCAATGTCGCCGCCCTTTGGAACGTTGACAAAACGTCGACTTGGCCCGCCGGGGTTAAACGTCGCTTTGGTTGCGCGATCCGAATTTTCTATCGGGCAATTTCGGCGACTTGGAAAGCTTTTGTCATCGAGGACCGATTCGCCTGCCAATTTATCTGATCTCAATGATACGCACGTTCCGAGAGCTCGCCGTTACGTGTTATTTATCTCCCCACCTCGATACATATGTATATTCTCACGCGTAAATATCCCCAATTCAAACGATTAAAGCACCAAAAATTTGTCAGAAATTCCAGCGTGTATGCATTGAACGGATGTTCAGATTAAACGATAATTATCATTTATACTGAGAAATCGGCAGGATGTGAATCGATCAGACAAATGAAATCGAGAGCTTTTATTAGGCTGTTTAATTAATGAAAGAAACGATTTATTATAAGAGATATTCCGACATAAAAATCCCGCGAACGTGCGCCACGTAGCGCGTCTAAGCAACTACTCGGCTCGATCGCGACTGTTCCCCCCACTCGACCCACCCCCCCCCCTCCCGGAGTCGAAGGCCCGCATACCAGACAATAACAAGGGTGAGTATCGAAAATACAATATACGGCTAACGGAAAACGCGCCGTTACAATACTAATAATTTTCTTATATTCTCTCGATGTACCTTATATCTTCGCATTACGCATTTCTATCTTTTCTGATGCCTAATGTAGAAAACTATAGTTCGTACAATAATGACCTCTTGATAATATCACGCGATGTAATTGCGGAATACGAAAAGGTATACGTACCAGTTTTAAAACGTTATTTCGCTTTTTTAAATTAAACGAATAGTATTCGTGCGTACGAAAAAAACTTTATAAATTAATGATAATAAAGCAATCTCGAGGGAAATTAATAAATAGAGCGGCCGCAGCGCCCGCACGTCTGGCGTTGTCGGCCGTTGAAATTTTGAACAAACGACTTATTGCGTGCTCGCTCGTTATGGAATATCGAAGGCACAGTGCTCAATTCTAAGAAGCGTCATAAGCGGATTCGGCTCGCGCCAGAATGGAAAGAGAGAAAATGAAATTTCCGTGACTGCATCGACCTCGCTCTTCGGAACGGCTAGCTGGGGGATGAGAAAGTGGAATACGCTTCGAGAGGATTAATATCAAGAATTATACGCCAGAAAAAAAAGTGCGTTTTTAATATATTTCTAAACAAATATAATTTTGCGAGGTAAATTTTATTCACTTCCACTTGAAATAAAATTCCGATCACGAAGAATGCACCGCGTATTCTTTTCGATCGATCGTGTCTCTAAGGAAGAAAGTGTAAAAATTATTGTAGATGAGTATATATTTGTATACAATTTATCTTTGCGCTGTCTCACTAAGAATATTTTTAGTTTAATAATATAGAATATAGCACGTCTAATAGCATTATGCTAGATATAGAGAAGCAAAGTGATACTCAATGTGGATTTAATCATACTTCAACGATTAAAATGTGTTACATCGCAAATTAAACAATTTAATATTAAAAAAATTAAAATTACCATACGTATACCGTTATTCGCACGCAACTTTATTACTCGTTCGTTCAATGGACCGATTGAGTGAACGCTAAAGGCGGTTTGACCGTGACGGAAAAAAATCGGAATGTTTTTTCTCGCGACCATGAAGTGTAGTAACAGAAATCAGGTGCGCGGATTAGCGGCAACAATGACGAATGGAGTGTCGAGTGGTGGCGATTAAAATTCCACCCGCGAGAAAATCGTGGTGAAGCGCGGAAATTGTGCGCGTACGTGATTACCGTGAAAAGGTCCCTCGCACGTATCATTAAGACCTTTTCACTCGCTCTAATTTCCCGCCATTCTATACCGGGCTCGCCAACGCAGACGCAAAACCCGGAGATGGAGTCTGGAGATGAGTCTCTGACCGGAATAAACATCACATTTCGGGAATGGACTTTCTACCATCTTCGCGCGTGCCTTTTTTTTCACTGAGATTTTGTGGGTCAGTATTACTTTGACCGCGATGCTACATGTGTGAGTCTCGAAACATCATGAAAGCGGAATCATTGGCAAAGATTTCTTTCGGCAAAATGTGCAACTCGTAATAACCCTTCCATCCTTAAATTATCATTAGCACTAAAAAAAAAACATGCATGTACACACGTCGAGAATAAACATTAAAGACAGAAAAGAGGCGCGTATACAATTGCGTTAATAATCTAGTTTTCGACTCATTTGCATTAAATACACATATTGCAATAAAATTAAAATAGATTTCTAATAAGATTAGTTGTTTAAAAGCAAATAATCGCAACATTAACGAGAACAGGATGATCGCGAGGCGCTGGCCGTCGTGCGGCTGCGATTTTTCAATGAAATTCGACGAAATTCAACGAAATTCGACGCATCGGCGATTATAACGCGATCCGCTTCCAACGAGACTCATGTAAATTTCAGGAAGATTGCCGAGCGAATATTTCGTGCGATGGTGCCGACGCGAGAAAATCCGGTCGTCGCCGGATAATTCGCTGATGGCTAATGGCCATCCAACCGGAGCGGTGCACGTGCAACGCGAATTTAATTCGGTGTACCTGCATATTGCGAGTGGCGGGCGATAACACATTTATACAGGCCGCTATCCTGAAGAGCGAGGTAGTGTCTCATGCAGAAACAGAAATAAATTAATAAACAGCAGTCTATTTCCCATCGCGGAAATGACGGATTCGAATACGCGTCGAACGTGACGCCAGTAAAGCGTATTAATTATATTTCGATAATTCATCTCGCATCGAACGACTTGATCTCTAAAGCTGTATACGATGGGAAATGTATGTATGTATCAATGTATGAAAACAATAATGTCGATGCAAGTTTATAGAAAAAAATATATATTCTCAAAAATATTTTTCCTCATCCAATAATCAACTCTCTTAAAAAATAATATAAATTTTTAGCCATAAAATATATCCGTTTGCTTTAATTAGAACACATGACGACAGTCAAAATGTCAGCGGTTATATTATATGTCTTAAAATACATATATAGATTTGTAAAATGAAAGTAATTTTTCGAGAGAAAAATACGTAATAAATGGCCATCTTGATACACATGCAATCTGTTTATACTTCATCCAACGCAGCGCACAATCTGCGCAGTGCACAATATTTGTCATCAAACATGGTACAAGTGAAGTAAACAGATAAATGAAAATGAGGAACAATTGCGCGATCAAATGCATACTCGGTTATTAAATGATATTTAGTCGCCGATTGAAGTGCCGTAGATTTCGTTATCGTTTTTGGAACGACGCTCATATTGCTTATACAGAATGTTCCGGGAAGTTCCGCGGCACCAGCGCGGCGGAAAATATATTTCTGCCGTATAATTCGCACGGTATCATTTTCCCTCTCACGAATGCACCTCTTTTAAATATTCCCAGGGCAGAACTCAAGCGCGGTACACACTATTTTGGGAAACCCCCGACCGTATATAACCCGACGTTTCGCAAAACTTTTCCCGGTCGTGAAGCGGCTCCGCGCCGCTGAAAATACTCGCGACAGTTTCGCGCGAGTATTCTTTTTATTATGAAAAGATGGAAAGCGAGTCCCGCTGGAAAAATAAAGAGCGGTCCCACGCTCCCGCGCGAAAAAAGCGCTCCGCGTGAGAATACCGATCGTTATCTCGTGCAGAAAATTTAGGAGTCACGCGAAATTAGCATGAATTCAATTAAAGCCCTGCCCGTCCAGAGAGAAAATTCGATAAAAATGCGGACAACGTCTTCGCCATTTTCAGCCGAATTAGATTGCATCCGGTTCGTCAGAGAAGTCGATAGATATCTATTTTGAAAGCGCGATCTTTTAGTTTTGCGCGACCCATTTCAAAAGAACGCATTGAGAGCTGTAACGTTATCGTTCAGGATATGCGCGCGGTTTGTCAAACTTCACACTCCGAGTAGAAAGTGATGGACTCGGTTGCTGGTTACGTGATGGACGTATGTACATTAGACTCGCGAGTAGCCTTGGAACCGAAATAATTGGAACTCGGGTGCCCGTGAAAGCAGTGCGAGATATGAATATATAATAAACGCAATTGTCGCGTTTTTTTTAGAAAATGCGAAGTATTAGTTCGACAGTATCTTGATGTAAGTCTGGACGGCGCACTTTCTAAAGAAATTTTAATTGCAGTGCAAAGGCAGACACTTTAAGCATTAATTAAATAATTTATTAAATTATTTAACTTAAAAATACAGATTGTTTTATTTAAAAAAAATATCCGGAATTACACACAGCTCTTAAAATAATATAAAAAAGTAATGCTTGTTAATTCGTTGTAGCACATTTTTGTCGCAGTATATTTACGACGATAAATTGATGAATCTGCAGAGCGTTCGCGCAGATGTGAAAAAGAAGAAACGTGGAAAGTCAGGTATGATTTGGATCGCATCCAAACGTAATCGGAACTGTCGGTTCTACTGTGCGCGAAAGTATCGTATGCAGGAAGTTTTGAACGGTCGTTTTGTCATGCCCGAGTTCATATCGGAGGAACGTGTTACGATGAACGAGAAACGCGGATGACGCTTCGCTCCTGTATGATGTTATAAATAAGCGTTCGCGACAAAATGCACGCTGAATTGTTCGAGATATTACCGTTAATTTGTAACCGTCTGGATTTCCAATTAAGTAGCAATGGTCTCGAATATTTCAATATAAATAATCCAGCGCCAAGAGTAAAAGTAAAATAAACCGGTCAAAGTATATATTAGAGAATACCAATGTGTTGTAGTGTCTTGATATAACAATTAGGATAAGCTAGACCTGTTTTGACGCCTAAGGCAATCGCCTGTCCTGTCTGCTTGCATCGTAATTTGATCTTGAACTTGGAGCAACTATATGCCGACACGCGTGGATTGGAGTCACCTTTCACATATCGACACTGTATTACTCTATTGATTAAATAATTGAGTAGAAGTTAAAGTTCATGTATGTATATCTACATTTTTAATTAAATTCAAAGTATTTTCCATACGTTTATGTATATTATCAAAAGTATGCATATACGTAATATGTAAATATGCAGTCCAGAAAGGAATATAAGTTATATACCCCTAACGATGATCTAAACGGTTAAAAGAGATAAGAAGAAAGTAATTTTTCTAGCGGTAATAAAAACGCTGCAATAAAGCACGCTGCGATGCGCGCGATGAATTGATTATGAATGTATTTTATAAAATTATAAATGCTAACGAGAATACTTGATTAACGCACGAAGGACAGAATGAAGTTGCGCGCTCGGACTGGCGCTCAATTCGTTATTGTCTTTCTAAACGAGAGAGCACTCGGCGACATGGACCAAATTAACGGTGCGCGGTTAGGTATGTTAAGCGAAAGGGGGAAGAAACCTCGATATACAACGTCTCGTGTCTTTTGTGAAACGTCGGAGAAAGTCGGTAAACCGTTTTCCTCGCGTGGAATCGCGAAGACGGTGGAAACGACGAAGCGACGGAGCACAACGGAGGTTAAAATTTGATGCAACCTCGCCTATAGGGTTACACGTGGGAAGCCGTGCCGCTCGAAACAAAAGCGGCGTGACGTAAGCAATTGCGAGCGCGTGCCGTTCCGACTTCGCCTTCTCCGCGGAGATACATTGTACCGTGATAATGAAAGCGAACTGTAACACAAGCGTGCAACAGTCGTACAAAAATAGAAATGCCAAAGTACGCAAGAGTAAACGATAGTTTATCCTTAAAGCTGCATGTGTCGTCGAAATCTCGGTTATGTTATGTTTTTTTCTAAATAAATTTTGTGCAATTCCGTCTTAATCGTATAAATAAAAATAATCAGATTATGAGAAAGAATAAGAAAAATTGAAATTTTATTTTTGTAAAATGCGTTTTGAGATTCACGTTAGAAATTCAATATTTTTCCTAAAGAACGCTTGGTGAAAAGTTTCGATAGTACTATGAAATACGATGAAACACGAAAAACTAGTATTTAGATGTAAATGTCTATTCATTTGCGTGTTCGACTTGTTTTCGAGCTAACTTTCTTAGTTTGTCAGACATGTTTTGATACTTTAGTTCGTATATCTTTCTACGAGACATCTCGCTATCTTGAAGTAAAATTTAATCGAGCACTCAAGACCGATATCAGATGCAATTAATAACAATATTGCTCCCCCCCCCAAAAAAAATACGTCAATGAAAACGCATCTTTAGATAAAGCGAATCGCTTTCAAACATAAATATGCATATCCCGTTTCTACAAATGTTGCTCTAAAAGAGCTTCTCTCTGTTTTTCTCTTCGCAGCATACTTAAGCTTCGAATTTCATCGCACGAAACGTGCGCGATAATGGGTTAAGTATAGCGGCATGTAAACCGAGACTTTCGTAATGCAAGATCCCGCGCGCGTTGCATCCGTGGCATTCGTCGTTCATGTGCTTTTGTCGAGGCGACTGGGTCGCCCCCGACAAACTGGTAAACTGGCAAGTTCCAAGTGTCGCCGGGAGACCGTGGCTCGTTGCTTTCTCCGTCCTTCTCCGACCGCCCGCGCTGGCATTTCGAAAGAGCTCGAAGTCGCGGAACAATGAGACCTGATATCGCTCGGTTCAACTACGTACCTCTCTTCTCCCTCGCCACCGTCAACGACGACGACGACGACGACGAGAACGACGTCGTGCCACCACGTCGACATCGCCCGTGTTATTGTGCGCACGTCGGGGACGGCTTACCTAATGGCGTACAATTATCGTCCCTGAAAAACTCACCCCGCCAGACGGTCTCCTTTTTTCTCACCTCCCGCTCTTTTCTCTCGGTTTATGGAATCAACGTTTTAGCGCTCGCGGCCGCTCAGGATGTAATTAATCCTCCGGCGCGTTTAGCCGCTGAAAATGAGGATAGACGTTTATGCGTAAACTTGCGCGCTTTCTTATAACGCCGTGACGGATGGAATCTCGCATTTATCTGCGCGATGTAAAAACGCGACGGAATGCAGATCCGCGGACTGTCCTATGCTTCTAGTGTTTTAGAGATTGGTATATTTTCTTACGTTCGCCGCGTGGACGTGCGACGGCAATACTTTCACGACAACGTAGCGAAAACCATGCACCGAAATTCCAACAAATTATATAAAAGGCCGCCTTAATTGTTCCAGTGTGCTCGTTGTGCGAAAGCGAGACGATTTCTGCGACTGCGGGAATGCCGAAGCTACACCGCAAATTGACTCTTTCGAAGGGAACTGAAATTCTGTCGGGCAAAACGACCACGCCCGAGATTTTTGTGCTTTCGTTACGAATGGAAATTTTTGTTTAATTTTACCAGAAAACCGCATCTGAAAAAATAGCGCCGATAACGGTCGGATCCGAGTAGTCGCGGCCAGTAATTGTCAACCGCGGGACCGCGGCCGCGGATTTGTTGTCCGTTTCCTCCGAGGAAACGTTTTGCCCGCTTTTCATCCTCGTTTTTCCCATTTTCTGACTAATTTTCGCGCCGCCCACCCGATTACGTCATGCGCCGCTAAAAAGTCTCCGCCAAGCGCTACCGTATCAAGATCATCATTCGCGAAACGGCCATTTACGATAGGACATTTTCCGCATCGGTTTCAATGATCTGGCGTGAAAGAATGGGGCTGCTTTCTACGCAGAAAGTCTAATTGTTGCATTTAGAATACGAGCTCCCTCACCTCTCTCTCTCTCTCTCTCTTTCTCTTAAATCTCTCCTACACACTTGTTCTCAACGTTCGTGATTTTTTGCTAGATACGATGTTGCCAAGATTTAAATGCCCGAAGGCTCGAAAGCGTAAGAATAATCTTCGCCGCTCATCTGTAAACGTTAACGATCTGAAGATCGGATTGTTCAATTCACTCACTTAGCACTTTGTGAATTGAAAGAGCCCCCCGCGATGCTCCACTTTTCTCGATAATCGCGCAAATAATTGTAATCGGTCTAATGGAAAGCCGGGGCAGCTTGTGAACCGCCTAAAAAGTTCCCTCGGAAAGTAATCAGCTTAATCAGACACAGACAATTACGTGTAATTATACCGGGCGCCACGCAATTTCTCCTTTCGATCTACTCGCAACGCTTCTTTACGAGGTAACGCGCTTAATGCTCGCGAGAGTTTACGCGGGCGATAAAACCGAAGTTGACGGTGCGGCGCAGGAACGCAGGCTCATTGTCAGACTAGAAGAAGAGACAGCCTCGCGCGACGCTCGTGCGTCGGACGTTATCTTAATATTTCGCGCGAAAGGCAATGAAACTTAAACGATCGTAGTTTCTCGTACTCTCGTACTGCGTTACGCGTCCTTTACGAGAGACAGCAACGGGAATTTCGTTTCTTTATAAGCACGCCACTTATATACGTGCCTTTCTCTGATAAAATGTACGCGGACGGACATTAAATCTTGCACGTTTAGCGTAATTAGTATTTGCTCGTTCAAACTTTACTTAGCTGTCAGCTGATCGGCGTGTTTCACTGATCAATCTCAGTCAAGTACGGACGATCAAGATTTAGGAAGATAAGTTACCAACAAAACTTATACAAGTTCTAGAAATTAAACGAATTAAGCACGTCTGAAACCAGTGCCATTTTTACGATTAACAATGATAAATTTAATGATATATCAGATACGAAATTGTAATATTAATTTCATCTGTTAAAATAAACATATGTGAGGCAGAAGTCCGCAAGAAAATGACATTGGTCGCTCACCCTATACTTTCCCCAAAATGCGTCAATTAATCGCGATCATTTTCGAGACTTCGAAGCGTATCCAGTTCCCAACACTCTCGCTGAGAATCGTTTGGCCGTGAGCGTGCAACGCGGGGCCGCTATCTTTCTTCCCACCACGGCGAAAGGCGACCGCGGCGAGCAAAAGCAAGAGTCAACGTACGTACGCTCGGTTCCGCTCCGCGACGGCGAGGATACTACCGACAGTGTGCCATCGAAAGGATTCAGTTTCCGCGTGGTCTCCGGCGCGTCGGTCACGCCAGGTGTTGTTTCTCTACCTGCCCGCTCCGCGTGTCCTCCACTCACGGTGAGCACGCACGTAACACCGTGGAGATGCGCTCGACGCTCCGCAATGTTCATCGCGCCCAAGTTGCGCTACTCTCGCTGGGTGAGTACGAGATGCGGATGCGAAACTCTCGCGATACGATGCTCAACGGATTAGTTGTAGGAAGTTATGCGCGGGCCAAATCGGCGAATTCACGATCCGGTGGGCGCACCGAAGACGGCGAAGACGCGAGACGCGAAAGTCTAGCTATTGACGCGCGAACTTGACCATTGTCTCGAGAAGAAAATATACGATTGAAATAAATGTTCGCGCGATACTGTAGCGTGACGGAAATGTAATACTGTTCGGCATTGAAACATCGGCGTGACGCTTGGCTGCTCAAAAATCTAAGTAATCGCCGTAATCGGTGTTATAAATAATGAATGTAATACTTGTAAATCAAATGGACGTTACTTAAGATTGTAACGTTGTGTGATTAAAAATGTAACTTATAAGTAATAAAATTGAATAATTATCAGAAATCACACAAAGATTATTTTGAATATCAAGTCGAGAAATAATCTTGGTCTATTTTCGGTATTGCAATCAACTCGAGAACATCATTGAGATGCATCCTCGATGCTAAGTACATGATCGCTCGGTGCAGAGGATTGTATGCCACGTAAACACGCGTTCCCTGACACGTGCCGAGGTCCCCGGGGAATCTGTCGAGAATCGAGGGCAAATGGTTAGCACCGCCCAGCCATCGTCTATATATCCGTTCCGTTTTCACGGAACTCGGAGTTGCCGTAAACCCGGCTGGAATCGTATCTCCGGCTGACGTCAGGCGTCGTCCTAGCCGTCGGCGCCGACGTCGACGCCGTCGCCGACGCCAATGTTGACGCGGACGACGATGCCAACAGCAGCGTCGGAACACCACGGGGAAATCAAGCGTTCTCCGCTTTTATTTGCATAAAATAATGGGACTGACCGCGTCACGTTCGAAACGTCGGCCTCGCAGATTTTCCCTGCGAGTTTCATTATTCCCCGGCACACCTGCCGGCCCGAGACCGCGCGATGGTACGCTTCGATTCCGCGTTCGGCAACAACAGGCGACAGTCATTAAGCCGGATGCAAATGGGACAGAGCACGCGTAAGGAAATTCCCAGCGCAAATTTCTTTCTCTTGTCGCGTGTCGCGAGTAGAATCGAGCAGTGCGCGGAGAAGCTGATGAATGCCTATATAGAAAGAGAATGCAATTGCGAGAGAAGGATTAAAGGATGTCAAATCTATCAAACATAAATATATCTGTCTTCGTTCGTGTGCACTGGTGTAAATGTAAAACTCGCGTGAAATGAAGGTATAAATTTGCGGCTGTGGGGAAAAAGGACAATATGAACTTGGAAAGTTCCACAGACGCTTGTGGATAACTACCATGTTCTGTACATGAGAGATAAGTGGCTCACGGCCGTGTTTTTTCGGTCATTATTTACGCAATCGCGCTAATTTCACGTGAACCCTTTCTATTATTTTTTTCTTCGCTCCAAGCGCGACGTCTCACGAAATCCATGGCGGTTGAATAGTGGTGGCACCGCGCCGCAAAATGGGATTATGTCTCGAATTCGTGGTAAAGCCCGACAGTGCAAACTAATTCGTCGCTCGGTTATATTTTTAATTCGCGGGCAGGCGTACGCGCGGATCGGCGAAAAAAACCGCTTTTGCCAGCGATTGTAACCGGGCGAACGTAACCGTACGTGCGCCTGTACAAACGTCATCGGACCGATGGTTCGGAATCCCGGCCGCCGCTATCATCCGGCTGCTATCCCAACCCAGAGCGCGGCACTTAATCCCGGCAAATATAGACGGAATTCCGCAGCATTGTTGCGCATACGACGAGCAGATTTGAATATTACCGTTGCGCACGCATCACGCTAATCGCTCCCTTTCGCTCGGCTATACTGCGATTAATTATCGGCTGAGCGCGTAATCCAGCTCGCACGCGAGTGAAACTTGGGACGAAATCAATTTTCGTCGGATTCAAATCCTAAAAGCGTTATCTGGCGATTGTCAACGCGTGCTCCCGATCGGATCATCGTGTAAATCCAGCGAAATATTAACATTGCGCTACGCAAACGCCGAAGAGATGAAACTTGGATCTTAACATAACGGATAAATCTAACATTTAGCGTAAAATCTAAAATAGCTTAAAATCCATGAATTAGTTGGTCCAAAAGTTCCGATACGAATAAATGTGAAAGATAAATCCTGCTCCGATGTGAATAGTACATCTTGGAGTAACTACAAATTAAATGAAGGAGGTATACGAAGCTGCTAGCTCTGACAGTTAATTCTGGAAACTCGCCAGAGTCCCAGACATATATATCCACAAATGGACGACCAAAATCGAGGAGCTGAAATATTTACGCGGAAGTTTAGACGGAGGATTACGTAAACAGTAGAATTAGCGGATCTTCGAATCATTCGTCGCGTCCTTGGGTCTTCGAAATGTGGATTTATATGCCAATTTTAAATCCTATAATGTGGGTTAATGCATATAGCAAAATCTTTCTGAATCCCGCGTCGCACGCTACCCTTCGACCAGCGACGTATGTATCCTTTGCAGGAATCAAACGTCGACGGAGTGCAGACGGCAGATCACCGATGAATTTTTCAACGTGCTTAAACCAGAAATTCCCCTGCTCGTCTAGCACAGAGTCGGTCGGTGATGTGGTTATAAGCGTCGCTATCGATGCGCTCGGGCGTATCCATTAAATCGGTCGATATACCGATGGTATTGTAAATACGATACGTGAGCCAAAGATCCTTACGACCGCTCGTACGGCAAACGCTGACAAAGGTCTTCAGAAAACTCCTCCGCAAGTCCCTCCTATTCTCCCCCCGCGTTTCTTTCCGATTTCGCCGTAGAAAAGACCAGCCCTCACACAATACACCCACCCACACACACACACAGACGTCCACACGAACGTCTCTCCCGATCGTGAAACTCCGCGACGGTGTTTCATCGTGTTACGTGCTGGCTTCGGACGTTTTTCTTCTTACAACGGAATCGGTTTTCGCCGACGAGGCGGTCGTAAAATTTAACGACGTTAATTCGGGGCCCGCCGGAATCTCGTCGCGAAACAACCGAGCAGGAGTGAAATCGAACTTCCTAATTCGTCCAGCTTTTAAAATGTATTGGGCATCCTAAATAAAATGTTATTCACAAACGTGAATTTAATAAAAGAAAAAAATTAATATTCTTTACTCTAGATTTTTAGGTCCCAAGCGCCATGACGATCATATTGCAAAAATCGAAAAAGCAAGTTGAGATATACGCAAATAACCGTACCGCGATCCTTCCAACTCGTCGTTCAACAACGCGGTCCAAGACTCCCAACCAATACAAACATACAGACATGGCTTTCGCACTCTCGGTTATACCCGGAACAAACTGAAGAGATTCGGACGAGAGACGAATCGCGCGAAAGTTTATTAACCGCAACGGGGCTGCGGCTTGTCTCGCGCGACAAGTAAGTAATTTGTATTCGCAACAAGTTTCTCACGTCGGTAACGAAATATCGGGGCACACGCACGTATATCGCGGCTTTCCGCCGCGGACTCGACAAATTTACTTGCGCTCGTCGAATCACGCTGGAATGCGTTAACGATGAATAAAAGAACCGGAACGATGAGAAAAAAGTAGAAAGGAAAGGGTGCCAAAGGCAGGCGGGTCTCTCGCTCGACGAAACGCATCGTCGCGTAGTCGCGTCGCGTCGTCGTGGTGCCGCAGCGTCGCGTGCGATTTGTACTACGCCAAGACAAAAGACGGCACGCGATATCTCAGGCATCGCGATAAAACATGCCGTCACGCCAATTTCGCTCGCGTGTCGGCAACGGGACGTGGAACACACGGGAAACCCGAGCGTGCGTCCTCCATGCATACGTGGGAAATCCTCGTTAACGCGGTATATGATCGTTGCGTCGCAATAATTTTCATGCGTTCCGTGAATCTTATGTTTTTTACTTTCGACCCGCGAGCACGATATTCTCCTGTCCCTTATAAGATTTATAAACCGATTATTATGTCCTCATCAATCTCACCGTGCGCACCGAATTGCCGCAATCTCCGTTTCGCCCGTTTGCTTTGAGAAAAAAAAATGGAGCGATGTACTCCGACACTTGATTGATAATATAATGCGGGAATTGTGCTTTCTATCGATATATATATGCGAATTTTTAACAATTTCCTTCGATTGCTTTTGTATTTCTCGGAGTCTATTTTGACGTTTCACAAGCGAGGCTCCGAGCGTGGAAGAAAACATCGCGAGCTGACGGCTCGACAGTACGGAATAACAAGCATATAATGCACTGGAACGGAAGTGTAAAGGCGACGTGTTCCGCGGCGAAGATAGAAATTGCGCGACTCGCCGGAGGTTTTTCCTCCCTATTGCCAGAGCAGTTTGCGTTTCCGTGCATAGGTATAAGGTTTCGCGTAGCAATCGCGGGACGCGTTATTATCCGTACACAAGCTCGCTTCTCTCGCGCGCGAGTTTACCGCACACGTTTCGCGACGCCGCGCGCCGGGTGAGACGTCTCCTTCAGCGAACCGCATTTTCTGCATGGCAACGCGCTCACGCGCGTTGCAATTTCTATTCCCTGCATTTTATTTATGTTTCTCCAATTCTTCGCCCTCCGCCTTCGCTCGCGACCTCCACATCCTCCGTCTTCCCCCCCCCCCCGCGCGATTCCTCGCGGCGTGGTCTCTGTGTGTGCGTTGGTGATTTGTAACGTAAACTGATACTCTCGGCTGCTTTCACCTGACCGACGACTTCGAGTAACACGGTAATACAACCCGCCGTTGATACCTGTTGTAATTAATGCAACCCAATTTGCCATTACGCCTTTTCCGTTACGTTACGGCATTAACGGGCAAAATTTACATAACGCCGGTGCAGGAAAGGAATCGTACGAGCGCGGCGCAGCAACGTGTGGAGAACGACGCGCGTTCGTTCAATGAAATCTGATATTTATTCTTTCTTTCTCTTAGATCTTTCTCTTTCTCCGGAATCGGTTTCATATATTTAATAGAAATTCTCCCCGGGGTTTCCCCGACGCGGTAGAACGAAAGCAGACAGAGACGCAGAGAGGGTGAAGAGAGGGATACGGAGGAACGAGCAACGGTGCGCATTCGATAAATACAATTTATGATCGCGGACGATGGCGTATAAATTTTTATGATGATCAGGTAGCAGCAGCGTTTGATATAGCCATACGCGACCCGACATCCAGGACGCTCGCCGCCAGTACACAATCGCGTGCGAAGGGCGACATTGGCGATGGACGTGGCTCGAATCGATCGAACAATCTCTTTATGGCCTGTGCGGCCTCGTATAGAGGTGACGTTACGTCGGCTTAATCACTCGCGGACTAGGCGCGAAAATTAAATTTAACACGATGTCGGTCGAGTTACCCAACGTCTCTCATAGAGTTCGGTTGGTTTAATTTTGTCGAGAGAGTATCTCTTGGAAAACGTGCTTTGACTTTGAAAAACCGCACAAACCCGAGTGAAACCTAGTCAACACTGGAAAGGGTTAAAATCTTCTGTATCACTATGATGCTTATCGGCTGTTCGGAAATGTATATAGGCTGATAGATCTATAAACTAGTGTGAAATTTTCAGATCATTGTTGCGCGAGGATTAAACGGATAAAACAATCAAGCGAAAACAATCCACCATGCTCGCATTCCCACGCCGACCGTGTGCGCGAGCCAAAGCCGCGGAAGTGGCTTTCCTGCATGCAAATTTCGTGCATTCCTGTTTCACCAAAATTACGTTTCTCTTACAACTTCCTACAGGAAGTATTAGCTGATTGAGGAATCCGCTTGCGCGCGGCACACGCCAGCCGGTAGGTATACGTCCAGTTCTCGATCAGGGCCCGTTGCGCGCGCTCGTTAATAAATATAATTTCTGGACGGCGCCGGCGTACGATCGATAGGTACGAAGGTGGAAATCGGGAACAATAGTTATCGACGGACGCTTTCCAGGCCGCGAAAACATTGCCGCGCTATTAGTCAACGGTAAAACGGCCGACCGGTCGCGATCATAAAAATCATTGTCAGTGTGAACGTAATGTATTACACCGCAAACGTACGGTGAAACGATCGTCATCGTTTCAATAGATTTATCTTCAAACGATCGTCATCGTTCCAACAGATTTATCTTTAAGCGCTCGTCATAATATACCTCTGTCCAATTTATGGATAATCGGAATAGAGTGCAAATATACATATTTTGTTATTCCCCTTTCATGTCAAATTAATTAACCTCGCAAATCTACACACAACATCTGTAGTACGTACATTATTGCTGTCTAGACGGCGTTTTATTCGAGAATAAAATGGTTTTGACTTTTATCTGAATGATATTTCAATCTTTAGAGCTTATCACGCTTTCGGAATGACCGATTCAATTACTACGCGAAAGGATTATTTACGCCTGACGCGAGATCGGCGCTCATTCGAAAGTTAAAGCTCGATGATCCGAAGTGTCAGCGGCGTTCCTGCCAGTCATCGACAGAGGGATTAAACTCGTTTCACCACGTGTCACAATTGATCGGTATTAATCAAGCGAGCCGCGCAGGACTGGACTGCTGATGCCAGTTAATTAGAAAATCACTCATGCGCTGCGACATTGCGATAACGGTTTTTTCTCTTCTCGTTCGTCCTTCCTCCTCCTCGAGCCTCGGGGAGGACCCCCGTCAGAGGCTGGAGAGGAAATCGTTGATATCATATTTATTACTTTCGACGAGCGTCGCAATAACGAGCCGTCATTCGCTGGTAAAAGCTGCACTACTTGCCGGCGTTTGTGAGAGCGCATGATATTGATATCCGGACAAATATATTTTCCCAAGATCCAAGTAACTATCAAAGTTTACTTAGCAACTAGGTTGTCACCTGACTCGCCACTCCTTACCCGGCGTTGCTCCTTTTGCTGTCGCAACTCCGGTATACGTCAAATCCGATCCTTAATAATAATCATGGAAACTGAGGAACACAGTATTTGGGATATTAAAAAAATGTAGAGATTCGAGTGTTTTTAAGACTGAGAAAATAGGATCTGAAGAAAATTAAGGCACGTAAAAAAAGCCAAAATAAGCAATTAAAAACTCTAAGATTGCGTGTTGGATTCGTAGATCTAACGGCAATATTTATGTGTCTACATAAGGGAGAAATAGATATACGTTCAAAATGTACTTTCGATTCGATCGCGTGCAACGAACGATGACGCGAATGCGCGACGCAAGAAACGAAACTGAAATGCGATAATGAGTACGTAACTCTGACGTGGCTGAATTAATAATAGATGATGATTGTCTGGTGAGCCATAAAAGCGCCATCTTGTACCGCAACACCGCGCGGTTTTAACTTCCATATTAAGACCTACTAGGATATTGAAAAAGCTGCTACGGGAAATGGCGAAAAAGCGCAGCTGTCACAACGTACAGTGACATCGCGCGACCGGTTTGTGAGAATTTAATCTTGATCCATCTGATTGACGCGATTACCAGTGGCGCGAGTTTGCTTTTCGCTATACCGCGCGTGAACCAAAGTTATGGCACAAAATGCTTTCCAAAAATAATAGCAGAATCTTACTTTCTAACACAACATTTTTCAATTAGTACTTGCACGAAATATTCCATCGGAATTTCTATTGGAAAGTAATATTTCAAAATTCCAGGTATCGTAATGAAAGCACATGTTGATTGTACTATTCGACTAGCTTGCGGTCATCGAGACACGCGAATAGAAAATCGATATCTGTAATCTATAAGAATCAAGGTTCTGGGTAATGCGATTTTGTAATCGTAACCCCGCATCAGTTCAGACAGCAGATATTAACGGGAGATAAGTAAAATACCGAGGAATCCATTAGAAAATTGCAGATAAATATGAGCAAGCTTTTAACAGTAATTTCTAATATTTGCTGCGCGCTGTCTGATACACCATTAATATTAATTGATCTCACCGCGTCCGGCCTATTATAGTAGAGTCAACGTGCACTCGCAAATATTTGTCACAATTATCTGTACATCGCCGAGAGAAAAATGGAAAAACACGTTCATGTTTTTTTTTATTCGTGTATATATACCGCATTTCCGCACTCGCTTTCATCCGTTCACCTACGCCGTTGCCGCGTGTGAAAGTGCAACGAATTCCCGTGATGGATATTTGTTCCGATTTTAGGTATCGCCGAGCTATACGTTTTCCCGTCATCGGACAGCGCGCTTTTACATATCCCGACAGCTTTTGAAACATATTTATTCCGGCGGAATGTCGCGCGCGCGGAATACACGCGCGCGAGAGAGTGTATCTCGCCTTTTTAACTGAATTAATTAATTGCATAAAACGCACACGCTCAACGCGCACTTTGCGTACATTTTTCATTGCCCCCGAATCAGAATTAATTATTCCGGAAACAATTTGAATGCGAATCGCGTGATTTTTCGGTCACTCAGCATAAATACAAATTTATACGAAATCGCGGGTGATAGTGGGATACTCATATTCGTGAAAATCACGTAGCGTGCATTAAAAGTTCGACAGCAGTCGAAAAAAATAAATTAATATTTTATATAACGTTTAGCAAGTAAACGTGCTCTATCCCGCATTTCTGCATTCTGAAAGAATAAATTTCAAGCATGCGAATGAAACACCGCGTATAGCATGCGGTCGCGATAAAGTATGTCATAATTATTCGCATTTTTACCTTTTTACTTCGTCACTTCCGTCATAATTCAAATATGGTGATACAATTTCTCTCGAGGTAAAGTTAACGAGACAAACAGTTTTCCGCTTCTTACAGCCGACTTCCCTCGGCTCGACTAGTTGACGAAATTAAAGTTTACCCAGAGATTCAATATAACTCCGGTGTATGTATGCGAGCGCGCGGTATATGTAGCCTGTCGACGCAACGCAGGTACGAGAACCAGGGGCCGGGCTCCGGGCATAATATTTCGGATAAAGGATATCGCGTGTCGTAAAGCGCGATGTAGTCGTCAAACGGTGCGACGACGTCGCAAAGCGTGGAAACGGGGGGCGAAACAAGGGAGGAGGAGACCGAAGAAACGGTACAGAAAAAGAAGAATAAGAGACGGCAGGCGGACGACGCGACGAAGACGTGGCGGTAGCGACGGTGATGATGGCGTTCGCCGCAACGAATTCATAACTTTGTAGCGTAGAAAATTTTACCGCGGCTCGTAAAGGAGGCACGCTATATACGATGCCGGCCAATCGGCAGCGGGCAAATAGCGGCGAGGACGGGCGCGTCGTTCCGATGCAAGCGCGTATTTACGGCGAATGTGGTGCCGGCGCGGGCGGCAGGACGATGGATCCACGATGATCGAGGAGTCTGAGCCTCGATATCTCCTTTCGAACGGGTTACGATCGGCCGCAACCCCCCGGGGCGAAGAGACGCCGATGAATTGCGGCGAAACAATTTTCGCCTTCTTATTCGGTCGATTTGGATGAATAAACGTGCGGAGCCCGGGGCGAAAAGAGCGCGCGGTGATCAAAAAATCGATAGCGAGACATGTGACATGAATAAATTGTAGGAAACTGTAATATTCTCTCGAAAAGGCAACGCCGCGTTTTAGTATGATATCGATGAGTAACGTGACGAACGAATATCCACTTGGTTTACCTATACAACTTTAATTTGACTACGAGAAATTATTCTTGAAAAAGACATTTGAAAAAAAAAAACGCTTGCTACGCGTTTAAAATCGATGGAGCGATTAACATGCAAAAATAAAATGCGAATGATCTCTTTCGAGAGACAGTTTACCTCTCGCGAGAAATGAAAACGGAGAGAGAATTGAACCGAACAGATTATAAAAATTTGCAAAAACAGGTACGCGATATCTGTCAGCCGTTTTTACATAATGCGAGAACATCACAAAAATATAAACGTAAACATCTTCTTGGAACCGCGATAGGCGACCGTCTTACTCTTCTATAGAATTGCTAATGACAGCTCTAAAATCGGTTCTCGTATTTCTCGAAATTCAAAATTCCGGCATATTGATGAAAGTCAAATCTGATTATATCATGTTCCCATGTTTGTGCACGTCATTCTAAATTGATATATAGCGGAGCCTTGAATTTAAATGTCCTGTTTAAATCATTTTATTCAAACCTTGAATCTTAAGTATTGCCAATAGGTCATGGTCATCAACTTACAACTGCATTTATGAGAAGTATATAACTTTAAATATTAAATTATAGGATTTGTACAACTGGAAACTTTCGTGTTTTTCGACGAACAACATACCACTTACATTCCTCGGTACCGAAATTCATGCGTTTAACCGACGATACGCGCAACTCTCTTGCACTTTATTTGTTCAATCCCGATCTAGCATCAGCCGCGTAAACATATTCGCGCGGGCCGTAAAATGCGGGGATATCCATGTGCCCGGTTCGACCGAGAAACGGCCGTAAAAGTCCATCGCTGCTGCTCGAAATTATAGTAATCCAGTGATATACGAGGCATCCCTGTAACGATCTCTAAACGAAACCATAGACGTCCATATTGAACGCAGTGAAAACACACACTGGTGTTAGGTACGTTAATGTCCACGTCGCGCGATCGGTTTTTCAATCAACCGTCCGGCGAACCCGTTATTATATCAAAACGTCGCGCGTCGCTCAAAACCCACGTTTGTGTTTTTACAATCGCGCCGGTGTAATTTTATAACCGGCAAGCGATCGAGCGGTCGAGCCGTACGAGCGATGCGAATTACGCTGGAAACCGAAACTGCAATCACCGTGCAATTCGTATCTTTTTTTGCTTAGAAACGGTGCTAATCGATGATCAAAAGAAGCGGCGACCTACAAAGAAAGCAAAAAAATAATATCGACGAATATCGTTAACGTTAATCTAAATTTGTGTTTCCTATAATTCGTTTCCGACAATCTCTTTAAACGTTTCGTAGGATGTAACGACTCGAGCGTAGAATTTATCTTATTGTTAGACACAATGACACGTCATACCCGAGCCGGTTTTCACCGAAGAAAAATTTAATAGCGAGATAAAGCACCATTCTGCGCCAGCATTTTTCAGGTCTTCCAGGTCAAACTGCAGGAAATGAAATGACGTTTCGATCGCATCACGTCGATTAATCGGCACCGACGTGCACATACGAGACGACGCGTAAGTGTGTAAATGCGTGCGTCGAATATAAACGGAAACCAAACGTTGAACTCGGTTAATGTCTTGCGGACAGGTGAGCAGATGAGGTTGCCCTGACGCTGATAGGTTCGAGGGTAGGAGAGAACGGCGGCCGGACCGAGAGCCGAGATCAGAGAGAGGATCGAGAGATATCTCGAGGGTGAGGAGCGACGGAGGATAGGGTGGGTTTACAAGCGAGGGGACTGTAAAGTGGTAACCGCAGAGCTCGGTACGGGAGCCATCGGGAACAGATTGCAACTCTCCACCTGCACATCAACTATCTCCTCTCCTCCTTCTATCTCTCCCACTACGTCGCTCTGTTCGTATTTATCTCATTCTCTCTCCCACGCACGCGGGCGCGCGCGCGCGCGCGCTCTCACCTATCTTCCTCTCTTTTATCTACGTACCCCGCCCGTTGTTTCTCTAGCCATCGTGTCTCTCTCTCGCTCGTCGTGTACGCGACCTGACACCACCGTCTGTGGAACCACCCTCTCACCGAGCCGTGCGCCAACAACCCTGCTTACCTCGCGAGCACAAAATACCTGACAGCCCCATTGTCAGTCCTATTAACAGGTGTTAGAGCGCGCAATTAACTCGGAATCCCGTTGCCGCTTTCGGCCCGGGGATCGATCAGAGCCGGCCCCGGCTGTTTGTCTTTCCGGGACGACATCGGCGAAAAAGGTGAACCGTAACCGCGCACCAATCGCGCACCGGATCTAGTGCCAAAATCTCATTACTTCCGGTGGTTTTTGCAAAAACCCCGACGTCCGATTAATCACGCGCAATTTGCATCTCGCGCAAGTCGAGAGAATGGCGGCTGAAAATAGATTTTCCACTCTCAACAAGTTCCTTTCCACAAAGTATAAAATTCGCGTTAATAAGTAACTCTTCGCGCGCGGGGGGGAGGAGCTAATAATCGAGTTTAATATTCAAGAATACACTCCTTTATTTATGCTAATAAACAGTCCGGAACGAAATTAATTTTCGTTTAAAAGCGTTTACCCTTGTAAAATCTGGCCTGTTCTAAGGAACAAGATGATCGTAATAAAACGGGCGATGAGGCAGTATCGTTCTTCATGTTTCGCAGCTATATTTTTTAAGTGAATTTATTATCCTCTCTCCTTCATTTATCCTGCATTGTACACACCATAGATCTTATATATTTTTAGTAAATTTCTATTTTCTCAACGATAACGGATATTAGAATGCTTGTAACTTGTAAATCTATTGATTTGATCCTATTTAAGTTATCGTTTAAGCATACTCGTTGTATGTTAATCTCAACTAAATATATTTCTTGAAATTATCCATAAAGTTCTTAATTCCCTTTTTAGATTCGCAATATACAATTTTATTTTACTTTATCTAGTAATTTCCCGCTGACTAAAATCATCCGTATTTCCGTCAATTTCCGACGCACCGAATCCATCCCAGATGCCTGTGTATCTCGGCGCGCTGTAAAAGGGAAAAGGGATAAACAGGCTGCAGTTGCCCCCCCAGCCGGCTTTACGACTGGCACTCAACGCGTTCGAAACAGGCGTCTCTCTCCGGATGCACGCCCGTAAAACTTAATTGCTGTTGCAATACGTATATATCGGGGAGAGCTGTCCCGGCGTCATGTACAGTTCTATGTACGTATATAGAAATCTATCGTGGCGCGGGATGTACACCGCATACGTACCCCCCTCTCGCCGCTCTCTCATCCCCTTCATTTTGACTTTCCTTCCTCCACCTCTACACATCCGCCTCTTTTCTATTTCTCGCTCATCCTCCGGGATCTCGCTCCCTCCCTCTATTCGTTTGCACTCTTTTTTTCTGAATTTCTTAGTTTTTATATTTCTCTTTTATCTACGTCAATTTCACTTAGCTCTAAGAAATGCAACGAAGACCAAGGCAAGTCTATTAGAATTTCACAAAGTTTACCTTTTGTTTTACAACTTAACTGTTCGCATAGAAAATAATGTAGTTGTTCATATAACGCGAAACTCTGAAACGCGAAAAATAAGGGTAATAAGAATCCTGCGAGAAACATCCGGGAACAATTTACTCGTAGTCGATATTTTCTTCGTAGCTTGGAAGTAAGCGCACTTGAAAGTAATGGAAAACATATAATACCGAACCACGACGAGATCAACGGGGGGGGGGGGGTGCGCAGAATTTCCATAGCCCTCATTTCACGTCGTACTTCACCCGTGACACAGACGATAGATCGCGCGGACGGACGTATTATTATATCTCAAAAGCACTAGAATCCGTCGGCGGCATTTGATTGACGACGGGACATATTGGAGTGTGCGTTGTGTCATAGAGATTCCTCTTGACGGCTTCGAAAAGCAAGGAGAACGAGAAGGTGAATGAAGAGATGTAGGTATTAGATAAAATATGAAAAGAAGAGCTATAGACAAATGGAACGTAAAAAGATAAGCGACAAGCAGACACGCTCGTCGTATTGACGCGCCAAATCGAAGTGTTTTAATAAATAATGACGTTAAAAATTCGATCAATAAATGAAATTAAACGGCGAATAATACAGCGAATCAAAATTTAAGCAACTGACAGTCCTTCGAATATTATAGGTCGCGAGAAATCGATCTTAGGACTCAAATTTTTAATACATTTCGAGCCATTCGAACAGTGAACCTTCGGGACTCTAAATTCTTAGGTTATAAAAACTCTCAAGGATGTTCCGTTGCTTTCACGGGGGATAATGTTCTTGTCCGCCGGAAGAAGTTGCTGGTAACAAAAGGCGAGACAATGCGAGAGACAGAACGTTCGATTGCCACGGGAGAATCTTCCACTTCTCCTTCCACCCTCGAGCAATTATGCATAATAGGGGTATAGCAGCTGGCCCGTAGCCACATCTACCTGTTGCACGAGAAGAGCCGAATTGCTTGTCGGCGCGAAACTACGGCACCGTTCAAGAGGTCGTTCCCGAGAGTAGGAGGTAGGACACTGTGAAAGAAAGAGGCCACGCGTCGATTTAGGGGTGGATTTCCGGCATCCCGGATGGAGAAACGTGAACTCGCGTCGGGAAGAGGGTCGCCGAGATCGGATTTCAGTTTCGCTCATTCGTACGGGGCCGTGAAGGTCTATCGAGCGTTGAGCCGCATCTTATATATGTGCGCGGGAACGTCGCGACGGGATAAATACATCTCCCTCGAGAAGTGGCTCCAGAAAAGCTGGCCAAGAGCTGCCTCGAACGAGTTGATGTTTCTAATGAATTTCGATTAACTTCGCAGAAACCCAACTAAAGATTTCACGTCCCGCACGTTATCGCAATAACCAGCCGTTACAAGCATACTTGCAAATTAATTTACTTTTTATCGGTGATATGTACACACAATTCCCTGAATATGATCTAGCGCCAAGTTTTATGTACCAATTGACGTATCGGTTGTTAAACGCGTTAATCATAGAGTTGTACCCGCGAAGAGAATATGTGCGAAGGTTTTTATTTCGTAATAAAATAGACACGCTAACAGTGCGCAATGATTTCTGACAACTCATTTCAATGTTCGAAAAGAGAACGTCCGAGTGGACGATCGAGACTTTAGAAAAGTATTTAGAAATTCGAAGATATCAAAACTAGTACTTTCTAATTAAATTCTCGTCAATTTAGCATTAAAGGTTCCCAAGAATTAAGCTGATTACGTTTACGGTTTTCGAGGCCAGTCAAATGTTGGCTCATCTACAAGCGGCATTAGATACTAGTTGACATTTCCTACTTCACGTTAATGTATAACTAAACTTTCGCACGTAAATCAACTAATTCGGAGCAAAGGTAAACAAGCCGTGGGAGAAATCGGGATTAATGTTAACGAGAACCAACAAGTTTTCATGACGCGTTTCTGCGCGTTTACAGCGAAATTTATGATTCACTGTGTAATACTTTGCACACCGATACTTTCTAATATGTAAACTCTTTCCATAATATACGATTAATAATCCATATATCTCCACATAATACAAGAAGAATAATCAGAAAAAAATACTTTTCCTTGCGCGTATGTGCCGTAGCAAATTCAGCGACTCTTTCATCTCACTTGTGGTATTAATTTAATCGATACCTGCCACTCCACAGTATTTTATTTTCCTGAGATCTGCGCCTTGTTTCAAGTATCGGATTACTTCCAGAGAAATCACAGTTTGCGCTACAATTTTCTTGACAATAATACTAACCGATCTCGTTAGCGATTCAAATTCTAATAATATGATATGCTATCATTGACGTTAGAAACGTGGGAATTGTTAACCGCGATCCATTGTCGCGTCGGGTGTCTATGGAAAGCGAAACCGGAATTTTGCGTAAAGACAGTAACAGAGGGTGTCTTTTGTATCGCGTCATAATTCGTAGACGAACTAACATTGTCCGCGTCGGGCTGGTATACCATATAACAAATTCCTGATACAAAGCCGACGGTATAATTAATTGCCGTCGTGTACCGTTTTAATATAATTATGCGCGACTACTGATGTTACTGCTAATTGCGAAAGTTTCCACGCGCGCGCCGGTGCAATGCCGCGTACCACATTTCGTTGATAAAATCCGCACGTACAGCGGAAAGTTCGGTGTGATGCGGCTAATATTTTCCGCATTTTCTTTCCCCCTGGCTCACAATTACGCAAATGCATTACAGTGGGATCGTGATACCCTTGCCGCGCACGCCGCGGTATCAACTCCGATCCCGAGTTCATATTTCATTACGCTTTTCTGCCGCGGGCTCAGTTTCGCGAAAGTTACGCATTCGAGCATACAGCCAGCCTTGTTACGAAAAACACGGCGACCAGGAAAAAGAAAACAAAATACGAGATGTAATGCGCATCGTTGTACAGCGACTAGCGAAATATCGGAAAACCTAGTTGCAAATAACGTTCGTTCACTTATACAAGGGGATCGATCACTTTTAGACGCAAAAGTCTATGGGCTGAGGAAACACGCGTTATTATATATGACTATCGCGCATTGAAAAGATGCATGAAATTATTACACAACATATTATAAAGACGCAAATTCTCACAATCTCGCGGTGAAAGAGTTAAGTAATTAATTGCCCGACCACTTCTCTACCGATGACGTAATATCGCTCGGTTTCTCGACCTCATTCAACTTTCGCGGTAATTAAGCATGCGCCCGATAATATTTTTCTCGCTGGTAATTACCTAGCCACACGATTTTCTTTGAAGCCGGATGTGCGCACGATTGCTCTTGCGCGTAAGATTTTCGTACCTACTCGATTTAGTCTCTCGCCATCTCTTTCGTTGCCACAAAATCTCAAATTTTCCATACAAAAATTCGACAAACTCCAATGCCATTCCGGGAAAGATCGCGAAATCTTTCCTGGGTTTTTCGACGTGTTAAACAACTTTCTCTCCCTCGCGCGTCAGACGGTAGAATCTACTTTGTATTTTCCTCGCAAGACGTCATCAAAAACTTCCTCGAGACGAGACATGGCGATGTTTACCCAGACGACGCGGTGCGAATCTCTATGGAGACACGTATATATAGCACGCATTCTGCCGCCTGTTTACAACGCTATGTTCCCGTTCTGGAAAATTCCAATTATTCACGTCGTCCAAGTTTTCCCGAGCTTCGACGTTACTTATCCGGTCGACTGACGACCGCGCGAGCCTCCTTCTTTTCCGCCTCGCTTCTTGTTTATCATCCGCAAAGATTTCGGTAATAATCCGGATGAACCGCTCAATTGTTCTTTTCATCGAACTCACATATACTCCCTTATCCTACCTCGTTTCTACTTGTAAAATAAATGCCGGATGAATAAACGTTAGTACGTAAAATTAAAATATTTGAGATATGAAAGCGCGCGGTCTAAAACTGGAAAGAATTCTTGGCATGGCGTTTATATTCCACAGTGTACGCGCCAGGAGGAGAAGCGCTAATTCCGACGAGAGCCACGCACGCTTGTCGACGCCAGACGGGGCGCGGTAACATAATTTTTCTTGCGTTCAATCTGCCGTCGAATACGTATGCGCCTCGGCGCGACGAAGCGCATGTTTTCCCGCTTCTCAACGTGTGCCCGGCTCGGCACTACGTGATTTTCGTATACGCGCGCTACGTGCGCCAATTCAATTCATTATACGTTGTGGGGGCACCAGGCAGACAGGCTGATACACTTTTACTGGGTATTTTATAATAACTTTCCGCCGAAGACGCGGAATTCGTTTTTTATTAACGAGAAAGGGAGAGGCACGTAAATACTCTTCGCGGGACAAAGGAGATTTGCAGTGGCAGACTCACGTAGATGTATAACGATTTTCTTCACTATATAGGTACGCGTTGAAAGGCGAATGCCTTCAACGCCAGCGCACGTGACACTCGCCCGAATGCCGTGCTTTCCTCCACGGGCGAATCAAATTTATTGGGAAAGTAAACGACGCGCGACGACAAGAATTTATCGAAGAAGCGTATCCATTAGTACACGGTCGTCGTTTTAAAGATTGCAAGTTTCCGCGGAGATCGAAAAGACTGCCCTCCAGCGAGATTTTACTCTTCAATCGCGACCTTTAGTTCTCGCTGAGAGAATTGATAATCCGCGCAGAGCTCTTTGAGGGCGTAACGCACTTACGGAGTTCCCAATACCGCGGACATTCACACACAATTACACACTTCCAAGTTTGTGTACCTGATGAAACGTTTTATTTGTGCTACATTATCCGAACTGACTATTTTCATTGTTTGATTTTAATCTTCGGCCGTATCGCACCCAAGAGGAAAGCAGGTGCCATAAAGAAAAGAAGAGAAGAAGCCAACCTTTAGTATATTTCATGCGACGTTGTTTCAATCGCGGCGAAATTTCTCAGCGAATCAAATACATACATCTTATTTGAGATTTTTAAGCGAAAACGCGATGAGATCGCATCCAAAGATGAAATAACATTCGTAGAACGGTACGCAGGAAAATAATAAGGAACGACAACTCGAGGGTTTACGAGAATGAGTTAACGAGCTAGGGGATGGCAAGAAGAGGCTTAGTGGTAGTTGCGGAAGGCGCTAATTAGCTCCTAACGGGTATGTGAGTATAATTAATTGGCAATCTGCGCAAAACCGCGTTATAGAAAACGCACGCTGTTTCGTGGCAAGTAAATGCATAGTTCCGCATTTTCATCTATTAATATTAAAGTTTTCGTATCGTGGCATTCAATTTTATTGACAATCAGTTCCGCAAGTACCGTGAATTCTTCTGCAAAAACAGCGAATTTGAGATCCTAAAAATCTACGAACTCGCAAATCACTTTGCTGGCGCGTTAATGCATCGTTGAACGACACGGCGCGGCGCGGCGGCGTAATGTCGCGGGGAAAAAATGGCGAGGAAGTGATGTAATCGAACGTTCGCAATTGGCTATCGTCGTAAAAATCGGGCGACACGGGGAGGAGAAATATAGCCCGCTTGAAAAACCAACGATCCGACGGCCGCCGTAAAATCCACGGACCAAGACCGTACACAAACTGGTCGTTGCTTTCTCCGGCAGGTTGTGTGTTACACCCATAAGTGCGATAAAGTGGCGAGACGACGCGAGCGTTTCGACTTTCTCGATACGCCGCGCGCGCGATACTCGCGTCAGACAAATCTTATTTGATTAACACGTGCCACGGCTAAAGAAAACCTTTGTAACCGCGCATGAAAAGAAAATGACCAATTTAGATATCTACGAGAAAATACAAACTCGCGAGAAAATACAAAGCTTACAAAAAAAGCAGATTTCCGATACTCGGACAAAAAAATTTTCGATTTATCTCATAAATCAGTCCGTCAGACTATTTGGTCATAAATTTAATAGCGTTCATCATGGCACACAGGCGAAATTTCGGCTAAATTGATTATACAATAGGGGCAGGGGTTTCAAACCGGATTTTGCCGTGAGCGGTTAATGCGTTATATATTATATGATCAAAATCGTCAAATCATTATTCACACAATTCCTATGTATAATTAATATCGCGGTTAATTGAAATCCAAGCAAAGGACAAAGACTATCCGAGAACGTTTAATGGAATTATAAACTAAAGATGAGTCCCGTGATTGATCGGCGTTCATACAATTCGCATGCTCCTGAATCGCGCAGTGTGCATTTCATTGCATCGATCGTATTCTTTATCGAAAAAAATCTTCTCTTATTTATTGTCTCGTTTCCGGATGCACGGAGCGGCCGAAAGGATGAAGTTGTACATACAAAAGCAATGGCGGACGAGGTGCAGTGGGAGCTCAGAAATGAAAAATGAAGCCGTCAGAGCGGAAAGGACTGACAGTTTGTTCCAACTGTTAATTAGTTATTGTTCAAAATATTAGCCATCGATGCGAGTAAAGAACAAGAATATCTCTGCGATTCTCATATCTTCTCACGAACTTAATTTCAAACCTTTATTAAACGCTCATAATTATTTCTAGAAAAAGAGAAAGAGAAAGAGAATTGGCATACATTTAACAAATTTGTTACACATATCTTGTTAAAATATCAATCACCGATTAATATATTTTCCGAGAGAATTAATCCTTTACAATTCCGATTATATAATAGATAAAGAGAGAAAATATAGTTGTTCCGTCCTCTTTCCAATATTTAATTGTTTATCTGCTCATATTATACATTTAAATATTCAAATGGTGAAGCGGTTAAATATTGAAACAGTTCAATTCCCATTTATTCACCCGCACGCACAATGCTAAAACATGTACAAATATATATATATATATATATATATATATATATATTTGTCTAAATGCGTTTTTTTTTTATACAAATTATACGGGAACGTGTACCTGCGGTGCACCGATGTGAATGAAACAAATGTCTGTACGGTACCAGATTCCCACTCGCGGAGAAACGCTTAACGTTATTATTTCCCATACAATGAAATAACTTAATAAACGAGGAACGCAGGTTAATTACAAGAGTAGTCGGCGATACTATCGCGAAACATCTCAGAGGGTACCGGTGTTTCTCTATGTTCTTATTTCCCATATCACTCATTACCGGCGCCAAACACTGTTCTCTAAGACGTAGTCTTTATCTCTGGCACACGTCAACCGTAACCGGTACGTACTAGCGTCGGTGGAACGAAGTTCGCATAATCGCAACATAGAGAGGCGACGACTAATGTGCTTAGCTTAGCGTAATACCCGTGCAAGTATTTTGAGAGCGTATTGAAACGGGCACGGAGCGAAGGCCCGGGTGTATTGCGGCGCATCGAGAACGCGTAATCAGGGCGTCCTGAGGCGCAGCGGGGTAAATAAGAGAAACGCGGGAGGATCGAAGAGACGATAGAGCGAGACGGTGCATGGGGGCGCGAGTTGCGGAGAGAAAGGGGATTTCCGTCGTGCAAGCGATTATTCGTGACTTCGAATTAATAATCGATGTAGGAATTGTGTATGTATAACTACAGAAGTTCCCGAACGCAGTAAGAAAGGTGCACGAGAAAGGGGGAGAGAAAGCGAGATGCAAAGTTGTATAGATGCGATGTATATATATATATATATATATATATATATATATATATATATATGTATCTAGCCCGCGGACAAAGTTAGTATAGATTCCCTATTCCCTATGGTCACTCGATCTATCGTGTGCGCGCAGCGCGCTCCGAGCTTATTGTTGTTCCGGATTGCGCCGGGGATTTCTGCGCGGAGCTTCCTGTTCCGCCTGTTGCCATGAATATCTATTCAGGAAACGAGGCGGACGCGCGATCGGCAAGCAGGCGGTCTTTTCGCGTCTGGTTGTCTCGTTGCAAACAGATCGAGCGGACTATCAATTCTCGCGAGACGCGCGACGAGAGCCGATTCGACGTGCTCAGACTCAGATTCGAGCAACATAGAGAATGCGGCTGGGAACATACACCGGTGGACATGGAAAAAGAACATCAAAAACACTTTATCCTTATAATACTCGATAACGCTGTGTTCATTCGTACGTGAATATATCAGCCCTTCATGGTGTTCTTTTTTTCCATGTCCCAGTGTAGATCGAAAGTTCGACGAACGAGTATATTTCTGTACGTTTCGGGATCAAAGTGCGACTGCTGGGAACAAAAAATGTCCTGGCAAACCGGCAAAATGGGAAGCTTAACGATGGAATGTAATTAAAAAGCACCTCATTTACCTAAAACGTCGCATGTTTATAGTTGCTTCTCGCTTTCGTATATTTTCTTACTTGACGGCGCGCAAATATTCGCGATCGCTTTTGGAACGTGAAATTACCGCGCATTAATTACAGTAATAGATTGAAGAGAAATATCTATGTGTGTGTGTATGTTGAATAATCAAGACGTTTAATCTGTTATATGTATCTTTATCATTCTTGTAATTATTATTTATCTCTCGTTTCGTTTCGCTTGCTTGGAAAGGAATGCCTTGCAAAATGCGTTCGTGTAATTTGCAACTGCCAGCGGATTTATGTCGCGAAGAGAAAAAGAAAGGACCGAGCGCATTAATAAAAATTAATTGCAATGAGCTTTTATTATACGTTTAGAGTAACGTAACAAAATATTTAAAAATACGTAACACGCGCGAGTCGCTCGCCCGTGCTGCTGCTATAACGCGCTTTCCTGCTCACCGATGCATAATAGAACGTCACTCAATGATCTCCGAAAAAATACTCTTATGCATTCTTGAAACAGTCATTGTGCAGTCGGTTGAATATTTTAACACCGATATTATATGTACGGTTGTCGTAACATACATAGAAAGTACCATCGTAACGCGGGCTTAAAGATTAAATATACTGAACGCTTAATAATGAGAACCTTGTGGGATTTCTGTTATCTAGACATTTAATCTATTATTTAATCTACTTATTTGCGTGCAATTTCTCCTAACAAAATCGACAACGCGTGCGTGTGTATCTTGTTTCACATTTTGGTCTCTAACACTTCGACTTTAAGTTGACGATTGTACGTAATCTAAGTAATGCAACTCCGAGACGCTTAACATTAGTCTCGATGCCTCGCAAACGCGAGAAACGTATACTCCTGCCATTCTGATAACCAGAAGCAGATCGCATCACGAGTGTTAACGTCGTTAGATCCGACTTGCGAGACGTCTGCGAGGCGCGAAAGTCGTTCCAAAGATCGTAACGAGAGCGGACAAGCCGTCGTTGTTGCGTTTGTAATTTCAACGCTCGAGGCGACGACGTCCGACGTCGTGCCTGGTTGAAACGGGAACTGCTCACTCAAGTGTAAAGAGTTTCCGGTGAAATGTTGTTAGATGCTGAATACCAATACCGAAATCACGTATGTGGTTCCTGTACACGTCGATGGGAGAACTTTTGGAGCGCTATTTTATGCGTTGAACGAGCACGTTCCAACTAAACGGACAAGCTGGTTTCTAATCAAATAAAAAAAAGAAAAACGAAGAAAATTAGCGTGCTAAGATTTATAACGATAAAAGTAGACCAGGAACGGAGTTGAGAACGGCTTTTAGAAATCTCGGCTTTCTTACGAAAATTAAGACTCGATTATCCTTTCGTTACTAAATTCCGTAAAATCTTGTCGATCGCGAGGATCGTCCTTTTACCGTCGAAGTAGTAAAACTATCTGCTTTATACATCGCCTCTGTATAGCGCAAATTCTTTAGCGAACGCGATATAAAGATGACTTTCAAAGCATTCTGGTAGAAGAGAGGTATCACGGTTTGCTCGGCAGGTCAAAGGATCGACGGAGTGGAACTGTCGAGGCAACGTGATCAGAAAGGGTTAAGCGAGCGCGGGGCGTGTACCATATTGGAAATCCACGCGGGGACGAAAATGGCGGTCGAGGGCTTAATATGATTTATATTATGAGCTTCGCCATAATCTGATTCCTGGAAAGAGCGATATCGCAACTTGATGATGTATACTGTTAATTAAATAGGTATTATCTGAATGACTGCGTTCCTATTTCCCGTTATTCCTCCGCACAGATTCACCCTCGAGAAAATAATTATATCAACCGCAATAATGAAAGACAATTAGTATTTGCTGATTAGTATTTGTGTTTATTAGACCACCGTGCGCTATTAATATGTGTTCGTCAAACGTTCGCATTAACTATGACGAGAGCGTGCACATGTGCGGAAATAACCCTTAGAGAATAAGCAAATCGTCCGATTAAAATCTCATTGAAAAAAAGAAATCTATTTCAAAAGGCTCGATTTTCTCTCGCGTATGCCGCTTTATTGCATTATTAAACGTTTTAACGGAAATTTTATATGAGTAGCGCGCGAGCAGCGGCCAATAAGACTAAACGCGCAGAATCGATTTAAATTTACGGAATACTTGGACCAAATAGTTGAAATTATTCGGCCAAATGAACGAGTTGTCCGAAAATCCCGAATAATTGCGGTGGTGGATACGGTAGGTGATTCTACGTTTCAGTGAACTCGAACACGATTACAGCAAAACTACTAGATATTTCAGTGAAAACATTTATATTTCTGCAAAATTTCGATTAAAATTTCAGAATCTCCGACAATTACAATTTTGATCTTTAAACTCTTTTACTTTAAATCTTTCAAATATGTATAATATGCTTGTTAGATCGCGCTCGAGAACGATTTTTAAAACTTTTATTGCTAAATCTCAACGACGAGTAGAATTTATTTTCGCGCAATGAAACATTTTTCACGCAATACGCGGAACAATTTCCATATAGCTGGAGTCTCTATCGATGTTGAGCATCGAATTCCCTTCTGGAAACGCCGCGATTTCCATTGAAACGTTTCCTTTGTGCCACGGCAAACACGAAGATTTTCAAACTTGAGCTAATGAATTTAATGCTCCAGCCTGCACCCGTGTTTCCCGTCGCGGTTTATAGTGTACAATGTAAACATGTATGCGGCCATTTGGAGAGTTCATTAGCGACACATGCAACCTATTACTATTCTTCGGGGTTGCTGCATTTGCGACGCAACCAGCGAGCCGGTCTCTGAACGTACCCCGATCCTCGAGGGGAAAACAGAGGCGTTTCCCTTGAATCGATTGATTTCGCTCGATTGTAAAGACGAACAATACGCGAACAAAAGGCGGGCAAACGAAGATTAATACAATGTACCCACACGAGCGATAATAGCGCGCGTATTTGCTTCCTTTTCTTCAACGTCATTGTTGTTACGTGTACTTTTTCTCTCACAGTTCCGCATGCATATTTGGATTTTACGATATTGTTTCGCGATCGTACATGAATGCCTTGCACATTATGAGTCACTTCAATTTAAATTTTTCTCGAATTAATGGATCATTGAATTTTTAAGGTACATCGAAATTCGTTTTTCTAATGCATAAAGGAGAAAGGTACGAAAATCTCGGAAAGTTCGAACTCGTAATACGAATTGAGGGTCAACGTTAAGAAGTGTCAAATGTCGGAATGATTAATCGCGCCATCAGAAGCCCGTTTACTTAGAAGCAAACCGGTTATCTGTTGATGTTTAAATAAACGTTTGCATATTTTCCGCTAAACTATTAGAGCGGAAAAGTTTATTTAATCATCGTTTCGATAGGAAACAGTTTCTGTTTAATTGACGTTTGCACGATCTGATTTGACCGAGCTAATTAATCGAATTGATCGCAGCACGCCAAATAATAAATCAAACAGCAATCGTGAAAGCTATAATAATACGACGACCACGAAATAACTATAGTTTTTCATATACTTATATTGTTTAAAAGTTCAAACTATCTCCATTTTGAAAATTCTGGAGGAAGCTTGAAATCCAAAAATTTGAGATTCTTTTCCTGACGTCAAACAAAGACACACCGATACAAATGTCTCTAAAGCCATGTCATGTCTCGGAAAGATCTCCCGATGTTTCGAGATGCTGAAAAATTTTTCATCCCACCCTTAATGACACCCACGAGTGTTATTCCGCACGGCGGCGGGGACCTCTTGCTATCTCCGTACCGACTTCCACGCTCCGTGCCGCAAGGCATCCAAATGATATATGGCGTTTCCCATTCTAACTTACATTTCCTGCAGCCGTTCTTGTTCCGTCCAATTTCACACGCTTTGTATCCCCTTAAGGTCCAGTACCGGTTACAACGGACCGCAGTGCGGTGCGGTACGATGCGGTAATAGAGAAGACCCCGCCGCCGCCGGCGCATTTGCATCCGCAGAATTCTCCGGTCGAATCGCTCGACCCTGCCGCGCCCCGTGCCCGGGCACGGGCGGGGGAAGGGGCAGGGGCGACCTGGCCCGCGGCATCGAAACGCGACGAACCCTCGTATGCGCCCGAGTGTCATTGCGCGGCTCGTTTTCCGGCTTTAATTAAATGACGTGCAAAATGCGCGCGGCACGCCCACGCTTCTCTGGATTTCCGGAAAGCCCCTGCGTATATGCTGAGGCAGGTCAACCGTAAACCTGCAGAAACATTGTGCCGCGCTGCACGCTTAATACGACGGTACGTATTAATGCGCAACCAGCAGCAGCGTACGCGTGAATTTCAAATACGATATCATATTATTTCGGAGAATTTTTCCATCGCAACGTCGCTCTCTCGCTCCCGAGATAATCGAAGAGAGAAAGAGAGAAAGAGAGAAAGAGAGATCATCTTCGTATACACGATATAAGATACGACCGCATGAGAATCGTGATTCCGCGTAAGAAAACATCGCTCGAGCAGTAAGTGACAGCACTTTGCCACATTATATATCCTGCCGTACATTTTTATTATTATAAAGCGTTCAGTTAGAAGCCAAGTTTTTCGCCATTCGATCCATTTAATAACTAAAATTTAATTTCATATTTCTTTATACGACGTTTCAAAAAGAATTAATTATTTATAGAAATTCTAAGAAAATAGATATTCGTCAGTTATTCAGTGTTGATCCAAATGTTTGAAGAAATATACAAAGAACATAGGTAGAAAATTGCTATACTACATTATCCAATCATTATACTAATACATATATATTATACAATATAATTGTTTAGTGTCTTCTTTTTAAATTCAAATAATATGTAAAAATTGTGAATGCGTGAGATACTCTGTGTGAATTACTGCACCATTAAATTTGCATATAAAACTGCAAAAATAAATAGAATAATAGATGTGTGGGTTCATAAAATTAAAAACGTAATTTTAAGTAACGAATAAAATGGATTTTTCGCATATCACTGCTTCTTTCTGTGGATACATTAAAATTGCTTCAATTATTAGTCTAATAAATCGTAAAATGATAAATTCATTGATATCGGCAGAAACTCTTCGAAACTATAGTTTCGGAGTATTTCGGAATCAAAATACATATATGTATTTCGATTCCGTGACTTTCGCGCAACGCCATGTTTCGCCGGTGTCGAGTGAGAGAGTATATTTCACTCATTAAGAATTTTCAAGGATGAAAAATGGCTTTATTTTCTAGCGTATATTGCCACCCCTCGACGCGACGGGCCCTTCGTCTCGCGCGTGTGCAATAAATAAAGTGACGGTCACAGTAATTTCAGCCACGCACGATTGGGAGCTCCGACGATTTCCCGCCCGGGCACACGGTCGGTATTAATTATTCGTAGGTGTTAGTTTTTGTTGAATGCAGCGTTCCACATTACGAATGTCGCGAGCGTACCGAGCAAGAGTGATGAGGAGCAAGGCGATGCATGTTCTGTACTACCGAAAACTGCATCGCCGCGAAAACATATACTTGATCCACGTTCTCCGCTTCGAAGTTTATGAATGGCAATTTGTCGAAAATTAATTAAATATCACGCGTTCGGGGAAGGAGGGAAACATGGATTCTCGCGTAATTAAATTCTAGTATTTTTCTACATAATATTCGGCTGTCTCGTGTTCGAATGGCGAAAGGCTTGACCGAGAACAACGCGGCGTACATATTCCAGCCGCGTCTGTGCCTCGCGGTTCTCTCCCTCATCGCATCCGTCAAGCAACCAAGTCACGCACGTTCGAAATAACGTAATCCGAGAGACCAATACATGCCAATTAATATTCCGTATCGGGCTACCTACCGACAGATCGGTACGAGATTCGACGCGTCGTACTTCCGCATGATACAACAATGGGCGTTGCACAACGCAGAGTTCGAGTTAGAATTTCGCCGGTCGAACAGACATTGTCGCGGGGACAAAGATAGAGAACAGTAAAAAGTAGATCCGGGGCGGCGAAACTATCGGCGATGACTTGGGAAAAAGGAAGCAGCCGCATCGCTTTCGTCTGGCTGAGATCCAATTCGAAGAACAATTGTTTTTCGTTGTGCGGCTGACGGTAAAAGTGAAAAAGTTTATCGCGTCGTTCGATTCGTTTGTCGCGAGACCAGAGTCTACTCTGTAACAAACTCGGGCGTTGTCATAATTTAGTTTTATATTAGGCGGTCTTCAATTTTGTCGCTACACGCAGTTTTTCGACAATATAATTCTCTTTTTAAGCTAAGCACTCGAGTGTTGCCAGATAACGCGTAAGATTTCCGTGATATTCCCTCAGTGCGGTTGATTCGTTTAACGGAACACAGACGAGATTTCCTTTGATTCAGACTTAAACATCTCAAGGTGGATTTGCGCGAGAAATCCAACATCTCCGCATCCGTGTCCTTTTGTGCGTAGATATAGAAAACGCATTTCGCGAGCGATGTCGCGTCGCGCTTTGAAAATTTTCAAGACGAGCTCCTCTCAGATCGGGCACACGCGCCTCCCGAATTTTTCAATCACGTTTCGCGTTGACAGGATTAATAAAGCGCGCCGAGCCGTGTTCCATGCCGCGCCGCACCGCGCCGCAACGCGAGCGGAGTTTCCAGACTCATTTCATGCAGAATCGAATTGGATTTCCAGGTCGGGACCGGTGTGTTATAACCGTGTGTAATCCACGAGAGGGCGAAAGAGACGGAGATGAAGATAGATAGAGAGGGAGTATAATATGCGGCTGGAATGCACGTCCCTTTGACGTGCGACTCGGAGCGCCGCCGCGACGCTCTTTCAGCGAACGCGCTGCACTTTGTTACATCGACGCTAAATAATCGGTTTATAAAAATTCATGGCCAGTCTAGTGAGGTGGGTTTATATCTAGCACCACTCGGGTCCGCGAGCACGGTTTCCTTCACTATTTCACATCTCCCTATTCGCTTCGCATCTCTCGTACCGCAATATCGCCAGCCGGACGATACGACGAGAGCTCGCAAATTAAAAAAGGGCGAGGATATATTCGTAGAATATTATATAAGATAGAGTTTCTAGAGATAAAAGGTAGTACGTCTAGAAAAATTATGTAAAAATTTATGATCTGTTTAATTTTCTCAAACTTGACATTTCTCGATGAAAGATCGAAGAATTTCTAGTTTTATTAATTTAATTTAATAAATCGTCTCTCTCTCATCCACATCAGAAAATACAACATTTCATGGTCCGTGGATACGTATAATAAGAAAATATTGTGGTTTAACCTGATTATATCGTTGTTATATCAAACGGTAGAAAATTAAACAATATATGATAAAATTATTCAGGTAGAAACAATATGCGTGTGTGTGTGTGTGTGTATATATACGTGCTAGCACGCTCAATAAGATAGTGGTGTGATATAGCCAATTGCTCCCGCAGGAGAATGCACCGCGCTGTATATGGTGGATAAATAGGATCCCATTGTTATTAGCCTCGATGATATACGCATATTTAGAATATTGTAATATAGAGTTTAACTTTTCATAAATGATTCGTTCGTGGATGCAAATCGTAAAAAAAAGTACGATTCTATAGAATCACGTCTTACGTCCATTTCTACCAATGTAGATGTAACTTTCATCTCGGTTTAGTTGATTTGTTATCTTTTTCTAGTTTTAAGAATTAGAAAAGGATAATAAGAGTAAGTTAAACCGAGATTAAAGTTAATCTACATTGGTAGAAATGGACATTAGACACAGTTTCACAAATGTCGATTAACTTTTAACTTTAGATTAGCTCACTTTTCGTCTCTTTCTAAGGGGGACGTTAGAAGGAGACGAAGAGTGAGTTAATCTTATAAGGTTAAAGTTAACCGACACTTGTGAAACTGGGCCTTAAGGTTTTACAGAGATGAATTTTATCTGTTGCTGTCTTGCAGCAAGGCGCGTATAACAAAGAGAATCAAAAAAGAGCTTCGTGACGATCCGCGGTGTCCCACGAAAAATACGTACACCTCTAATCGACTCCTCAAAAAGCCACCGTGCATCGTTATAACCGCATGTGCGATACACCATCATCTCCTCCCCTCGACCCCGGAAACGTGCGAGGTAACGCACGCGTACCGCTCGCTCCACCCGCGTGAAATTAAATTAGAAGGAAAATATTCGGAGAGCCGGCCAGCGCTTTTGTACGTGCGGCGAGATAGCAAGAGATAAAGGCCGCGTGTGTAGACGCATGCGTGCATGCGTGCGTGTATCGGTGTTCCCGGTGGCGGAGGATATATTCGCGCTGGCACGTTCGAGTGGCGCAACCGCTAAAAACGTACCAATCCACCCCGCCGCCCCCAGCTCTATCGTCCGTTCAATCTTCAACTCTCAACCGTATTCCCTTTCCCCACGATTCGTCTTTGTCGGGAACGTTTCAGACATACCGCGTTATCTCTCATTCTCTTTTCGCATTCTTCCGCACGCGGTTGTTCGTGCAATCGCGACGATGCATCGAAAACGCAACGAGACAATGCTGCCCCGTGCGAATCGGTACGAGTTTTAAATAGCCCGAGAGCTGATTTAATTATGTCACGCGTATAATGTATTACTTTTTTTAAAATGTAATAACACGAATATAGCGCGGCATCTTCGTTTACGTCCATCAAGTGGTTTATTAGTTTATTTCAATCGCGCTGTTAAATTCGCTCGAAAATCGATAAAAAGCGACTTTTCTCGATTGCAGTTCTCTTGGTGCGAGGCTTGGAAGCATCAGAACCGGCAAAGTCGAACGCGACCAGTGCTATTTCGGAGGACGACGGGGATGACTTCCTGGCGAACATGAACCTGACGACGTTCAAGGAAAGATACCGAAGATTGATACCCTACATGACTTTTTACGTCGCCAACAATTACCTGAACGCTCAGGCCGCGTTGGAGCAAAATTATGCGGACGAACTGTCGGGCACCCTGGTCCGAAAACATCCGTCGCAACAACACCCTCTAACTCGGCTCGTTGACGTGCCGAGGAGGGGCGGTAATAGGTACCGTGTCAACTCACCCGACCAAGACAAGAAATTCGTCCCGTCCGTGCAATTCGATCCCAGAAACATCGGAGGCGATAACGATTACTTCGCGCCGGTCAAGTACAACACCAAGATCAACTATGCCGAGTACTCTACCCCGTCCTATCAGCTCTACCAGGTGCAAAAGACCTATCCCGAAATTACCACGCCTGTCAGTCATATCCTGAACAAGGAAAATCGATACTTCGTTACCGCGAGACCCCCGCAACCCTCTGCTCCCGTGATCAAGAAACCGCTGTTCGACAACCCGCAGGACGATTACGATCAGGATTACGCGGCGAGGCCGAACATCGCTGTTAATTATCCCAATAAGGAATTTGGGGGACTGCGATACATTCCGGTGCACGCCAACGTGCAGCAGCAGCAGCAGCAGCAGCAGTCAGTGAAGCCGTCAGTCTCGTTTTATCGGAAGCCGCCGAGTGTGAATCTGAACAATCTGATCGAGAGTTTCCAATTGTCCGAGCGACTGCCGGAAACGCTGAACAAAGACAATCTCGACAGCAGCATCAAAACGCTCATTGAGATTCTTAATATCCTGCACAATACGCGGCAGGAAAATTTCCCGCAGCCGCAAGGACCCCCGTTACCGCCGCCGTCGCCGCCCAGATTGATCGGCTACGACGTTTACAAGCCGAAAATATATACGCGGCCGAAAGTGGTCACCGAGACGAGATTTCAAGTGACACCGAGCCCTCTGATAATCACCAACGATCCCGAACGACACAAGACGACGGACGACACTCAGATTAAATCGTCGTTACAGTCGGATTACAACTTAAATCATGTGAAGGACGAAAAGGTGGAGTATTACATCCCTTACGTTCAAGACATCTCGAGCGAACCTAAGCAACAAGGACTCGAGCCAACTCCTAGTGTTTCCACCACCGAGCACTCGTACGAGATCACGGAAGACTTGAGCGACGATATCCTGCAGGACGAACGGTACACCCCGCCGATTTCCACCGAGACGTCCACGAGTCAGGAATACGTATCGCCGAACGAAGTTACACGCCCGGGGCCGAAAATGCCGCTGCCGGCATTAAAATACGGCGCGACGCGCGGAAAACCCAACGTCGATTACCCGGCGTACGCGAATATACCGCAAACTAAATTCAGTTGCAAAGATCAAAGATACAAGGGATTTTTTGGCGACCCAGCGACCGGATGCCAAGTAAGTATACCGCGCAATTAGTGAAAATATTATATAATTTATTCTCAAACGAGTCTATAAAATAATCTAAGCAATTTTTTTACATTTACAAATCTCCCTACTTTTTCCACAATCTCTTTTGATCCTTAAAATTTAATATCCGCGTGATTTTATATTATACGAGATATTAATTTCTAGAATTGTGTTTAATAACGATAATATTGTTCTTAGGTATGGCATTACTGCGACCTGAATGGCGGCAAATCGTCATTCTTATGTCCGAACGGCACAATATTCAGCCAGGTAGCATTGACTTGCGACTGGTGGTTCAACGTAAAGTGCGAAACGACTACTCAATTATATGTGCTAAATGAACGACTGTATAAATACATCCTGCCAATTATGCCCAAATTCCCCGAAGATTTCACCGGCCCGGAAGTAGATCGATACTTGGAGCTCAAGTTCAAGGAGATGGAGGCAAAAATGAAGGAAAAGAAGCTGAAGAAACAGCAAGAGGAGAAGAGCAAGCACAAGGGCAAGTCGCAAACGGCGAACGACGAGGAAGACGCGTAGCGTAATTCAAGCGTTATGTGCTAAACAACTCAGTCTTAATATATAATACCTGACTCGTTGCCATTATAATGAAAAGCAAAAATATGTCGCGACTTGTAAGGCCACAACTCCGGTAGTAAATGAGCCTTGCAACCTCGGAAAAGTGCAATATGTATATGATAGAGTTACGTGTGATTTAAGCATAGAGTAAATCACATTGCGCGTAAAATAAGTTAGATTATCTCACGGTCTTTGTACGGGTATGAAATGGCTGATGATATTAAGTATTTCTTATATCCCCTCTAGTCATATGCGTATACTATTGTGTACTATTTATCACGAAAAATGCCCGCCTGCCTTACGGAGCTTTATTTCTTTCGGTCTATACTAGAATGATCCACGTGAGTCATAAATTTCAGCCATGATAAGTCATACCTTTCAAAGCAGATAACAGATAACTGTCTTTCCAAATAGGATCAACAATACTACTAATCAACCTAAATGACACACTCTCCGATACATTGGTTATAATTATAGTAAAAAATTAATGTTTTACTATATATAAAAGTCATTTATGAGAGATTCGATTATTAATATTCAATATAAATTCCTATAACTGTGCAATTCTAAATCGCACAAAATTTGTACATCTCAATCTCAATAGCAAATGACATAAATAGTAACACTATAATTAATATCACATAGAAAAATCAGATAGGTCTCGCCATTTACCTATAACCATTTTCCCCCAGTCGATATATAAAATATGATATCTCAATTTGTATATGATTTTATACGATATTTAAAATATGCGCTTCTATTATGTATCTGCGAAAATATGACTAGAATGCTTAATTTATAATTTATCAGAAATCATAAAAAAAACCACGTTAAAATAGTGAGCGATATATTCGAGTTATCGCCAAATGACCATACGTTAATCTTTCTACGCGTACCTAATGTTTTGTTAAAAGTATTAATAAATATTTATTTATCGTTTCCTGGCATATACATCTCGTAGTAATTGAGCGAGTTCCTCGCCGGGAAAAAATATTTAACAAACATGCGGACTTACCTCTCTTGTCTGGCAAACTCGCAGCAGCGTTTCCTCGATATGCATGTAAGTCTCGTTGAACTCGGGTAGCAAGGTCTGGTTCTGCCAATAAAATAGAAATCGTTTAAGTTTCTCGCAATAATATGTAATAAATCATAATTTGAACAATATTAACCAACCTTTTCCAATAATGGCACGAAATGGTGCAGTTTGTGTAAGAGCAAAGTGCAATTTGAACAACAGGCCACGCTACAGTCATTGCAAAAATAGCCTAACTTTTCGGAGCACGTTGGCGAACAACTATTCAACATATCGGCAGGACTGCCAGGGCCTCCATCGTGTATCGAGATCTGTGTGTGATTCTGCAATGCCCTTCCATGAATCTAAAAACAAAAGTAGAACCAAAGTCGTAAGATATTATGAATATAATCCGTTTGATTATAAATATTTTGTTCGTGATACGCCAATTTACTTTTGAATAGCAGCAGTAACAATAGAGAACCATGCATTGCGGACAGTTTACATTAGCTTGATTCCCACATTCATGGCAACATCCTATAACCAAAAATATACGTTAACCACACGTTCACTTTCTTCTTCAGAAAAGTTAATTTACTTCGTCAGTTAACGTACTACGTTCTCTAACCTTGCTTCGCTATCCGACGTAACTGCGTAGATAATTTGTGACAAAATAAAAACTTTTCGTCATCATTTTCCACCGGACGATGGTAGGACGAAACAATCAGTCCTAGTGTATATAAATTCAAGGGAAGCAGGCGCTTGGAACCATTTTCCAGATCAGTTTTACACAAAGGACAAGTCTTAACTCTTTCACCGTGGATACATTTATTGCATATTGGATGTCCACATTCCAATAACAAAGGTATCAGAGTTCCTTTCAATATCAACCCATTGAGATTCGATAGATCTGTAACAATTGTGACAAAGATCTTTCTATTTTGATCTAATAAACAGTTTATTATAATTGATTGCACATACGAATAGTATATATAAGCTAAATAGTTTTTCACTATTATATTTAATAGAGCAACAGGATAGAAGAAAATGATATATATACATCAGTTTTTATTAAAATATTACGACGTGCAAAATACAATTGATATCTGCTATTAAAGTATTTTGGATACAAAAGGATTTAACACTCTCAGGCTTCAATATCTAAAAAATAATGATTATATACTTTTTTTTTAAGAGAGAGGCATATATAAAAGTTGAAGCAAAATATGAACCACAAAACGCATTTATCTAATAAATTAGATATTTTACGATAAGTGCTTAATTATTCCGTCACAAATATACGCGCGATAGCTTTGTGCGTCGCAAGCATAGAGCAAATGCGGAGAAAAGGGACGTCCGAGTCGGCGAGGGTCCGCCTATGGAGCGACGGGACACATGGGATTCTAACCTCTCTGACGCGCGCTCCTCGTTCTCGCGCTGTACGATCGAAAAAAAGAAACCATTGTTCGCGAGCACGTTTACGTTTACCGGCATCGTGCGCGACACGCACTCCGGCGACGTGCCATCTCTCTCTCTCTCCTACGAGCCGCGATTCAACGATTCCGGGTGCCGGCAAACTCGGTTGCGTTCGCCGGTGCGCCAATCGATAACGCGACGTCGCGGCGTGGTCGGCTCGGGTGGGCTGCCCGTTGTACATCGCGGCACTTACCTGGCACGTAAAACTTGCTCCTGCAGAGAACGCAGACCACGTTCCTCAGCTTCGTGCCGGGGACTCGGAACCACGACGGCAACAGCCTGCTGCTCGACGCCTTCGCGCGTGACATCTCCGCGACGGACGTGTACATCCTTGCGCGAGGAGTCGAGGACGAAGATCCCGAGCAATTCCGAATTCCGACTTTCCGAACGAGATCGACGAAACGACGACGCGGACGGTCAACCGCGTGACGCGACGCGCGTGAACCTCGTTTCAAACTGGCTACCTCGCCGCCGCCGCCGCCGCTCCGCCGCCGCTCCGCCGCTCAGCCGCTCCGCCGCGTGTTTACCCGTCAACACTTGCTCGCACCTCGCCCCACACAACTCTTCGTTCTTATCTCTCGTCCACCCCTCCTCGGGCCTCCTATTATAGGCGACTGTTCTGTCGTGTCTGTCGTCGAAGTCGAAATATCAACGCGACCGGTCGATGACGAGACAAGGACAGCCGAGTAGCAGTCGTCCTGCGATACGACCAACGACTACGCAGAGCACCCGCGCGAAAGTTTAACGAGTACTACTACGCATTTTAAAATGGCGGCGAATTACCGGAAACGATGTGTTTTGCACGCAGCCAGCTTCACTCTGGGGAATGATTGTCTTGCCGAGATTGAGGTGTTCCGATATGTGAATCTCTTCTTCGAAATACGAAAAATCAGCTGCGAGATTTTTAATCCTCGAGCGCGCAGCTTTGCACATAGTGCAAAAGCGACTTTTCGATGCCTCGCGTATTTACTCTCCCTTGATGAAGTTTCTGAAAATGCGCGACGTAAAGGACCTTCCCTGGCCCCCTTCTATTTCTTTTCCTTCCGAATGGGAAAGTCTATAGAAGGTTATTTATTCAGAATGCTATCGAAAAATCGCGCGTTTCAGGGTTAAATCGATATCGCTCTTTGTTCTTGCTTTATTATTTAATTAGCAGCTTCGTTAATTTAGCCGCTTGATGTATCGATCGATAGAAATAAGAGTTATATATTTACCGATTATAGCACGTTGAGTGCCGCAAGGATCTCGACGAAGCGGAAAGTCGCTCCGTATCGCGTCGCGTTTATAACATCGGGCTGTAAAACAGTATTAAGCCGTGAAATAAAGTAAGTACCAATCGACATCACGTCGAAAGGCAAAACGAGGGATTTATTTCAGGACGGCTCGTGCAGTTTCTAACAACTTCGTACTACAAACCGAATCACAAGCTCAATAAGCGTACATATTACTGCGACTTATACGGAATTGTATTTAGACGGTGTAATATTTATCATCGATAAAGATCGTATAAAGTGTATTTTTCAATTCACCTTGCATATCGAAAACAGCAGAATTCCACCAGTTTCGCCGATTTGCGAGAGTCATGACGAATTCTCGATCGTTCTCGCCGCCGCCGCCGCCGCGTCGGTCGCGTCAGAGCGACGAACGTGAAGTTAGGCGAGTGGCGAGTAAGACGACTGGTGCTGCTCCCTGGCGAGCGATCTACTCGGCTCGCTTCGCCTCGCGCGAGCGTACGTGCTACCGGAGAGACGATCGGAGCCGGGGCCCGAAGCCCGGAGCCCGGAGCCCGGAGCTCGGATTCGCGATGGCAGATGACGCTACGATCCGATCGGCGCGGCGGCTTTGCCGAAAACGCAAAAATGGGGTATGGATAAAGCTATAGGTAAGATAATAATGCGAGCGAGACGCGAGACGGCTGTGCGTATCCGCCTATAGGTCTTAGGCGCGGCTCGCCCGGTCGCCGCGGCCGGCCCGTTACGATCCCACCCAACTCGCCTGTGCGATCGCTCCAGCGAGCAGCAGACTCGCGCGGATCCTTCTCCTTCCGCTAGGTCGGCTCCGCGTCCGTTCGTCCTGTCCTTCCCGCGGCCTCCCTCGACCCTCCGCGTCGTCGCGTCTCCCGTCTCTGTCTCTGTCTCCGCGCCTCCGCCGCGCAACGCTGCGTCTTTCTCGCCACGGCGCGGCGCGGCGCGGCGGCGCGTCGTTCGGAATGCCGGGATGGAAATGCAATCTGAAAACCGCGCGTGACGCGCGAAATTCTCTCGCGTCATTAATAACGTCGAATGCTCGATTCCCGCCTGCCGTCCGTGCTTCTCTCTGCCGCGCTTGTTGATCGATCGGCGCCCGCCGTTCCGCGCCGCGTCGCTCCCGAGGCGCTTCCCGCTTTCGCGCTTCTCCGAAGAAACTTTTAAATTGAACTTTCGGTTGACAAATTCGCCGCCGTTAACGAATCAATTTCCTTCGGGGCGAGACGCGCTGATTATCGGCGGCATTATCGCCCAGCCAAGAGGCCAGAGCGATCGCTATCCGAGGCGTCATTTATTAAGCGCGTTCTCCGAAACGAATCGCGCGAGCGCGCTCCGATATACATATATCTCCGGAAAGAAGATATACATATATATATATATTCGTTCGTCTCGTTACGCAAAACTCCGCCCCGAGTTGGCGAGTAGCGAGGAAACGCGGATCTGACCGTCGCGTCGTGTCCTTTGGACGCCGCGATCTCTTTACGTAATCGGCGCGGTCGGTCGCGATAGCGAGTCGCCCGTGCCGTCGCGTCGCCGCGCTGTGTGTTGCCTGAAACAACAGTTCGCGCGCGGCCTCTCCGGACTAGGCGAGCGAGCGATGGAGCGGAGGCAAGGTCTAGGCTGGCTGGCATTCAAGGTCGCGTGCAGAGAGCGCAAAGCCCGGTTCTATCCCCGCCCCAGATTTCTAGCGCCCTTCGCTCCACGCTGTCACGCCGTCCCGCTCGCTCGTTCTCTCTCCCTCTCTCTTTCTCTCTCTCTCTCGTTCGCTCTCCCTCTCCCTCCCCCCAGGAGCGGAGAAGTCCTCTTTTTCTCCGTCTCTCCTTCTCCTTCCGCCGCGACGCTCGCCGTCCCGCTTGGTCCCGCTCGGTCGCCCGCGAGCCGCGAGCCGCGCGCGTGCAACATCGATTTAGCCATAAAAATTCTCCGCGCTCGACTCTATCACTCGACTATTATTTTCTGCCCGGGACCGACGCGACGGCGTGAAGAGCGCCGCGGCGCGGTGCCGTGCCGTTCCGCTCCCGGAATTCTCCGCTCTGTAAATGCGCGCGGCGAAGGAGGTTCGGGCTCCGGGGTCGTATGCACGCTATCGCGCCGCGCGAGGAACGAGGAAGCGCGCGGCGAGCGCGCGCAACGTCATCCGCGTCTCTTTCGCGGGTGTGTGTGTGTGTGTGTGTGTGTGTGTGTGTGTGTGTGTGTGTGTGTGTGTGTGTGTGTGTGTGTGTGTGTGTGTGAGAGAGAGAGAAAGAGAGAGAGAGAAAGAGATCGCGCGATTGAGAGCGTGCTCCGATAAGGAAACGAACGGAAGCGAGACAAGATTCTAGCTACGTCTCGAAAGTCGAATCTCGCGTTTCGCTCGCTCGTTCGCTCGCGAACTCGCCGGCCGCGAGGATGAAAGGGCGTATCAGCGATTAGGTCCCGTTACGTACCACTACACTGACGAGACATTAGCGGGATTAGTCTTGTTCTACTCTCTGTAGTCTCTGCTGCACAAGGCTGTTCGATGTTATGTGCACGTGCAGTTTTCGAAATTCATTTCCCGAACGATTGCGCGCGTGAGAAGGCGGGAATGTAAAAAGTAAAGACAGGTCAGGTAGATTTGCAATATTCAAGCGAGAGATATTTTTTTTTTAAGAAAAAATATAAAACTTTCTTACATATAACGAAATATGTCGCTATAATTTGATGGATATTTAGTTCAACCTCGCCCATGAATTATATTTATAATCTACAAATTGTTAATTTTAATATATTATTGGAAAGAAAATTATATTATTGCTAATCAGTTACAGAGCTTTGCGAATTCTTAAAGTTTTCAGTTATAAGTACAACATTTTCACTTATAAATCCAATTTGTAACAAGAAAGAGATAACGTATTTAAGAGTGTGATAGTATAATCTAAATAAATGAATAAACACAACATTTGATCCCAGCTGATCTTATCTTCTGGAACATAAAATACTGTTTTTTTTTATGAGATTAGTCGTGAAAAATAACGGACGCACAATATGTAAATATAAATAGCAGTAACATTAATATGTTCAGACTATTCCTGGATCCAACATGATATTAACGAATATTCACCGTCACAGCTATACTATGTGGGTCAAGCACGTGTCGTCTTTTCTGCACAAAGAATTGTACGGTTAATTTAAAGCCCGAAACTCTCTCTCTCTCTCTCTCTTGTTTTGGTCCAGCCGGGTCGAGCTAGTCGCGACCTGGCAAAATCCAAGAGAGATCACGTCTTTTTCGCCGTGAACGAGGAAATGCTTTACCTACGCGAAGAGGCGGCGCTGGGAACCTACCAAGCGGTATATAACTACGGTAGCCTGGCTGGGTTCTAAATTCAATTCCGTTGACCTAGATTAGGTGCTACGTGACACGATGGAAGTTCGCAGTTGACTCTCTCCCTCTCTCCCTCTCTCCCTCTTTTTCTATCCTTCTCTCGTTTTCACCGGGCTTTCCCTCGCCCGCTCTCTCGAATGAGAGAGCTTGGTAAATTCGTTTGGTCGTTGCTCGATGCACGAGAGGCAATTAAAAACGCGAGAGAAGATTATTCTTTACAGCAATATCGCGTGGTAGACATAATATCAACAAAATTATTTCACAAAATTCTGAAAAATAGGAATACATATGTTAAAATTTAGAAAGAAGAGAAAACGAGTGAGAGAGAGAGAGAGAGAGAGAGAGAGAAAACGTCGAGATTTAAAACCTTTTCAAGTATGCAGAGGACTGAATCGTTTTAACTGGCGTTTTCATCCCATCCATTGGAGACTCGCGCGTTTCTTTTTGTAACATTTAAACGATCGAGAAGCGCTAGGATTTCTCCTTCCGGAACCATCATTGTCGTCACCGTCGAGGGTATCGCGACGCGGGGAAAAGATCGGCGGGGTGGTAACGCGCGGGTTAGCGAGAGATCGATGAATAATTTTGGCGTAGTGGACGGGCGGAAAGCCATCGATTGAAATTTTCATCAGTTTTTCGCGCGCGCGCGCGCGCGCGCGCGTGATTATTTATTCGCGGAATAATGAATGGGGCGAGCGAGCGGAGCGACGAGAGGATCGGGAGATAAAAGGCGATGTCTAGAGTCGTCGGAGACATTATGGACCGTTTACACGCCTTCGCCTGTGAAACTTTAAAACGCATTTAAACCTCGGCACGCTGCTCGGACAGGAATCGAAAACCGAGAGAAAAGATAGGAGATGGAGAGAAAGAGAGGAATATATATAATCTGTCGCGCCGGCCGCGCGTCCTTTCTGATACGCGCGCTCTCGCCTTTATTTTTCATGCAAAAACGCCGCACTCGCGAAACGCATTCAATAATTAAAAGGAAAAAAAGGAAGGAAGACCAGCGGGACCTCGCACACTTTTCGCCGTGCAATATTTACCGCGCTTGAATATTACCTCGGTGTCCCGATAGGAGCGGGCGTCGGGACCGGGACACGTTTTAAATTCATGCGGCAAAACGCGAGCTTGTGGAAGGGCGCTGCATTTTGTACGCGGTTCCAAACAAACGGCGGAATCGCTCAGGCATCACGTTATATACGGGATTCGTTTTTGGCGAGCGCGGCTCTTGAGGCTCCTTCGAGCAGGCGAAAGAGCGAAAGAGAAGCGGCGACGACGGCCGCGAGATCCTGCCGACGAACGGTTTCGCGCAATCCCCATAGCCTTCCCGTCCTCCTTTTCAACAAATAGCTACTCGACGAGAAATCTCCGACCGCGGATGTTGCGAACGTACGGCGACGCGAATATAATATCTATGTTCGCTGGCGCGGCTGTGAGTAATTTCTCTCCATCGATGACAGATTAAATTTATATAGAATTTTGCGATTCTCACGCTAAAGAGTTATCCAGAATTGAATAAACCGAAATATATTAATTTTTATAGACTTTTGCGGACCTAGAGAAGATTGTCAGATTTTATATATATATATGCATCGCTTTCTTTTCCAATACGAGGGAATTTTTACAATTTTTTCAAATTACCGCAAAGATTTACAGTTGTTTATTCTCAAAAGATTTAAGTGCACGTCGCGTAGAAAATTCTAAATCCGTGTATATCGACTCTGTGGCCCTTAAAGGCCAACGATATCGGTCACGCCGAGCTCTCTGCTCGTGCAGGCGACAAGTATTCGCTGTATGCGGCGGATCCACGTCGGTGTAGAGGTCACACACGTGCCGACGCACACGCACACGATCCGTACACGGTAACCTTCCTCACTATATCTAGTCCCGTCGCTCGGCTCGCCGTAACCAAGCCGCAAGCGTTTCCGGAGTAAGCGGCGGACGTCGGTCGGGAAACCGGCCGAAAATAAGGGGCCGATAGGGGGATAGGGGCGTGGGTGGTGTACACGTGTCGCGACGGATCGGAGTACGAGAGAGAGAGAGAGAGAGAGAGAGAGAGAGAGAGAGAGAGAGACGCCGGGGGAGCGTTGGATTTATCCCTATCGCGCGCACGAGCCGGAGGTGAGCCGAGGATGAGCCCACCACCCGCTCGTGGGCGCGCGGGTGGTCAGGTCAGGGATGGAGCTACAAGTGGTGATAAACGAGGCTGAATCCTCGTTATTACCCATTGGGGAAGAGACTCCGGGAATTCCCGCGCCGTTTTTCCGCTCCGGCGCGCCGGCGATCCCAATCGAACTTGTTGTGCTATCTCTCTCTCTCTCTCTCTCTCTCTCTCTCTCTCTCTCTCTCTCTCTCTCTCTCTCTCTCTCTCGCATTGTGTATTTTTGCGTAGGCAGCTACATTCCTCGCTAATTTTGTCGAATCCTAACCAACAGCGGTCGTGTATACATATTTTCCCTATATCAGTCCGCATGCGAATCGAGGGGTTGTAAAAGCGAAACTCGCATTCTCCGAACGGAACGGAGAACGGTCGTTATTATCACAGACCGCCGTTAGATATAAATATAACGGGCTTATTTGATTCAAATACCCATTGTTACACTTATAAAATAGACATAGAATATAGAAAAATATTTAAATCTTTATATGAGGAAAAAAAAGAAAATGTATTGTATAAGGTACAATTAAAACAGATATACCTAATAACGGTTTTGTTCCTTTTATATCCGTTAAAGGTTTTCTTAAAAGTGAAATAGAGCGTACACGATACTCTTTCTTATTTTAATTAAATTTTTAAAAAATTGAGGAAACTTTTAAAATTGCCACGGTATACTTTTGGTATTTCCAGAAAACCCAGCGGAAAAATCTTCGACGTTCGTTCCAAAATGTTCGCAATTTAATTCCCGACGCATTTAACGGAGCCACGAACCCGGACTTTTTTCAGCGACGACCTTCTTTTTGTAAGTATAACGAAGACGACTGAATGCCAAGTAGAATTAAGTAATGATTATTAGTACCAAACTTTTCTTCATGAATAACGAATGGTATGAATAATTGATCATTCACGCGGTGGGCGGCATGATAAATGGAGTGTACAAAAGTCCAAACGAGGTAAAAGTCCTTCCGTTTGGCGCTTTTTCTTCCCTCGCCTGAAGATTTTATAAACATTTTATTATCGATGTCAAAGCGTATAAAAACGATGTCGATTAAGCTTCGAACATCTGGAAAATTGCCATACAGATGAATGCGTTCGCGCAAGAAGCACGAAGGTTTAATCCCTTTTAACTCCGTATAAAATCAAAAGCCGGCGATCCCGGGGTCACCGTCTATGTATATACGCGATATCCGACCGTAAAAGGAGTAAATCTGCTAGAATATTTTGCGCGATATTGTCTCGACGGCTGGTATACTCGCGCGTCAGCGATGTTTCCAAAATATTATCGTATTTTAACTTTCGCCCTTCTCTTTCGTTATTCCTTTAAATGGTAGCCCTTTAACTGTATAGTCTCTCGCATATATTTATTTCTCTTTATTCCCTCCGACCCCTGCTGACGCCCACTTAAATCTGCGAGATTATTCCGCGTTACTTGCATGTAACGCGCACATAACATTATTTATCAACCGTCCGACTGGCAGCAGCCGGGATAAAAAGAAAACAAACAAAAAGTTTATCATGGTGATCTATATATTCAGGTACGGATATTTATGCAAATCTCGTGATAAATTTCTATATATTTGCATCCTTTTCCTATACGATAAGATTTTGTTGACGTAGTACACAGGTTTAAATAATGTTGACTTTAAAAGCAATCTTGAATTAATTTCCATTAAAAATATGACGCGCATTATATATATCTTATTTATTTAAGCTCTAAATACTTGATATAGTTTTAAAACCCTTATTCTATACTCTCGATTTTTTAAATGTTTGGACTCGAATGTCGGAAACTTATGCTCTCACTCTCACACGCTGTTGTAAATCAGAGAATGTTTGAGCCAACATTCTTCTGACATCTCGAAAGTACGAACGATGGAAAGCGAGAAAGACGGCAGGAAAGTTCGGCCGGGCAGCGGAACGGTAAACAAGCAAACACTACGCAGGGGTTGGTATGACGGTAAGGGTATAAAGAGAGACGTGCAGCCGTCATTGCCATTATCGACGGTGTTGTCGTGCAGCCGCGGCGTGACGTATAATAGGTATCGTCGCGAAGACGTACGGACGTCGCGTTAAAGTGCGAAAATCGAAGAAAAGGAATTGCGGGGCCTCGAGTTCGCATGGAAACGCGCGGAAGGAGAAATGATAGAGGATGAATAGCCGAGAAATACGTTCGACGAAGTCGACGGTATAGGATATAGGGAAGAGAGAGGAAAAGTAAGAACGTAGAAGGGGAAAGAGGAGAGACGCGGTTGAGAGAGAAAGAGAGAGAGAGAGAAAGCAAAGGAAAGGGATGAATATGAGAAGGAGAGAGAAGAGCAGTCGCGCAGCTATCGACTACGTTTACTTTGCCTTCGTCGTCTCGTATCCTGTCGTATCTCGGTCTTCGGGGTAGCTTCGTCAGGTCCCGACAATCCAGAGAGCCGACATTCGCTATCCGGTGCCGGGACGAATTTGTCTGTGAAGAGCCGGGAAATCGCAATAAAATTGACGTCGGAACAGAAAGAGGATGGAGTCGTTAATTTCCTCTCTGGACTCCTTGCCTGACTCTTTCCTTCTCTTTCTCCTTTTTTTTCTTCCTCATTTCGTAGGGGTGCATATTGCAAACTGCCTGTACTCTCGAGCCCAAATGCGTTTCGCATCGCTCCTTCTTTTCATTCTCGCGCTGGAGATTACACGCTCCACTTTTAAGGTTGTTGTACAATGACTTTTCAAATTGAACATCGGAAAAACAAGGATCTATAGAATTCATTGTTTAGAGTGTTTAGATGCATTACTGTTTTTTAGTACTACACAGAAAAATAAAAAAAACCCAATTTACGAATCAATATCAAACGATATTTTTGTACATTTATTGAATTATTTTCACTCACTTTTATTCACGTTTATTCATTTATTTAATTTTTCTAAAATAAAAATATTTAAATAATTAATTCCTTTAGAAAAATATTAATTTATTATTATTTCTTTAATTTCCACATTTCGTGAGGAATGAAGTTATGAAATTTTCATAAATCGAGAAAATAAATCGTCACATTTTTTGCTGAGAGGTTTACAATTTAATTAATTAATTTAATTTTTCTGATTTATTAAAATCACTAGAACAACTTTTTGTTTATTAAAATTCCACCGTTCTATTTCTCTCAGGAGGTAAAAATTTGACGAAAAGTAATAGCAATAAATTATATGATTAATTCACCAAGATAAATTTTATTCTTCCAATGAACGTCAAATTTAACGTGTCGATGATAGCTTATTCATAAAAGTGAGTTTGAAATACAGGAAATATATTCATTATGAGCTTGTTTTATAAGACGTTATATTTCAAGTGTGTGTGTCTGTAAGATTTTATTTCGAGAGGACAACAATTCAACTGGCATGCGGCCTTGGTAATCTGTTTTCGTATGTAGGTACAGAACGTTGGCGCGTACGCAAGGTCGCCGCCCTATACCATTCGCACGCAGACATCCGAGTCGGCAGGCGGCAAGGCGAGACGTTATAACATTATCATCCCTCAAAACGCGATTACTTTCTACGATTACTACAGTCAGCCCGCGCGAATAATTAATATCTGCAATTATAACGCAATCGGTCTTGGTAAGCGGATCGAGGCGACGACGAAGCAAATATTTCTCGAGACTTGTTTAGTTGAAATATTAGCAATCGGAACGATAATAGATGATCATAAACTACTGTTTTATTTGTATATATATTTACGAATAACAATTATTTCTTTAACATTGTTCGGATAAATGTTACGTATATATTTTTAAATTTTTCGACGATTTCGGTATATAAATAGCTCAATACTTTTTAACTGATTGTGAGAGTGCAGAATAATAATCATCAAATTGAGTGATTCTTTAATCAATCGAGATACATTATAATAATCTCCCGGGATTATGCATTCAGAATGTATTAAATTAAAGTAAAATATTACATAAACATTAAACTAGCGCGTATAAATATTAAATTTTAATTATATATTTTCGGACGATCTTGGCTTTTAATTTGATTTAATTTAACGTCGTATACCTATATTGGGACAATTTTTAGACTATTTTCGGTTGACGAAATGTCGGTGATGCGGATTAATTCCGAACGAAATGGCATTACGACATGTTTACTTATTATATTATGCAGTCGTAAATAACTTCGCATTTCAATATAGATTAACGTAAATTTGGTGTACATAAAAACGAACTGTTAAGATCTTCTGCCATCCAAGATTTATCTCTACCGTTTCGGGGATAATTTTGGCGCAATCATGCTACTGTAATAAAATGTGTTATGCAATTTTACTTGACATCGGGAATATTGTACAAAATGCTGCGCGATTCTAATTAATTAATTATTTTGTAGTGAGTGCAACGAGTGAATCCTGACAATCCGAGAGGAGATCCGAGAGGAGAAGGCATATCGATCAACGGCGGAGCAACCATAAAGGTAAGTAAGTTATTGTGTATTCTTGCGCGGTAATTGTTTTTGAATTATTAATTATTGTAGAAATCAATTTGTTGCACAATACCAATTGGTTACTATAATGTACGCAATATCTGCACGTAAGAAACTGAGAGATAAAATTGAGAATGAGTGATATAAATAAATATCCCCTGAGCTCAAAATTTTATTGAGAATATAATATCTATATATAATATATTAATATTATATATATATATATTATATATATATATATATATATATTAATATTATATATAAGAGATCGAGATATGTGTATAAAAACAATTACAGATTGGATTGCGCGTATTTTATGCAATCTTGTTAGTCAATTTTTATCACTTGTAACTTGTAACTTGAACAATTTTGACTTCGACATTTTTCTATCAGGATTTTCAAACCTATAATTATCTCTTTAGCGTACGCTATACTAAAGTATGGTTGTGAGACGTCTTGTATAAATTAGATCATTTTCTTGATGCCATTAAATATCGCACGATATTAAGTTAAATGTATCAACAGAAGACTAATATAATGACGAAAATCTTTATTATCCACTACCGTCGTTTGAATTAAATGAACCATTCCGTTTAACGGATATTCAACGCGGAGTGAGAATGTCTGTTTATCTTAGGAACGTTAATTATTACGTGCTAAAATAAAGTTGCTGTATTTAAAATAAGAGGAGATTGGTTCCGACTATTTACGATGCTGCCATTCGTATTTATACTTCGTCTTCCGCGAAAACGCCTCGGATCGCAGACTTAAGTACTCGTTGCTAATTAACGAGCCCCGATTCGCTCAACCGAAAGAAACCAGAGTGCAGAGCGAGCGTCTGGTTATAATCATCATCATTCGGGAAAAGACAGAAAACCGTTCAATCGCGTTGCGCGAGATCGATGAGTGAAGTACAATGGGGCGAAGTGCGGGTATTTTGCATTTGCGTGTCGCAGTTGGCCTGTTATATCGCAAGTTCAAACATACCGCATTTGCATAATTGAACGATCGCTCTCTCCACCGCACGACTCTCGTGCGTCATTTTCTCGAATTATTCTGTTTATGCGAACAATCTTTCTTCGGAAGCTCGCGATTATTGGTCGGGTAATAGAATCCACGCTCTAGCAACCCTGCCGTTATATTTACAGCGCACCGCCGCAAGGCCAATGTTTGTATCCATCACGTGGACAACGAATTGGGCAATCAGCGATTGTTTGCGAGCCCTTTCGAAATTCATTAGCGTGTGCCTTTCGTGCACGCCGGCGCCGGGATGAAAACGCTTTGACATTTCGATGATGGAGCACGGTCGCGCGGCGGCGCGCGGCGGGGCAGCGCGATTTTCACCGCGGTCGAGTAAGAATAGAAGCGGTGGGCAAATGTGCGCCAGTTTCTGAGGTCTCTTAAGAACCTCTCTCGCGTTCCTGGAGAGTAAATGACATACGGAACGAAGAGGAATTGGATCGTGTAATTCCGGCAGGAAACGAGAACGGAGATGGCCCGCGCTACCGCGGCGGCTGCTGAGCCACGTAATCTCTTCTGTCACGGCGCAGAGCGGAGTTGCGATCATTACGAACTTCGACGATTTTGTGTAATTTGGTTACGCGAGAAGATCGCGAGTTATTCTGCGGCGGTCTGGACAAACGGGCGTCAAACTCGGCAGGTGCGCAAACCATGGTATCGATCACGTGGGCGCGACGTATTTCTGCGTTTCTGCGTTTCTGCGAAAAAGATCGTCACGTGCTCGATCGGTTCGAAACTGAGAGCCGACGCGCGACGCGTATACACGACAATTCTTTGACGCGGTAGCCGTCGCATTTTTTCCCGAAATTGTTTCGACTCCCCTGACAAAGCGGCCGCAGCAGTTTACAACGCGACCATGCACGCGATTCTCTGCGCGTGCACCCGTTATACCGAATCGCCGCGGGGTTGGTGCCAGGGACAGGGGCGAGGGGCGAGGGAGGCGTGCGACGACAGTTTTATATAGAGACGTCGAACGAATCACGGCTGCATAAATTCATCGTGGAATCGCAATTTCGTGTTGGCCGACCAGTTAGCAAACCGACGGGAACAAATCGATGCCCTCTGGGCCCAACAGCGGCAAATTAATATATAGCTCCCGTCAGGCTCCATCGATGATACGCAACAAATTGATGAAATGATTATTGCGCAGACCGATATTATTAGATACTCGAGAGAAACTCTCTTTCACGTGAAATTCTCACACAAAATTGTTTGCGAGAGATAGTACTATGCTAAATTCTCTGTGAGACTAAATATAGTAGGTTTAATTTTATGAGTTACACGTTTATTATGTACGTATTAAATATTTGATATGTGTTTTTCAATTTAGAAAGAAACATCGCTCGGTGTTTCAAGTTTCTAGCTGGTTTATACTTCCATTTCTTTGTTCAGTTATATTGTTATATATATATCATTTTATTCTTCTCGAATGTAACCATGAAAAATTGTAAATGACTATCTTGTATCTTGTATCTGGTTCTCTTGTAGTTCAAATATTGATAGCGATTCGTTGCTGCATGAGATGCACCGAGCGATCTGAACTTTCGTTTAATATTCCACTATCGTTACGAGGATTCACTCGTACAACTGCAGAAGTCGAATAAAGTCACCGGTTCATTGTTCATCGTCAGTAAAGTCTAGCCCCGTTCTGCGTTATGCCTCGATGACGACGTCGGCAACGACGTCGAGCACAGCGGTATCGAGAGAAGGCTACTAGATGTTGGGGGCTTCTATTTTTCAGTTTTTCCCTATGTAGATCGCACAGCTTGTTTCTTTCTTTCTTTTCTTGCCCTCGTCGTCGGAGTTTTCTAGGTAGCAGCGAACCGTACTGTTGCCGGCGGAGTTGAGTCGCGGAATAGCACGACGATCGTCGCGAAAAAAAACCATTGGTCGGAAGAAGTGGTAGAAGGAAGAGCACCCCGTTGAGAGAGCGAAGGGTACGAACGCGACGATTAACTGAAAAACTTGTGCTCAATTTGCGAAAGCCCAGCGCACCCTCTCGCTAGCTGGCACTAACTTTTCTTTCAATATACAGGGTGCTCCGTGCAATCACCGTCCCCTTCAAGTACTCGTCATTATGTTGTTATACATATTAACTAATATTCTGAGCCTTTTCACAACTTTTCATATCATCCTCCGTGCGTTAAGTAAGCCTTAACGAAGGATTGTTACCTTGCCGTCCTGTTTGAATCTCAAGAATCTCGACGTGACGTGGATTTCGTATCGTGCTTCCCCAAAATATTTGAATTTCAATTCCATAAGAGAAGCTAGATTCGTCAAATTTTTAATTCTCTTGGAGATACGGATACTTCCTTTGCTACGCGAAATCAGGGTTGAGGTGAAAGCCACTCCGACGCGCGGATCACCCTGTACTGGTCCCTCTCTTTCACTCGTATTCGCCCTCTCATCTTTCTCCCTTTCTCGTGCATACCCTCCGCTACTTCCACTCTGGTTTATACGTACTTACGAGTTGCTAAGCCTCTAAGCCTGCGCACTTGACGGCTGGTACATTATAGGTAGGTACTCGGCCGCCACACGGAAAAGCTTGCGAAGTTTATTAAAGCTCGACTCTCGACAGCCAAACGAAAGATTTCATTAGAATATATATGCTATTGACGTATGCCGCTTAAGCCTTCTCCATTGAGAGAGCAACCACCCATTTCTCTTTACTTGCACTGCGCGGCTTCTTTCCTTTTCCGACGGATCGCCGATGTAGTAACTCGGCCACTTAGCGATTTCATTGCGAGTGCGCTTAAATAAAACATCCCCAGTGATGTCACGGTAGAGTTACTAAGAAGCCAGTTTCACCAACGTCGATTAACTGTAACCTTCGATTATAAACTCATTCTTCATCTCTTTCTAACTGTTCCTTTTAGAAAGTGACGAAGAGTGAGTTTAATCGAAGGTTACAGTTAATCGACGTTGATGAAACCGGCCCTAAGAGATCTAGTGATGCTGGTATTGTTGCGGAACGAAAAAATATTTTATTCTTGAGATTAAAATTAGAGAATGTTTGTCATTCTTTGAACCTAATCATTACAATTTGATCTTTATAAGGTACGCTCGGCAAGCACACAGAAGTTCTTATCCGTTAAATCTTATATAATTATGCTGATATTACCCGATAAAACATTTGTTACGATATTTACATTCTCACAAAATTTTAAATTTTTGCGTCATGATTTAGATTTTTAAAGATTCTATAAAGAATGTCAAAGACGGTTACCTGGACGAATTAAATGTTTATCTAGAACTTTCATACGGAATCTATAAATAATAATGAAGAAAAAAACTAACTCTATGAATATTATTTCAATTAATTGTTTTACATATGTAACCTAATTTTTTCAAAAAGAATATGATAATAATTTATTTCGTTAAATTAAGATTTGCGCAAGTTTCATATGAGAGATATATTAGTTATGGTGCTCTCTTGCTTATGCCATGTGCGCTTACAGCTCGCAAACCTTTATCCTACATCAAGGCCCGTAAGTGTGAGCGATGGGTATCTAACCACTGTAATATTAACGTAAGACAGGGATTTCTGCCACGCCTAGTTAACGCCAGCCTTACCCTTAGGCACGTCGCTGCAGCGATGACGAAGACGCAGCAGCGACGTGAAGAACGGGGTGTGCGCGATTTAATTAAAATAATACAATAAAGAGACGATGTTCTCTGGCGATAATTTATCACGTAGCAAATATTTTTACGTCGTGGAAGCGGGGGAGGGAAACCGGTAACCGGCTACTTATAAAAAGGAGAGTGATCTTACGTTTTATAAGATCACTACGGACGAAAGTTAAGTCTTAAGCTCGGGTGCCAACCTCGTTTTCACCTCGTAGATCTCTAATGAGAGTAATGACAAGAAGGCGCGTTAGCTAGGCATAAAAAGTTACGTTCTTAGGTACGAAGTCCTAAGGTTTACGTGTAAACGTATATATTTAATCAGGTAATTTGCATTTCATCTTCAAGTATACATGACTCCGTAGATTTTTCGAACTCCGAGGAACGCGTACTCCGGTACGCCGCGACTTTTCCTGCCTTTCCACAATCGCGTAAACGGTCTGAGAGCGCAGCAAGCGCAAAAATTGTTTGATGTGGGAAGTACGTTTGCCCGGTCGTTATATACAATGCGCTAAGTTACCTGCCGCTAAGTGAATTTGTTGCAAAGACGGGATCTCGCTCGGAGCACAAAGCAAGTCTCAAGGTAACGGAATTACACTCGAAATTGGCGATGCATTACGCTCGAAAGAGCTATATAAGATGTGTATCGAATTTCCAGCGGAACTCCACGACTGTTGGCGCGTTGATCTTTATAGAATTATTACAGAGTATATTTTCTGCCGCGGAGAGTGAAGAAACTTGCTCGAGGCAACAGCTGTAGCCGAGTAAGAACATTCGACACTGACTGAAAGTTTTAAAAAGCCGCGATATCGAGAAATTAACGCGAAATCGATCGTATAACGACCGTTGCACGAAGAGGCTCTTGAGCAACGATGCGACCCCAGCGCGGGATCGATTTATCGATCGTCCCGCGGAGAATGCTTCGGTGCGGAACGGCGCGGAATATGTTTCGCGCTCCTTACAGCTGCGGATGTGCCAGGAACTCGGAAACGACAACCGCCGGAGGATCTCCGCGACGTTCCCGGCGGTTGATGCAGAATATGTGGCTGCGGATCCAGACTCGAACATCGAGAGCACGGTTCGACGAAGATAAACGCGCGGGCCAAATGACGAAGACCGAGAAACCTCCGTCGACGGAGGTGGCGAGCAGAAGCGAGCAGGACGTGAGAGAGAAAGAGGGGGGGGGAGGAAGAGTTAGTGGAAAAAACAGGGGGGGCGAGGGTGGAGGACGAAAGTTTGCGGAAGGACGAGGGTGTTGCGTGTTCGCCGGGGGTGCGAGAGGGACACGACCGGGGTAAGGACGAGGGGTGGGTGCGAGCAATCGTGTGCAGGTGCATAAGAGAGAGGATCCGCGTACGGGCGGATGAGTTGTGCGTACCAATCGGCGGGTGCAGAGTACGTCCGCAGGCACGCAGGAGGAGGCGAAAACCGGGCACAGCCCCAGGAGCGCGCGGCGGGGACTTCCGCCATACGGGGCAAAACCGCCCCACGCCGGACCCGGGAACCGGCGCGCGTCTGGTTACGCTGGGTGGCGGGTGCACTATCGGGTGGCGCGCGAAAAGGGGATTCAACCCGACTCGGGTGCACCGAGAGGACGACGAGGAGCGAGAGAGATAGATAGGGAGGGAGAGAGGGAGGTTCGCGAGGGAGAGACGAGGCGGAGGACACGTCGGTCAGGGGTGATGAGGAGGACGGAGGGAAGAACGAAGGTGGTGTGGGAGGGAAGGTTGGAGAGAGCGACCGGGGGTAGCGGCGCTGGTTCTCTCGGGTGGTGCCGGTAGTGGAGGGTAAACGGAGGGAAGGCGGCGGTGGCGGCGGCGGTGAACATAAAATCCCTCGCACATGCCTGGTGCATTCATTAGGGGGGATGTACCCGTGCAGCGTACACGTCGACCTGCATCCACGCCACCCTCTCTCGCGTTCTCTCGGTGCCACCCTTGGCCTCAGTCGCGCTCCGCGGCCAACTTAGTGCACACGCCACTCCGTTGGTCCTCCCTGACGGACTCGCTTGCCGCTGCTTCTCACTGCGCCGTAACCGTCCCCGTCGTCGCCGACGAAGGATTGCATCGTCTCGCGCGCGCGCCCAGTCACCCTCTGTCATCCGCGACACGTCAGACGGGTTCCGCTGTGATCCGCGCGGAAACGTGCGTCACGCACCGTTTCTGAATCTCAATCTCGCTGATCGTGGATCGTGGATCGTGCGCGCGAAACGGCAGACGATGGACGAAGTAAACTGAAAAAATTCCGCGTGCGTATCGAGAGTACGAATACGAGTGCGAGTTTTGTCTGCAATCCCGAGTGCGCGAAAGTAAACACATCCGAGAAGACTTTCCGACACGGCCGAAACGGAGGTCCGGCAGCGGCCCGGTCCGGCCCGGTTTCTGGAGGCACCAGCAGAAGAGGGACCTTCCTCGTCATCCCCGCGGAAGATCGTCCACGCGGAAGATCGTCCACCTGTCTTTGAGCAGTCTGCGCCCGAAGAGGATCACGTATACGACGACGGCACGGCTCTACGCGCCGCCGAAGACCGCGGGAAGCCGACGGGATTTCATGTTCACGAATTTCAGTAAACCAGGTAACGACGCGCCCGAGACCAGTCGGCGATGTCGAGCTGCACGGGATCGGCGGCGTGTCGGAATCGCGATTTATCCCTCGCCGCGCCCGCGCCGTGGCGGGACGCGCCGCGCCGTGCCGCGCTACGCTCTCGCGTCCGGCGTCGCTATTTACCGCGACGCCGACGGATCGGGAAAGGGCGGGAACGCCGCAACTTCGCGCGGGGGATTCTATCGATCGCGCGATCGACGGCACGCGCATTTCCGCCGTCCGACTTTTTCCGCGGCGGCAGAGGGTGGGCGGGAAAGCGAACGGAGGGACGACGAAGGTACCGTCCTGCGTCGCGACGTCGTCGCGTCACATCACCCGGTTTCGCCCGAAATTGCTCGCCACGATGCGTCGTCGCTCGCAGCTCGTTTTTCCCCTCGCTAGCGCGCTATATTCGAGGCTGAGAGACGCTGCGAATAAATTTGCATCGACGGGAAGCGGTACGCGTGTACCGTAACACATTTTTCGGACGGACGCGGCGCTCGACCGCGCCACCAAATAAGCGGAATCGAGCGCGCGAAAAGTTCAGAAAGAGTGAGCAGAAAATTCGGCAAGGCACGATCGCCGTTGAGAAAAGGAAATCGTGTCGGGAAAACAAAATGACGCAAACGGGGTATGTTTAAATCCATAGCTGAACGATCGTTGAATATTAATATCGTAACTGCCCTCGATAACCATCGGCACGCAACCATCGCCCCGAATATAAATCGAATGAGGTATTAGCGGACTTATTAACGGGAAAAATCCGGGATAACGTATGCGGATTTCGCGTTTACTCGGTGAATCGCGGAAGCTGCTTGGATGCAGGTGCAAGGATACAGTTGTTTGCGGTGGTATACGGCACGACCGGATTCGAATTTCCATATTTTCGCGATTCATTCGCGCGAGTATTATTACTGGCCCGCAATAAAAGGTACATGGGTATTCCCGATGAAATATGTCGCACTTTCGAGGAACGTGCCTCGCGAAACGGTCTTATCTCGCGCTTCCGCCTTCTCGGTCCAAATGGAAGCGATTGATAAAGTAGAATTTTAGCGATAGGGCACAACCGCGCTGAAAAATTTCATATCTTAAACATAAATTTTATTTTCGCATCTACACATCACGGTGACCGGTTGTTTCCCCCAATGAAATACGTCGCGTCTTCGAGAGATGTGTCTTAGGAATATCTCATTTCGTCATTCCTGATTTAAGGAAAGACAAAATTAATCAAATGATTTACGAAATAACGAAATGGAAAAATATCTAAAAGTGTAAGAAAAAATATTGCTAGAAACATGTGCATTTTCTATAAAAATATTCGAACTTATTATGTATACGTTAAAACATATTAATTTAACTGTAGAAAATTGACTTTAACGTCCAAACTTCGAGACTGTCAACTAGTAAAATAGATGAAATGTCAGTTGAGCCTTTTCTTGATGCAAATTTCACCGCGTCGTAGGTGCTCTTGTTTGAGCAACGATAATTAGCGTCGGAAAGTACAATATTTGACGATTGGTATGCTGGAGATACCGCTATCGATTCCTCGCGATTAATTTCTGCACGGATGTGCCCTCGCGCAGAGATAGCCGCGCGTTAATTACGCGCGGATGCGGCGGGCCGTTGCGAATGCTAACCGGCTAATTCCGGTTTCGTATTTCAGCATTAGCCGCATTTTTCCCACGCGTCGCGAACGACTATATATACATACACGTGTGGCTAGAGCCGGCACGATTCTACGTCGAGCTTAATTTTTAATCTGCCGCGCGTAACGTCGTCGAGAAATAATCCGCCACTTATTATGCAAATTTAATCGTGCGTTTATCGCGAGGCGCGCTAATCGCAGATAACTTTTCCCGCTCAACTTCACCGTTGCGGCGCGTCCGTTCCTTTTTATTTCCGGCGAGACAAAGAGCGTCCCGGGCCGCTTTGTTTTCCCGGATACGTCCGCGTTTAATCCTCTCTGCGATCTTCCTCGACGCGACCATTATGCCGCCGCTGGTCGTAGTCGTCGTGGTCGTGGTTGCGCGCAGTCTCTAAGTTCGGGCGCCGATTCAAGTCGTAGCAGTTCGCTGCCAAACAAACGCATCCATTCGATCACCGGGGAAGGGGGTGGGTGGGTGAGAGTAAACGCTCGGTCTCTTCCGCGATCTCTCTTTTTGACACGCGGCAAGAAACAGAATCGGACGTGCGAGGGGATTTTCCGCGCGAAAGGACGAATGGTAAAAGGGAAAAGATGAAGAAATTCTCCTAATATCGGTGCGAGAGTCTTCTTCCCGCGAGCTATCTAAGGACGTCGAGAGAAAATCAGTCTGAGTTTCCGAGTCGTTTCGAGAAGCCGGGGATAGCTCGCGGGAACGAGTCGAGTAGCTCTTCGTGATGGTTCCTCTCTTCGGGAGAGACGGGTGAGAGACTCCCGCGTGAGTTTTAGTTTCCCCAAAGTTTCCCGACTCCCATCATCTTCTCGAGGGCAGTTATACTCGGGACGTTTCAAAGTGTTTCTATTATTCGGGGCGTCACTCGGTCTCTCGAGCCATTTGGGGGAAAGATATTTTGCAGCGGGCTCTCGAGCAAGATACGTCTCGCTGCGAGGCATATATTTTGGTGCGAGCGAGCGGGCGACATCGTGATATACCCGCGACGTATACAAATAGTTCGACGTACGTCGGTGACATTTGCTTTCGTGGAGAGAAACATCGGAGGGTTCGTTTGAAGATCCCCCGTGCTCAAAACGCGCGCTCCCGCCCTTCGCTCCGCAACTTCGACCGTACTTCGACAGCATTGTGGTCGGGAAAATGCATGCCCGAGTGCAGCGGCGCGTCCTTTATCGGCACGGGCGTCCTACATAGAGAGCTTTTTCCGAGCGTTTCCACGTTATCGCTCGTTGTTTGCGTCACGGACTCGAACTTCCAATTCCTAATCGATTCGCGTCATCGAGCGGGAACCTCGGAGGGAGAGAAAGAGAGACGCTGGCGTCTCTTTAGCATTTCGCCATTTAAAAGATATGGAGAAAGCAAAAAAAAAAGAAAAAATCGAGTAGCTTCTATTTTTCTACGTTTGCCGCTTGCGGAAGCGGTAAAATCTATTTTGTCACACCTCGCGAACTGTACTTTGCTCAAGAAGAAACTGAATGGCTCAATAATTAAATATAAAAAACGAAAACGCGTCGATCCGCCTAATGGATCGAGATCGAGAAGGCGCGCGCGCGCGGGTGGTGGCGAAAATCTGCGCGCCAAGCTCTACCCGCCGAAGATCAACTAAGGGTACACGTCCGGAAGATAAGCGCGCCGATGCGCCGCAAACCCTGCGCCGGAAGCGGGTTTTCCCGGCGCACGGCTCGCTGCGGCTGCGGCACATCGATCGTCGATGCATTTCGGCGGCTCGGATATCGTTTCCGGCGTCAAAAAGCCAAGGTCGACCCCCGCTTAATCGCGGGATGGATGATCGCGGCGATGCCCGCCGACGTCACGCCGGCTACACAGGATACTCGCAGGTCTGTTTCCCAAGAGACAACAGAAAGTATTTCTTCAGAAATTCTTGTCTTACGAGGAGAGAAGTAATTTTGCGACCAAGATATATTAACCAGGCCATTAGATAAATTAGATATATAGTAAAGGATATATATTAGATACGTGCACAGAAAAAAAGAAGTGTCAAATCAATGAGTATACCTATACACTCGTATATATGCAACAATGTATAATCTTCTTGTTAATAATTTTGATGTAATATCATTTCAATTCTACGCTGAAACCAAAAATATTTTCAAATCAAGAATATTCTTTTTTTCTGTGTAGAGCGCGGTAAAAGGGTATAGATTCACGATAAGCAACGTCAATGCGTCCAGGCGCATTCATGAGTTATTGCACAGGTCGAGAAAAGTTGTGCAGATTAAAACGAATAGGATGAAACAATTTCTGGACCGATACTTGCCGATGAATTCGAATGCGATGTCAAGCAGAGATTGTATTAAGATATTCTTCAAATCACTCAGATAATTTCCGTTATATCACGTTTATCAGAAAACATGAATGGGATGACATTTGTCTATCGCTGAATATCACATTGTCTCGGCGGATAGCTCGTTATAGACCGGGATCTACGCGGATTTGCTTAATTAAGAAGGCGCAAAGCACGCGGTAGAGGTAATTATCTAGTCCTTATGAAAGTTCGTATACGTTGTTATTAAGACGGGCCAAAGAGAATCTTTCCATCAGAGTGTCTTCAGAGCGCGCGGGTTTAGTTTAGTTTAATAAATGCGGAGGGAGGGAACTGTGTGCGACCTGTAATTAAACGCGGCTTCTCGTAATCAGGCTCATAGTTGGGGTAATTACTCGCCGTCGGATTCGGTCGAATTACACATACTAAAAAAAATCTCGTGCCTCGATTTCAGCGAGCAATATAATAATTTAATAATTGTTGCCTAGGAATCTAGAACAATGAACATAAATCTTGCGAGAGACCAAAGTCGTCGGTACTTGAATATCAAATTTTGTTTTAATTTTTATACAGCCAATGATATTTTTTCTGTCATTCCAATTTTCATATCTTCCTCGTTGAGTTAGAATCGAGCGCTCGCAGGAATCGTTACAAAAGTTTCTCAGAAACGGACGACGTTTCCACCAACATAACACGCTGACACGTTACAATTTAAATTGTTAGCCGAGAGAACCAGACATATATAGTTTTGTACATGCCGCATATACATGCACGTATACATGCATGTTACACGTCGGGTGTCCCAAGAGCTCTTTAAACGCGATATTATTCTCAGTATCTTTCGAGTCAAGCGAGTAAACGGTAAATGCAGCTTTTACGTTTCTGTATTTCGCCGATTAATATTTCATTTAAGGGAAAACGGGAAATTACGAAACAACCGGGTACAATTAGGACATGTCCGTGATTGCGAAATGAATTCTGTCCCGGTCAGGCTAACTGCCGGACCGGTGTATTTCGAAATGTAGCGGAAACGTAAAATCGAATTTAAACGACAGATATTGCGTCGCGCATTGCGACAATTTCGTCGCAAATGCAATTACGTAGGCATTTTTCGAGCCGCATTATACAGACATTATTTCACGAAAGAAAAAAACGGGGGAAAGAGAGGAAATATACGGGAATATTGAATCCTTCTTTACATCGCGTTTATCGCATCATCGTTTTAACGTACGGGCGTTTTATGTGTCGCATTTCTGTCTTTGAGCGGGATATGTACGTGAAACATAATTTCGAGCGATGCCGATGAAAGCGCGGATTAAATCTGTTAACAGCCGCTCGAAGCTTGTAAATCCGCGTTGGAAACCTCGGTCGAGGAGATTTTTCAATTTTCCCCGGTGCCTATTGATTTCGCGCGGATAACACGATTATCGTTCGGTGAGAGGGCGGCAGGGGGAGGGGAGATGGGTCAAATTAATATCAGAAACTCTCCGCGATTTGCGCGAATTATCATTTATTACCGCCAAATGAAGCTAAAGTGTCTCCACGCGTGTATATCGCGATTTTCCGCGAAATGGAGCACGCATGGAAAACGCGATTTCGCGGTGTTTTCGCTTCGTTGTATCGGACACTGCTCGACACGAGCTACTCGGCTCTTTCGACAATTAAGACGACGCTGGATGGAAAGACCGAAGGGTCGAAACGCGCGCGCGTATACGATTTTTTTCTCTCGCTGTTAAGTTCTACCTTCAACTCCAAATGGATGAAAACCGGAATATCTTTTTCTGCTCGTCGCTGTACCTCGACAGTTGGTATTTAAAACGAGCCCCACTTTCAAAAGCATGATTTTAATTCCGCGTTTTCAGCTGCGACGAAGATTTCCGTAGTCTCGTAAATTGGCGAGAAAAACGAGACAAAAAGTAATAGTCAGCGACGATTCTTTTTCTGTCTTTAATACGTTAATTTTGCGTATACGCCGCGCTTAAGTACACAACAGCCGCACGTCTTTGATGTAAAATGAGTAGATAAAATAACGTAAAGCGTGTTGCAAGGTCTTGCGAGCGACGATTAATTCCAGAGATTAGTTTTAGATGAAATATACATTATAGCAAATTGTAGTAAAAAAATTTCTACAATAATTTAACTTGCTCGTTAATTAAATCTTATGATTACTGACACGAGTTTCGTTTTGGACAAAAATTTAACGTGTGAAATGAGCAAGATTTATTGATTTTTTTAATACATATTTAAACAATTAGTTTTTACTAAAGACTAAAGAGGTGCATAGGTGAATTTGATTTCTTTCTTCTTTTCATATCAGTATTATTTCAATACATATCTAACACGTTGTCACAAACTTTGTTTCCTAATGAACGTATGCGTTAAATTGAGTGCCGGACCGTGGTGAGCGATAATAGACGAAATTAAGTTATACCGAATGCGAAGGGGCCACTTGAAAAGACAACTTTGAATATAGTAACTGTTTTATTTACTCCGCGGATTGTGCGTTGTTGAAGTCTGTCTCTTACGTTGATGTTGAGAAACTATATAATTTATATTATGATTAAAGTCGTAATAAATTATTGTTAAGCTCGCGGCAAACGGTTAATAAGATAACGACATTTGTCTTAATGAGTCATCTAAGCTCTAATGTGAACTTATCACGCAATCGTTTATCGATAATAGAGAAGATTAATTATTTTACAATAACTATTGCCATTTGTCATCTTTTAAAAAACTTATCTCTTGACGAATTTATATTAAATACATGATAGATAGATAAATATTTTATTTATGATTAACATATATTATATTATTAATTATACGATACATATTTTTTTACAAAACACATTACGAGATAATCGAGAATATTTTTAATTATATTAATTGGTAACAATCGATATTTCGACCTGTGCATGTCACTTCCGTTTATATCATTTTTACAGAAGTCGATTAATTAACGATAATTGTTAAAAACGAATCGGCGTGGAGACTCGCACGCGGCGTTTGAATTGTGCGCACCGGCGCGCCATGTCGCGCGGGGCTGACGTAACGAGAAGGCGTGCGTTATTTGGAAAATAAGAACGCGCCGGGGCACACGGCAGATCGATATGGCGGCGAGCGCCGCGCGAATTCTCTATATTCCGGCGCGGTATATTTCGCGCGGGAGACGTTCGCGTTTATCGCGGTGCACCGGCGGCCGCGGCATCCCGAATCCGGCGACGCGAGCAACGCCGAACGCCAGTCGTACGGAGGAAGACGCGGCGTACGCTTAACCGCGTTTGAATCCGAGCGCCCTTCGCGCCATTCCCCGCGGCAGATGCACGAAGGTCAAAAGTATTTTAAAAATAAGGCCGTAGGCATTGGCAGATTGGTATGGCAGTGGACGTTAAGGGTCGGGTGGCGTTGTAATGGCAAAAAGTTTGCGAGAGGTGAGTAATCGAGACGTGGAGGAAATTTCGGGGTGAGGTATCTCCGCGCGGCGTAGCGATCCGCGTCGGCGTGATCCGCGTAGGATCCGCGTGATTAGGAGCGATCCGCGTAGTAGGTACGTGCGGCTAGAAAATCGGGCAACAAACAAATCGCGTTTTCGCGAGGAGGCTCGTGGAGGCTAGACGAGAGCACGGCCGACAATGGCGCCCAAGCCTCGCGAATATTGACGTTGCCAAAAACATCACCTCCGAATATATCTCGGGATTATTGTCGGGTGGCACGTACTGCGTCGCAATTAGCGATCTAACCTCGCGGGCGGCCCCTGTGCCGCGGCCCATCGCGTAGAAATCCGCGCGCGGGTTAGTTCGGTCCACGGTTAAGGTTATGCGAAAAAATGTTTTCTGCACGTATAGTAGCGCGGCGTGAACCCTGAAGGGTTTTACAGTTATACTGCAATGTGGCACATTTGCAGAAGCGCGGAGAACGTTGTGTGGGCCTAGAGAGCCGCGATTTAATCTGCGGGGAGATATTGTCAGGACGATAGGAGAGTGCGCGTGGAGAAAGTGTGTGAGTTGGCGCTTTTTAAGGGTTAGGGAATCATTCTGGTATATAGCCTGGTATAGCCTGAGCATAGTAGTTTTTATGTAGACAGTTCAGGGCAACTAGTTTGGTTGTAGGGTCGGGATTGGAGATAGACAAGATGGACCAGCAGTATTGTCTACGGTGGAACAATCATCCAGCCAACCTCACCGACGTTCTCAGCTCGCTGCTCGCCAGAGAGGCACTCTGCGACGTGACCCTGGCCTGTGTCGGGGAGACCTTCAAGGCGCACCAGACCATACTCTCCGCATGCAGCCCGTATTTCGAGAGCATTTTCCTGCAGAACATCCACCCCCATCCAATCATATTCCTCAAGGATGTCAATGACACGGAAATGAAGGCGTTGCTACACTTTATGTATAAGGGCGAAGTCAATGTTAGTCAGCATCTGCTGCCGATGTTCCTTAAAACAGCGGAGGCATTGCAGATCAGAGGCCTCACCGATAATAGTGTAAATAACAAAACGGAGGACAAGTGTCCGTCACCGGATCCAGAAACGCAAACTGGAGTCAGACATAGCGACTCGCCTAACCTCCAGTCCCATCATGAAAAGAGGAAAAGAAAGAATTCGGGCAGCTACGACGTTTCTCTTTCTGGCCCACCTAGCGAAAGATTCTTGTCCGACTCTCAGGTACGCATATATTGTACTCGCTTTTTCTCTTCTGTAACTGTATCGCCAGATAGGTGCGACGCATGTCGTTTATATCACTTTTATTTGTAACATATGTACATTTATCACAACTCGTGCGGGTGTTACATTATATCTCGAGACTTGATCAAGAAAAATTATACGGAAACGACCAACCATGTGTATTTCTCTTCTCAAAGCTTATACGAACGTAATTTTTTGCGAATATTCTACAAATATTTTTAGTTTGGGTACATTTTTTGTTTTATCTGTTATGTTTGTAACAACATTAGATATTACATCGCATTTTTACATATTAACTTTATAAATTAACACACATGCGGCATTTCTAGATATGCTATTTCCATAAATAAGTTCGTATAATGCTGATTTCTGTTTATATGTTAATGGACTTATACTTCTGCTTAAAATTCTGTTTTATTGTGGTCTCATACATTATTATCGATGAATTACACGTGTGTGTCGTGTGTCTGTGATTGCGCAGCTTTTCAAATAACTTGTAAGTAACCTTGAAGAATTTAGGCCCAATGCTGTTACCTGCTGTATAATTCACGAGACAGATATTATCATAAGATGCTTTATATATTTTTTCGCATACTTTGACGTAAGAATCATACATTTGAAAAGAGATGTAATCTGTTTGCTCTAAAATATCAAGTTTACAGTAAACATTATTGTCCAACGGAGAACTTTAGTTTATTATATGCTAAATCTATCTATTGTTTCTAAGCAAGAGAAATAATCTGACAAATTTTGTTTCTTTTCTTTTTAAGAAAAAAAAAAAAAAGGTTTTTGACCAAATCTTAATAATCGTGTCGAGGCAGGGGATATAAAAATGTACAGAAAAATATAAAGAAAGTTTTTGATCGATTGTTTTCAGACATCCTCGCAGTGTAGTTACAAATCAAGTCCTCCTGTGATTCCAAAGTTAAATAATGCCCTGGGAGTTGAGATGGAAGATGGTGGTCGGCCTATGTCTCCTGCTTCACAACCGCAGGCTCCTATTAAACAAGAGGTGGATCACCACTTGCCCGACTTCCATGACAATATTTCCCTCCCCGTAAGTAATTTTCGATGTTTATGCATTTCATATTTTAGTTTTGATTATTCATTTCTTTCTATTTCTATTCTGCACCCATGATCTTGCACACGTGTATTTACTTCGCTTTTTTTCCTGCGAATACACTTGTTTAATAACGCAAGGTACTAATTTTGTTTAAATCTTTTTGCATGGTCTATGTTATTACATGCAATAAAATATATGTGTATATAATATTCCTTGCTGGTCAGATTGCTGATCTTGCTGATTGTAAGTCTCAATTTATTTGGCAATATTGTTGATGCAGTTGAAGGAAATGATTTCCTGATATTAGTGATATTTATCATGATTGCATAAAAGATAAAAGTGATAAGACTGATATTTATGTTCTCGTTTCTTTGTCTAAAGTCACATAACCTATATGAATATGAATTATAAAAAGCTGAGAGAGCTTTTATTGTCATCTTATTACATTTGTTTCTGCAAATGTGTTATTTCTATAAGATATTTTTTTGAAAATACTTTAATATTAAAAAAATATGTTTGGATTATATATATATATATATATATATAAACTTTAAAATAATGCACGTATAAATTGCTTTAATATTTTGTAGTGTGTTTGCATAACAAGACATTTTAGTACATATTATTTCATGTAACTCCGATTCCGTGTTAACGTTAAGATATTTTTACTTTACACTCTCATTTTTTTTCTGAAGACGCTACATGCTTCTTCTCGCTTAAAACGCTTTGCACAATTGTGAATGAAGTGCAAAGTTCTCGTGATATATCGCGAAGACAATTGTCCCTATAACGGAGTTTCGTTACTGTTCCCACAATTGATGACGATTATCTACCGCCGTCCTACAACTACTCAGTCGAAACAAACATGGGAAGGAAGGGATTCTCCAATTAGAGATTACAGAATTGGCTTTTTTTGCTAAAAAAGATTGGGTCGAGATGTGTTGATTAAGCACATATCCTTTCCTTCTCTGTTGACAGACTGGTATGGAGTGGGAGGTTCAGAGAGATGGGAAGAGTGACGAAACTACGGATGTACAGAACATGACTTCAAATCGTCCAGATTCGGCTGTGGTGCAAGTTTCTCGCGAAAGTGCCATCATGGCTGGAGGTTCTCTCTATGTCGATATGTCGGGAATTACGTCTGAACTCCCCGGGAATTCGCATAATTCGCTAAGTCACGCCGTATCCATGAACTCGCACCATCCGTATAAAAGCAATAGCAAACCTGGTCAAACTCAGTCTTACGAATCGTTATCCCAATATAATCCGAACGTTAAAACGCTCGAAAATGACACGCATAGATCGCTACAAATAAATCAGGAATCAGGAATGTCCGTAATTCAGTCGACAATGTGCGCAAACTTGCAGCGTTCTACTCCGCCAAGTAGAAAGGCTGGTAGATTTAAACCCGGGTGGTTAGACACGTATCCCTGGCTACAATACGATGAACGATCGAATCTTATGTTTTGCAAATACTGTAGAAAGTGGAGCGAATCCATACCAGAAATTCGCACTTCGTTTGCTGCGGGAAATGGAAATTTTAGACTCGAAATCGTGAACCACCATGATAAATGTAAAGCGCACAATATATGCGTGACAAAAGAAAGTGAGGCAAGAAAAAGTTACGCTTATACGACAAAAACGTGTTAGCCTCGACAGTTATTATCAGATTCTTCCTGTGCCTAGTTAATTCGTAATCAGTTTCACGCTCAATTAATATTTAAAAGGAATTATGTACAAATATTAAATATAATATTCAACACACATTTATGATTTTAACACAAAATGAGACATACTCGAACTTGTAACAGAATGTGTTACAAGTGCATTATTGTTTGTTTGATTACTACACTTTTTAATAGATATTCCCAGATGTCTTCCAAAGATTCCTCTTTCCGATTCTAATATTTTAGTTTGGGGCTTTTTTATTTTTGGACTATATCTTATCCTTAGTGCTTTTATTGCATCAACAATGTTATAAATTTACACTTGTTGAGTATAATTTTATAGAAGCAAGTTTTTATCAGATAATTTTACTAACATTAATGTTATTGTTGTATGTAAAATTAAGACAGTTTATGTATGTACGCTATTTTATTGTTAAAAAAACATATAAAAATATACATAAATATATATATATATATATATATATATATATATATATATATATATACATAACGACGGAATATTTTTTAAAAAATATTTTAAATATTTTATCATAATATATGTATACATATTCCTTGCGATCTGTAATATAAAACAATTATTACATAGCAGATTTAAATAGCATATATAGATATCGATACAATTTTTACAGTTTCGAAAATCATGCAATAACTTTAATAAACGGGTGACTAAAGTATCTATATAATTTATCCTATTAAATATGTTTGCTTTTACAATTATTCACGATAAGGCGACATGTTTCTGAGATGACTGTAATTTATAAAATGATACAATTTGCATTTTTAAACATATACTTTATAGTTGGGTATGTTGTTAGATACTTGCTGTAACATATTACAGCGCAATACATAATTTTCGATATGTAAGAAAAGGAGATACCAAAGTACATATTTTTGAGATCATGTTCTGCGACTGATTCTTATATCTTTGAGAAGCAATAAATCGAATTACTTTAAAAAGTATATTTTCTTTGGAATTATATTGATTAGAACATTTAACCTTCTACAATTAAGTGTTAATATAGGTTATCTAAGTAGGAACGTATAAAAATTGTTTTACAAGACGTGCGTTATATTTTCTTAACTATTGCTATTTAAAATTATGTAAAATATTCAAATATTAAATAAGTATTGTGTATAAATTTGAGGAACGTTACAAACACTTTAAACTATATATAATTTTATATATATACGTTATTTAATTTTTATCATTGAGTTGAACATGGAAAATTGTAATAGTATTTAAAAATCTTAAAATGTATAAATTTTTGATGGTTTTAAAAAATCATCCTGAATTTGATCATTTAAAAAATATAATTTAAGAATTTGCGAATTCAATGAGTTTGAAGAACAATTTGTAATTGCAAGAATACAAAATATTCGTTTTTTGACAGTACTGTTCTAATTAGAATATGTTACAAAGCGTGAAGCAGCTACCGTACTATGTCTGACTGCTTATTTACAAATGTGTGATTATGTCATGCGCAGGGTCATCCAGTTGGACTGATAGGAGAAGATGGAGGGGCCACGGTAGGAGCGCTCAGTGATGGTGTTCAAGGGATGGAATCATCCGAGCACCATAATCCCCCGGAAATGCTCGACGGACTTGATGGTAAGACTTGCACATATATCTAATTTTACGACCAAAATTTCATTTAGATTTAACATATTTCCTTTTTTACGTTTTGTACTAAACCGCCCTGATTTGCGATTAACTTGTACATTATGTTTGAAGATTATACTCGGTATTATATCAGATATCAGACACAACATTCGGACGAGTTTAGATATTGAGCTTGTAAATAGCGATAAAAGATTTAGCGACGCGTTTATTCGTTGTAAAATATCGCGCTTAATTCGCGTCAAACTCATCTTTTCGCGCGTTTCGGGCGTTTGACGTCATGCGATCGAAAAAAAAAAACGATCTCTTGTCAGTCAGTGGGAAATATGTTACATCTAAGAAATCGAGGGAGATCTGCATGCACGTTTTTGCAAGGATTTGACACGAGTCGAGTCGTACGTAGGTGTCGTCCGAAGCGAGCATCCCTCTATTTCCAAATCTGGCAAGTGTAGTGAGTGTAACTTTAGAAAATGAAAGACCTTTATATATATATATATGTACATGTATATGTGTACGTACGTATATATATGCATACACATACACACCGAAGACCAATCTCTATACGTGTGTGTGTATGTCTGTATATATATCTAACTACATATGTATATTACATAAACCCTTGGTGTTGTGGTGATGGTATCGTGCATTTGCTACGTCATTGTGGTAGTTTAATTACGTGTGTTAATACATATACAGAAAGAAATAAAACATAACAAAACTCTCGTTGGTTTGGGACATGGTATCAGCAAATGGACTGTACTTCTATCTCATTTTTTTTCTGTTTTTTTTTTTTTATCTGTGTCCGAGATTGCGGTGTGTGGGTGCGACTGGCTGAGTTCATCTCGCTGTTTTTATAACACGTGTATGTGGCGCGTGTGCGTGCGTATGCGTGATGCCACATTAACGAACTTCATTTGCGTGAATGCGTGTAAATGTGTGTCGTGTGTGCGAGATGACATGTATATACTTATGTCTCATATATATATATATATATATATATATATATATATATATATGATATATATATGATATATATGATATATATGATATATATATATATGTATATACACACAGCATAAATGCGTACACTGCGTGCACGTGCGAGCGCAGACGTACGCATATACGCAACTTCCATGGCGGGACTCTCTGTGCATGTCTTTATATGTGCTGTTTTTATTTCCTATTCTCTTATATACCCTTTTGCCATATCTTGCGTCACCGTGCCTGGCGATCTTGATCTTATATTCTCACGTCTCTCTTGCGCTGTTCGTTTCGACCTACACGAGTGAACGAGAATATTAGCAACAAAATGTGCAATCGTTGCGCATCTCGTTGCGCAATCCGTCGTTTGCGTTAATAAAGTTGTCGGCCGCGAGGAAAAAAAATCGTTACGTAAGACGTTTCCTATGCTATGTTGCTTGATACCACGAGATGGACACGAAGGTTAACGCGATTACACAAGAGCGGAGGATCCGAGGATCTGATAATCCCGAAAATCTATTCTAAAATTAGAGATTAGGATATTTCAGTTAGATTTCAAGATTGTGGAATTCGCGGATTCTCTATACCGTGATTGATTTTCGTGGAATTAGGGATTGCAGGATCCGAGGATCCGAGTTTCGCATACGTTATCTATAAAAAGTCTATAGATGAATTTATGAGGTAAAGTTTCACTTTTCGCGCGCGCGAAATATCTTCTATCGCTCGTCCACATTAATACGTCACGCCTATTTATAGTCACACGATTCTTATCCACTGCGTATCGTCGATGCATTAATAATAGTTGCCAGCAGCGGCAGGAGCAGAAGCAGCAGGAAAACTCGTAACCTTAGGTATCATTTTTTCCTCCTAACGATTATTCCCGAAGAAGCATACGCGATTAGACCGCTCGTTAAATAGACTCTCTGTTGCTAATGCTATTCTTCGTTTATCTTTCGCATCCTCGACCTCGTAGCGATCTCATCGTCGTCATCGTCGTCGTTGTCGTCGTTGCCGTCGTCGTCGCTTGTCGTTGATAGTTACCAGATTACGTATACTTCTTGATTGCATATTCATATTATATCGAGTTAGCTGAAATGTTGCACGAGCTGCATTATGCAATAGTTGCCAGTGGTCGCGAGATGCGCGCGTTTGATCTCCGACGGAGCAATTTATGTATGGGCGACGTTTAAGAGCTGAGGACAAAGTCGATAGTCCGTATCGCGATCTTCGCAGACCGAGTGTTTTTATTTGTGAAGACGAATCGGCGAATCTCCTCGCCGAGGTTCTCACACTTGAATGTTTATTTTCCATTCGGTTTTCTTTTTGATATGTTAAATTTTTGACGTCTCTTTCCTCCTTTCTTCCTCTCCTGTACTGTATTGTGACAGTATCTTTAGTCTCTTGGAACGCGATGAGATGACAGTAGAATTGCGCTTTTTACATGGTATTGACATTTGCTACGAGTAGGTAATTATAGATGAGAAAGAGCACGGGGCGAAGTCCTTGATGGAATTGATCGATTCTCTGTCTTGTTTCGATAAACGCGGAAGAGTTTTGATTTTTTTTTTTTTTTTTTTATTACGTTTTCTCAGACCTTTCTACAGACCTTCTGTTTTTTTTTCTTTTTATGTCTACATTATTCCTTTCCTGCAACAAGCAAAGTTTTCATATATATTTCCAGCGCTTATAAAAACAAGAAAGAAAATCAAGCAATTTCATTGAGTACATTACTCTGTATAAATACGAGTGTGGTGTTCGTTATGATATCTTCGTTGATTTTGAACGTAATTAAGAGAATCCCCTCTTCTCTGCAACTATTTGACGTAGAGTGTGATTTATGGGAAGCATAAAGGATGTTCTATTTAACGTTATCATCAAAAGTATTTTTTTTTACAATGATAATTTCCTATATTAAAACAATAGCATAATTAAAAAATATTTCTATTTGAAAAACAATTTTTTAAATATACCGCAAACTATTATAGTAAAAGAGATTTTTGAATAATCAATAAAATAAATTTTACCTTCATGGATTAGAATATTACATTTTTGCATAAATTTTCAATATTTTTTGTAACGATTAATTAGAATTTTATTACTCAAACATTTGTGTCGCAAAATAATATTTATTCCAAAAATTTTCTTTACAGAAAAATTGCATATTTAAATATTATTTGTATAATTTTTGCATTTTACAATGAAAAGGTAAAACCTGTGATAAAATATTTGCATTTCGAATATTTTGCAAGAGAAAGCTATTACATTTACGTTATAATGGTAATTAAATAGGATTTAACATTTATTTTTGAGATCTTTTATTTCATAACTTTTCATTCGCATATTTATACGTACATTTGATAAAAATATATATGTGCATACTTTTTTTCAAAATTAATTAAAGAGTTCAGACATGAGACATTACATTAGGCATTGCGCAAAGAAATAAAAGACATTGAGTGTGATAACGTCGGATCGACCATCCTTATATAATTTTGGGGTGATATTAGTAGACACAGTTGGCATCGTTAATGAATTATGATGAATTCATCGAAACGGGACCTTGTATTCCAGGAACGACAAGGACTTGCAAAAAAGAAAAGGATATAAGTAAAGACAGTCACAATAAGTTAGAGCACTCGCTGATCGGTATGGAGTGCTGTAAGCTGTGCGGCAAGAGCGTAGCCAACATAAAAAAGCACATGAAATCGCACAACCCCGACAAGCACCAATGTCAAATATGTCTGATATCGTTGACCAGGTCTGACAATCTGAAAAGGCACATTAAGTTGAAACACGGCATGCAGGATGTGATATCGCCGTTTATGCGCATGGACCACAAGCATTTCTTAGCAAAATCCGAGGCGGGTTATTTGACTTAGTAATTCTTGCGTCGCATAAACACACACAGTGCGTCCATGTGCAAAGTATACTAACCGCGGGATTGTGCGAGGATCTTAGAATCGGCTAAGCCTGTCAGGAACTCGATTACTGACCTTATTGGAACATACTATGTATAATTCAAGGTAGTAGAGTGTAGATACAACGGTCCGCTTCGCGCCAAAGCGACAGCAAGTTACAGGACCGTGTCTCTCGATAGATTCCACTCATCTTTGGATCTTTCCGATACCTCGGATACCTGGGAGATCTTCCGATTCATAAATCCTCGTATATTCTACATACATAATTTATTTTTACGTAATTTATTTTTCTATCATATAAATCGTAAGTGTAGATTTGCATGCATGCGTTTGCAGGGAGTTGGCCTGGAACTCGTGTAACTTGTGCTCATGTCATTTTACACGTTACTAGTATTAATCGCCACGGTCGATATGTCGCACGAAGGACCCTCCTCGTCGCATAGCTATACGTGACGATTACATCGTGTGCGCGTGCGTCTCTTTAGAGAGCACTATATTTAAACTAAAATTAAATTTATTTATTCTTGTGCGTTTAGCTCCTAAGTATTTAATGCTAATGAGTAAGGACACGGGGATTTCTTTCTCTCGCCTGAGACAAGCAGATTCCCTTAGTTATAGCGGAGTGTTCGTAGAATCCGTGTAAGCTGGAGATCTCAGTGAAAGTAATGTCGAGTACAAAACTTCATTCCTGTTCTACCTCCCGTTGATCGTCCGAATGACGTATCGTTCTGAAATACGGAAGACGGAGTAACGTTCCTCCAAGATTACGGACTATCGCCGGATCTTGTAATCATTCTCCCTTTCGTCACTGTCGTGTCACGCCCGGATCCGCGGACTTCCGCTCCGACTCCGAGGATCTCGCGGCTTCCCTTGATCCCTGCGTCCTCCGGACGCTAGGGTTTTCAGATTCCTAAGATTTTCGGACTCCAGCATCTTCGATTATCGTTTGTAGGCGCGCAGGAAAAATATATGATCTAAACGATGTTAAGTATCTCTTATACACACGCGTCACGAATGGTTTTGCACCGTTCTGATTATCCTGGGATCTTTATTAGATCCTATATATATATAGGACGTAATATATATATATATATATATATATATATATATATTACGTTATATATATATATATAAGGTAAATATATAACGCAAAAACATATTTAGAGTTCTATAAAATATAAAAACTTTATATTGGAACAGTGTGCAAAAATAAATTACGGAACAATTTTTTTTTATCTTGAACAGCGCGATTGATCGGCGTAATGGAAAGATGATGCAAAACATTCTTTGACGCGTGTACGTAAAATATATATATATTTATACGTATATTATATTTATATGACGTAGGTTGTGAATCACGTCGAAGACTGATTTCTATGTGAGTCGTCGCGGCTCAAAAATAGTCATGATGAAACTAGTCCCGCAGGCCCATAGGCTGTTACGAGAAAAAAAAAGAACAGGCAGGCTTCGGAGCTCACTTATGGTGCCTTTTGCTTAAGTACAAGGATATCGCTTGTCACGAGATAAATAACGATAATACGATAAATAGTAATTATAATAAGCGATGCGATATACCTCCCTTAGGCAGTGCATGGTCACACGTTCATAGCCCTTTGTACGTCGTTACGTAACACACGTGTCCTTTTTCCACCATCTACGTCGTTCTCGCTCGTCGTGGCTCCGCGTAGGAATGGCGTCGAGCCAGGTTTTTTTTATCTATGTTCTTTCTCTATTTGCAGATGCGACACTTTTAGCTCTTCGAGCCATTGAATTCGCGCCAATAGCGGGCGGTAAATCGAGCAAGTATATGTCCAAGTTTTTTCGGAAAGGTGCCGTACGCTCATAAACGCAGAATACCCTCGCGAATACTGTTTCAGTTTTAGTTACTCGTTCATTTTTCGTCTCGCCAAAACTCGGCGCTTGTTCTGTAGCTGTTCCCTCGAAAGTCTCTAGTCTACACAAAACCTGCGGAAAGAACATTACGTAGGATTAGCCGAAGTTTCCACGCAGCTTTACGGGATTAGGTGTAACAAGGTCGTCCTCGTACTCGCGACATCTCGCAGTTATTGAAATTCTTTGTTCTCTTCGTCGGCATCCTAAGGGAATTTCTCACGCTCTCGCGATTTTTCGAAACATTCTCGCGCGGCGGACGCGATGAACTTTTGCTATCTGTTCGTTCGCACAAAGCGACAATGCAGTTTCATGCGGGAACGCGCGTTTTGTTTTTTTTTCTACGCTCACGCGCGTTACGCAACAAATAAACATCATCTCGTTTCGCCTCTCGCCAAGCGGACGCGTTCTGGCAGCGTCATGGTTTCCAAAACTGTTAAAAAATGAAGGAGCGTGGAATTCACTTACCTTATAACCGGGCCACTTACTTTGATTATGAACAGTAATCACAAGATACGGTTTGCCGAGAGGTTTATTTATTAGCTCATTTTTATGTCTCATCCGTTACGAGAAGGCGTCATTTATTTTTCAGTTGCCGTCTTAGAATTTGCCTGTAGTAGCTTGGAGTTTTTCAAGTCCGATTTCTTAGCGTCTACTGCTGTGAGACACTTGGTGCTTTATACGATACTACGTTCTAATATTGAAGTTGTAACTTGCTTGAAAACTTGACCTGCTCGAGATTTTAAGATCTTTCAATGCTTAAATTCTAATCTTAGCAGCTTCGCTTTCTCAGATCTTAAATTCTTATCTATCTCGTAAAGTACGAGCGGTAGATACTTTTCGTGAGTTAAAGCCACACTAGTAGGCCCGCATCGATTGCACCGAGTGGTCACAGAGCTCTGTGTCAATGACATATCGACTATTTTTCCGGCTGGGAGCCGGGCTAAAAAACAATCTATGATCGCAACACGACATCACGATGTCGTTCTTGAGAATCAAACGGATTGGAAACCATCGTAGCATCTCCTTGCCAAAAATACACAGGCGATATGTCTCACATGCCCGAATGTCCGACAGTACTTCTTTAAAACAACTTTTGCTTTTTGCATTTTTCATTTATTCTCCCATTTTCATTTCTCTCCTTACGAGAGTGTCATCTTCTTTTCATTCACCGTCTTAGTTTCTGCTAGATCATATGTCGAACTTGTCTTTTCAGGGAAACGATATATATAAATATTAAAAGCTTGCGTTCTGTATGCATCTCCTGTGGCAGTGACGTGGTCTTTTCGTCGCAGGACTCTCGGTATGTTTGCACGCGGGGAATTTGTGGTACTCTCCCATGCGCGATCTCCGAATGGCACGGATTCTTGAATCCGCGAACCCTGTCTCCGTTTCTCCGTGACAAGGGAAATACGTAGCCCGAGCGACAATTCGGATTCGGATAATATATTAATGTCCGCGAGTTGGCTGTGACGTGCAGCCGTAACGCTGCGGAGCCTGCTGCACTATATCTCGCGCAAGACGTGAGAAACGTTGTCACGTTTCAGCGAGCCACCTCGGTGTCATAACTTTTCGACCTTTAACGGTGGAAAATTGTCTCTCTGGGCGACGTGGTAAAGCGATGGATGGATGGATGGCGTCGCTGCATTAGCGAATTGAGCCCGGGCGGTAGGGCCCAAATGGAAATTAGTATCGCGCGATACTTTCCCTGCCGCAGCCCGGTCAAAGGGCTCTCTCTCTTTCTATCTCTCTTTATCTCTCTTTCTCACAACACAGTTGAGCGATAAAAAGCTCAACAGCATTTTGCATCCTCCCGGCAACAGCTCGGTCCATCGATCCATCGTTGCATCTAATTATACAGCGCGCCCTTCATTACCCTAATTACCCTCGCAGCGTGCCTTCCGTCCTCGATTTTATCGATCCGTTTCGATGCTCTTTCTGGTTTTTCGTATCGGATATTTTTATTAATTTATAGATTTTTATAGGTCTACGATAATATTATATATGTGCGCTTTACAAGTCCTCCAGATATTCATACAAGAAAAATATTGATATTTACCACGTAATTTAATCATTGACTCGAAACTTTTATCTGAACAGTCGTTGCATTTACTATTTTAATGTTTAACGATGCATCAAGCTCCAACATTAATGATCTTTACCTTAAGCATGGTACGCTGTTTTATTTTCGCGAAGCCTTAAATAGTCTTATAATCAGCTACTTATAATCTCAATTAAAATGTCACAGGCTATTCTCTGATATTTTCGTAGATCCGCAATCTTTATGTCGTAAATCTTTACATCGGCTGTTCTACTTAGGTCGCGCAACTTGTGAAGTTCTCCCACTCGGTTTTGTTTCCGACCTGCTTATTTCTTTTTCCGCGTTAAGCTCCACTTTTTTTCGCTCTTTTTCTCCCTCGCTCTCTCTTTCACGCCTTGATCCCATTGTCGCTTCTAAAATCACTATCTCAGGGAGACTCCTCCACCGATACTTGTTCCGTTCACCGATACTCATTCTCGACATCGATCGATCATCGAATAAAGCGGCTTCACCGACGTATTACAGTTTTCTTTCTGCTCTCGAGACGCATCGGTTGTTTAATATTCTCGTGCACAGACGAGAGAGCGAGCGCGGCACTCGTCCAACCGGAGCGCGCGACGGGGTCCTTTCCCGACGATAAGCTTCTTACCGGCATATCTTCTCGCCCTTATTACACGAGTGCGCGCACGTCGCACGGCGGTCGGACGGATGGTGACGGTGGTTCGAGGATGAACGCGCAGGATGGTATTCTGAATAAGAGGATCAGCGGGTGGAGGTACGCCCCGAGCGAGGTGCCCCGCTCGCAAAGAGTTTCGTTTCTCGAGCACACGACAAGAGGCTTTTCGTCTTTCGCGCTCGTGCCCGCTTACTTTAAACCCCGGTGGTTGGCTTAACCAATGGAGGAGAAACCAGAATCGCCGCTGGCTTCCGCCGATACGTCCTTGAGAGCTCGCTCGAAGGAGCGGAAACTTCAGCTGGCGCGAATCTCGTGAAACTCTGCTGATCGCGCCGGGCCATTAATCATTTAACCGTGGTGTTTTTAGTGTGAGAAAAACGTTCTTCTATAGATATCTCTATAAAACGGCTAAAGTTTTAAAGTTTTATTTTATTTATATATATTTGTGTATCTCTCTCTAATTTTCATTTTTTTATCAAGTTCTAAATCGTAATTATTCAATATAAATCTCCGAAAATCTATCTGCAAATTATTCTCAGTCATCATAAAAAATCATTCTTTATGTCATTTTTACTCGTAGCGCTATGAAAATCTTTGATACTCTTTCTTAGAACCATTCTCGTTGATGTCGTCAAATAATTCAAGTGATCTTCGCTTTCGACCGTTATTATAGTATTGAATGCTCAATTGAATACAGAATTCGCTGTTCTCTTTGCGTACATCGTGATGTTCTCGTTATCGCCGTTTCCGAGCAGTTCAATCAAGCCTCGCCTCCCTTATGTCTTAAGTGGTTACATGTTCGGGGAACGTTGTGGCATTATCTTCGAACAGACGGTACGTACTCCACAGGTCTGTAGCAAAGCTACTGTATAGCTACTGACAGGAATACTCGAAATGAAGTTCCAACGTTTCGGTCGACTGCAGTAGCACTCCGGAAATCAATGGCATCGGGAAAGTTTACAGCGTCAGAATTTCGTTGCTCCTCGAAACTCACGCGACGGAATTTGCAACAAACGATTTTATCGGGACAATTAAATCGTTAGTAATTACGTACAGAACGAATCTTATAATGAATAATAGAATAATAGACGGCTCCGATTATAGATTTTGCAAAAATATCTCGCAGGTACTTTAGATATTCTATCGAACCTTTGAATTCCAAGCTCGACGAGAGAGGTTTTGCTTAATGTTTTCTACGTTAATCCGATAAATATAGACGATTCGCAAAATTAGCAGAAACCTATCAGCGTTATTATTCCACGTTTAATCATGAAGAATCTCCAGTTTCTCGTTTTGAATTTGAGTACCGCTACCCGGGAGATTTTGAGAGGAAGGTTCCTCGTTTGAAGGAAGTATGTGCGGTTGTAAGATATTTCCTCGGCAGCCACGTGTGAATTTATTGCGGCATCTGGTTCAACGGAAAATAAGAAAAAAAAAGAACGAACGTAGAGAAAGAAGGTACGAGTTGTTTCTTGTTTCCCGCATATGATGTCACTCGGCGAGGGAAACGCGAAATCCTGTAGCAATACCAGTGCCGTATGGGCCACCGTGTTGAATCCACGTACATAGATCATGCGGCCACACTCTTCAGCATATATGCAGTTTAGTCGAATGTGAACCGGGAGAGAGAGAGAGAGAGATACAGGAGAGGCGCACACAATGGAGGGTGGGAAATACACTCTGTTCTCTCCTGGTCTCGTCGTTGCATTCCCTTTACCCTCCTCTTCGCCACCCCGCTTGTCCTCTAGCGGCTGCTGCGTCTCCGCGTCTCTGTCCCTCTACCCCTCTGCCCCTCCTGCATCCCTCCTGCTTGACGGCTCTTTCTGGCACAGCGCGGTGATCGATGCCGGTGTATGTGAGAGAATATCGGGTTCCACGCGACGCGAAGATTGGGCGTTGTTAGCGCGAGAGTGATTTTTGAGACTGCTTTATGTTTAATTACCTATAATTCGTTACGTGCGTGTTTCTAAGTACCTACATTTCTAATTTGTACGTTTACACAGCTACGTTTCCCTAAGACGCGCCGTTGTATTTTAACGAGGAATTTCTTCCACGTTGAGCAGAATTTACGTCAGATATAACTATTGTCCTACGGATATGTAATTTCATAAATTATATTATTCACGTCGGAGTAATAAGATGAGAAGAGATGAAAGTTTCGCCGAGATATGCATTCGGATGCATTATTCAGAACATAAACCGAGTGTAAACCGCGTATACTCCCTTCGCACGTATATCAACGTTGCGGGCCGAAAAATAGAGACAGCTTACGTGCGCAGCGCCCGGTACAAAGTGTGTTAAGCTCCGAAAGGGCTCGTGTGCCCGTTTCTCTCGTTCTCCTCTGCATAATAAATCTCTCCGAGTACCCCCTCCGCGCTATTCTGTCCTCTCAGTTTCCCCCGTTTTCTTCCTGTCTCTTTCCCCCTGTGTGTACCTCCGCCCTCTGTCCATTCTCTCGCTCCCTCTTTCTCTCCCTGTTGCAACATTAGTCGGTGATGCTGGCAGCTGGCTGAGCTGGCTGCCACGCCGCTCGCCTTCGCCCTTGCATCCCTACGAGCTGAGGGATGCTCGCGCAGGGGTAACGGACGGCGGTGCTAGCAGCGGCTGTTAAGTCGACCCTAACTTTGTAAAAGTTTGTAAAGAGGAGATTGTGGAGTATTGGTGACAAGAATTCGATGACCCCTCTGGTTCCCTTACTCCAGTCGTGCACGATTCACTTATAGATGCGTAATTAAAAAAGTGAACGCTTTGACGATCATTTAAATTTGATCCTTTGACTAGAATAGAGTTGCAGCGTGGATGTTGGTCTATCGATGAATCCTATTATTGGAGCAGATTGAGAAAGAAAGAAGGAGAGAGAGAGAGAGAGAGAGAGAGAGAGAGAGAGAGAGAGAGAGAGAGAGAGAGAGAGAGAGAGAGAGAGAGAGAGAGTGTTTACTGGTTTAGCTAAATTGTATAGCACCATGCGTTTTGGATCAATGTGAAATGAGCACTCGCTGCTCGTAAATTCTCGATGCACTTTAAAACGATTGACACTGAGCGCCCCGGAGAACGATTTCCTTATTCATAAATCTTCGCGCCTCGGAATACAGAGGTGCAACATCTCGTCTCTCGTCATGCGATACAAGAGTTAGCCTTCTCGATAATCTCGCTTCGTTATTCGACCGGGACCGAGAAAATTGGTGTCTCATTTACAGACGGCTCGCGTTGTGCAAACAACATTGGGCCCCGTAATTTCCAACAGATCTAACCGCATTCGCCTCATTCGTCTTTGTCTTGGGCGCTTGCAGGAATACTTCCACTTCCGACTGGCTTCACTTCCGTGCGACGCCCACTGTCGGCCCGCCGCGCCGGGCATTTAAATACGTTCGTGCCTCGCGATTCCGATATAAATCATCATGCGAACGCGCCTGGCAAGAGCGAGCGCCTGCCCGTATGATTGTAAGGGTCGTGTTACGTTCCCCCTTCCTGATAAGATCAGTTTCGAAGTCTCGGAAATAATCACGCTACCGAATGGACGCTTGGTTGTTACTCTAATACGCGCAGCCGTCTGTCTTTTCCGATCCGTCTCTCATATCCACTTTCCACGTTCCGGCTCTTTGCCTCGAAAAACATGCCAAATTCAATCGCAACACGAGATAGTAAAAATTGATCTCTTCTAATTTATTTATTTATTATCTATGCTTTTCTATTTTTACTTCTTTTATTTAGGAATGTATTTCTTAATTTTTTATTGTTTATCCTAAGATCATATTTTAGAATTTTATTTATTCTATGTACATTTTAAAGACTCATGATTTTTTTAAGTGTTTTAATTTTACCGTTATTGTTTTTTTTTTTAATTAGTTTTTACAAGTTAAACATTTGCAACATATTAATTGATATTAACATAAGAATAAACATTCAAAGAGCCGTAATGTGTTCGATTTTATTCAGTGCTTTTTATGATTCGCGCGAAATATCAGACTGCGACACGAGTTGCTAAAGATGATCAAAAATTCAAAAAAGATCAAAAAAAGGAAATATACATACATTGGGGTGAGCTGGAACGTGCCTCGAAAATTCGGGCTATAAAAGTGGAAGTAACGGAAAAATTTCCACGAGAAGTGACTTAATTCGGCGGAAAATCTGGCGTTAATGTACCGAGAAATTTAATTGAATTCGACGTGATTTTGATAGCTTCGGCTTTCCACAAAGAGCCGTCGTTAAAGAGTGCACACGCTAAAACGCGATGTCATCGTTTATGGTAAAAGCAATTTTGACGACCTTGAAGAGCTATTTTCGGGGCGACTTACTTAATCGTTCATCCGATCGGCTGTCTCATCTTCGTCAAAGCCGAATAAGCTCTGCGACGCTTTTCAATTAATGCAAAACACGAAACTCGACACCTCGCGAATGGGAACCGTATGCGTAATTTATACATATGCGAATCTGTGATTTACATACAATGACAGTTCGCTCTTTCCACGTAAGTTGATTCGCACGAATCGCAGATGTTACATTAATAAAAACGTAGCGTCGCATAATAGTTCGGTATCGTCGGTCAATGTCGCTCGTACGTCGCGCTCGAATCGAGATCGTCGCGTCGATAGTCGAATCAGGATTGCGCCATCCAAACTTCATTTCCGGACGTTAATTTCGCAGCTCGAGAATAGTCCGTGGCTATTTCGCGAAGAGAAATATTGGCATTGTCGGTGGCACATCGATTTCCCTGCTCGATAAGTAAAATATAACTAGTGTCACGCTAGCTATATGGACACGTTATCACGCGGCATGGCATATCTATAATAGTCCGCTGAACGTTTTTTCTCCGTTCTAATTTTGCAATATTAATCATACAATTATACCGCGGAGTTCGTCGTAGTTTAAATATTTCTAGAAAATCGTCTTTTACATGTCCGGTGTTATTTTATCAAAAGCACGAGATGGAAAATAATCATTGATTTAAATACCAAAGTTCACGGGTCTTATCTGAACGTTCGGTCCTCGAATTTTCTAATTGTGGGAGAATTCTGAGCACTTGATCGTAAGATCCGTAGAACCTTGGTCCTCTCGATTATTTCAATAATTTCATTACAACAAGCGTCTTTGAAAAATTGTGGATTATATAAAAGTTATGCGAGAATTAAATAGCACTCAGTGAATCGAGGCTGAAGTGCAGTTATTATATTAAATTCGCGTCGAACGATAAGAACGCAATGTAGAAATCAATTCGCGAAAATCGCCTACATATATGCCACAAATACGTAAATAATTTCTCGCCGAATCACGTGTTTCTCACGTTAGATCCCGCATGTTTGGTAAGCTTGAAGAAGAAAATATTCTCGATAACGCATCAGGGCCTATTGCGTTGACCATCGCGCTTGTTCTGAACCTTTATCCTTACCTCCTTCTCCCCTTCATAACAAATCGCGTCATAAAAAATGTCTGCCTATGCGCCAACGTAGATTAATGCAACTATCGTAAGTATTTTATTAATCACCTTCGAGGCTAATGTTTGTGTACTTAGAGAATAGGATTTCTATGTGCACGCGCCAAACAAAATTTTGCGCTACTTTTTTTAGCGTCATTTAACGCACATGCCGAATTTATGATGAAATTTTGTAATAAATCAAGGTATGATTTTACAAGAATCACAACGAATTTATAAATTGGTACAGCCGGATACGCGCGCAAAATATTGGTATCTTGACGTCTTTGAATCCTGCGATATCCGGCTTGGAATTCTACAGTGGCAGAATTCCAAGATTTGATTTTCTAGCTTCTCGAGTCAGTCGTATCTATTATGATCAATGGAAGTTCTCAGTGAAACTTCGAATCTCCTGTTGCAGCTTAGGTTCTCAGGACCAATTTATCAATCGACGAAAGTATCGGAACAATTTTATTTGGCGTGCGCATCAGCTATTAAGATTTAAGTGAGTAAACAGAGGTGACGAGAAGTTACCAGGATCAAATATTGTAATATTTTTGTACCACAAGAAGAGATTTGTGAAATAATAAACAATGATTATTTAATCTAACCCACCGCGCGAACCACGATCGTGTGCATTTATCGTTTCGGCCGGACTCGATACGCTTGCGATTTGATATTCGGATCCGGTTAGATTTTTCGGAGGAAAGCGGAGAGTTCAGTTCTGCCAGAAAATAGAAAGAGAGGATGCGCGCTTTCGTGGTTCTCTACTTTTTTTTTTGTTATCTGGTTTGTGTCGGCGTAAAGAGAGCCATGTTTTACTTTTCCTCCGGAAAGGAGGCAGATTCTCGTTTACTTGGAGTGTTTATTCTTGGAATTTATCATCTTCCGACACACGGGTGCTTTGCCCTCGTCATTTTCGATCTTTATCTTCTTTCATACACACTTTGTCTCTCTTTCTTTCTTTCTTTTTGTCTCTACTGTTTCTCGTTTCTGACTCTTTCTCTTTTCCACCCTTCTTTCTTTCTGGTTTAGCCATTACATCGGCCCTACCTGAATTTATGCGAGCCGCGAAACGTAATCGTAACAGCAACTGACGCATTCTTCGCTCCTTCACAAGGGACGTATTCTAACTCGGTGTTTTTCAACCTCTGTTCCATGTCAGACGACGTTCCGCGAAAAATGTGGTCTGAATGAAAATTCGCAATCGGTTATTTTTTTTTTTTTTTAAACCTTTTGTATGATCTGCCCTATTTTATTGAAACGAATCTCAAGTATAATAGCAACAACACAAGGTGTTCGAGAAAGAGATTTACGAATAGCTGAGCTCGTTTCGGGCGTTTCACGAAATAACTGTGGAATAAGTAATCACGCACCGCGAGTTTGTAGTTTGTAGAGTACCTGATACTTGTCACGTTACGTGTTTGTTTTATTGAAATCAAGATCAAAGGGACTATCGTGTATCGTGATTTTGTGCGGAAGAGGTATATCGATAACGGGAGAAATTTGAAATTGATTTGCAGATTCTGTTTCTCTTAACCCGCGTTCTCCGTGTCGAAATAGTTTGACAATTCAATCCCCGAGTAGTAATTATCTCACGAATAGCTCCCCGCTATTGATATACAACTTCCGCAGTGGCAAATCTCTCCGTGACGCACTGTCGATCCCTCGCGCGTCTCGTGGCATTTCTATCGCGCAGAAAGGGTTGAAAAACACTGTTCTAACCGAATCTAACCGAGGCTACTGCACTAACAAGAGAGGAAAAAAAAAAGGATACATACACTTATGTACACACATGTATAGCTAAAAATATCGCTGCCCCAAACCTTGTGTATATGTATAATAAAAAAGCGACCGTGTGTACAAAGCCTTTTTTTGCAGCGTCGACGGGGCGTCGTTCTCGCGGCTGCATTCCGCGCGCGCGGCACTCGTCACGGAAACTCGGAAAAGTGGAAATGAAAAAGTAGCGCGGGGGCGATCGGGTTTCATTGAAAATCGAACGGTCGACGGGACCGACGAAAGTTTTTTAACTCGTCTGCTGCCTTCACCCCCTTCCCCTTTCTCTTTCCCCGTCTCCACCCCGTGTTTCGCGAACCCTTTCTTGGCGCCAGTCCTCTCATCGATCGGAAACGCGGAGTGACCTTTCACCTTCTTTCTCTGCCGCCCCCGCGCCGTCACGCGAATATTATTTAAATCGCGCATTAATCGAGAACGGAAGTTAGCCTGAGTGCAGCCGATCGATACGACGACACACCGCGACGGCAATCGGCTTGTTGAGGGGGTAGACAGAGCGATTTAACCCTTTGTGGCACCCACCGTTTCCCCGAGTAGTTGCGTATAAGGTGACGCTTGGAAACGCGGGGTAATCGGGGGAAACACGCCCGAACGTGCTGTAATTTGCGCAGACACGTGTAAATACAATGCGCGAACATTCTTTGGTTTTCTATATTGCGCGCGGCGGTATCTAGCGACTTTTTCTGTACAAATAATTCTTTAGTTCACTGTAATAGAAAATTAAGAGTTTAGTGATAACGATAATAATCAATAATTCTTTGTACATGAGATAAAATGCGATTTATAAAACATACAGGTCCATTTTTCGCGCAGGCTGTGTATGCCATTAATATTTTTTGTACAGTTATTGCTGCGCACTTATATCGCCGCGAGTTTACTCATGAAATTCTTTTCGCCGGTAGTTTCTTATATTCTTAAAATGTGCTTCGCTTCGCACGTTGCTGACTTTGCGGCAAAATAAAGTGGCACGTGACGGGTAACCATCGCGAAAATAAGGCGGTTTGCAAGGGGTTAACACGCGATATCATGCTTGGAGTATCGCCGGAATGGAGTCTCCTGCGGGAGTTCACACAGTCAGCCTTATTCGGATCCCGAGAGGTGGTCTCGTCCCGACAAGAATAAACGGCATTCTATATAGGGTGTTCTGTAATGTTGCATGCAAGTAGCAGCGTTTTATTCCTTTAATAACCGGAGAGAATATATCCTTAATTTGAAAATTTGAAAATTTTATTTCGATCTTCTCTTAAACACGAATGATTTATAAGATTTTTAATTTGGGATTTAAAGGTTTTAAATGAATCCAAAGTATTTGTGAAGATTCCTAAATTAACGATATGGAAAAATTTTTTAAATATGAAGATTTAAATATAAACGCAAGCCGATGACCTCTTCATTAAATATTTTTATCTAATGAAAATAAATTGTTATGAGTTTTTATGTTTTTATGTTTACACTCGTTATGTTACCATTATGACTGTCGGCGGATATTCCGGGTACGTGCAAATACGTTAAGTGAGGCACGTAAAAACGAATATTGATCAGTCCGAATGGCGGCGTGAGCTTTCGGGGACTCCATTTTTCCAGATCATGGAGCACCTCGAGTGTCATTTTCCTGTCGCGCGGACTCTGTGCAGGAGTATAGTAAATCACTTTCGACTCACGGTCCGCGTCTCTGCGTATAAAGATAAATTAAAATAGCTTATGCATACTTTGAAACAGACATAATTTTTTTTACGTTTTATCATATATTGTTCCAGACATCTTTAAAAACTTTTTCTTAAAGATACATTTCTCTTTTTTGACTTCGAAAATATTTCATCTCGCCATATTTTTTATCAATCCGTGTATAAATATAGAAATCTACTGAAACACTTATTTTTGCTTGTTATTAAGCAAAACGTGTACAGATTACTTTTAATAAGGGATCATAATGTGAGTAGAGAGATCTGAGAGACGTTCGGAGGTTTATGAAGGACCGTGGGGCTTGAAAAGAGGGATTTGACGTTCTGAGGTGTTCTATGCGTCTCGACGACAGGGATATTTCACGACATTATTGGGTTTATGTACAAAGCAGCGCGCATACTCGCGCGCATATGCAAGCACTTCGCGAGCGGTGCGGTGCCCGACCGCTCGCAGAGTACTCCATTACGTTTCAGGTCTATCGGTGCCGGGCACTCGTACCTTGAGACAGACAGAACCATTCGGTATCCTTGAACAATACAACGACCCCGTTCCGCTCGTGCATCAGGTTATGGAAGTATAATTGCTTTGGTCGTCTCGCGCATACGTATCATTTCAATGATTAATTAGGCCGACCGGCGTAATGTCGTACACGCGGTGCACTGCCTAATTTCTTGGGCCAAATTGTTTCGCGGAGATCGTAATTTGTCTAAAATACTGAACGTGTCTACCTGATCTTGCTGGAGAAACGCCGTGCATAAAACAAAAATAAAAATTCGATTAGTTTAATAACAAATGTAGATAGATGATAATTTTTTTCTTTCTTTTTTCGTTTGCGAGATTAACATATCATCAATTGTAGCACGTTTATCGATATCAGGCCACACTCGAGGGATTGACGCGTTACCGGGAAAACGAGAGAATCGCCCTTACCGGACCAACTCGCTTTGCCTACGCACAAAACTTGTATACGCCCATTTTACGCTTTTTCTCTGATTAATCGCACTGGTTTGGAGTTTGATCGATGTTTAACGAGGACTTACGTGTCTGACGCTTTAATCGCACGTTCTCGTCGTCTCCCTCGAGTACCTCGCATTTCGATCGCGTCGAGGGGCAAGTGTTTGCGCTTCGTTCGAAGACGCGCGGTGTACATCTTCGACGCAGCTCGTTCGTTACTTGGTGCACACCCTTAAGAGATATTTTGCACTTTCTTCGTATCGAACGACAATCGCATATCTGAAAATTAATTACGTTTCTCAGTCAGTGATTACATAATTGCTGCATAAAATAATCTGCCGGGATTCAAAGATAGTAAAAGTGGAAAGCGAAAAAAGCTGGGAAAAAAGTACAAAAATGGTAAACAGAGCTGTAGCAATACGCCGTGTTTTCCAGCTTTTATACCGCGAACTTCTCGGTTGCGACATTTCAGCGTTAATGATAAATAAAAAATTTTCACCATTTTCCGGTATAACGTCAGCCATATTTTGTCGTTTTACGAAGGCAGTGCAAAATTCGTGTTAAATACACGAGAGTGGCGGCGTTGCTCGTTTTTAGCTTAGTAGCTCGGAGCGTCGCTTGATTTAATATTTATTCCTTCGTTATTATGGCCGCCGCGTTTTTTTTATATCAGGTATTTGCGAAAATGGCCTGTAAGAGCTCGCGCCTCTCACAAAGCGAAATTCCATGTTTTTAAATACGAAATTATTAAGCGCATCTTTAGCGTACAGAGAGAAAGAAAGAGAGAGAGAGCGTCTCTCGAGCGACGAAGTTATTTGGTATATGAGCTCGCGGCTCAATTTATTTAAATTTATTTAAACGATACAATGTGTCTCTCTCTCTCTCTCTCTCTCTCTCTTTTTTGCAGCCCGTAAAGAGCAGCGACGCCTCAAAGGGAACGCCGCGGTAACGAGTGATCGATTTTTAATCAAAGACCCCGCATTTTCCCGGTTTATCGTGAAATATAACGGCATCCATTGCGCGAGACGTTTATTTCAAAAAGCTGCTTTCACACAATAAACTAATGTAATATTCTTTCTCCATTATACGTCAGTTTTCGGGAATCAATTTATCCGATTGCGAAAAGCGATATTTCAAAATTCTGCCGGTACTTTTTTCACGATAAACGTGACAAGAGGAAAAATATATAATTTTTTTTTTCTATTATTTACATGTTTGGTGAAATGTTTCTCTCGTTCTGTCTGTCTCTAGCAATTCGATTAACGCGCGTTCAGGACGTAACACATATAACATAATATACATACACAGTACAATTCGCGAGAAGAAGCGGAGGACGTTTAAGATAAAGGAAAGAAACGTAGAGAGGTAGGGAAGCGACTAAAAGAACTCGGGGACGACGAACGCGCGAAATTAACGAGAGTGAGATCGGGATCGGAGGATCCAAGGATACGGAGGGGATCTTATTTGCATCTGCGAGGAGTTAAAATGTCCAACGACTCCGAGGGGACTCAAGACCTCGGGGGATCTTTGGAATCCAAGGATTCGAGAAGCCGAGTATCTGTAGGTTCAAGATTCCGAAGATCGAATGTCTCAAGATCCTAGGACTCGGTGATCTAGAGATCTCAGAATTTCCAAGAATTCGAGAATCCAAAGATTCAAAGACCCAAAAAAAAAAAACCGGGGGATCCGCAGTTCTGGTCCGTGGATTCGAGGATTCGACTTGATCCTGGAATCCGAGAGACTTCCACGGAGTTGAGTGCCCTACCCGAGTATCCAAGGATCCGGCGACCCTCGAAAAAAAGCCGCTCTAGAGCCAAACCAAAAAAAGTATCCAAATAAAAATACCACAAAGCGAAAGCAGCAGGGAAATGGCATAGAAGTAACAGTAACGTAATCGGAGTAACATGACGAAAAAAAATCGAATAAGATAGAAACGGAAAAGTAAAAAAGAGAGAGAGAGAGCGAGAGAGAGAGAGAGAGAGAGAGAGAGAGAGAGAGAGAGAGAGAGAGAGAGAGAGAGAGAGAGAGAAAGATACGAGTCGCCGGCGACCGGGCGACTCGCCGCGTCGCGTCGGGAAGCCAACAGTTGAAAGTGACTTGTCTTGTGTTGATGTTGCAGGTTCAAAAGCCTGGCACATGCGGCTGACCTTTGACCGGGTGCCAGGCGGCTGCAACCTTCACAGGTGCAAGCTGTGCGGCAAGGTCGTGACGCACATCAGGAACCACTACCACGTCCACTTCCCCGGCAGGTTTGAGTGTCCTCTCTGTCGTGCCACGTACACACGTAGCGACAACCTGCGCACGCACTTTAAATTCAAACACCCCGAAGCGAGAAAGATCGATCTTAATGATTTCATGGCGGGCTCGTTGGCGCTCTCAACAAGCAATGACACCATGAACACGCTATCCTAAAGACGCCGGAAGACAGGAAAAAAAGATAGATGAGATATATATATATATATATGGTATATATTTATATATTTAATATATATATATTTAAAACATATATATTAAATATATATTTAAATATGCATATATATACATATATATTGAAACATAATATATATAACATATACGCGCGCACCCCAAAAATTATATATATATATATAAACGATGAAATATATACTGATAGCGCGGGTGGCCGTAGCCACAGGGGGGTATTTCGCGTACGGCGAAAGTATGGCCCTGAAGTTACGGCCATTGGGGGGAAAAAGGGCCGGTCTCTCTCGGCTTTTCTTCTTTCTCGAACACCAAATCTTTTGTAGGTTTTACGCTTAAGGGATATCGAGAACTTCTCCTGTAGGGGTCTTTTTTAACAAACGAAAATCGCAAAAATGGCAAAAAAAAATGGAACAGGAAAGATTAATATACAGCGATGTGTACAGTTTAGTGTGCGGTGACATTTTTGGGAGTGGGCTTGTTGTAGCTAACGTCGAAGCGCTGTGAGGGCTGTTCTTTCGTTCTTTCTTTTTTTTTTTCTTCCACGAGTCGCCGAGGAGCAGAGGTGCGCGAGCGCGCGAAAGCGTATCCGCGATCCCTCATCGAGGCCGACGCTCCGCGTCGCGAGGGTCGGGAGGCCGCCGCGATCACGAGACCTAATTCGATTTATCTCGCCGGACGAAGGAGGCTCGTTAGCGCGCGACGGTCACAACGGCGACGAAACGACGACGACGCGTTGCTCCTCCTCGGACTTTTCGGGAGATCGAACCGGTTCGATCGCGATTCCCCGGAAGATGGGTCGCGCAAAATCGAGCCCCTCTTCTCTCCGTCTCGAATTGATTCGACATCCCGGACGTCTCGAGTTCTCGGAGAGGTCCCACGCAATCTTTCCGAATCTCGTATTACGAGTCGCAAAATCGAGGTGGAGTAACCCGAGCGTCGTTTTCAATCGCGGCGAGAGACCGTCGGCCGATCGGTCGATCCGAGACGAGCCGTATTATTTAGCGCAGGTCGCTTTTTCGGCGTTTCTCTTACGCGCGCGATGAGAAAGTACCTCTCTGCCTCGCCCTCGCGCGGAGCTGTCGTGCTTTTTACGTTCGTGTTTCGTTGTGATTCAATAACGTCGCGGGCGATCGCGACACTTTATCCACTACGCTCGCGTGCGTCAGCCTCGTGCACGGCCGCGTCCGCGTCGCGACAATGTCCAAAGACATCCGGGCAGCTTTATATCTTTTCTTTTTCTTTTTTCTCGCGGTGAGAAAAACGAGCGCTGCGCCGATCGCCGATAATACTTTTTAGCGAGTGCCGCGGGGTAAGTCCGCGCGATTGAATCGATGCGAATTAACCGCTCGCGCGGTTAGTGTGTGTGCGCGCGCGCGCGCGCGCGGATTTAATTACATATTTAATATAAATGCATATATATATATAAATAAATATATATATATATATATATAAAATGGGAGCAAACGTGGTGCCAATTTCCTCCCGTAGATGCTGCTGCCGACCGATCGGGACGGCGAGACAGCAGCCGGAAAGAATATTAATGAATCAATTAATTAATTATAATGATATCTATTAATTATAAAACTGAGTCGCTGGGAGTAATTCATTCGATACGCAGGGTGAGTCGTATAGTTGTTGAAGAGTTTATAGTTGGACTTCATATTAGATTGTAATCGTAATGTATTATCAGCCTTCGGGAACCAGTAGCAATATTAACAATACGCGTGCGCATCTACGCGCGTGATTTACACGCAAATATACACACATCACACGCACGCATACACGGACTTTTACACCCTGACCTTTCACACGCGGCTACACACGGGGCGCAGCTCACGAAGGGCATCGGCACCGCAGAAGAGACACGCATCCGCGACACGCAGCACACCCTTACGCGTACACGCGCAAGCAACGCGCAACAGCAAATCGAGCGACAACGAAAGAAATCTTCTGTCCTTTACGTTTGTGAAATTTTGATAATATACGTTGTGCAGCGCGCTTTGCAGTCCTAATATGAACTTTGACTATAAAACGCACGTTACTTGTTAATTAACACCTAAAGTCTATAATATTAATGATTAAGCCGCACGCCGCGCTGCTGTAAATGCGCGATCGCGCGCGCGGAGGTAAATAGTGGAAATCACGAAGACATTCCACGATTCGGGACTTAAGTGCGTAGGCAACAAATAAGGTTTTACTTGTATTGGATGATTTATAGAGTACTATATTTTATACTTTATATAACCTACCACACACTAATAATCTACCATTGGTTGGAGATATATAGTTACGTTAAAGATTAATTTTATTCAAGGGATGGTCACGATACTCGTAACGTCATTGCACATTGATATTTAATTGGTTGGGGTGCAATCTGTTTGTTTTTTCTTTCTTCTTTGTTTGTTTGTTTGTTTTTTTTTCTTTCGTACATCATGAAATTTATGTGTAACGTATATATACATAATTATAATCATGGTTTTACAAGAAACACGGATAAATGTATGTCGCTCAAAAGCAATTAGGAAACCATTTTCCTCAAGTGCCGGCGTCATCTAATGACGGTCTGATATTTTGAAGTGTCCAAGATCCTCACGTTTGGTCATAAATGTAATTCACAAACGTTTTAACGGCACCTGGACGTTCCGTCCAGAGGAAATCGTCCAAAGAGATGATCTCCTAATTACTTTGAGAGAGCGATGCCTCACATATATATTACACATACACAAGGGCGAGAAGAGAAGTGGCGTTCTCGCAAGGTAGGCGTGGGACACGTAACAGGGATAGAAAGCTGTTCTTATATTGAAGCGAAGCGTAGCGACCCCCACAGCGTTTCAGTTTTTCAGACAGTGCGCGAATATTTTAAAAATCTCCCCCGGACAAAGCGAGATCTAAATCGATTGCTAATCTACGGAGCTGGTATCCAAAGTCCGACGTCGAAGACACTATCTGCAATCGAAAGTTATATAATCGTAACTTTAATAATAGATGCGTAGGTATTTTCCTTTGGCAACCTCAGATTTTTCGGTTAGAAACTTTTCGTTAAGCACACTCTTTCGCATTGAATCTAAGAATTAAATTTAAAAGGTATATTTGCCGGCGCTGATTACCGTCATATAGTTGCAAACAGCAATAATTTTTTTTTTTATTTCACGGGGGTCGCTAGAAAACGGCCACACATACGGAGAAAAGAACACCTACGTACAGGCATACGCAGAAACCCATAGCTATTCAAAGAGCCAAACCGCAATATTGTGATGAAATGATATTACCGTCGATCTTCTCTCTTTTTTGCAAAAAAAAAGGGGCACTTTGCATAGTTAAGGCAACCGAACACGCATATACCTATATAATTTAATAATATATAACCAGAATATTAATATATTATTGCAGATTATTAAGTATAAATATTAATATATTGGATAATTTATTTTATTTTGTTTTATCGTTTTACGATTTTATATATATGTTATTCACTGTTTATATATACACAGCGCAACATTATATTGCAATACGCGACACACGCAAGGTTTATTTATTGACAGGGGCGGGTTGAATCGTGTTAAGGGTGCACTTGCAGGCCTACCTCCTTGGCTGAGAAATCACACGTCGATCGACTTCTCTTCTTTCTCTCTTTGCCTTGCTTTTTTCCCGAGCTTTTTGTTCCCTTTGCTACCTTCGCGCAACGCGTTGGTTTCGAACATCTATATTAATTACGATCGCCTAACGTTCCGTCGCGCCTATTGCCGCAAAAGTTGATTCTCCAGCTCTGATTAATAACTGGATATCGGACTATGTGATATTTATCAGGCATTTTTTTATACGAATATTTGTTTTTTGGATATTTTTTAAAATCTACGCAAAATATGACATCATTTAACGAATTAAAATTCTGTAAATGATACAAAACTTAATTCTGTGATTTAAAAATGAAGATATTCCTATGAGTCGTATGATAATTCAGGAGTTGATTGCAATTTCTACGTCGGGGGCTCTAAAAGGAGTTAATAACGTGAGATGAGTCGTTTCTGCTGCACAGAGAGCGAGAGAGAAAGCGAGAGAGCGTGAGAGAAAATCGAAACGCGAAAGAAGCAGAGTCTGGAAGGGGAATAAGAGAACAACTTTTACGAGCAATGCCGATTTTCTCAACAATTCCGTCCTCCGTGCGCGAAAACAGGGGTACTCAAATTTGAGGCCATATAACGCCAGTCTATTAAAATTAACTTTGTGTGATTATTTAAAATTGATCATTGAAATTAAAGATATTTTAAATATAATTCTTAATGTAATTGTGTTTTAAATATCAAGCGTTTTTCTAATAAAAAGAGGGAAAATTGTCGTTATCTATGAACACGTTAACGTTTGTGGGCTTTCGCTGAGGGATTTGCGAAGAATATCGATATCCATCCGCCAACGATCCCCGCTATTCATTCGGTAACATTTTTTAGACTCGAAGGAACCCCGATGGGAGCCGCTCGAGCGTCTCCGGAGCGTTGTAGGGCGCTGTTTGAGAACCTCTACGTCGAAACGTCAGCGTGATATCTTTCCGCATGTCTTTCCACGGTGCTCTCGATAAGTCAAACTCGAATAAACGATGGGCGATGGTTACGGACGGCGCGGCGTGGCGCAGTTTCGGCTTGCGCACGTGACTCGCTCGTGTTCTTCGCAGTCTCTCCTCGCGATGCATCCGCCCTGCGCGGTGCATTGCGGGGTGTACGGTGCATCCTCCGAGAGATGAAACGAGAGAGAGAGAGAGAGAGAGAGAGAGAGAGAGAGAGAGAGAGAGAGAGAGAGAGAGAGAGAGAGAGAGAGAGAGAGAGAGAGAACGCGCGAATCTGAGGCGAGATGCGCACGGCCCGGGATCGATGTTCCATCGTGCGCGCGAAATTATGGCTCGGCCTGCAGTCGGGACGCGGTTGTACTTAATTGGTTGACCGCAACAAAGTTTGCCGATGGAGTTTGCTTTTCATCTTTCATCCTAATATTGCGAGAGTCAATTTCGCGGCCGCCGCCGTCGCCGCCGTCGCCGCCGCCGCGACCGCGGTCGCTCCGCCGCCATTAGAATGCATTCGAGATCCACCCCTCGAGAAACTTCCGTTTTTGTCACCCGTCCGCGCGTGAGTAGACGTCGTCGAGCGAGCGGAATTACCCTGGAGCATCGGTGTACTTGGTCACTTTTTTTTCTAATTTTTTAGATGAACGCCGAACGTTGCAAGAGCTCGCGCGCATGGCGCAATTACGCGGATCGATGGAGAAGTCACGCAACACAGGAGATATTATATTAACCGACGAAATTACTACGTAATTGTTACATTTTTGCCCTTTTAACGTGATGCAGTTACGCGTTTAATTGCGACTGTATTTCGACGTCTCTTTAAATTATATATCTTGTACCTTTTAAATTATACCGCGTCGCGATTATCTGTAGAGACACTTTTTTTTACGCTACTTCTGACTTTTTATCGAAATAATTATGCGGCTGAAGTAATTATGCGTAACGAATCATTCTGATGCTCTGTCATTAATTGTCGCGAGGTCAGCCGCCGATCTGCGAATATTATATCTGTAAAGCGCGCGTTAATTAATTCAATAATGTCAGAATCAACACTCGATTTTCCATCGCGCGATATTTACATAAACAATAGCGATGTATTTATACGGTTGCGCGATTATTATTCAACAGCGTTCGTAGACGCGTGACTTTTCGCTCGTGCTGATGCCATTTACGTATACGTTGGACGTTCGTCGGCGTGTGCCGGCCATTGTCAATTGTTCATACACAAACTGTCAAATCATTGTACAAAGCCGTGCGGCACGCGGCACAACCGTAGGCCGTCGCACATACGCGAACAATTTATATGTGTACACGCATAAGTTTCACGCGAACGGACGGGTCGTCGCACGACGAATGGAAGCGAATACATATTTTCTCGTGAAAAGTTATTCTCCGCTAAAGATTCTAACGCAGTCATTTACGCGGAAGTTAATTAAAATCCGAGAAGATCACAAAGCTTCAGTCTCGAAGATTGCGCTCTCATCTCTTGCTCGATTCTAATTTTTTAAACCTCGGATTTCCGTGACGGGAACCTCGACGTCTGAAACTTTCTGCGATTCTTTTTAATATTTTAGATCTAAAAATTTCCCACGGATATCAAAGTTTTTGAATTTCAGATTAAGTCACTGTAAACGTTACATCCCGTGAATTCACGGGACTTTCCGCGAATTTTCATCGAGCTCCTCGAATCGTATAGCTGCCATAATTTCGCGTTTCACGCTGGAGTCTCGTGGCCGGAAATCTGACGCGTGCTTTCGCGCCTGTATCGATCGTCTGGCACTCACGAGTGCTCGCCGATTGCGTGCATACATGCGAAACACGATGTTTGGCATGCTACGTATATTTCGAACATTCGCGGATAAATAGCTGAGTAGATGCGAGGGCCGAGCCAAGTGGTAGGCGAAGCGCGGTTCTATCGGAGAGCATCGTGAAATCATGTGAACCAGTGTCTTTCGAGCTTTTCCAGATCGGACTTTCCTGGAATTTCTGATCGTATTGTTTGTTGCAATAATAATTTTTATTACTGCTATTGAAATCTTTCTTCTTGAAATTTTAGCTGATTCTGGAAAGTTCTCGCCGAAATTATGTTACATTTCAAAAAATGTGGGAAAAAATGGTAATTTCTTTTTAGAATATTTGCGTATGAGTGCAAAATATGATGAGGACGTTGCAATTGTCAAATATAAACTTGACTATTTTAAGGCATGATAACAAATAGTATGTACATTCATTTTTAAAATGTTAACAAGTTGTATTTTTTGTCTTATATATTTTTTAGAGTTAAATATATTTTAAATATATTTTTCTGGATTTTTTTCAAGCTAAATAACCGCATTGATGCCCGTTGCGGCTTACCATATATTCCCGTTCCACACTCTATTATAATATATTGCGAATCGCGCGAGAAAGCGGGAGGAAAATCCGATTCGGAAAACACTGGTGCGATCCGCCGAGGACGCGAAATCGGGAAAACAACCGCGAATGGAGTCGCTGTCGATTCGGAGACGTAATCGGCGCGGATTGTTCCGTCCGCACGAGTCGAAAATCAAACGAACGAACTTGCCGCCATTTGCGTCGCCGCCCCTATGCAGGTGCGAAAAGGGGGAGAATTTTACGTCGGCGTTTTTCTTATTACCGTCGCATTCTTGCGATTTCTTCCCTTTTCCCCCGTGCATGCTGCATTATTGCGCGGACTAATTTATTCACGGCGTTTTATATCTGGCGCCCGCCACGCCGACGCGCGATTTACTTTATAATTCAACTCTCCCCCTTTGCCTCCGCTTTTTCATCCACTCCGTGCCCCGGATCCTCTTTCGCAACTTCGCATTTTGTCACGCGAAATTTGAATATATGACCGAAACGCGCGGCGCGGGCCTGGCCAAATTTTTAAAAACCGAGCCGGAAAAATTTAGATGAGGATTCGAGGGGATCGTCGTGCGAGCTTTTCGCGTGAAACATTAATTCAGCCGCGTCGTTCGGAGCACGAAACTTTAACGAATCGAAGTTCTTCCAAATTAGATGCATTTTTTAACAAAGCGCTGAATAAAGCCTTTAAAGAAACGAAAGTCGCGCGAATGTAAAATGTTTTAAATATCGGCGCGTCATTCTTCGCGCGATTCTTCTCGGTTTTTTCGGGATTGGCAAACGCGCGTGCGAACGGCATCGTTTCTAAAAAAAAAGCCATTAGAAAATTAAAACGCGACACAGCAAAAAGTGGAGCTCGTCGCCAAGTATAGCGATATACGCGTGAAAGTCAACGGGAAGCTACACGGCGCGTCGCTGCAGCCGCGAGCGGGGCAACAATAGAAGCTGCAGAAGTGCTGTCGGAGCGTCGACGTTCCGAATAAAACGAATTCCCCTGATAAAAAGCTAACTCCGAAGCACGCGATCCAATATAAACGACCCGTCAAATCTTTCGTCCAAGTGTTACGAGCCAAATAAATCACGATGCCCGGAGGCAACGTCGCCGCGACGAAAAAATCGAGAACTTGTTACGAGCGTAGAACAATAATGTAAACGAAGGAAGAAAAAAAAATTCTCGACGTTCCGAGATGGATTGTAATCCCGCGCTGGACTGGCCCACGTTAGATTCAAATGTATTTCGATTTAAAGAAAATAACACAGACGTTTGTACGATTTTCGCGCTCTGAATTGTTTATCGTTTTGCGACGACACACGTTGCCCAAAGAGCCGAATATCGCCAAATCAAATTCGAGAGTGCTTGGAGGGGAAAGAGTCTCGATATAATCTTCGTTAATAAATAACTGTCCGCCGGAATACGCGTCGCCGTTGCTATTCGACGCGACGAGACGTCCTATTTCGTTTCGTATCGTCGTCGGAAACCCGTAGCTTCCCGCTTGTCGCGGCGCGCAGTATCGACATGTGATTCTCGAAAAGAGGGTTCCCGGGGAAAAAGCCCCGCCGCGACGATAACGGCGTTATGGAAGCGCGAGGCAATAACCTTTGGCGGAAAGTTTATTTTTCTGGAAGTGGCGTGACGCGAGAAAACGAACAAGACGGATTTTTCTATAAAGGTTATTCTTCTTTTTCTAAATCCCCGTGATTTTTGTACGCCCCGCTCTCGCAGAATTTCTTTTTCTCTAGCGAACTATACACGCCGAAAACTTTTCGCTTTTCGTTTTTCTGCGGAGCATCGGAGCGGACGAAATCATGAGAGTGGAACTTGTACACAGGGTGCCCCCGACGAAGCGACGAAGCTGTATATATATCACTGGCACAAGAGCGTTTCTCGGCAATATTTCTCGTCTATCTGAAGAGTAATCTTAAAATCTTAAGGACTTAAGAATCTAACGCAGAAAATTATTAGATGGTAAATACTTAAATGTTCGGCCATCTAGTTGTCAAACTCTATGAATGTACATGTTTCGTAAATGCAATGTGTGTGAAAGACTCGGAAGAATTTCAATCTCTAGATGTGCGAAACCTCTTGCAATTAATCTATAGAATAAATCGTAGTTTAAGGGACACGATCCGGTGGTTCGAGGAAAGAGAAAATCGTGTGTGCTAGTGATTTATATATATCTCTTCAGGGCGCCCGAACATTTTGACGCGTGTAAAAGCTCGCGTACACCCAACGTACACGTCCGATTACACACATATGCATCTGCGGGGACAGACAAACTGCACCGACACACCGAAAGATAGGAGCACACGCAGGGTGGGAGGGGAAGAAGGGGGAAATCTGGATGAAAAAGAGAGAGAGAGATAAAGAGAAATACTCGGCACACAATTTCATAAAACATTGAATCGGCCTGCGCGCCGCCGTTTTAACTCGGTCGCGGGTCGCCTGGCTGTTATATCGAAAACTTTTATTAATTATAAATGGAAATTATTACGATGTACTACTATTACTACCACTACTGCTACTGCTACTACTACTATTATTACTATGACTACTGCTACTACCACTACTATTACTATTACTACTGCTACCCCACTATTACTACTATTATTACTACATATAGGTATTTATATATTTACAACTGCGTGGTGTGGAGTGGAACATTGTGATATAATAGATTGGTGCTAACACCTTATTGAAATTGAGATGAATTTAATGAAAAAGAAAAAAAATCGTGCAATATATTGCGATAGTAAAAGATTGCGGGGGCAACGGGGCGCTGTCGCGCGACGGACAAGTTGCGTTCTCCGGATACTTTCGGTACGGGCGGGAACACGAGCGGGTAGAAAGGCGAGAGCGAACGAGTGGAATAACGTTTCTCCTGAATTTTCTGAAATCCTCGTTACGCCCGGCAGCTCATCCGATTCCGGGCGGGGTGGTCGAGTTTCCGCGCCGCCGCGATCCGCGGAATGCGATGACTCGACGGCGCGCGGCGATGCGCGAATCACGAGTGTCGATTGTGCGAACGCGAATCCGCGGCGTAACGTTCGCGTACGATATCGCGGAATTGGGTAAACCGCGATGGAGGGATCTTGGTTGTATGGCACAGACGTTGAGTACTTAAGGAAATTTAACTTGTCCAAATTGACCTTCTTCGGAGAGCCTCCGGGTGAATTCTCGAAAGTCTTAATTGTTATCGTCCGATTGTATCTTTGGATCGTTCTTTCCAACATACTTGCACCTCGCGATCTTTCGATTCAAAGTTCCGCTTTGATAGCGCGAGTTTGAAATGAAGATTCTAGCAGCCGTGCGCTCTTTCGTGTTCGGCTGTCGCGCGTATATCCGACGCTATCTCAGCTTCGGCCGCCGCGCCGCATCGACGACAAAAGCGCGAACGAATCCCCGGAATCGGGCGTGGATCGCGGGCGATCGAGGAGACGTTCTAAACGACCGAGGAATGAGTGAGCGAGAAAAGCGAAGAAAGAAACTATGGCTGTGCAAGTGAACATTATGAGTGTAGTTAAATAGGCGTTACCTAGGGATTAGGCTTAGCTGATAGGAATAAGGGGCGCGTTTAGGCGTTTTGTTGTTTTTTTCACCGTCGCGCGACAGCCCCCTGCCCCCTTTGTACATTATTAAACTAAATAAAAAAAGTACTATTATTAATATCTCTTTATATAATAATATATACAAATTACGGATTAACTATGGATATATATGTATATACACACACACACGATATATGTATATATATCTATCTTCATATATATATAAATATATATATATATACATTTTGTTATTTTTCTCGGGGGATGAATAAACTATAATAATTGTAAATCGTAACAATATAGGGGATCAGTGTTCCCCGCGAGAATACTGAGCGTGTTCTACTCATCATTAAAAAAAAAAAAAAAAAAACAAATTTAAAATAAAATAAAGTAAAATATGAATCGGCGCGACTGTCAGACTGAAAGTTGTGATTTTACACGGCGTGTGTAAATATAGAAAACGAGCCTCTAAAATTAGATTCGACATTTTATGAACGAACGGCGAGAGGAAGAAAATCGTTATCCGTTGCATTTTCCGCGTTGTGTGATAACGTGCGAGCGCGTACGTGAGAGAAAGAGAGCGAGAGAAAGTGTAAGAGAGGAAGCGAAAGAGGTGTAGACAGATCGGGGAGAGAGAAAGAATGCGTGTATGCGTGCGTGCGAGAAAAGAAGGAACCAAATCGCGATCAACGTTTCCTTCCTTTTTTTTCCCAATATTGTCGTCTCGCTCCTCTTTCGAACACACGTCGAAGAAAAATTTGCATCACCGTCCCGTCGCGCTCAAACACCCCGAAAGCTCAAACGTCCGTTAGTTCGACCGGCGAACTTAAAAAAAGAAAAAAGATATTCGATCGAGCTAGGCCGATCGAAGAAATCGTTATTAATGTGATTGCAAACCTTTCGTCAACGTGTGTGTCAATCGTTTGTACCTTTCTTTCTTATTACGTTCTTGGTCTCGGACCTGCACCCCCCCTCCTGCCTTTCCCTTTTATCTTCTCTTTTCGTCGAACCTCGGTTTCGACTCCTTGTTTCCGATCTTTCTTTCCTTTCACCGTTGTCACTCGTTTTTTTTTTTCCGAAAGATTCGTAAGCTTTTTTCCGACAGTGCAGTTACTTACGGGGACACTACGGAGTAATGAATGCGATCGCGCGATTAAACATTCGAATAAAAAGAGGGAGCAAGGGCCCGCCGGTCTTTAACGCGTTTGCGAATCAAGTTCGGTCGCGTCCGCGCGATCGTCGTCGTCGCCGTTTTATTATCTTTCTGGACCAGGAAAACGGCGGCGATTTACTTCAATCGATGATTTTGCGAAGCGGCGGGTTGCTTGAGAGCTGATATCTTTCTATTACACGTATAAACGATCGTTTGGCTCGGAACGTACAATAGGCATATAATTTAGCAAAGTAAAGGAGAAAAAGAAAAAAAAATTTTCGCAGAGGAACTTCTGACCATGCCGATCGATGGAATGAAATGGTTAAGGGCGTCAACCGGTTTTATCACGAGAAACGATTCTTACTACTACTACTTCTCTTATTGTTATTACAATTATATTCTTATCCTTATGATTATTCTAACATAAAGTCTCTTATGTTTACACAATTGCATTATTATATACATCTTTAATTCTAGTGTAGATAATACGGATGATAATGATGATGATAATGATGATGATAAACAAAAAAAATGGAGAATTAATCACATGTGCATTTAATGTATTTCATACTAATTTTTTGATTAAACATAATTGTGTGTTAACCGTGCCGTCTACCTTTCTTTTTTTTTCCAGATCATTTTTCTCCCATTTCGACGTTCGCATATTCGCCGACGGTATCTGCGCTCTCTCGATCCCATTTTCTCCTTAAAATTTTCAATTTTCGCATAATCGAGATGCAGCGTCTCTCCCTATTTTTGCATTTCTGCAGAAACCGATGAGGATCGTAAAATATGCACGAGACGGCGCATCGTCGAACACCTTGGGAAAGTCGTAACTTGGACTCGCGATGAACTGGCGGATATTTATGAGTGTCAAGTGTTATTAGATATTAAGCGGTCGCATATTTCAGGGATATTTTCGCGTTTGCACGGGTATAATCTGATGCCCCGTGCATCCGCCTCGATCACGGCAGCTGCCTCAATCGCAGTCTTTAACGGAGCGTCTGTGGGATCTCACATTCAGTTCAACGCCGAGGACTATGACAACACTTTATGATCTAAGCCGGCGCTGAATTATATCGTCGATGAGCTCGTGTGCGATAACGCTAATATTAGCGCGAAATAATGCAGCGGCAACTAGCGTACATCGCTGCGACGAATACATTCCCGTATATAATATTCTTATCGTTCTGCGATATCGGACCCTTTTTATCGTATAACATATAATAACAATTTTCTATCCCAAGATTATATGATATTTTATAGCTGTGATCGCCTAGCGGAGATATGGGAATGTAAGCTACATTTGAGATGAATTCTGAAGAGCCGGATATACACGCTGTAACCATACAGAGCTTAAACTGCAAATCCCAGAGTGTACCGATCGAAATAGCCTTCCGCAGGAACGATCCCGGGGACTCTGGATTTTGAATCCTCGGACCGTGACACTCTCAGATTTCGGGCGTTACGCGACTGATTGGGTCCGAAGACCCGTGGATTCCTAATCCGTTTGTATAAGCCGGTCGAATCTTCGGAGGAGGGTCGTCTGAGATTCAGGCAATCAAACGTAGATCGAAATGTCGTCGGGGCAAAAGAAATCGGCGCGAACGGAGTGTCGGATCGCTTACACTTCCGAGTCACGTGTGCGCGGTCTTATCAGAATTCCGATTTCACGTCAGCGCTGAGTTCGACGAGAGTTTGTTATATAGCGGCGCGTTTCTCGCGATACATATCGGGAATATGCTCTTCGACGTCGGGGCGCCTGCTTTTTTCCCCGTGCGAGAGATCGCAGATTTTTACGGTGCCCGAAGTTACGCTCCCTCGACCCGAACGTACTCGAGGATTCGTGTTCGATACGAATTCTCGAGAACGTGTGTGTGCTTTTGTGCGCGAACGTGTTCTCGACGAGGAGCCGCTCCTCGGGATTGTGCGTAGGAGTCGCACGGATCCGAATCTGGGACAGAGAAGCGTGACACTATTCCAAATCTTCCAAGTTGTATGAGTCCTACAGAGATTGAGCTTAGACGATTTCTCATTATCGCGAACAGCCGCGGCGTTCGATAATGTTTGGCGAAGGGATTGTTCTTCTTTTTTTTTAGAGGGGATATTTTTAATCTTGGGACTAAATGCTGAGATTCGTTTCTAAGAGAGAGAGAGAGAGAGCGAGTGAGAGAGAGAGAGAGAGCGAGAGAGAGAGGTTTGGCATGTTTGAGTCCTCTCTGTTTTCAAATTCCTCGAATATTTGGAATTTCCGATTCGCCGGGTGTCTTCGTCTTCGATTATTCGAGCGTCCCTTTGATCTCGCATCAAATGCTTATTTCAATCTCGCCGCAAATCGCTGTCTGCACCTAATGTCGATGTACACGCCGTACGCGCAATTGGATTCTCTCCAAGATCGTCACGCATCCTTACATGCACACACGCACACGCCAGGGGAGACGGATGAGCGAGAGGAAACGATGATCTGGGGACCCGATCTCGGTGAAGGGCAAAATTTTACGGGAGATAAAAAATAGAAGGAGAGAGATAGAATAGTAAAAAAGAAAGAACAGAGTCGGAAATAGAGCGATGACACGCTGCGCGCGAGCGGAGGCCGGGGCTAATTCGAGGTGCTTTGCTGACGCTGTGGTTTCTGTTGTTGCAGAGCTGAAAAATTGGCGGATATCAAAGATATTTGAGAGACAGAGTAACAGCGACGAGAGAAGACGGTGCTCGTTGTGCGGTAAGGTCGTGACGAACGTGCGCAATCACTATTACGTGCATTTCCCCGGGAAGTACGCCTGCCCGCTCTGCCCGGCGGTGTACACGCGCAGCGATACCCTGCTCACGCACACGCGTATGAAGCACGCGCACGCGCAATAGTATCACACGCACGCGACGCGATACTTGGAGCGCGTACTTTAAGCTGCGGATCTAGCGTCGCGGATCGCGCGAGAGTCTTCCTCCTCTTCGTCCCCTTCCCCTTTACCGTTCCTCGCGCGAGGCGATCTCGAGCTCACCCGAACTTGCCCATCTTCCGTTAGATAAGCAGGATCGCGCAAACTGGTGTTTGCTGAAAAGCTGAGAGGATTCTGTGGATATAAGGAACCCTCAGGGTCTGAGGGGGACGAAGATCGAAGAGCTGATAGATGCAACGAGTCTCTCCGAGATCATGGGAGATCATGAAGGATCTAGATTTTAAATGTCGGACAATATCTGGGAAGCTAGCTGGTTCACGCTGGTTCGAGGATGCGTCAGGAACTCCCCGAGGAACGTAGGAGCTAGAAATCTTGTACCGTTCTCTCGTTTACGAGCGTTCGATAGTCAGTGTTGCATTTAGCACTATTTAGAGGCTTCGCCAGGCGTGTCTCGAGTAATCGCGAGGACCATGTAATTCCGTGTAAATATTAGCCTTCGCCTCTTTCCGCCTCATTGCCTCTCTCTTTTATCCCTTTTTTCTCTCTCTCTCTCTCTCTCTCTCTCTCTCTCTTCCTTCAATAGTCGTGGACACCGGTAGGTGCCTGACAAACTTTATACTCGAACTCTTGCTCCGATTCTGCGCTAACTGTATTTGCACGATCTTTTGAGCCCCTATAAGTCCTCGGACTCGTTATTCGCGCGAACGTGAATTTACTGGAGGGTGCGATGCGCCCCCGGATGGCACGACTTAAGGATGGGGCCAAGAAGAAGTCGAAATGGACGAATAGCGGTATTGAATTTTTTTTTTTTTTTTTTTTTTTCCATTTTCCTTTCCATGCTCGTAGATTACTCTTCGTATAAATAAAAGGCGAAGGAAAGCGAAGACCGTAGTCACCGTTTATAAACGTTGTTCAATGTTAAGTTAGGTTTTATTTTAGGAGATAAAATTTGTTGGAAAAATTTCCGTTAAGTTTAATTAGGAATAGGTGATTTTAATATTTATTAATTACGAAACAAATTTTACTCGCACGATTACAGGTAGATCGGCGACTGATACACAACTATTAGCCCTCTGCATTGATAAATTAATATATCGAGAGCTAATATACAAGGGTAATTATCGCGTTTGGCGTATATACTGATGATATTTTATCGGCCATTAATTGTAATTTTTTCTCGACAGAAAATAGTCTTAACCGAAATACCTGCAATTCCTCAGCTAGACACATGAGCACTTGAAAAGAATGTACTCGATGTATTAAGATATTTAATATTTATAGTTCAGTAGCTACATAGAAATGTGACAACCATTTAAATCCCGACCTGGATCTTCGACAAGAAACATTATTAGATGTACACATTTGTTTTATCGAACACTCTATACATTTATGGATCAATAGGTTGCGAGATTCAAGATTCCGCAGGTTCGTAGGTTCGTAGGTTCGTAGGTTTACATGTGTGGACGTACGAATGCACGTAAATCCGTAGATCCGCAGCTTCGAAACTCTGTAGAAACGTATCTCGACAATGCAATACCGAGGACACGTGTTCTCCCGTCAGAATGCCAAAGGCAGCTGCCAAAAGAAATCGCGTTGCGCGCGTTACGTAATGCGTGAGCGAACGGACGTTCAAGTACCAAAGAGTAGTCTAACTTCGTTTTTCCACTACTCGTACCTTTGATCCCCCCCCCCCCCGATCGGGCGATCGCGTAATCTTTCATTCCGAGATCTTTTTCACGAAATAGAGGAATTCGCGTTATCCCTTCATGAGAAGAGCGCGACGGCGCCGTTCGTTCGATCGAAGAGCAAGAGTTCTGATAAAGCGTCGATGCTTAAAGGACCCTCATAAGGTCTCTCTCGCTTTTCAACGTTCGTTATACGGATAATCGTTCGCGTGTCGACGGGAAATGCGACTCGAGTCAGCTTTAGTGCGTACGTGTGTACGATTTCGGCTGATACTAATAGCCAATTATAGAGGTAAGAAGGATCGACAAGAGATCTTCGAGAAATATAGACGTTTTATGAGACTGCGGTCATTTAAAGATGTAATATATATATATATATATATATATATATATATATATTGTACGTACAAAATAAAAAGGAGCTGGTATCTCGCAATATAATTCCGAAGGGCTTTGAGTGACACGCACGTCGTCATTAATCCCGTTCTACACAAAGCGACTGTTCTGCAGATTTCATGCGCAGTGCGGATTATCGGATGCTTTGTTTGCAGGTAATCCGTCTCGATAAATCGATACGCGGCGTACCTTTGGGGGGTGAACTGGTATTTGACGACACCGCAACGTCTTAATTAAATAACCCGATTATCTCGAGGTGCCATGTACCTAGGAGCACGCATCATGTTACGTCGGTTAGTTTATCTGCATCCTGATAGGACTGATGCTTTTCTAATCGCATGCGGATCTACGCGGAAAATAATACTGCTTTGCCAACTTTTCAGATCGTGCAGATCGCGAAAGGATGAGTTTTCTTTGCGGTATTTATTTATTTTGTTTCCATATTATTATTTACTACTCTCTTAAAGAAATTATTTGCCTCCAATTTCCAAAAATTGTTTTAATTGTTCTTAACATTTCGCGATGCGTTGATTGCGTACCGATCAAAAAGTCGCACGATTTATGATACTTGAAATATCAATGTCGGAAGAATTTGTACTTACGAAAAGTTATTATATTATTATATATATTACAAAAGGTATATAATATATTAAATTTTATCTCTCAAACGTCTATACATTTTGTTGTGACTTTTTGATCACCGCGTGCGTGAACGTAGTGTGCGTAAAATGATACATAAACTTCTTTCGCCAACACGCCGACGATAAGAACCTAACACAAGCGTGTGAAGTTACTGCGTCTTCCAGAACGGATTATTGGAGGCGATGAGCTCCGTCTCGGATAATCCTGCAATAACATCGGCAAACGTTCGGTTAAGTATTTTTCTCCTCCACGTGTGCTCGCCGCGTTACCGTCGACTCCGCTGAAACGTGAGTTTATCTCGGAGGATCCTGAGAGCATCCCGGGAACCCAAAAAGTTTCCGGGTATAGGGGGGGGAGGGAGATCCGATGAGTCGAGCGATTCTCCACGAGCTTTAGCGTATGAATCGCGAATGCGAGAATGCGTATATTCTAGAGAACTCGAGGATCCAGGAATCCTGAAATACTCAGGAGTCTCTGGACGTGGAGAGGCGCGCTATTTTCACTCCACGGCGTGTTCTTCGTGTTTCCATGGCGGCATCGAGAGAACGTGAGTATATATATTTCCGTGACGCTTGTGGAATATATCTGTGCTTGTGGAGACTGCAAAAGAGGAGGTGAATGTGGTGATCGTGCGTGTGGACGCGTTCACACATAACCGGACACACTCGATCGTTTCGACTCGCTGCCTGCACTTGTGACGTCTCTTCTCCCGTTATCCGCGCGCTCAAAAAATCTCTCCAAAAAACGGATACGCAACGGCGTCTGTCTCTCACTTGAGAGTTACAGACCTGGTTATAGACGCTTAGAGATTTTTAAAAAATTAATTCACGTGGAAATCAAAATTCGCACTTTAAGAAAATTATCTTCATCTTGCGCCTATTGCGATCAGCTTTAGTTATTTATGTTTTCTCATTGTTCTTTGCACCATTATCTTTGTTCCTCTTTCTCTAATTGTAAGTCTAGTACATGTCAATAATTCGAATTGTCACACAAGAGGACGTCACCGGCCGCGATCAGCAAAATTCATTAGATTCTCCTCCAGGACACTGACACCCGAACATTGCACGAAACAAAACCCACAACCACCCACCGCACCGAAGGGTCCGAGAGTTTCGAGGTCTTGCAGATCGAACATTTCAGAATTTGATGCCAGAGTCCGAAATCGGCAAGGATCCTACGAATCGAGGAGTTCAGGAACCAAGACGAATATCGTCAAGTCTTGAAGATCCCGGACTTCTTAAATTTTTGGATCTTAGAATCTTGGATCTTAGAGATTCAGCGAGCACTGGATCACACCTGGATTCAGGACTGACCGTCGAGAATTCTCAGGCTTGACGCGATGGATCCCCAGGCTCGCAGAATCTTCAGGATCTAAGGCGCTTCGCGGCTAAAACACGACTGGCGCTGGTTCGTGCACGAAGGGCATGTAGATGCTGTTGGGTTTTCCAGGTTCGATGCCGAGCGTGCCGGTCGGCCTCTCTTATCACGAGATGTTCGCCGTGTCGCTTAACAGCCCGGCGTTATGGAGATGCCGCGCCTGCGGGAAGCAGGTGACCAATCGTTGGCACCACTTCCACATACACACCGCGCAGCGCTCGCTGTGCCCCTATTGCCCGGCCACCTACAGCAGGATCGACACTCTACGCTCGCACATACGCACCAAGCACAGGGAGATGCTGTTCGCCGGGAAGGGGTCCTTGTAGAGGACGGTGATTGCCCCGCGAAGGAAGCGGCCGCCGCCACTTCCGCCTCCGCGTCTGCTCTACGAGCGCCCGATCGCGCCTTTCTTCGGCTTCGGGTTACCCTGACCCCCGTCCCTCGGGTCGTCGGGATACCGGGGACCGAAATAGTGAGGCGTTCTCGAGAGGAGAGCGCGAGTTCGCGGACAGGGTTAGCGAGTGCTCCACGATTCCGGGATTAAGGGGGACTCCGGAGATTCGTAGATACTGAAATCCGAATGGCCGAGGATATCCTAGAATTACGCGATAAGAGTTTTGGAACGACAGACCATTCGATCGGATTTCAGCATTTAAGAATCTGGGGGTCTCTCGGAGATTCGAGCGTTCTTCTTCCTGGGAGGAAAGTGCCGGAAAGAGTGCTACCCCGAGTTTTCCGGCGAAAGCCGGACCAGCGATCGGCGCGACGGTGTAATTCGCGGGGCGAATCCGTTCGACCAATGGCCTCATTAGCGATAATTATTTTGCCGGTTAATTCGTTCGCCGCGTCTTCGGACGAGCCGCCCGGCCGCTGTGGGATGGTACGGGGAGGGGGGGGAGACGGGAGAAGGACGGTTATCGATCATACCGCGCCCTCGAAACTTCCGTCACATCTCGTGAGAGCCGGCGGACGGGCGCGGGGCGGGCGGACGGACAGAGAAATAAATAGGGCAAGGGAATCTATCGACGACGTGCTCACGCGCTGACAGTCGCGGGCGGGTATGGCTGGCACGAAGTCAGAATTTTGCGAGGACAATCGATCGATAGGTAACGGCTTCGAATAGTTTTCGCGAAGACGGTGAGCTGCGTCTTGTTCGGTTCTCTCTCTCTCTCTCACTCTCTCTCGTCGGGGCGGACCGCGAGAAACGAAGAGGGGGGATGCGGGTTTTAAACATTGTAACAATATCACGTACGCAAACGTCTCTTTCCGATATACATTTCCTAAACTTTACGCGAAGATTTGCTACATGTTTGAAGTTCGATGTATACATTTATCCGGACATTTGAGAGACGGTTTCTTTTTTTTATTTCTTTATCGAACGCGTTTATTTTTATATAAGGCACATTTCTTTCATAGATCACGTAGTTATCGCGTAGCAAAGTCGAAAAATTGGAAACGTTTCGTAATCGCGTATCGGGACGATAAACTGTATTATTACAATTTACATTGCGTTCGCTAAAATCTTTCGTAGAATGCCGGTTTCTGATGGTCCGCTTCCGGAGACGTTACGCAACATATTACACGCATTGTCACATCGTTGTTGGTCAGTGTACGTGTAGTCCAGTCACTATGTACAAAAAAACGGATTATAAAAGACATAATTCTGACCCAGGATTTTTCTTTTGGGGGGTGTTGGGGGGCTCAAGAAAAGCTTAATCTCAAGTTTTCGACCTCTGTTTCCCGCTTGCTTTTTTTACGGGAGTAAAAAATGTGAAAAAATGGTTTTTCCGCGATAACTCGGTTTCTAATAAAGTTACAAGGTCGAATCGGAGCTCATTTTAAAGCTTTTTTTACGCTCTACAAATTATGTCGTATGACATTTTTACGTATGATCGATTGTTTTCGAGACATCGAACGAGAAAGGGAAATAAAAAAGTATGAGAGAGATATATTTAGTTTTTTCTTTTTACTCATTATTGTCGTCCGAACTTGCAAAAATGCTTCAAATAAAACTTGTAGAGCGTAAAAAAACCTACAATTTTTATTTGTTATTTATTTTATTTCGTTGAAAATTACGCCTTGTAGAGCGCCTCAAAGTGGAGAGTCGTCGTCATCGCGTTAGCGGCGCGTTGGTTACGTCGATACGCGGCACCGAACGCTTTCGCTAAGATTTCCGACTTCATTGACGCAAATAAGTAACATAATAGGTGTTTTTTATAGGATTTTTCCCGCTCTACAAGTTACGTTCAGTGATATTTTGGCGTACGATCGATAGTTTTCGAGATATCGAAAGAGAAAAGGAAAAATTGAGCATTTTTGTTCGTTTTTTTCTATTTTATCGTTTTTCGCACACGAATCTGTATAAACGCTTCAAATAAAACTTGCACAGCAATAAAAATCGTAAAATGTTCTTATTTATTACTTTAATTTCGTTGAAAATTCCATACCGCACTACGCCTTAAAGTTGCAAATAAATCTTGCAAAGCCTGAAATTATTGTAGCTATTTTGAAACCGTCAAGTTTTCTTAATTACACTTACCGTTTCATTGAAGAATACATGAAAGCGTGCAGTTTTATATCTAAGTGACAATATTTGTGAAGTAAGTTTATAAGAAAGAAATACTTTATCGCTGACGCGATGGCGACGACTCTCCACTTTGAGGTGCTCTACAAGGCGTAATTTTCAACGAAATGAAATGAATAACAAATAAAAATTGTAGGTTTTTTTACGCTCTATAAGTTTCATTTGAAGCAGTTTTGCAATTTCGGACGACAATAATGAGTAAAGAGAAAAAACTAAATATCTCTCATACTTTTTTATTTCCCTTTCTCGTTCCATGTCTCGAAAACAATCGATCATACGTAAAAATGTCATACGACATAATTTGTAGAGCGTAAAAAAAACTTCAAAATGAGCTCCGATTCGACCTTGTAACTTTATTAGAAACCGAATTATCGCGGAAAAACCATTTTTCACATTTTTTACTCCCGTAAAAAAAGCAAGCGGGAAACAAAGGTCGAAAACTTGAGATTAAGCTTTTTTTGATCCCCCCAACACCCTCCAAAAGAAAAATCCTGGGTCAGAATTATGTCTTTTTTAAATGTACATAGTGACTGGACTAGTGTTCTGTTTCGTTAATTGATTTCGATCGAATCGTCTCTACGTTTGTCGATGATTATTCGGAAAACGAGGAGAGGTGTAGAAGAGCGGAGGGGGGGAAAAAAAAGAGAAATGCACAAGAGAAATGCGTGGCACGCGAAGGCCCACGCTTTCTAGGTAAGATAAAACGGTCTAATTAGTATGCAATGGAGAAGGCTGAAACGCGCGCTGTGATTTTTGAACACCGAAAAATGAAATTTTTCAAAGGGTACTACGAATTATCGCGATATAGTGATCATTATCATTGTTACAAAGAGGATCTTGTTAATCGTAATATTATTTCGCTACGCGCGATCATTATAACGATCATTTCTCATGATTAATTCGCGTTACGAAACGCAAGCGATTTACGTGTGGGTGAACGAGAATGAGAGGAAGAAAGTAAGAGAGAAGATATACGTAGATTAACGCTGTCGATCCTCGGTAAATGAAGACGAACTAAATTTTATTTCTATTTATTTAATTAATTTTGTATTAATTTTTAACTTTGTGGATTGCAGAAAATCCCGTGGACAATTTTGGCATCGTTAAAAAAATCTTTGCATAAATATTGTTTTTAGATTATACATATATTTTGCTTTTATATTTCGACTTACTTAAGTTCTTGCCGTGAAAGGGGTTTGCTAAACGATAGTTAATAAATAAGGCGGTTAATTAATCAGAAAATTAAGGAATTGAGTATTCCCATTGCAGAGTTCAAGTATTCGGGAAATTAAGTTGAATTAATTCCTCGATAAGTGGGCAATTTGACGACGTCGCGAGGACCGAGGATGGCAGCGAGCGAAACGCGCGACGGACGTTCTGCGTGTCCGCAACAGTATTATACGTGCGTACGCGCGGAAGAGTACGTTCCGTATATAATTCGGCGATGGTTAACTGTCACGAGTGTCGACGCGATGTCCCGCGGAAAATTGCGGTGCGTGGCGGAAATGCGGAGCATCGTCGCCGTCGGCATCGAGCCCTCAGTTTCCGGTACAGCCGTAAGTATGGAGTTGCCTGAGCTCTCACATAGTTTATCTGTTGCGCGGCTAACGGCTACGCGCGAGCGCCGAAACTCACGCTGCGCGCTGGCACATTGACAAGAGCGATCTTCGATCAAAACGACACCGGACGTCGTCCCTCGAGCTTCTGTCAGGCGGTTCGATAACCGCCGTTATCGCAGCGGCGCGGCGCTCCGATAAGGAGAAGAGAATAAAGTCGGAGGTCTTCAAACTTCGCGACATGACTCCCGAAAACGGAAAAATTTTGCGAACAGATAATTCCTTTTGGATTATGAAAGCTTCGAACCTCGTTATTGCAATTATTGAGCCAACTTGTCATTAAACTCTCTGTGAAACTTGAATATTTTAAATCTTTTGATCATTTAAGTGCTTTGTACGCGTGAGACGGAATACGCGGTGATAATGAAAAATTATAATGCGCTCCGAATCACGCGATCCTTTTGGGAGTAACGTTGCGCTGTTTGACGGTAACCTCCGTCTTAGATCACTATCCGCGAAACGACGTCTCTCGAGATCACCTCGGATATACCCGAACATTTCTTTTTGGACCAATACTCCTCATGTAATGGACGGTTGTAACCGCTGTCGAGGCTCGCAAAGTACCTAAGCAAACCTCACGATGGGATGAGAGTTTTTGACCGTGTGGTTCCTAAGTTTTACTCATAGCAAGCCAAGTCACAATGGGAGTTATATATGTGATACAATATATATATTATATATATATATAAATATGTTAGGGGCGATATACCCTAAGGTCAATACAATTTACAGGGACGGACTGGCCCGATATCTCGTGGAAAGTGAAGACGCGATATTTATTCGGATCGCAATGATCCACAAGTGTACGCGAGGCTTGAGAAGTTATCGATAGCGGGAATCAAGTATATCTGATACAGATATAGCAAGTATTTTACTGGACGTTAATTTTAACTCTTTGATCTTGATTGATCGTGTAGTTAAATGCTCGCCCTGTGTCAGCCAGTCCGTCTGTGTCGATTTACGTGTCGCGTGTAACTAATATTCGCGAGTCGCGAGCTCTGCGAGATGGAATCGCGCGGCATCTACGTTTTGTCGTTCGGGACGCGATTCTGGCCGCATAAGACGCACAAGTCGCTCCAGTCTCGAATCTTTATTGTAAAATTTTATTATGTAAATATTATCGGGAACGGACGGGGGAGTAGCGATCGCGAGGCTACCGTTCCCCCTACCTCTTTCTCTCTTTCTCTCTTATATAGGGTAATGCGATCGCGTGTGTACGTTAGAAACTTGCTTCAGTATTTTCGGCGGAGTACATAAAAGCGCGTGTATCGGCGGACCGAGTCCGCTCGATTAAACTTTGGCTAGTCGTACGAGAGTGAACTCGCACGTTACGCTTCCTCGAGCGCACCTCTAACGATCGTAGCTTTAGCAACGAGATTTTTTTTTTTCAATCGCACTCTCTTTTTATTATCGTCTTTTTATTTTTATCCTTCGGAGACACATCCCCGAGTCTCGGGGTGGCGCGTAATAGACACTCACGATATATTGTGATAAAGGCGGACGATGGACCGCGCGGTTTCCCGTTTCCAGGGAGAAACGATTTAGGGATCGACTCGAGAGCGTTATCGTCGTCGTCGCCACCGCTGCTGTATTAATCTCGTGCGGTTAACTGAAAGTTGAATTGGATTTTGAACGAGTTAAATCGTCGAGAGGGAGATTCGACGCGGACGCGCACTTTTCCAATCGCGGGCTCGTCGCGCGGAACCTGCAGCGCGCGCGATTTAAAAAGTCCCATGTCTGACCAAATTACCGGGTCTGAGCTGTTCGAGGCGAGATCGTCCGCTTTCGTATCAACGGGGGAGGGCGGGGGGGGGGAGGGGGGACGCGAATGGATGGAAAGGGGTTCGCGCGCGCTCGCTGTCGTACCATTGTAAATAGGAGGACCCGCGGCCGTGAGACTGGAGTGGTGTCATCTCGGTGATACGTCCAAATGGAAATGTGACGTTTCCTCCGATCAGCGCAGATACGTCATGCACGTCGATCCCATCGGAATCCTCCACACGACCAAAACGGAGCCGAGCGTATACATATAGGCATACACTCTCGCATACATATATTTACATAACACATATACGTGGGATAGCTGTATATGGACGTGCACCGGGGTGACATATGTCCCAAGAAGTGCGTACCGATGGCGCGCGGATTTTCAGCCGGAAATACTCCCGACGCGCGAGTCTGAGAATGCGAGCCTTTGACACGGATATTCCGAGACGTGAAAAGTATTTTTTATCCAGTTTTTTATTCTCGCTCGTCCTTTTATGCAATTTTATTTCCGATCGTCTATTTGAGAGCCTTCTTTTTAATATTCTTTTGAATTAAAGCGATCTCTAAAGACCTTCTATAAGAAATCGTCTGCAACGATCGGTATGCACTTTTGGGGAAACATCTCGTGCACGCGTCCCCGCGTTGGTGGTCCGGTGTAGTGGAAATCGGGACTTCGAGTACGTTTAATTTGCTCAGGCTGCCGCCAGACTTCCAAGGCGATCGATCGATCCACTGCGCGAGGTGCCGCGAGGTAAATATTAGCCTCGTCGAGTATGCAGCGACAATTGCAGCCGGATGCATCACTAACGCAGCTTCTCGCTTCCTTCTGATGCCAGCAGCAGCAGCAGCAGCAGCAGCAATCGATTGCGACGTCGAATGCGACAGCGGTTGCTTTCTGACTTCCGCTTTTTGCGCTCGCGCGCGCGTTTCTCAGCTTCGAATGATTCCTTTTAGACTTAGACAACGATTTACGGAGACTCGAGCATCCGAGAGAGAAAAGAAAGAGAGATCTCCGATTCCGAGATGTCGCAACTTTGAACAATGGGTTGCGAAATCCTACGATATGAAGACGTAAGAAATTTCTTACGTAAAGAAGCGCTTGGAACGGAGATCTTCGATTTCAAATCTTTGGATGCTGAGCGAGACTTTGGCCCGGTTGCATCAACGTTGATTGGGGTCAATTCCTAATTAATCAATCGTCCTCCTTTTGTGTTACAGATTGTATAATAATAATATTAATAATAATAATAATAATAGAAGGGACAGTTACTACTAAACTAGGATTAACTAATCGACGCACATTTGTCGGTGCAACTTAGTGTTTATCTCTTATCTCCGCTTGGATTCTCGACTCGTTATAGGCTGTACAATTTTCGCGCCGATTCGTCACGACGGTCACGTTCGCAGGTCGTCATGACGAATCGTCTCAGTGCACAAAGAGATTTCGCGAGTCCGTTTGCACTCGCGATCGCGGAGCGTAACGATCGAGGGTGGCCTATACCGCCCGTTCTCTCAACGACTACTTGTAATAAAACGCTACAGTTCCTAGACGGCGAAAGCGATCTCCCGCACCCGACCACCGACGACGACGACCCAACCGAATTATCGCCCTCGATACCAAATGTTCCTTAAGTTGCGTCTTTGCGAAAATACTCCTGTAAATAGTCAACGTCTACGATAACTGAAACGCGTGCGGATTGTATGCGAGGATGGTCGCAATCGAAATGTGATAAGATGTACGAGATAAAAGGGGTGCGCGCGCGCAGCGTGCTCCATCGATCACCAGGATAAAAGTTCCAAAGTGTGCTAAGCTCGAGAGGATTTAGGTTTTATCACTCGACGCACACGATTGTTGACGCGACCGTGGGTTTGATGATCAGCGACAGAGAAGGAACGGTATTTGGTAAAAAAAAGCTAAACTATCTTACGTTAGAGAGAGAAATTTGAGTTCCTCCGATCCAAAGATTTTGGAATTCTTCCATACTTCTTGCAGCTGTACGCAAAATCGTTAACTATGTGTTATCTCATCTGTCGCGCGTGAAATTCACGAGACGCGACTCGTGCTTAGTAAATTTTTGGAACCCAAGTGGGCTAAAGCGTATTCTCGTCGCGAACGGTTAGAACCGAATGCCAGTTATTGCGCGCACACACACACACACACACACACACTCGATGTAACTGTATAAATATCGATATCAATCTGTCAGTCTCGTGTCTCTTTGATGGTACTTAAATCAAATGGTCCTTCCGGGCCTTTCCGTATTCAGCGGCGCAACGTCGATAATGTTTCTTTCTAAGCGAAGTAAGTTAATGGAAAAAAAAACAGTATACATATATAAATATATAAATCTCTTTTTCTCGTAGCACGTTCCTCCTTTTGGCCCGTCGTGCGACTCGAGCACGAATCTTTTGTACATAAAAAAAAAAAAACGGTGCGAGTCGCGGATGCGAAGCGCGAAAAGGTAACGATTAATTAATTGACACTCTTGTCTCTGGTCGCAAGCCGACCTTGCGTATAAACTCTCATTGCTCGTTTATATGCGATGTATTTTTGTGAACAGTATTGAAAGTGCTACCGCGTTGTACAGTTATTACATGGTATAAGTGTACTAATGATGTACCTATAATGTACATAGATATATTTAATTAAAGTGAATATGAATTTGTGTAAACCCCGGGTGTTTGTCCCCCTCCCCCCTCTCTCTTTATTTATCTGTCTATTTGTCTTTACATCCCCATATTTCCGGTCCGAGCGCCCCTGGATTTTGAAGCTACTTGTCGCACGCTCTCTCGAATGCAATTTGCGCTTATTAATGTCATTTGTCTCGCCCGCGCCTAGTTAACTTGCCGGTAATTCGGTTTCGAGACGCCAAGTAAATTCGTCGCGTTAACTTACCGAAAATTTAGAGACCCGGTTCGCGCGCAAGGTAAACGCGGATTAAATTTCTTAAGGAGACGCCTGGCTCGTGAATTCGTCTCGTTATCTCGATACGTTGCCAGCGATAAGGTCGTATTAACGCGCGACTGCGCGTTTCTGCATTTAGCGCTTACGTAATTTTACCATGGGACGTAATTATCACGCAAGGCGAATCCGAAGGAACCTGCCGACAGATAACACGCATGCAAAAAAAAAACGGAAACTGAACAGGCGACGAGAGAGAATGGTGAGAGATACTCGGAAAAAATCAACCGCGTTTGCTTCAAAGGAAGCATACACGAAAAGAGCTCGTTCGACGCAGTCCTAAAGAAAACGGATAAATCAATAAAAGTCGATACGAATTTTATTCTGCAAAATTGTGCAGATCGGAAGCGACGGCCAGAAACTCGCGACGCCTTCTCCCGCAATTCAGAGATCATGAAATCAATATCGCGGAATACATTTCTATCAGTCGCCCGTTAATCCAACCATTTTTGCAGCGCGGCGGCACAAAGGGACCGCCAATCGGACTTGCACGTCGGGATCGCTTTAAAGCGGGCATTGTTCGGTCGCAGATGGGATTGACGTTTCGGTGCGATCGCTCAAAGGCGTCCGCGGTACCGTATAGTCGCGATTGCGCGAGTCCGCGTTTACCGCACACGCGCTACTTTTCCGATACGAGAAACGCAAGACCACGTCGGCGTTTGACATTTGAAATTCCGCCGCGCGATAGCGAACGGAATTATGCCAGGGCGATTTCGCGCACGCGAGGGCGAGAAAAATAGGTACGTGCGCTCTCTTTCTCTTTCCCTGAACGCGCGGCACTCTTTCGCGCGAGGTCTCTCGCTGGAGTCTCCGCGCTGGTTCTTCCTCTCTCTCGCCGCCTTCCCTTGACTTTGCATTACAGCGCACGTGACTCGGAAGTGAAATGATCGACGGTGCACCCCTTTTACATGTGTCTCACGCGAATTTGCAATTTTTCGCGCGTGCGTAATAGCGAAAGTAAAGTAAAGCCGCGAACGCGCATCTCCGACCTTCTGTGAATCGCACGTTTAGAGAACTGTTCGGCTGGATTATCTGAAATGTTAACGGCACTTAAAATCAACGTAATACATGATGTATCAGTTCTCGTCTTCGAACATTTTTGATTCGCGATGTCGGAGCAATGGGCTTTCTACTGAGAATCCTTTTAAAATATTTTAAAACACAATTTAAAAAAGAACTCATTAATGAAGTGTATTCAAATTTATTTCTAGGACGAAGGATGTTATATAATAATGAAACGACATTTAATGATACCTTAATGATATAATAACATTAATAATAAAATAAAATAAGTTGATATTTTAATGACATTTAAATGCTATTTGTATAACAGCTGTAGAAGATAATACGCGTGATTATCAAAACTTATCAAAAATATATTTTTAATACAAAATTATCATGTTTTATAACTTTTTGATAAAGCAATGAAGCTTATATAATCCATACAATTAGAAAAAACAGAATTCTCTCATAGTCAGTGTAATAATAGCTTTATTTCTAATACACACAGTTAAGAAAATGTATTTTAAACAGCGGAACAAAACCAAATTTAATCGAATGAGTGCGAATGATTAACAGACGGTCTATCAACCCTATGTAATTTTCACAGTGAACAATCCTTTCAGCAGATAAATATTTTTTCGTACGAAGATTTATTCGCATTTTCATCAACGCCCCGAACAGTTCGTAGACAGAATGAGACACTCTGATCCCAAAACGCGTCCTTTCAGTTATTTCAGGTTACAAGACAATTTCCATAAAAAGGGAGGGAATAGGGTTGGCACGATCAACGAAAATCCCTAGGTAACTCAAATTAAACTTTCTATCGAGTGTTTACACTTGCATTTTTACTGGCGATAAAGCCGTAATTGTGTCCACGATACTAGAAATCGCTCCGAGATCTCGGACCGAGAAAAAATTGACCAATCATATTTAAATAATTCGGCAATTGATCAATGCGATTGGTTAATTCTTTCTTCGTCCGAGATCTCGGAGCGATTTCTAGCAATCGTAGACACAAAGGCTTTAGTCGACTGGCGTGGATTGTCGCCAGTCGCCACTAATCATTGCGTGTGTAAACCGGCCTTTACATGCTTTCGGCGCGCGCGAGTGATTCGCCTCGCAAGGTGGTGAGAGCCATGAACATCATGCAATGCATGGTTGCGCGTAGTGACCAGTGGGTACGTGGGGTGCGTGGAACACTGTATTGTATAGTGTGTCAGATTAGATTGATACATTTGGTTCTCGGGAAAAGACTATGGTCAAGGACTTTTATGTATCTCTGTCCCTGAGAAAAAATTTGATTCGCGCGATAGAATGGCCAAGTTAACATTCGAAACTTTTTTTCATTTCATTCGCGCTTGTCTCGTTATCGCAGCACGATACATTCAAGTCATATTACGTACAACGGCGTATTATACAATGCCCACACATTCATCGGTACAAACATCCGCCGTCCAAGAGCACGATAGGACAAAAAGCGAAGCGGTAATAAGAATATTGCGTAAACGAATACTACAAAATAATACGTTGCAGAAGTTGGATGTGCCATGCGAGCCAGAGAAGTTATTCGAGAAAGACATGGATAACAAGTTGCCACTGAAAAAGAGATTGAAGGCTCGCGCCATGATGTCAACGGCATATGAAAAGGTACCCATCAAGACGGAAAAATAGGCGGTAATAAGTAAATTGTATATGACGATCAAATATTGCGTAAACGAGTACTACAAAATAATACGTTGCAGAAGCTGGATGTGCCATGCGAGCCAGAGAAGTTATTCGAGAAAGACATGGAGAACAAGTTGCTTGTTGCTCATGCCGCGATGTCAATGGCATATGAAAAGGTATCCGGCCATCAAGACGAAAAAATGGATAACTATCCTGGAATTTCCACGATGTCCGTAGCAACCTTCGAAACGATAGATGGTACACAGGAACGTCCCGCGCAAATCATTAAATCATCATACGAATTATCTAGTGAAGAGGATAATCCACACGGCAGCTATCATTTCAACTCGAATATAGTGCGACGGGATTACCACAAAGATATGCACATTTCTAATACGCATAATCTTGCGAAAGAAAGTACAAGAAATCACGAGCGTCAGTTTCGACCGAACGGTGATCAGCCTAACGCAGTGTGCCTAGAAAGTTGTCAGGACAGGACACCTGCGCAGCGGAGAGACGTCACGAATCCAACATCTCTGAAACGTATAGCAACGGAGGCGATCGAGCAGAATAGCGCGTGTAGAAAGGCGAAGAAAACGCAGTCGTCTATTAGACAAACGAGAATCTCAAAAACAAACGTTCCTAAGGTAAATTATTGTTACATCGATGTTGATCCAGAATGGAATCCGTCCGGTGAGTCAATACGAAGACGTAAGAAGCCTAGTCGACGATCAATACTATTTCATTAAGAGAAGTCGTTGCTGTAAAAATGAAAGAGAAAAAGGAAGCAACCTGTATAGAGGACAAATGTGTTCTTCAAGCTGTGGCACTGTAAATCTGTAAATATCTGTACAAAGTGGAAACGAAAACGACTCTTCCTATAGGAAGATTTAGAGATAGATCGTTCAGCAGCGTTCAGCAGTGTTCAAGATTAGCGTCAGCGGTCAGCGAAGAGTTACATTAGCTATATAGAAGACTTCTGCATAAAATATTTTTAATACGAAAATATATATAGATATATTTAGGGTCTCTAGGAACCACCTAAAACGCGGGCATGACCACTCTCTCATCCTTCTCTCTGGTGCGCGCGCGCGTGTGAGTGTGAGTGTGTGTGTGTGTGTGTGTGCGTATGCGTGTGTGGCCCCACCCACCATCCGATTTTCGGGTGAGCAACTTCTTCATTCTGACATCAGAATCTCGTCCGCCAGATGACGCCAGTTCGCTGGATGCACAATTCACGTATTTTCGGGTTCGGGCTCCAATTTGTTTTCCTGCTCCGCTCCAGCTGAGAACGATTCTCAATTGCGGCTCGTTTATTCGATAAGTCCAGAATTGTTATCGGGAATTTTCTCTGTGATTGATCGCGATCAATCACGATTCATCAGCTCGCGATGAGAGGGCAAGAACTGAAGGCGATAATATGGAGCAAGGTGGATGGCAAGCTGGAGATCCTGAATCAAGTGCTGTTGCCGGAAAACACTCGCTACATCCAGGTCAAAAACGTCAAGGATGGCTGGCAGGTAATCAACAAGATGCAGGTAAGCTTATCATCCAGTTATGAACGTCTTTCTCCAAGTTTGTTAATAATAAACTGCTCAATATGACGATGAAATTCCATGTCTGTGATAAACTGTTCAATGTGACGATAAAATTCCGTGTCTGTGAAAAAATATCTCAAATTATGTCCTTTTCTCGATATTTATTACTGTACGTCAACTCTACCTTCTGTACACTTCGTCAGCTTGACGGCAAACAATATTGTACGATCGAGAAAGTATAATAGGATGTAGATAGAATCTTCAACGAGCTATTTACATAGGTATATAGTTTGATGATTGTGTGTACAGGTACGAGGCGCGCCAGCTATAGCTATCGTGGGCAGCCTCAGCCTGGCTGTGCAGATCCTTCAAGATCCCGACATCTACGAGGACAAGAAAGCTCTTTGTCAAACTATCGAGGATAACCTGCGCTACCTACTAACGGCACGTCCCACCGCGGTCAACATGAAAACGGCAGCCGACGAGCTCATAAGCCTGGCACATGATCTCACTAAGGATGCCTCGTGCACGCTGTCCCAGATGAGAGACAAGTACACTCTTTTGGCTCTTTGCTTTCATAGAAGGATACGAGCGGCCTGATTTACAGTCTCTTGAAAATTGTAGATTCATAGACCATATAGATGAGATGCTGAAGATAGATGTGGCGAACAACAAAGCGATCGGGAATTTTGGAGCGCGCGACATTCTGCGCAATTTGCCCGAGGGGAGTTTTATCAAGGTTTTAACCCACTGCAATACCGGCAGTCTCGCCACTGCAGGATACGGCACTGCTTTAGGCGTCATCAGATCTCTCGAGGAGATGGGAAGGCTCGGTAAAATAAATATAGCCTGTTTTCGACAGTGTTATCTTGGCCGGGCGAGTAAGATACGTTTCTCGATCGTTATCTATTTGTTCTAGGACATGTCTATTGTACCGAGACCAGACCGTACAATCAGGGCGCCCGTTTGACTGCCTACGAACTGGTGCATGACCACATACCGGCAACTCTGATCTGCGACGACATGGTCGCTGCGTTAATGAAAACGAAACAGCTCGCCGCGGTTGTTGTCGGCGCGGACAGGATCGCCATGAACGGCGACACCGCGAACAAAATTGGAACTTATCAGGTAACTTATCAGTCACGAGTATATGATGTCTTAATTCGTAAGTATCACAGATAGCGTCGTAAACAATAATGAATGAAGGTAATAATTGTTCTAAAGATAGCCCCGGTTTATTATCTTCAAGAGAATATTGGAATACCGGTATCTTCAAAGTCATCAGTATGTACATACTTACGTAATTATATATCTATATTGATTACAGATTGCGATTCTCGCCAAGTATCACAATGTCCCTTTCTACGTGGCTGCACCACTGACGTCCGTGGACTTCCAAATGCCCGACGGTGACGGCATAGTCATCGAAGAGCGACCCGCACGAGAGATGACCGAGATAAACAACCAGAGCATCGCGGCACATGGCATAATGTGTTGGAATCCGGCGTTTGACGTGACCCCGGCGAGTTTAATCACCGGAATAATTACGGAAATCGGCGTTTTCAAGCCGTCAGAATTGATTAATGCGAAAGAGAAACGTATCTCCAAAGAAAATGTCCTTTCGTAGACATATATGCGTCCGCGAGCATTTATGTGTATTTATCAATTATGTGTATATTACAAATTGTAAATTTCGAGATGCATGACTGGTTTAATTTAATATCTTGCGAACAGTGCCATGAAAAATACAATACTTGTATAATATAAGAGCTCAGGAAATTCAATTTTGTATTGAACTGTATTAATTTTGTATTAAGTCTTTTATTGAAATTGTAAGGATGTACAATATATGAACGTTATTGTTATATTATGGCAATGGCATTCCATATTGCTGCGCCAAGTCATTTCTAAAGATTTATAATCTATCGAATAAACTTTTTATCCGTTTTCGTGGATATCGTCACATAACAATAAGCGTACGGTTTATGTTATTAAATAATATTGCGACATTCGAAGTTTTACTATTACTTTGTTATAAGCTGTAGGGATAATCGGGTGAACGCCTCGACCCTCGCTTTTAATAACTCTAGATTTTTACATTCGCAAAAGAGTTTTTGAGTCCCCAAAATCCAGCAGCTCGACACTTTTCAAAATTCTTTCGACGTAAATCTCAGCTATATCAAAGTGTCCACGAGCGCGTCGGCCGATATATCGATACGCCTGCACAACGCCCGCGAGCTGCTAGGTTTCCTGTGGGAAAGCACGGGATTCTATTTTCGCCGTCGAAAGACGCGCGCGGTACGCCTCGTCCGCCGCGGGTTTCCGCGGCGTGCGGTGCTTCAGTACCGCCAGCCTCGCCGCTCCGCGCGGAACTTGGACTCCCGGAATAGTTTCGTAGCACTGTGAAGGAGCGTTTTTCGCCTCGCTAGTCGAAATCGGGGTGACCGATCTGGTGCCCGAACCAGGCAGGACGGGAGCGAAATCGAGATTTCCAGCGGGATTCTCTCGACCGATCGGCCGGAGGCAGGTTTCTCGTTCCCCGATGGAGGTGGACACGGAGAACAACGTCGGGATGGACGGGACGGACGCGCTGATGAGGCCTGACGACGGCGGCGGCGTCGTCAACAGTAACGTCAACGACGACGATGAGGCGCCCACCGTCGAGGAGACCTACGAGATCACCACCACCAGGCGCAAAACCATTCGCACCAGTTACAAGATCCAGGAGGTAAGCTGTTTGACGACGTGTATGCACGACGATCGCCGTAACTGTCGAGCATCCGCCGACGCCGCAACGTGGGCGTCTTCGTGGTCGGATACGATTGTACGCGGGGAGATCTCGGCGCGCTCAGAGACGAAAGTGTAAAATTGAATCGGAATAAAAATATATATAATTAACGGAGATTGAAAGAGAATTGACGATTTTCCTTGAAACAAGAATTCCCAGCTCCAGTTCGGTATACACAGAAAAAAAATGAAGTGTCGAATCAACACAATGAGATTATATTGCATATATTGCGTTAAATGAAGAAAACTTGATTGAAGTCATTTACATAGTTCAACCAAGATTTGAAGATAAAACTTGAAATCTTGTAAAAAGATTATAGACTGTTGCGTATACTTATGTGAGTGTTTTGACACTTCTTTTTTTCTGTCTGTAACGCGTTATTTTAAGACAAACGTTGAACCTCCGAGAATTATATTGATAGATCTCGGAATACGGTAGGCGGAATTTGAACGCGAGAATCTGAATGGAACTGAAAGTCTCCCAGATTTGAACTCGGCTAAGTGAGAAAATATATTTTTCTCGGTAGACTGGGTAGATTACGTTATAGATTATAAGGTTTCACGTTGACGCTCGACGCTCATTTTCAGCGAGCAAAAATCTTCAAGTGGTTTTGCTTTGACTCTGGTTTCCCTTCAAAATACGCGAATAAATCTTTCACTTTTTACTCAAGATTTCCGCGGAGGGGAACAATTGATGTCTATAATAATTTTTTTGGTAGCGTCAAAGAAATGGAGAATTGAATTTGTTCAATATCCAGCGTCGTGTCGCTGAATCGTCGTTGATCTCGTCCCGGTACAATCGAAAATAAACTTTGAAGTAGGTACGTAAAATATTAATTACTTTCAAGTAATATCTTCAAGTAGTAATATTTTACAAATACCTACATATATATGAATAAAAAATATTATTTCCGAAGATTTTTGCTCGCTGAAAATGAGCTTCGAGCGTCAACGTCAAAAGGCACCTATACAGACAGAATGAGAGGGGAAAGGATTTTAAACGTTCTCTCGTTCCTCGATATCGAGTATTTGCAATTTATTTCGGCGCGCCGTATATTCTGGATAATATTATTCGTATTGTCTGATGGTTATACCGATAGATTGTCACAGAAGTCGCGATGAGTTAGTAAACTATTCCGGTCGGTGTTTATTATTTATATATATATATATATATAAAGAGAGAGAGAGAGAGAGAGAGAGAGAGAGAGAGAGAGAGAGAGAAGAAGGGAGAGAGAAGCGTGAGTGCGACGCGGCTGCAACGCAAAATTCGTCGAGCAAGTGCGTAAGCGTCGATCGCTACGTAATACGATTTGCCCAAACAGTGCAGGTCCAGCTACTGTTTATTTATCGTTCCGTGCCCACCGCGGCGTGACTCACCGACATATAACCCGTTATTTGGCTCAGACGCGAATAAATTGCGCGAAAATCGCAAAATCATCTTTGCCGCGGTCAATTTCTGCGCGATCCCGTCGCGCAACGATTTTCCGCTCGTCGAAGCGACGACGGATCCTCTCCGTCGCGGCGTCGTCGCGATTGTCGTTCCACGTGAGACAAACGGCCGCGATCCTACGTCATTGTCAGGACGACGATTTTAGAACTGGCAACGAACTCTCTTCGAGCGCAGAAACGACGGCCGGCAACGTAAATCCGTTGAACGAGCCGCGTCGTCCGCGATCGGAACTTCCGATGAACGTATCACGCGTTCGCATTCGTGATTTGCGTTTTTCTGTTGCTGACGCATGTCGCGCGATCTTGTTAAATTGATGCTGTAAAAAAATTATGTTTCGAGAAACAGAAATTTGAGAACTTCCGTTGACTCGCAAAAAGCTCGTGAGAACGTCGAATCTTTCACGGTGTTACAAAAATGAAAACCTTTAATCATCTAGTTAAGAAACCAATACCTTAAATCAAATAACATTTCGTTATTTTTAACTACCATGTGTATCGAAATTTATCATCTTAACCCAAAATAGTATATTGTTTTAACTCCATTAGTTTAATTAACTTAACGATATGTTGAGTAGGAGCAGTGGTGATTTATAGGAATGGTTATTAAAAATGTCCTTAAATTGAGTATAATTTGGCACTATACGAATTTAACAGTGTAGGAAGAATAAACTTCGCGTGGCGAAAATCGACTAAGAAAGAGGAAGACATTGACACCGACGACGTATATTGATTATAATGACTGTTGAAAAGCAAGGCTCAAAGCGTTAAAATGTGACCGACAACTGTCTGCATACCGAAGGGAATTGCAAAATTCTTGGCTTAAGCTCGAATGTCACTTCAACAGCGTGTTCCGCCGAATTAACGAAAGGACTCGTTAAGCGTGAATTATGTGACCCCGATGGTGTTGAACGAACTGGGACTTTCCGGGTAAACAAAGAGGGAAGGCATTACGAACGATAATCTCGAACAATTAGGCGGCAAAGCGATTTTTACGTGAATTAGATCGCGATGGAAGAGATTCCGCGGACGCGCATTTGCGATCGCATCGTAAACTCGACGATTGCTACATCCGCTTGTAAACGCGATTAGCGATCGCGCAAATAAGCTGCTGCCGCGTATTCCGCACATTTAAACGAGAAACGGAGCTTCGTTAAAGCGAAGCGACTAAATTGCAAGTCCACTTTGTCGCGGACGGCACGTGACGGCATAAATTTCACCGGCGATCTGCTTTCGTGAAAGCGACGATATGTTTCCTCCGTCTTGATGAAGACGCTCGCTTTCCGAACACCCTGTTGCAACACGACCGAAGAAATTTAATCCGTGCGCCGCGGCTAATTTTGAATTATTGCCGAGTTCTGCCAACTGCAAACTCCCTTTTGCATATATTTTTACCGTCAAATTTGCAAATAATGGACAATGTAAAATGCATCGCCATACGTTGCATAAACGAAAAATTGTATATACGCAGGAAAATGCTCTTCGCGCACATGCTTCCTTCTTTTTAAAGATAACACTTTATGACGTTGTGATTTTGAACGCAAATAATTGTCACATCTGTTTCTTTCTATTAAGTATTTAATTTAAATGTTCAGTTTAATGTTATGTGAAAAACCTTGGACTCTAATGTTTCCGGATTCAGTCAGTCGGCCAAGGCGATCGAGCAATAATTTCCCGCGAGTAATCCACGATTCTTCGACGATATCGTTCACGGAACGGACGATCATCGAAGACTCGTTTCGACCTCGGTGCTATTTTAAAAGTACGTCAGCGCAACTCCTCGGATCGTTCTATCCTGCAGAAACGGCATCAGAGGCAACGATTTATCGAACAAGTGGCTGGAAATCGTGAATGCGCTACTTTTAAGTCGCGGATGCTGGCGCCGAGTCGCGTCTCTCGCTTTATAAATACAGGAGGAAATCAATGGGTGTTTTTTTTTCACGTTATGAAATCCCACCGAGTTCCGGGCCAACGTTGAATTAATACGGGGAAGACTTGGGCGAAATGAGAGTAAACATAATATAACGACGTATACAGGTGAATACGGCGAATATAGTGTCGACGAAACGGAATGCCGCGAACGGAAAACGCGAATGGACGTTCGCGGGGCTAAAACGATTAAGAATTTTGAATTTCACGATCCGAGCTTAATTGAACGTATACGCACGTTTATTTGACGCTAACGTTTAACGACAACTACGACAAGGGACGACGGCGTCTCGCTCGGCGTGACTCGCCCCGACGACGCATTATAGAAACCGGAGAGACGTTTTAACACCGGCGCGCTGAAGGCAAGCGTAAAGTGAACGAATAAGCAGACGAGTTAGACGAGTTTCTCCGTGGCAGCTGTCGCGCATAACGTTAGCGAAAACGTCAGCAAATCATTCGGGGTCGTAAAACGGAACGGAAATCAATTCGAGCACCGCGCGCGCACGCGCGACGAAGTTCGAGGACGTTTGTTGCTGCAATTAACACTCGAGGCTTGAAGCATTTTTGCTGGATTAAATTTATGCGAGCAAGTTTTCGACTGGGCTAAGTACTTTCTCGCGTATTACACGACGACATAAATTTGTTTGATATTTATGTATATTAAGTTAATATGATTTTGTTAATTTAATGTACATACGAAATTTATCTAAAATTATTATTGGATTATTTAAAGCGACTGAATATCCTAGTCTTCTATAAATTTTAGTATTATTTAGATTAAAAGCTTTTTAGCTCACTCTCTCTCTCTCTCTCATTGAATATCTTGAAAGAAAAAAATTTTCAAGTAGCCAAAAAACCTATCATTAACTTTAAACTTAAGAACGAGACTTATGCATGGTATATAAATTCATTAGAATGACATATTTTTGAACGTCGAATGCTTGTTGCTAAATCCATCCGCGTCTTGTTCACGAACGGCTGACGAAAAGCATGGAGACAGCTCGAAAGCCAGACAGGATTGTAGAAAAAAACGAAAGATAGAAAAGTCAGGGAGAAAGAGAGAGAAAGAGAGGAAACGAGTTGCGTATAAATTCGACGACGTGTTCTCCTAGTCCACGAATTTGTCTCGTAAATTACTCGTCCTGTTTCTGACATTCGATTAATCATCGCAATTCTAAGTTACCCACCCGACCGAACGATAGCAGTATACCGGCAGCTGCTGAATTATTTTCGAGTTGCAGCGCTCCGCGCGATGTGAATGAGCTTTCTGTCTGCTGTGTCTCATGGGAAAGCCGCGGAAAAGAATAAAAATATCTGAAGCGCTTCTAAGTATATCCAGATTTCGACGCTATTCTTTTAGTAAAACCGCATCTGACGCGAGATTAACGGGGACTGGCTGTTGGAAGTTAATGGAACTCTTTTCGCGAAGTGCAGCGCGATAGGTAAGAGATCGAGTGGAAGGATAATCCTTTTTGTCGTACAATGGCAGTAACGCAAATTACACACGCGTTCGATCACGTACCAATAAATATACCGACATCGCGATACCAGTGAAATCGCTGGGCCGGAAAGAGGGTCAATCGCATGCGAAATGTCGCGAGAATTGGTTTCGGGTGGCCATGAGTATAGGTACGCCGAGAAACAAGTTGCCTATATACAGACTGCGCATATGGAGTTGGCATTTAACGCGATTTGTCTGCCAAACGCGCTGTACCTAATGTTTTCGCCGTTTATCGACTTGCCGATAATGAAACGCGACTTGGAACCGCGGCATCCCATTGTGATCTCGGCCTAGCCTGGAGATCACTACGGATACCTGTTGAACACCATTCACGGGTTGAATCCGCATTCACAGTTACACGCCAGCCCCGTTGTTCGCCTCCACTATATGAATACACGCGCGGCCGACTTGCGGGCCTACGAGCTCCGACCCGCTATTGTTAAACGTGCCCGCGATCGTGCCAGTGCAAAACTAGGCGCTCAGATTGCAGGTGTAAGTGGAAACGGGGGCGTTTCTCGTGCGGACGATATCGGCGTTTCATCGCGACGAACACGGTTCGCACCACGCGCGGGCATCGTTTAGCTGCGCCAATCGCTAAAGCCCAAGGGGCTACTTATAGAGAAATAACAATTTTGAGTAATAATGGAAACGATAAAATATATGTGTATCAACGCGAAACTCGTCTGTAAGCAATCGATAAAGTTTTGAAGCAAACGCTCTATATCTGATAAATGATACTCGATCTTTTCTAATTCTTCGTGCCACGATATTGTCGATGATTAAGACGAACGTACAACAGTTCAAGGGTCCAGGGGAAGAATGGCGTTCACGAGAAAGCCGCGGGATTATTTTGATATCATCCGACAGAGATAAGAACGAAGGAGATGGGAAAACGCGCGGGGCGAGTTCGAGCACTCTTGGCACGCGCGCAGCGGGGAACAGCGGCAAAAATTCCTCCTCGCCTTGGGTCATCCGACCTTGCGCCTGCCGAGGCCGTGAGGTGACGGCATTACGGTCCGCGATTAACGGCGCCGATAAAATTCTAGGCATCCGCGCTATCCGGGCTCGGAAGGAAGGGCGGAGACGTGAGCGCGCGGATCCGCGTTCTCCGTCGCGCGATCGAGAGACGCGTCGCGGGATTATCGCGAACGGGTTACCATATGCAGCATCGAACGAGAGGGTGAGAACTCTCCTACGTGTATCGGTTTTGGTATCGAAGATGCTAAAAGCGCCGCTCGCCAGCCGAACGTTTCTCCCCCATATCGCGACGCCGCCGCCAGGATCTATTTATCGAGTTCGCTCCCGATGCGCGATGCAGCTGTGACACCTCGTTTTCTCGCGTTTGCGAACCGGCGCGGGTTGAGTGCTTCCGAAAATATTTCACTCGGTCGACGCGCCGACCGCGACGCGGCCGTCGTCGGCTTTTCGACGTACTGTACTTAAAATCTCGGCGAGTGTGCGTCGGGCGACGGAGATCCTCGCGGGGTAGGTATCAGACAGGCGAATTCGGTTCCGGGTGCAACAGGTCGAGACGAGGCGAACCCTGCAAATCTCCTCGTCGCGGCTTATAAATAACCCGCGACGGTGACGTAGGGCCGCGGCACATTTGGCGATCGACGTCAGAGTTGTGCCGCGAGCGAGCGCACATGTGTGTGCGGCGTTATAAATTGGTTTTACACTTACGGTCGATTTATTTCTGAAGCGAAATAGCCGAGCGAATTGACGACGATCGCGCGAAATTTTTAGTGCCTTTGGATTTTTTAAATCGCGAATCGTGATTCTTTCTTAAGCTTTTCTAAATTTTCTAAATTGATCGAAGCTGCTTTCTCCGAGATTTATCTCGACTTTTAACTCGGGTATCAGACATCGGGATTGTCGAGTGTTTGTTGAGAGACGCCTTAGGATCGCGGAAAAGGGCGCGCGGATTCGTTGAACTCGCCTGTCGGATAGAGGAGAGTATAATTCTGAATGAAATGCGCCACTTGGCAAAGAACGGTTACGACGCAACGCGCGCTAAATGGATACGTGTACGAACAGAGTTGCTACGTCGCGACATAACGTGACACGTCGTAACGCCAAGAACCAAGTTAACTCGCTATGCTCTCATGAATACTTCGTGCGAAGCACGATATCTCTTCCTAATTTGTTCCGTCATTCGTATACAGAAATCTAACTTCGTTTACTAATTAGTCAAATGTGTTATTTGTGTGAAGACTACAACGGCAATGACAAAATAAAAATCTTGAAATTATTTACTTCCAGAATTCGCAAATAATTCGCACCTGATTCCCTGAATATTAATATTTCTTGAAGTCTCTTAGAGATCTTTAAATTCTCTTCTCATCTATCTTTTTACCTTTGACGCTATATCGATCAGATATAATCTGAAATCCAGATTAAGTTCTATGAAATGTCGTTGTACTTACCTCATCGATTATTATGTTAGCGTATATCGTCATCCGACGCTAATATGTCCCTTGTCAATCCCTCGAGCGGACATTTGGCAGTCGCGCCGACAAACCTGTTTTTCGGCGAGATGGACCGAATATTTTCTGGCGGCGAGACAGATCGACGTTGATGGACGCGCGTCTCAACGAACTTTCCGCCGGTCGATCGGCGACCGTCCGCGTTGCCGCGCCGGCCGATCCAGAGTCAAATCGCGCGGAGTAGTCGCGCGTCTAGCTTCATCCAGAAGCAATTTCGTGTCGTGTACTTAACGAATGAGCGCGCTCCGGCGCGTTCCGGACGTTTCCGTCTCGCTTTTTGATCGATGCCTACGGCGTTTCAATTAGCGAGGGCACAGGCGCACCGCCGGTGAGGTCGGTCGATCGGGCCGTCGTGCACGTCGCCGGTCGTCCCGATCTCGAAATAGATCGAGTTTCTCGCCCCGTCTCTCGCCTGTCCACGGATTATCCCGCGATGCTGACCCTTTGCTCGCCCGTTTTCACGCCCGTGCGATTATCCCGCCGTACGGCTTTGTCGTGCGCCGCTCGTTCGACGGCGCGATTTCGAACGAGCTTTGGGCGAGCTTCAACCGTTCGTGAACCTTTGCCCTTAAAGCGTCGAACCACGTCGTACTCTCGACGTGCCCAGGGACGCGACGTGACGTTCATCGAGCCGATTGCGAAAGAAACGGGCATTTTGTAGGCTAAATAAAGAGTTGCTATATTAATACTCTAATTTTGCTATAATTAGTAATATAATAAACTTCTGACATTTATAGTGTTTTATATATATATATATATATATATAAGAGTTCAAGAATATAATATATAATAAAAATAAATAAAGCCGAGGTTTGTGAAGTTCGAAAGGCCGCGGAAAGTGTTGCAGGGAAACTTTGTCTTAAATCCGCTTAAAGAATAATTTTAGAGCATGCGGTGGCGCTTGAATAAGTCACACGAAAAAAATCAAATTCGTGACCGGTAATGAAAATTCGAGACGACATAATTGAAGCGTAATTAGCCAATTGGTTTCTTTTTTGTTTTCACGGCTGCATCGTTTCGGTGTTTCGTTTGAGAGTGACAAATCACTCACCACTTGGCAGAGCCGCCACAGACAGGAAAATTGAGAGAAAAATCAATGTATGTTGTCAAATTAATAATACTTGTCTGCGGAGGTCGACAAACTCATCGCCGCGTCAATCCCACGCACAAGTCAATCAAGAGTATTTAAAAAGAACTTGCATTACGTTGATTTACACGCGTGTTGAAAAGTACTGCATTGTCTTATTAAACAATTGTTTGTGCGATTTATAATTCAAGTCAAATCAACCAAGAACTTCTAAATAAGAAAGAAATATAAATTCTGACAGGATAGGTATAATCTCAGAAAATGGCAAGATTATTGTGTGTTTCTACTGTTTTACTGTATTAAAAATAAAAGAATATATTTTCCTACCTGCTTTCAAATTTGCCAAGTAGTGTCCCAATAATACTTTGGCGTATAATTTCACTCATAAGTAAAAGATAGGAAGATAGTTTATGAAATGACGCGATGTTTCGATCAGATCGGCTTGTACAAGGTATATTTTTCGAAGGGGTGCACTTTCGCATCTCATATGCATCTAAGGAAGCTGCTAACGGCGCGGCGTCTCTGTGAGGTAGATGAATGGTATCCCTTTAGCGGGAAAGACAGTCAGACAAAGTACAATTAAAGACACCGATTGGGGAAGGTCCGTGTTCTCCGTCGATACGATTTTCCTCGCTATAATGGAAGAGAAACACCTCGGACTCATCGTGTTGTCGCTGACGTAAGGTCGCTCCACGACGGAAGGGAGGAAACGGCGCGAAGCGCGGACTTAAAAATAACGCGCCACTCGAGGCAGCGTCGATGGAAAGTTTCCTCTCTCGATTTCGGGATACAAAATCAGTATCCGGCTTAACGATGAGTTTCGGTAGATTGCTTCAAGACGGGGACGCCCCATACAGGATATGTTAAAAAATACGAAATCTTGTTAAAAACAGCTCTTTCGAATCCAACACATCCCGTTGAACAATTTCAATATGCGATGCTTTCAATATAAGACATCTTTAACTATTTTGACATTTTTTATATATTTAGATATATTTCATTTTTATATATACTAGACGTCACAGACGCGCGCTTCGCGCGCGCTATTTAGCTTTAATATTACACACAACTGTCAAAATATGCTATGACAACCGCTCACGAAGTTAGCGCAGCAACAGAATCAATCAGCATCGCGGAAAAGAGTCAACAAAGCACGTCGAGACTTTCGAGAAGACTTCGAGAGATGCGAGTATCGATTTAACATGCCTTTTTTTAGAAAGGATTTTTCGTTATTTACGTATCCGAAAGAATTTGGAATTGATGTTAAATAGGTGATCAGAGTTTCGATACGAGGCAAGCTCGCGTAAATCGCAAATTGATTTGATGTCGTGAACAAAGGATAACACAATTAGCAGTGCAAATTGTCTTGCACGAGGGAGGAAGTATTATTCCGCGCTGATAATAACATTTTATCGTCTCTTTGGCGCAACCGCGTCAGCAGTACCAAAACGATATACGCTCGAGCTCGTTTGTTATTTGCCCGACGTCCATCCCGGAGTGATTAATTATATTCTGTAATTAGCGTCGCATTCTCTGGATTGTTCTCCCGTTCTCCCGGTTGCCCGAATAGATAGACTCGGTCAACGAGAATTATGTCGGGTGCCGCGAGCTTCGAAAGCGCATTGCCCTCTTCGACGTGTGCGGTGCCTTCTCTCCCTTTCGCAATTCCGCGCGTACGAGCTTTCGCGAATATACGTTTAATGTTATCGTAACCGTATATATTCTTTGCGAAAAGAAAACTCTCCTCTAAAATTAGATTCACCACGCGGAAGCATGGTTCAGAAACGCACGCTTATTTTTAGCGTTAACAGATGAGCCGATCAATCGCACGTGTCACAACGAAAATATCCCACATGGGGTAATTTTCCGCTTTAATTTCGCACTTTCGGTCTGCGACTCTTCATATGCAATCGCAGCCCGTCGCTTCATGTAACTTAACGCGTGAAGTTTCGGCAATTTCCGTCCGTTTTCATCTTCTTGCGGAAATGTAAATGTCTATTTACGCGGCAATTGTGTTTTTCTATCGCAGATTGACCGTCAATCACGATTTTCGCAAATAGAACGTTTCGAGAGCTTTACATAATATGTCTAGCAAGATATACAAAAATAAATTTAATCAAAAATCATTTTTACTATCTGAAAATAATTTAGATAAAGTCTAATCTCTCGATAGAAGTTATATCAAAGGATCTAAGATTTAAGAACATGTTATTATCACGTTAATTAGAACGTTGTTTTACAAAACGTGAAAGCTTGCTCTCGCGTAGGATAAATTTATATATATATATATATCCCCCTCTGTGTGTTCGTTTTATATTCGCATCGCATAGCAGCAGTGCGGGGAATAATTTAATTCTTCCGGCGTAAAAAAACGGAGACCCTGTCAGAGACGGAATTGCTTGTTTTCGCTGGCGATTGTTGCCCGACGGTATATATACGTATATTGAAACTGGAAAATTCGCACGGACGATCATCGGACAATCGACGTGCGAAATTAGCTCTTTAATCGCGCAGGTGATATCCCCGCGGCACCATCAGAGAAAAACATTTGATCTCCGTCGCATAAATTATTTTCCGAAATAGAAACCGATCAATTTAACTTTCATGTTGTGCGTGCCTGGCGACGGTGCGTGTCTAAATGCGAAAAAATTTGCATAATATGTACCGTTGTCCAAATGACTCTCTCGATTTAATTATGTATTTTTTTCCTACAATATATAGAATACATGAGAAAATCAAAGGAATATGAAGATATACACATATATATTAACAGCACATTCTATTGGGAATTCGAATTGTATTAGATCTATGTACAAACCTGAAGTTTTTATTATAATATTATATATTTTTGTGCATAAAATAGAGTGTGCAAGTCGTGCGTAAAGATGAAAGATAAAGATAAAGAAAGATAAAGATTACAGCACTTGTTGCACAAATAACTATTCCCACATCTCTTGATCCTTTGGATATATTCCTGCATCTATTTAAAAATATTATTGCGCTATCTGTTATGCGATTCGTCTTGGAAATTATTTTTTGTTAATTTTAAAATAAGCTTGTTCTTATTAGCAGTAAAATTATTAAGTAATCAGCTGTTTTCTCATCTTCGAGTTCCGGAAAGCTTTCCCAGGTTGAGAGCTTTCTGGCAGCCCGACAACCGAAGGTAAAATTGGACACACAGTGGCTTCTTTGTACTAGCGATAACCGCTTGGCAAGCTTTTGCACCATCTGACGGCTCTTCCGGAAGAGTTTTCGCACGGGCACCTTTCAAGCTTCGTGCGAAAGTTTCCTATTGGTATCGCCATCTACGTATAACACAGAGAACATATATTTGTGCTGTTATAAATAATCTATTCTAGCTGAAACAAACAACTTGCACGTTATCACTTCTACTGATCGTATGAGGCGTCAATTGAAACTTTTATCGGAGATTATAACTTCTTTTTTTATTATATGACTATATGATAGCGGATGATAACAGATTGTATTTCTTTGTAATCAATTGCGTAATTCTTAAGAAGAAATTCTTAAAGATTCTTGTATGTCATTCTAAAGTTTTTTCGGTTGTTCGCAAACGTATAAATCTTAACACGCGTAAAGTTGCATTAATTTCTGACGTAGTTAGAGCGTGCAATTATACTTAGACTTTCTATCACAATTATTTGTAAGTTATCAATTATATTTCTACAAATAGAGATTAAATAACACATATTTTGCAACCTTTTGTAATTTTTAATTTTTTAATTAATCGTGTAAATTGAACATGGATGTAAATATAAATGTAAAACTTATTATCTGGAATTACATGTTGCAACTTCGTGTGTTAAGACATTCATGATGCTAAGCGTGTACAAGTACGATATACTGTTGTTAGTTTCATAGCTAATGACAGTTTCCGATATCTTATGTATATTCAATTCCACTAGGAGCTGCGTCGTCATCGTTATTTCGTTTCCAAAACGCGCGGAAGTCTATGTCAACTTTAGAGTAGCGAAAAGCAAATGGTTACTAAGTATGTAACACAAACACGGTTCGCTGTATAAAACATCGCTATATCTTAAAATTAGTTTGCGATGTATAGTCGCTTTGCGCAACACGAAGTCCTTTCTGAACTTATCGTAGAGTTAATTCATCTAAAAAATCATGCAAGAATTCCAAAAATTCCAAGTTAATTCCAAAAAATGTTTAGTCCGATATACGCGTTCAACTAAACATATTAGTTAATTAACTAAACATTAGATGTTTCAACAATTTTATTAGTTTCTTTAATCAAGAATTAATTAATTCAACTAATGTTTAGTTAAGTAACTAAAATGTTTAGTTGAACGTATCGGACTAATTATTTTTTGGGATTAACAAATTTCTTTTCTCAGTGTGCATCAATAACGACGCGAAGGGTGTTAACTTTTGAGAGCCGAAGGGTCGCGGGGAAAGAATCACCCCAAGAAACCGAGCGCGAAAGAATCGCCTTGGCGGCATCTTGCGCTATGCGCTTTTTTACCGCGCGTTTGTCGTCGCAGCGGGTGGCGGCCTAATTATACGTGTGTTTCTCCGTATTTCTGGAAACGGCCCGCGCGGATGGGGCGCGGTGCGGTCCACTCGATCGCGCGGTACCGCGAAGACGCGTTTCCCGGCTTCAGTCGCGCGTGGTCCATCTCGAATCGCGCATATCTCGCAGTTGTCCCACAAGTGTTGTACAAGGCGACTCACGGTCCGACCCCCCGGAGTACCGCGGTATCGTCGAAGATCGCTCTCGCCCTCGCAGTCTCGCAGCATCCACTCGCTCATGAGGCGGTCGCGCGGATATCGTAAGAGCGAGATGGCTCGGATCGATCTTCGGCTCGACTAAATACCCTCACTGCAAGTTCTTCTCCTTTTTGTTTAATATAATTTGGTTTCTCTATCGATGAAACGTCTATCATAATTTTGTCAAAAGCTTTGGAGCATTATTTTCTAATATTGCTGATTAGTATGTAAAAAAAATCAATGATTAACGAAGGGATTAAAATGATTAAATGATTCAAATAAATTTGAAGAATTTAAGACTGTACCGCGTATCACTTTTCGTGCGAAGACAACCAAAAATTAGGAGGCTATATGATCATGTACGAACTTGCAGAATCTGTACTGACGCGACGGAGGGTGAATCGAAAGGATTTTTCGAAAAGTGTCTACCGTGTGAGGAATTTAGATAGAAGTGACGTTTAAATTGTACGAAAGGAGATACAGAGACGAGAAACATGGCGACCACGGAGATCTTCCAGGACTGGGATTCTCCCCACGAGAATCTCACCACACGGAGAACCACTACTACCAGAAAATCCATAACAACCACTACCAGAAGAGAGGTAGGACTCGATAGGGTTGACCTGCAGACTTCGCGTGTTTAGTGAATTTAGTATCCTGCTTCTCGACGTTCTTCGACACTCTTTTCGATCTTTTTTTTTTTTAAATATTCAGATTCTTCATTCTCTAAACTGCCAGACATTTAATCTATTTCACAATTTATCTGTGAATGTATTCGGAAATTTTACATTCATGAATTCATCTTCTTCAAATCCTTAATTTGCTCGGATTCTAAATTTTCGAATCTTTGATGAATGTTCAGATCCTAAATTCTTGGACATCGTCATTATTTATGTCGCGATTGAACACACAAAAAGCGATTCACTTCTGGAATTAAATTTAGCGATCCTGCCAGAATCCGTCGCGCGTTTCTGCTCCTTCATACATCACGCTAATCGCGCATCTTCATGCCTGTCAAGCGGATCATAAACACATAAGGGGATAGATATAGAATGGGCATTCGCAATGCGGATAACTCCGTGGATTCGCGTCAGAAGATTAGACCGGGAATGGGTGGAAAAGCCAAGAAAGTGTCCTTTTTCTTGGCGCGCGTGGGTCGAATGTACAAAGTAGCCACACGCGATTACTCACCGGGAGTCGTTTACGATTTTCCGGCTGTTTGTCTGTGAATCAGGTCCGTGAAGCAATGGCGGCCTCGCGTCCTGGCAGCCGTTCTGTAAACGTTCGGAATAAAACTCTCTGCTTTGAGACACAGCCGTGTTTTCAAAGAAAGTCACGAATTTTCTGCCTGCAAAATAAAAAAATCAATCGCAACGTGTTTAATTGACGCGGCGACTCCAAGTTAGAGCCTTTAGCTATATAGCTTCTTAAATTAAATATGATTGAGATACTTGGATATTTTAATTATTTGGACCGAGAAAGATATTTGGAACTTATATATTTCTTATAAATAATTTCTTAAACGTGTCCAAATAATTTTCATTGCGTTAATCCATGATATGAATGAGATGTGAGAAAAATATACAGAGTGCGAGATAAATAAGCAACTGAATTTCCGACCTTGTTAGCGTCACTTTTGCATTGACAACGACACACGACATATGTTACAGCGTGCTTGCCGACAGTCGCGCGTGGTATGTTGGCATTGAAATCTCGGAACCGATAGATGCGCATCCGGTCGCGACATCGTAAAAATACGCCCGATATATAAATAGGGTCTAAGATGCGACGATAAATAAAAGTGGCACGCGCAAGAGTGCGAGAGGGCTGCGTCGTGTTTTAAACGGGCCTTTTTTCATTATCTATAAAAATAATACGGTGTCTTTTTGTGTCGCGGCTGCAGCGGCTGGCCACGCGCCAGACGCCGGAATAAAGATCGCAATAAAAGAAGATTATTGCGCAATTCGCGACGATTTGACATTCGTATAGTCCCGCGCGTCTGTTCCCGAAATTTATGTCGCCGATCGAACCGCGTTTCTCGCGTGTCTCAAGTTGAAGAGATCGCGCGGCCGTGTTCATTCGGGAACGGAATCGATAAGTAAGTAATTGAAAGTCCAACTTTGCTGAAATATTACGCGCGAAATACGCTAGCTCAACTCGCGAATAAAGTGCGTTATATTCGGGTCGAAGGCAATTCAGCGCTCTGGATTCGCGAAACTTTCGGCTCCCATGCACGATTACGCGCGTGGGTTCTATAAATTTCCCCGACTTATTAATATTCACGCGAATTCTTCGAACCGTCGATCTCTCCTCGCGGCGCAACAATGTGCTCGCGCGTTTTGGCGTATATCGACACCTGGCTCGGTTTCTTTGGCGATGATGATCAAACGGGCCTGACGGGCGCGCGGCGCGGCCTCACGCGAAGCTGCACGTTTATAATCGCGCTTTTCCGCGCATTTTCCATGCGATATTTCGCGCGGAAACGCGGCGCGTTCTCGAAATACCGAACAGCTCCGAGATTCGTTCTTGAGATTCTCGCCGGGCGCGTGAGATTTCGCGCGTTTTCGACGCGTCGCACTTATCTCGCCGGCCTTACGTCCGTTCGGATATCGTCGCTCGTATTTTCGAGATGGTCAATGTTGGCCATGAGCGCGAGATGCGGAACGAAGGCTTTTTCGCGGAGGTTTTCGCGAGTACGCGCCGCGCCGGCGACAACTTTTGATCGCGCCCGTTCAAATCGTTGCCAAGATGCGACGACGGGCTTATAAATTATTCGCGGGAAGATTAACGCGCGGAGAGCGTGGAGTATTATGACGCACGATACAAATTGCGATGTCGCGCTCCGCGTTGGCGCGGCCCGGACACACAATGGCCTCAAGCTTACAATGTGGCAATTAGGAGCACGCCTGAATACAATGCTAATGATAATTGACGGAACGGCGTGTAATTTGTGTGACGGCTGTCTCTTTCGCAACACAATGCCGCGATGAAAGTGACTGGAAAAGCGCGTGAGAGCGCGGCGAGGTAAAATAGGCAGCGCCTAGATCCTACATTGTAATGGAATGTGCGTGTATGTACGTGCGCTCGTTAGCGCAATGACGGTTCTCGCGATTTTATGTCGTGCCCTAAGAACAACTTAACTGGACCCTTCCGGTTCAACTCACGCGGAGTGAGTTACGAGAACGAGCGTGACTCCTGAGGTCGCGGTATAGGCGCGGACTTAGGTAGTTTACACACTGGGTATAGAGAACGTGCAACACACAGGCCTCCGAATTATTTACGGCGGATGTATTAATCCCGTGCACACACAAATCCCGTCGCGCCTTCCCGTCGTCTCTCGTCCAGCCCGCGATTCCGCAATGCGCCTCGCCGCCCGGCACTCCCGGCTCTGCCAGGACGATATCGCGAGAGGCGTTGGACCTCGTTGCTAAATCGGAAATCGTAAAACCGAGATTGTCGAGAGCCGGCGCTCATAATAGAACACAACGCGCAATTGGCAGTTTCGACGTGTCGTTTACCTCGCTCTTTCGCGAACGGATTTTCGCGGGAGAAAGAGCGACGATCGGATATAAAGCCGTCAACTTCGTTCCTCTTGCACGACAAGCCGATTGTAAACTCTTCTTGTATATCGCGGTCCAAAATTAAGCCCAAGAGAACTTGTTCCGCGGTATTTCCGATTTTCTTTCTCTTAGACCATTCTAATTATAAGCTCTTTGTACACCGCTGAAAATAGAATCGGAAAGCTTCGCGGTAAATGAGGGGGTTCCCAGGGTTTTTGACCTCGCTCGCGGTCATTATTCTCTCTCTCTCTCTCTCGCGGGACGGAAAGAAAAATGAAGTACACGTGTGGATCCGCCACCCTCGTTATGCGGATAAACGGCCTTGAACTTCGGTGGGAACTTCGGCGATGGGACGAATCTTTTTTTCGCTTCGCTTCGGCTCTTCTGGAATCCGCGATTCGCGAATTTGCCAATGAAAACATCAATGTTGTCGGCAATGAAAAATAAAGAGAACCAGATGATCGTAATATTTGGTCGGGAAACGTTCTTACGCACGCGTTCGCGAGCGAGCGCGATTTATTCAAAGTGCAGGTTCTCGCAAAATTCCTCCATGTTTTCTGTCGCATTTCGCTTTGATCTCCTCCGACAGCTTGAAACATATAAAGTTCCTGTATTTTTCTTTAGAAAACCGTTGGCAATATTGCGGTTTCATATGAGTTCTCTGAACCAAAGAGAACTACATATTTCTCTTATTCGTCTAGTCGTAAAATTTAATTTACTCGAATCAAGACCACGATGTAATATGAAACTCTGAGAAAAATGGATAGATTGTATAGATTAACTCAACTAAAAATGTAAACCCCTGGTTTCTTATAATACGTTCTACGAACGCGCAAATTGCCGGGATTACGCGGATGCCTCGTGCTAGATGATGACTCTTAAGGAGAGAGAAAGTTTCCACCTTGAATACCCATACGCGGCGCGCGTTGTGGCGCAAGTAAATTTTTGCTTAGTACGTGTATCGCGGCGTTTCATCTGGCGATCGGGATCTCTCCGAGTGCTCTGGAAAGTGCGTTACAAAAATATCGCGACGAACAATTGGATTTAATCGTGCGAACGGGCGCAGCTTGCGCTTAATTGGTCAAAGAAGAAGCACACGCTTGGTCTTAGCAGAAAGAAAGCGATGCCCCGAGATGAACCATATTGTTTTCATTTCGCCTGTCGGACAGTTTAGATTCGCTAGCGGAGCTCGACCGAGCAAGGGTCATTGTATGCGTTGATGTTTCTCTTCCACAACCGTGTTGCACGATAATTATTATCGCATCTTGCGTAAATCGTCTTAGCCTTGACGAGAAGCGCGCACCATTTATGAATCAATTAAATCGGAGGAACATCGTGGCGCGTTGTCGATTGTCAGGATTAGGATTATGGTTGCCGTTGTAAATGTTGCGAGTCTCCTTTGGCCGCGAGACCACCTTCGAATACGTAAATCGCTCGATTATGCATAACGCGAGGGCGGCTTTCATTACCGGCGTGCACGTGCACGTGCCGATCGCGCGTATACCAAGAATGTAGGTACACGGCTGACCTTTTCGTCAGTCATCGCGGAGTTTCCCACGTCCCACGCGTGGTGCGAGTGGGCCGTGGTCAACCGATCGTGACTAAGGGGGCCTTTTAAATGCACGATGGCACGGTCGAAAGATTAGTCGAAGGGACAAAGACGTTGTCTGCGCTAACAATGGTGTCTTTGTGACGCCATTGTGGATAGCAGCTACGCGAATGGCATCGAGTAAAAGTGTCTAATTGTTCTCGAGTCTGACGTATCACTTATAGACACGTGGAACCAGCGCCAACGTTTGCAGCCGCATTTCCCTAAATTTTCTCGTATATCTGTGGTCTCTCTGAAGGAGCCTTTGAGTAGCGGCAGAAGCTGAAATAAATTTCTGGAATACGAAAGAAACGCTTTACGACTCCAATAATGCCAACAAGTTTGCGCCGCGCGATTATACACACCTCCGGCGTACCTGTCAGTTTAACGCCAGGGCCAATGGCCATAAATCGCGAGTGTTCCCAAACAGCACGGAGATCTTATAAACCGTCCCGAAATACTCACGTGAAACGTTTTCCTCTCTGATCCCGTGATCGATTTGCGCGTGCACGCGGAGGCCGGCCGGCCGGCCGGCTTTACGAGTTGCGCTAAACTTAGGCCGCATTGACACGCGCGATTATTTACGCACCGTATACCGGAGATCGCGGGGGAAAACAACATGCACCGGAGTATATGCCGTGTCGCGGTCGGCCCGTGTCAGCGACCCCGACGACGGTGTTTCTCATCACCGGGGTAGTGTTTCCGATCGATCACGCGGCGGGATTGATAACTCTCCCCATTTGTCGGCAATCTTCTCGCCGATTTCTATTTATTCATAGAGATCCGTATTCATTCGATCGAATGCATATTGATCAACAATGATCGTGCAACGTTTATGAACGTAGCTCAGTCTACGAAACAACGATTGGCGACGGACAGTATAAGGAGTACCGAAAGAAGCTTACCAAAAGATCGTCGCTGATCGCGTGTCTGTTCGAAATATGAAACAAACGTATACGCGAGCACGCGGAAGTGTGGTCATCGTCGATCAAGGTCGACCACGCTCTCGAAATACACCGATGAATCGCGTGGATGGTCCGAAATGGAAGACGGCGGTTCTTCGCAGTTCGTATTTTTGTAAAAGCCGCGGCCACAGAAACAACGAGTTTCCGCGAAGCGGAATCAAAGATCGAGGACCCGAGGAAAACTCATTCTGATTGTATCTACGGCTTTACGTCGCGTTCCTCTCTCGCTATTTCGAGATTTGCTCTCGGGAGACGAATGCTCGTCGGCCTCCGCGGAAGATGCATGGGATCTTCGTCGCAATTATTTTGTATAGAACAAAGGATATTATTCTTGCACTTTTAACATTAATAATTTAATCCTTAAAAGTACTATGAAATTTTACTATGTAGATATTGTTCCGTAAAAAAAATAATCTATTAACTGTTCTCCGGTAATGTTTTGTAGCTGCTGTTTTCTGAAACTCTCTTTTCTCAGACATATCACAGCGACAGACCGTTCTGCAGCTATTAAAAAAATCACCAAAAATAAAAGACACATAAGATTAGGGTGTCCCGTAGCTATAAAAAAATTCTTATGAGGCGATTCACGATTAAAGTTTAATATAATTATGGTGTATTGTGGTATTCGAACGTCCGCTGATTTTCAAACAGATGCGTGAAAGAGTTCAAAAGATATCGCATAAAGATGTCCGACAGATTAGGACGGCCATTAAGACGTTTTTACGATTACGACGATTTTCATATGTTTGCGCAGTCTGGGAATTCGGATACACCACAGGTCTGCGATCATGTTGCGCGTTGCGGACATGTTAAACTATACACATAAATTATTCACATATTCGTAACCGCCTACGACACGAAATTCGCATAGCGGCAGATTGAACAATAGCACCTGCCATCATACCGAACGTATATGGGAGTTTTATGAAAAATTCCATAGAAGAGACGCGCGGCGGATCTCGCCTGCATCTCTCTATATCTAACGGTTGATACGCGGGCGCGATGAGGTCATCCGGCGAGTCCGTCAGATGATATCACGCCGATCTCGACGGCGGCGCGGCAACGGATTGTTTACTCGTACAAGGGACCGCCACGGAGATGAAAATGCCGTTCGGCCAAGGTAATAAATTTATCAAACGTCAGATGATATCTCATTGTACTTGCAACATAGGATAGAGTATGTGGCCGCGTTACCACGTCCATGCGAAGAAATACGGTGGATAAAGTCAACTCATTATTTGGTCTTCTATCTGAATGAAAAGAGTTCTACCTTATAATTTGTGAACACAAATTACATATCCTTATATATAATTCCGCAGAAGAGGCTTATATATATTACAGAATAAGTACGTTCTTCACGTCGTAATTTAGTATTTGTCGAGTGCTCAAACTCGGAGACGTGTTTGAGTTTTATTTAAACGGAGTCTCAAGAACTTGGGATATTCATTCTCGATAATGTAGTAGAATTTTTTTCCTAAGAGGGGGAAGAGTGCAAACAAGATATGACTTCCGCTGACATCATCGTCACCTGTAATCTGTCATTGAGCTGATGCGTGTTTAATTTGGAAAAAAGCATTGGAAAAACTGGATCCCCCATCTAGGGAAGCGAACCCCGCGGCCCGAAGTGAAAGTCGTTTTGAACGCAGCCGTCACCGGACTCATAGACTTCGCTAATACCACTCTACTCGCTCCGGTACTCTCGTCGCGGCTCCAGCACAAAACTCGGTTGTTTAGTAGCGCTCCGGCTCCGGGCGACTGTCGCTGCCACTGACGCGCGCCGCTCTTTACCCGCTCGGCCCAGCTCGGCCTCATCTCAGCGGACATTATATATCGCGAATCCAAAGGTCTCACACAGTCGCGGTTCCTTCGCGAATTCAAAGTCTCACCAGCCGGTTCCTTCGCGAGAATCTGTGCCGCGTGATTATCTCACATCGGATCACTCGTCCCTGCGGCACCTCCGTTGCGTAAGTACGACTCCATTTGTGGTAATTACCGAGATTCGCGCCCGACGAGTCGCCATGACGAGCTGTTACGGCGACACGAGCAGCTCGCGGCGACAATTAGGCGACGATTATACGTGACGAATGCTCTACTTTGTTCAAAGACCCTGACATCATCGCGTTCAAGAATCGAGAGATTAAACGATTTAACAAAAATTGTATTCTCTCAATTCGCTCTTACGCTTATTGTTAGACAAGCTGAGACACTTCCGGGCTCGCGAAATATTTTCGCCAACTCCATCGCGCAGCTCTATCGAGCGGCAACCGTGCCTCGATTTCGGTAATACAATGCCGCCGCGATCCGGCCGAGCAAATAGCGATCGTTCGAGTGATGCGTGTATTTTGCATGCGGTATACTCGGAGAAAATGAACGAGCGCCACTAATTAACGATTCGTCAATATTTGATCAGCTTGCTGCGCATATCGGCGATATGCCGTGGCTCTTCATTATTCTATAGTAATCGATACCGTATATAATACCGCTCGTATTGTTCCGCTAAACATCTGCGTTCGCTAACCGTACACATGCCTCCAGCAAACCGCAGTTCTTTTCGCCAAAGTTGATTTATGCGTCCGATCGCGTTGCTCGAAATATCTAATTACTTATGAAGCAAATTCGTCCGCTCACGGGGATCTCTCTTAATTTATGAGGCGTGAAAAAGACTTTCCAACCTTCTCTTAAATTTCAAGAGCAAAGATAAAAATAAAGAAAATTACGACGTTCGATCGATTTCAAAATTTGTTTCATTCGAGTATCCGATTTCCGATTCGACGTTCGAATATCAAAGGGTTCGAAGTTTTCGTCTGAGGATCGCGCTATAGCGCGATAAGAGGAGCGAATAGCACACAGAGTTTCGATGTCGCGTATGATAATTACATGTCAGTAGACGATACAAGTGTGCAGATTGAAAGTAATTGGAATTAATTCTCGCGATCACTGACCTACGATATTACCACGGACGAGCGTTTCCGTCGTCGCACATGCTCGTCGATGGACTCGCTCAATTTATAGCGACGCCTCGGTATCCACCAGGGCATCGACGCGTTGCAGACCGCGCGTATTAAAAATTGCTACGCTTCGTCGCCCGCCGTTGATAATTATTGCACAGAAGGGTTTTCACCGGGAAGTCGATCGATGAATATTCACGCGGTACATCAGACGTCACGGTGGATGGAGTCTGCAAATGGATACATTTGATTGAGAGGGTACTGACTGAATTTTATTGAAATTTTAACTAAACGCGTTAAAGACGAATAATCGAACGATCTCTCAAATGTGATTACCGTTTTATAGATTGTCGCGATGAAGAATATAAGTTATGAAATAAATGGAGAGAGAGGCTTGTTGGGGCGAATCGTGTTGAAAGGACATATCGCTCTTGAACTTTATCTGAACTTTACGTTTCGATTCAACTTGCAGACAAACGCTTACCTGATATTCGCACGCATTTAATTACAGAGTTTAATCCATTCGAGAGCCCGTTTAATTCCCATTCAATTTCGAGTAAATCCTAATTCAATTCCAAATCTTATTTCAATTTAATCCCAATTTTTTGGTTACGCACATCTAATCCAATCAAACTGTCGTTCAGTTTGACTTTAATATAGTCATCCTTAATCTATATAAGCGCGCGTGATGTCGATCTAATTACTAAATGGAGTTTCACATCCGCCGGTTTGTCGTCGAGCAATTGAAAAGGTGACACGATAACCCAGATCGCGAGGCCGATATCGATACACTTTCATAATCGCGGAATCTTCGCGCTAACCAGGACCGAAGCGATTTTACTAATTCCCGTTCGAGCGCCTGGCGCAATGCCAGCGAAAATCTGTTTGTACACACACACAAAGAAAGAAAGAGAGAGAGAGGGGAAGAAAATGAGAGAGGAAAATCCCGATCGAACGACGGATCGAGAGACCGAATCAATACGAATTCCCATGTGGAGAAAATGATCCTACGTCAGAAAATGGGAAACGTAAATCGACCACGATGGCACGAGGAATCGCGAAATTGTGCAACGCGCGTGCTTGGCACGCGCGCGTCTCCTTATACCCTCGCGAGAACAAAATGATTCCGAGGGTCGCAGACTGCGAACCGCGCCAGATGAATCGTCTCGCGAATATGATTTATACGTCGCGATCTAACTTACGCGTGCTGCAGAGACTTACGAGATCTCCGCGGCGGTTATTACCGTCATTACATATCGAGCAGCACGCTGTAATTATACATGCACGAGCCTCGAGATCAGGCGCGCGGCGGCTGAGAAACGTACGGAGCGATGGTAGGTGATGATTATTATGTCGACGTTGATTATACCGATCCGCAACGGCCGTCGAACGTAACATGCGACTTCGAGAAAACGGCTCCAGGTCATTGAACAATATGTCTCCCGACATTGTTCGCCAGCTGTTAGACGCGCATAAATACTACTGATGGCGGCGTAACGCCGTGGAAACCGTTGCGGCGGTACGTCACGCCGCATAAAACGATGTTTAACGACCGTTACGCCGCAAACGAACCTCAACGATCGCTTGATTCATGCACGCTCCGTGCACGTTAGACGAAGCCGAGCGGAGGAAACTCGCGGCTAAGATACGGCGGGGGCGATAACGCGAATTTTCCTGTTGACGGCTCGGAATCGTATATTGACCACGAGGATGTTTACGTTAAAATATAACGCTTAACGTCGTTGTTCTAACGCTGCGAATTTAATTACCTTTTTGAAGTTTTATATCTTTAAAATCTTAAAATGTTATATTCACAAGTAAAGGAAGAGCTAATTAAGAGTCGAGCGCGGTAAACAGTGCGCAAATTATTACGTCTATAATTAAGTGTTATTTATTTTGTACGTTTGGTTCAAATTTCGGACCATCCTAGGCAATTAACAATCTGTTCAATCGTGCATGCGTCTGTCCGTGATCTTCCAGCAACACTCAATGTGGACAAGCGTATAATATAAGTCTTCCTCCGGTTCCAGTCGTAAAGGGAGAATTTATTCGGTTCTAGCTGCACGATTGAATCGATTTGCTGAGGACGGTCCGAAATTTGGATTGAAACGTACAAAATAAGTAGCACTTAATTATAGACGTAATAATTTGCGCACTGTTTACCGCGCTCGGCTCTTAATTAGCCCGCTCCTCCTTTATATTTGTGGATATTTAAAAAATTACAGAGTTATTTTTCAATTCTTATAAAAATAATTCTTGAAAATAATTCTTAAAAATATTATATCCCACGTTTTTGGAATAATCAGGTGAAAAGCGTTTCTCCTCAAACGAGTCGATTGCATACGCTTAAGCAAAGCGAGAAACCGAACATAACTGGCGCAGACAGGTAGCATCGAAAGTTATCGTCACGTTTGACGATGCAGATCTCGCGGCTCTTCCTGCACCTGTCGGCCGATCAATCGCCGTTAGAAATTAACTCGGGATAACGTCGCCGGTCAATCCGCTCGCGAATGACTCGCTTTCCCATCCCGCTTTTTCTTCCGAAGGGGAGAAAAAAGCCGATTGCGTTTTCCATCGCGCCGCGCATCGCGACACGGCGGCATTTTCGACCTACTTCCTCGTAACGGGCATCTGGTGTACCACTGGAAAGTCTTTAAGAAATTAGATAAACAACAAATCACAGAGAAACGTGATAGAAATCAAATAAGATCATTACGGTCAGCTGAAAGATAACTTTTTCTCAACATCGGCCGTTCTTCGGTTCAATGCGTCTCGTTGACATCCCGCGCGCGTAATAGGCGGCAAATTATCACCTTAACATTGAAAATGACTCTAGAAATCTGGATAAAAATATCTCGGACAGATGTGATCTTTCACACTGGGTGACTTTCGTATCCCCGACTTTTTTTTTTCACGATCGTCGTCTGGTCGAGCGAGAGGAAAATAAGGAAACACGTTCGGCGAAAAAAGATGATGTATTTTTAGTAGCTCATTTAAATTGCACAACTCCTCTCCGGAGACCTGTCAGGCTCGCTGTTGTTTATAATTCGCTAGTTTTCGCGCTCGTGAACGCAATCTCGTGGTGCGCGGATTTAAAAATAGGTTTTGCCGTCCAGAATTTACATTTAGTTAAATGGTATAAAAATGAAATGAGAAATGTTCATCGTCTCACTAACGAGTCCGAGTTCTCCGAAAACGCGAGCGCCAATCTCTCGAGAGTCTGGAACGAATGGACCCGTGGATTTGCCAAAGGGTCCAAGGACCTCGGCGGCGAACTAGGTGCCGAGAGACTTAAAGCGAAGCCGACAGAGCCCAAGAAGACGAGAGGATCCGTTCGCGAAATCGCAAGGAGGGACGGGGGGAGAGCGAGAGAAGGAGCGCGAAGGCGCTCGATGCCAGCGGGCTGACGCCCGCCGGCGAGTGCAAAGTGCTAAGTTCCTCGTGGCTCGCAAGGCAAGCAAGGGTGGAGCCCGTTATTAATGCGGGCCTAGGTCACGGGCGGCAGAATGTCTCCTCTGGCTGCGGCATATAGCTGCGGGCTGGTTAGTTCGTAAGAAGGCCAGTGGCCGCGCTCTCTCGCGCTTCACTATAAATAATCGCGTGCGCGGGTATGTCCAAGTATAGCCTGTTGGGAGCGTGCCAGCCTCAGCGAGGAGGCCTCAGCTATTTTTGCGGGCTGTCGCGCTGCTTACCAGCGCGCGCGCGCGCGCGCGCTACAACGCGCGACGGACAATCCGATCGGGACTGCCGCGCCGGAGATGGTCTCCCGATGGTCTCCGATGGACCATCTCGATGGATATCGCGGTTTCCCTTTGACCTCTTCGACCTGTTCCTTCTCCTCTTCCTCCACCTCCTCCACGGTCCGATATTCCCTCTTCTCTCGCCCGAGATATCTCTCTCTCGCGGTGACCTTGAGCGGCTCCGCGCGCTGTCGGGTCGCGCCGCGATTACGCCAATGCCGCGGGTGCCCCCGCGGATTACGTGATCCAAGGGAACAACAGGAGGATCGTAGAAGGGGAATCGCCGGTTTTGGCAAAGTTAGATTCACGTGCCGGTTTCACGGTCAGCCGAGACCGGGGCTCGATTAATATGCGGATGACTCGTGCCGCATGGTTTTGCGCGTTACCGGATGCACACGCACCGGGTGTGCGCGGGTATTTTTATACCGGCTCTCGAATGCACGTTGCATTGCGAGTTGCGAGCGAATTGAGCGATGGACGAATGCGTCTTGAATAGCAGGCGATACGCGCCGATAAGACTGTGTAGACATTGACAATAACCTGATAGTTGATCGACATTACATGAGAGATGCATCGTTGCGTTCGATAACGAGTTATCAATCGATACCAGCGTTTCACTCGAGAAAGAAAAGAAATGAAACTTGCAAGTAAACAGGAAACTCAAGAACTCGAGCTATTCTCTCTTTCAATATAGCTACATTTATACTATGTCATAATCTTATACATTATGTATCCAGAGAACGTTGTGATGTTTTGAAATCGTTCAAAAATCATTTTAAAATGCCTCATACGGAATTATCAGAAGACATCTTAAAAATATATTTTGCGTTACCTCATGTCTTATTCTTAAAATATATTATAAAATGATTTATAACATTTTTTTTCGCGGGATATTATTTTTGTCTTTAGACGTGTGTAATTTCGGTTGTTAATTATAATTTTCTAAGAATTTTGAGTTTGGAATTTTCAACGTGAGACTCTAAATTAAACATTGACGAAGCATTAAGAGAATGTATAATCAAGAAGGTTGCACTGAAAGTTGTTCTGAAATGCTAATTTTCCTAAAAACTATCTAAAATCTCGAGAATCCTGAAAATCGCGATATCGAGAATTGATAGGATTTTATGTTCGGGATCTCAAATTTTAATTTCCAAATTCATAATCTCATGAATAATAATTAGCAGAGAAATAATCAATACGAATAATGTCCATATCCGTCTCTGGTTTAAATGCTAAACACTCAATACCCTTTCCGAAACGCATCTACGCCGAATGCAACGCGACGCGCTGTCACGTCGTCGCTTCAAATCTCCCGCTTTCGCTCCGACCTACACTCCACTCGTCATAACTCCCTTCCAGCGTCGCGTGCAACGTTGAACTTGAGTTGCAGTTGTCCAAGTGACGTACAGTCAAAATCGCGTATCGGGTAGCCGTATGACCCGTAGCCGCGTCAAGCAGGGAGCAGGGACCCCGCGATTCCTTGTTTACATCCGTTTAAACGAAAACGAGACTTGGCACGGGTCCCGCTCGAGGATCCCGGAATCTGGACAAGTTTTACCGGGCGCAGGATCGATCGTCGCGCAATCGCGTTGTCGGCGTTAAAGGGCGCTGCCACGCTCCGCCACGGGCTGGTCAGCGTAGACGTACGCGTCCACGTATATCCGTCACAAGTGCGACCATCGTGCGCGTGAGGATCGTGCCGGAACGTCTGAGAAAGTGAGAAGCGGGCTCTCAATCTTTCCATCCACGTTACGGAAGACGGCACGGGGTATAATACGTAGATCCGCGGTGACACCGCGCGGCGACGCGTCATCGAAGTAAGTCCCAAAAACGGAGTTCCGTCGGCCGGGCGGTCGACGCAAGGCGGGATCGGATCGACCCCGCCGCCGCGCCGTCGCCGCTGATTTGGCACGCGACTTGTCAATGAAAATCGATCCCGAATTATCTGGGTCAGGGGGCATCAGCCGCGACCGGACGCTAGCCGAATTTAAACGCGGCGGACGTCGCCGCGATCGGATCAGTCGATCGCGGTCGTACGGCCGGCGTCACGCGCCTCCGCCTGATAACGCAAGTCGGTCGGCAAAGACACCTCCTCGCGAAGACGGGCGCGGTCCCCTCCGTGTTGACGGCCTTTTGTACCCGCGCACCTTCCCCCGCGCCGCGATTAATTAACCCGAGACGTCGATAACGCGCGATTGCGTTGTCTTAGACTAATCTAGAGTGTAGCGATTATCGTAACCAATTGATTCTAGTTGAAATGATATCTCTGCGAGAGTAGTGCGTCGTACCGGGCGTAGCCTAGAGCGTTGCAAAATGTCGAGGAAACACTCGGTTGTTGATCAAACACCATGGGACGATTTACAGACCTCTTCGACGACCAAGACGACCACCATGACGACGGCGGCCAAGCTGTACGGCAAGGATCTGAGCGAGTATGACGACATTGACGTGGATCAACTGCTGGCGGAGCTTACGCCGGAGGAGCTTAACATATTGGCCAAGGAGGTGGATCCTGATGTAAGTGTATTTCCTAAAAAGAAAAAGGTCTGTCAGTTTTATCGAGATGCTGAATCTACGTTGCGTTTACACAGGACAGCTTTATGCCGCCTTCGCAACGTTGCAGCTATGAATGCGACAAGAGTCCCACAGGGCCGCTGAATCGCAAGAAACTCATTGAGCACATCAACAAGCAAGCTCTAGAGACACCTGATATTCCAGAATTGAAACCATACGTACCTGGTGTAGTTAGGGGCAAGAAAGTGAGTACTGTAACAGTCTACAAATTAAAAGGGCCATGGTACATAAAAAGAATCTAAGCAGTAAGTAAATAAATCAAGATAGCAAAAAGCTATCTTAAGTTTTTAAGAATATTTGATTGTGTGCTTGGTCAATTTACTAAACTGCTTAAATTTTTCTATGTGTCATCGCCCATGGCCATAATACCAGTCTGATAGAGTCTGAAATCTGAGGTTGTAGTTGGAAAAGAAATATACAAAAGCAGAAGTCATTGTATGTGTGTGTGTGTGTGTTTGATTGAATAAAACTAGCAAAATAAATTTTGTGATCCAGATTTATATGCGATCCATTAATATCATTCATTTCAGTGGGTACCTCCGCCGCAAGACAACACGAAAGAGAAGGAGGCAGATGAACAGATCGCGATAGATCTCGGGGAAGAGTATGAACAGGCGCTTTCGGCCGCCACCCAAGAAGAAATCATTGATCTTGCTGGTAAGAAGATTGATCGCTTCTGAAAGCCCGTTATATCGGAGAGATAAACGATTGAGACTACCTCTTCCTTCCAGCTATTCTTGGATTCCATTCTATGATGAATCAAGATCAGTATCATGCGTCTCTACTGAATTCCGGACAGCCAGTCGGACTCGGCTGGGACGGGGTGACAAAGGCTAGTCAACCAAAAGCTTATCCGATGGAACCGCCTAATGACACAGACGTTGACGCTACCATTAAACAAGTGCGGGACGATGACTCGTCTCTAACCGATTTAAATTGGAACAATATTAAAGTAAGTCGATTGTACTTTTGCGAAGGGAACGACGCGTTTCGTGCTAAACTGACGCTGTCTCGTTGCAGAATATTTCGGACGAAAAGTTCATCCAGTTGTTTGAAGGTTTGGAAATGAATACACATCTCGAGTCGCTAAGTTTAACTAACGTTGGACTCAACGACAAGACCGCGCAACGGCTGGCCGATGCCGTGGAGAAGAATTCGACACTCAAAGTACTCAAGTATGTACAAAAATGACATATTATTGTGTACAAAATTCACACGCTGATAATTTCTCATTATTTTAATTTAAAAATGTCTTTATTCTTCAGCGTGGAAACAAATTTCATAAGCCCGCCTGTGATAGTAAGGCTCATCAGGTCCCTTCTTAAGACAAAGTCTATCGAAGAATTCCGATGTTCGAATCAGGTAAGTTGTCATATATAAAATCATGTGCACGAACATTTTATGCGAGAGTAGCGACAACGAAATCTATCGAGATATTCGCGTTATTTTTCAGAGGTCACAAGTATTGGGTAACAAGATTGAGATGGAAATCACACAATTGGTAGAACAAAACCCGACGTTGCTACGACTCGGGTTGCATCTCGAGTTCAATGATGCTAGACATCGCGTAGCTGCACATCTGCAACGCAACATCGATAGGAGTAAGTACATAAAAAGCATCGCAACGCCGATATGATTAATAATACTTATTATAGCTCAGGTAGCCCATAAAACGCGAAAGATGAATGAAATATCATCTTTCTAGAAATGAAAAGGTGTTTTAAATTATATATTATTTGATAGAACATAACTAGCATTAATTTACATATTTGCGTAGCTCATTACAAATATTCACTGTATATAAATTCTAATGATGTGAATCATGGAAGAAACATTTTGACAAGGATATTATTACGGAAATAGGCGCGTATGTCTTAGAAGGTTAAAATAATTGATGTTCTACACTTGGGCGTCAAGTGCGACGCTCCATTCACGGGTCAGCGCTCAATAATCTCGAGCAGGTGTCGTAAATTACGTTGGCAGTGCAATGAGGCGTTTCACAAACACGTTACGTATATATCATTGTCTCTGCTACGATGATAATTGTGCTATTAATTTTCCGTTTAGATGGGAGCAATTGTATGGGGGACTATGGAGACCACGCGACGAAATGCTTCTAACCTTTCCGAATCTGCTTCGTAGTCTCACGTAGCGCTTTACTATAGCACATTTCATCATTCATCCATTCGTCCCGCTATATTCATTTATTATTTTTCCAGTTAGTGACATATAGAGGTAATTATGAGACCCCCGACTCGTTCCTGTGCGACTAAATATGAAATTTTCTATTTTTTGACGCAGTGTTTTTCAAATCTTTTTGAAAACTGCTTAAAATCAACTTTAAAATACGCAAAAGATTTATGAAGTAATATATAAGAATGATTATGTCTTAAACATTTTATTTTTACTTGAAAAACGCTGTTTCTCCTCAAATAACATAACTACCTCTCACGTCATGTTTTGAATCCTGTCTTTACACACCATCTGGTTTCTTTTTTACTACTCTCCTATATATCGATTTTATGTCTCGTCTGCTGTTATTAAAGATACAGATAAAAAAAGATGTTTATAAGCAGTGCAACTATCAGACGGTGATCTGCCTGTTTTCAATTTTCAGCGAGACACAAAGAAGCGACGATTAGGGTAGTTTAATTTGGTACGGATATATTGACCAATTCTCATCTTTAACTAAACAGTTTGTAAACTCGATCGGACTCGCGCTTGATCGACGTTAAACGACACGGTCTTTTTGTGATCTTGATCTTATTTAACAAGATGCTTTTGCTCAAGTTGCGCTGATAAATTTACTACGCTCTCGCTTGTCGCCAAATACGGCATTGTAAAGTACAATTAACAAACGGTATCCGCATTTTCTTGTCGCATTAAAATCAGTTTAGTTTCCGAAATATTGCAATCTAATCATCGTAAATTCCACGTTCAAATCTGCCAAAACCATGACCTCCCTTTCTCCTCCTTTATAGCATGCATCATTACAGAGATCTATTTCGCAGAGTCCGATATATATATATATATATGCTCTTCTTTTTAATATAAAACTCCGAAATCCTTTATAACTTACAGAAATTATAAGAGCTATGAAATCCTTATTCTATTCTTCATTGTTCTGTTGAGTTTTTATCGAAAATTCGGTCTCACAATTCGATTTAGATTATCATTGATTTTAATCGATTCATTTATCTGGCTAGTCTGTCGTGTGGAACCCATGGAACGAGCTAAGCTTGTAGCGATCGCTGGTGGTCCTGCAACCTTCACCGTTCTACCCGCAGATGACTTAAAAAATAGAACATAGCGCTGTTGCAGCGCAGTGAGTAGTTTTCTTGTCAAAAGTGAGAACTCGTCTTTCCCCACGACTTGATAACTTGTTTCTAATATTTTCGATTGACCCTTTGCACTCGTATTCTTTTCCATAACGTTAACGTTTTAATATAATCTTAACGTTAAGAGATCTTATGGAATGCCATCTCCCGAAGAACCTCGATTCTCCGACAGACAAACATCATTTCACGTACAATAGATTTACTTTTTTTAATGAGTGCAAAGGAATGCATTAACTTGACGAGATCGAGTACTCTTAATTATCATGACAACCCCGAATGTGTCCTGTCGATTTTTATTACTCGATTGAGCTTGTTAGAAGGAGGTTTGCATTTTCATGTGCATTATGATCTAAAATTCCTCTCGCGAAAGAAATGTCACGCGTAACAATAATTACCTCTCGAATCTGTCTAATCGCTGAGCGAACACGACTTGTTCCCTATATTTCTGAAACAAGATCACACGATTGAACGTCTAAGCACGCACATACCTAATTAACATCCCGCACGATTTTATTTTACATTGTCGGCATCATTTCTCCTTGCTCTCCGTCTTTCGCATCCCGTTCGACTTTTTGTTTTTAAGTTCGACTTTCTTCTAACATCTTAATATTACTATACGTATGGATGACGTGGTCTAGTTTTTACGATTCAAACCCGTATCTTGGCGAGATTGCATTTTGCAGGCAGAACCGATGGTCCCCCCTATTCTGTAACATACGCCAGTCTCCTCGTTTATTTGTTCGATGCATATGTAGGTGTTCGTCGTCGCGCTCACGTCCCCTTAGTAAACGGTGTCGATTTCGCGATATCGTGTTACAGCGGTCTACCTCGACTTGCAAGACTGATGAAAACGCGTATGTCGAGCCTCGATATTTTGAACGGCGCACATTTTCCGTCTTTAAACAGTTCCCATACATCGGGCCCGTATCTCTGTGATTTGTTAGTTAGCCGTTTGAAAATTAATTACGGATAATTGATACTCGTGATTGATGATCGGAATCTTATCTTGCCGGTCGAGTGCCGCGAGATCTCTCTTATCGGCGACTCTGCGAATCCAAGCTGGCGATATATTATGTTTTAATTTAACTCACGACACATATTCTTTCCCAACAGTACGGAAAGATCTAACGCTGCGGCTACAGTTCCGATTCTTTAACATGAACCACAGGAAACCTGCCTTGATTCAATGAAAGGTAGCTACCCGCGCTGTGTGGTAGACCGTCAGCCGAATGAGCCGCATCCTTTCCCCTTGCGGGGAAAGCTTAACCAACGCCAACGCTATCTCTTACAGCTTCACTAACACGGCTTCACTCGTTGGACAAATCGCGCCGCGAGAAAAGCATAGGGTTGCTCAAACGCGGTCGCGAACGGAACACTCGTCGGGGTCGTTCGTGCGGGGACAAAGCGAACAGAGCGGCGGCGGTTTCGTATTTCCATTCGTTTCAATTCCAATTCCGTTCCCGAGGTGAACACTCGGAGATGGATTCGGCCTTATTTTGAGAAGTCACGCGATCACCGATATAAACGCAATTAGCAATATGTCTCATTTCGTTTATTTCCAAAATGAAATCGATAACGGATCGTTGCCGAATCGAATGTTATAACTTTCGCTCGCCGAGCTGCGACATAAGTTGCGTGACTTCCTCGAGCATCGTACACAGTTCGATTTACGCGCAGCATCATTATTATTAGCTGCACCTGCCCCGACAGGCGGTGCAATGAGGTTTAGACGCGTCCTATCAAACCCAATGAAGTCGTGACGCGTTAATTTCCACAGGAGCCGGGAGCTCCTAGGAGCTTTATTCGCCTCGCGTGACGCCTTGTCGGCATTAACACGTCAGCTGGAAGACAGCTTAACACACGCCGCGCCGACGTCGGTGCAACCGAAACTGACTGACGTCTTATACCGCGAGTGAATCGCGCCCGAGCTCTATTCCGCGCGAGTATTTTTTTGCACGCGAGTACCGTTCAATTATGCACGCTCGTCCCATACGGAGAGTCCGACTAACGAGTCTAATCGAGCGCTCGCTGGCGAAAGGGATGAATAATTCTCTTTCTTTCGTTTCGAAATAATTGGCATGAAAAAATTAGCGCCGGCATCTACGTGAATGCCGGGCAAACTATTTCGGGGTCCCTTGAATTTTTCTAAAATCTCGCAGGTTCTCCGTGCAATTTCTCGAATGCAGCTATATTTTTTTCATCCACGTTTAGAATCCCCGAGATTCGCAAATTCTGAGATACCGAAATACCCGCGAGATCGATCGTCCTTAATTTGCGGACTCGTCGGAGTCCTTTTCTATTTCGGACCTCTCTTGCCGGATTTTTTTTATTCTTCCAGCGAGTCTGGCTTTTAAATTTAATACTAGCTCCATGCGAGCTCGAGTTGCGCGCGAATTATCGGGTTTTGCTCCGCGAGATTTTATGAGGTGCTAATGCAGATCGGCGCCGGGTGTCATAACGATGACAAAACGCCGGTCGCGCGGTAGCGTTATTTTTAAAATGCAAATCGCAGGAGCTGCGAGAGAGAGAGAGAACAATCCACTCTTTTATGGGGGGGGGAGGATTAACGACGCGAGCCGCGTTAATGAGCCCGCGAAACGTTCGCGCACCCGGCGCGAAATTGCTAATATTTATCCGCGGATTGCGCGGTCTTTTAAAATAATATTCGGCACGCGCGGTGGCTTCCCGCGTGAACCATGAAATGTTAATTGTCAATGGGAACGGGTTACGTTATGCGCGCGGGATTTATATGGTGACGGAAAAGATCTCGCTCGCGTAAATCGCGCCCGAAACTAGAATAAACTGTAAATAACGGCGCGCGGCTATTACGCGCCAAGCTTTATGGGTTTTACGGGCTTTTAATTAAGGCAGTGATTGCTTTACGTTGTTTCCTGCCATTTTACGCGGTAAAAAAAAGGGAAAACGCACATTTGTCCGGTATCATAATCAATATCGCTTTTATTTTGCGCTTGAATCCGAATGACTTTCCGATCGCCCCGATCGCAGCTCCGCGCGGATTTTATCGGATCTGAGGATTTAACTGCGCGGGACCAATTACAATAATTTTTGCGATTTTGTTCAAATTGTGCTCGCCCGTTTATCGACCAATTAGAAATTTGCGATAACAGAATGTCCGCGGATATCCGTGTTGTATTCGCGGCGTCATATGCGTGCGTTTCGTCTCGCTATATCTTACTTGGGAACAAAGTGTATTAACGTTAGCGATAATGAGCGCTTTGACTCTTTTAACGCTTCTCTGAAAGATCTTTTCTCGCAGCGCGTCTAATTCGCCAGTTTCCGATCGCCTGCAATTTTTCTCTACATCGCGGCATATAGACTGAAAAAAAAAATATATATATATATATATATTCCTCCTGAGAGTGTGTGAAGTCTGAGGAGAACTTTGTGTGTAATTGGATTAATGTTTTTCGCATCTCTCTGATAACTAACAACAACGCCGCGCCGCGTTGTGTCTTTGCCATTGCAGTTTCACACAAGAGACTTTTTTTTTCTCTCCACTAACCAGAGTCATAAAATTTACGACTCGCTATCGAGCTGCTCTTCGGCATTTTCGCGCGATTCCCGTCGCCGTTACGCGTTCGCCAATGCATATTAAATCTTTAGACGCCACAGGTCCTTTGTCGTCACGCGCCTGCGAAGGCACGGCGAGCAAAAAAATCGCGCATTAATGGAACGCAATCGGGACGAGCGCGCTTTACGTCCTCGCCGTCGATAAATTACGGGGCTTTTAAATTTCCGCTCGATGCCGCTATAGACCCGCGAGAATAATTACGAACTGGCGGATTACCAGCCACGAAAACGGACCAGCCACGTGGCGGACAAAAGGGGAAAATCGCGGAAATTTTCGGCGCGCGCGAGATTTTTTTTCTCGGAATATGCTCGGATTGCACGTTGCGTCGGTCGAGGACTCTTAACGTCGATGCGCAAGAGCAGCTCGCGAGACTGATGCATATTGCATGCATTTCGAGGCATGCCATGTCGCTCGACCGAAATGCGAAATACGAGAGGTAGGTACACAGAAAAATAGAGGAAAAAGATACGCGATATACTCTCAATCGAATTATCATCACCGCCAGTGTTACGTGCGCTAAATTGAAGCGTGTCGCGCGATTGTGCGTATACTTTACTCGTGACGAGTAGACAATAAAAATTCTAGAGCCTCGAAGAAAAGTATACGCACTCTCGAGTCGAGTTTCTGATTTGATAACGGCGAAAAATGGTGAAATTGGGGCTCGTTTTAATCGCGAGTGGCGTAAAAAGGGAATTGCGATTGCACAGAGAGCGATGGAATATATCCGCCGCCTCGCCCGAAACAATTTGGCGAAGCGCCGGCGCGCGTGAGCGAGGGACAATTAAAAAGCGACGCGCGTTCAGTGATCCGCGAGGGTGTTTCACGTTTCCGCCGTGTTATCCCCGCCATGCGGCGGGATTACTATTTTACGGCGCGGATTACGGCCGGGCGTTTCGGAGTGGTACGTCCGTCCCTTCAATCAAGTAATGTACCCTTCGCCGAGGCCAACGATAGCCGATCGATCGGCACGTCATCGCGTGCGCTGCCTATTTGCGGATCAACTCTGAAAATCGGTTTTACGAATATCGCGTCTTTTCGGAAAAACGGACACGCGAGGATAAGCCCGCGGGATGCCCGCGTATAAGAAATTTAGCGCGGTAACAATTTTGGTGAATATAAAGAGAAAGAATTGAAGAGGATAATTATATATAAATCCATATAGCGCGTTTTCTTTCCCTCTTAAACGTCGTACGGAATTGGAAATTGTGGAAAAGGATTGGGAGATCGCGCCTCTCGGATGCAACGCAGGTCGAGCGGCACGTTCGTGTCTGTTTTCTTGCGTATTCTTTACCGGCATGCATTTCGGAACAATAGAATACCTTTTCTCTTTTTTTTTCTTAGTTGCTAAACGCATATGATGACAGTGTTTCGGGTGTCTGTTGCAGTACGGCAGTCCCGGCTCGGGGTGGCAACATCTTAACGCGAAGTGGCGTTTGCCTAGGTATTATTTGTACATATATACATATACACACACATACACACACACATATATATAATACGCACCATATATATTATGTTATATAAATATCGTACACTTCCTTCGCGCATCGACCGATGTCACTGCCGCCATGTCATCGCTCTAGAGGCTTAACCCACTTATCCTTGCGCGAATGCCAAGAAAATTGTTGCCTCTGTGCGAGGAAATGCGAACAAAAGTGGGACGGCGATGGCGAGATGAGAAACTGCATGCTTATGTTACTTGACTCCCTATTCGCTGTATGTATACGACAATATATGACGACGCCTGTAGCATCAAATTTGAGAGCTTCCGGGGGATTCCGACCCTCAATCCTCGAATTTGCGCCAAATTAATCGTTCCTTAAGGAAAATGTATTGCGAGTATTCACGGATGCAAATAAAAAAGGAAATGTAGTATAAATAACAAAGTCAAGAGAAGAATCGTGAGATTGTCCCTTCGAATTTTCAGGCCGTCTCTCTTTAAATTGCAGCCGACTCGGATCAACATACACGTTCGACGATAACAGTCGACGATAACACAGTTGCGTGTAACGTTCTCGACGATCGTTTCCACTTACGACGCGATCGAGCACCGAGCGTCTCGCAAGATGACCGTATACGGTGTGCCGACTCCGGGAATGAAATTTACATAGGATCGACGGCCAGACAACAACATTGGCCGTTGACGTAGAGACGCCGCGCTTGGCAATCGTCGAGATCGGAATGCCGCAGTGTACCGCCGACTACTGTTGCTTAATCGCATTTCTCCGTTTCTCGTTTGCTCGCCGTTACCTCGTCCCTTCGCCTCCGCCGCCAGTTTTACATCCCCTCGCGACGCTGTACATATTCGCCATCCGTGTTGCATGAGTATTGTCCATGGAGCACATATACATATATATATATATATATATATATATATATATATATATATATATATATATTTGTGCGATATATATACATTGTACTTCTCTTTCTCTTTCTCTCTTATGCGCGCACTGCGGTGGCTCGATTACATTGCGACGCGCGACGCACGATTCCCGAAATTGGACGGCGGGACAATTCCGGGACGATGGTCGCGTGACGATCCTGAATTAATTGCTGCCCCGAATGGGCGCATACGCGGAAGTAGCGCGAACTTGTTACGAAGCCTCCAATTTCTCCCGATGCCAAACCGCCGAAGAAATAAATAATTGGCGTACGTTATTACATCTGCATGCATAAATCGTGACTTGGTTTTTGAAATTTGCAAATTGTAGTATTCGGCTTCGGTTTTGACGGTAGAGCTTTTCTTTTTTCGCGTATAGAAAACTAACGGAATTTCAAGCTGACACTATTCCGTCTTAATATTCAGTGTTAAATATTTCGTTAATTGAAGTTTAATTCGTAATAAGAAAAAATCTGAATTAATGTAAAACAGTTTATTATTGAAATTAATGTGAAATTTTTTTTCTTAAGCGTCAAAATTAGAAAGCACGTCGACAATAAATTTATCGTGGACCGAAGCATGGTTTTTCCTATACAAGTATATATCGAAACTAATTCCCCACTCTTTTAATTCCGTGTTTAATTCCTTGCCCCGTATTCATTGCCTCCGTGCCCCAACTCTACCGCGATAACGACCGAAATATCTTCCGAGCGCGGTAAACGCCCGAAGAATATTTTTCGCGAGGCGCCCGGCCCACCCCCGTTTATCGGCGTGCGTGCCGATCTCGCCGCGATCGCGGTGCAATGATTAAGCGCGTACCAGAGCTTGTATATCGCGCGCGAGGGCTGCATGTTACTCGATATTATGGCACGCTTACAGGCACCGTGACTTTTTCCAAGCTTCACCGTCCCGATTAGCCGCTGTTTTGTAGCTCGGGCTATACCCGGAATCGTTCTTGCCGCAGGTAAACGTAAGCTGCAATCCAGAAATCTTGCCTGCCGTCCTCGAAAACGTGGTTCGATCTCGGTGTCGAACATGCGATGGGTTAATTTCGCATTGTATTAAAAATGGTTCTTAACAGTGAGCTTTTAAGAGAAGTTATTAACAGACGGACGTTAAATGGCGAAGTTGAGATGTCACGGCGGATGGATGTACGTCGTGTAATTTTTACTTATTCTACACACCACGTTCTTGATATATTTTATTTAGGAATGCATTACCGATTGACCTTTTGCTAGTATCTCTTTATATTGGAATCCTGTACCTAATTTACATGTTTGCATCCCCAACACGTAGGCACTGACGTAGCACAAACTGTGTATTATAGCAAAGTATATGGTTAACATCGATCTCTATCTATATTACTTGTGTATTAAATTGATAGAATATTGTATCTAATAGAATATTGTGTCTAATGCGTTAACGACATGTGTTAACCAGTAGTAATATACACATGATTAGCACGAATTGGTTCTACTTTAATATAGTAATTGACAAGTTAATACTCCGTAAAAGCATGAAGAATCGTACGTTTACTGATAATCAAGTGAACTAATTTGTTGCGATTAAACGAAAGGAAAACACTCCCCCGATGATCGGACAGTGTGCGGGTACCGTACAGCGAGAGATACGCGAGAATACATAAGAAATACATTGAAAATATTATTCGCGAAATATAAAAAATATTTAGCGTGAAAATTAAAAACGCTCGGCTTAATATTGTTATTAAAATCCATAGCGGGGGATTACAGAATTTTTCTATTTAAATCGTTGTGTCGCAGGACGTTGGTTGTTCATTTTTCTTTCGGGAAGATACTGAATTTTCCGGAGCACAGTTTCAAAAACATTTGACCCCTAAAAAAATACATATACATACGTATGTGTATCGGCATTACGAAACGCCAGAGAAACGTGGGAAGCAAGAAAATCGACCAAAAGAGTTGGTTGTACGCAACTCTGCCGGAAAAATAATGGAAGCTTCAATTACCGAGTAGATTGCCTAGAATTTCTATCGCCGGGCGCTATTCTTCCATTTCACCCTTTCTTTCTTTCCGCCGCCTTTGTTTTTTTTCCCTTTATTTTAGTATCTGTCTGTCAATTTTACAAAACAAACTAGCGCGCGATTCGTCATACACGCGCCCCGAGCGAATTGCGGATTTTTCGATACGTATTCATTCAAACGCATGAATTCGCACCTACGCCGCATAAGCGTGTATACCGAAACCAAATACTTTTTCATTCTTCCCGTCGGGATCTGTGTATCACGCGGTTTAATTAGTGCTTAGAAATTTCAGTCTCGTTTATCGTATGACGTAATTCGGATGCGTTGGTCAATAACGTAATACAGGATGTTCCAAACGTACGTATCTCAGAATACACAAATCGTGATTATACGTCTCTCTATTCAGCTATATAGCTATGTAACATATTTTCACAATTAAATTCAAGTCAATTTTTGGAATGTTTTCGGAACGAATCTTTTCTTAGGGAAGATGTGCAACGACAATAGCTGTTAAAAATTACCGATGGAATTGCATGGCGATGCATCGAGTTCGTATAGAATTCCCATCACGAGACGGAAACGCGACTTCTCTATCTCGAGGCTTTCGTCGGCTTTACTTATCTCGGGTACATCCCGCGAGTGGATTTCTTCAGGAACGAAAGCTCGCCGAAATCGCAGCCGCGCGCGCAACTGCAGTGGTAATGATAAAGCGGATTCAGTCGCGAGTTCGGAAGTGCAGGGAGAGACACGAAGACAAGGAGCGAGCGGGAGAGAAAAGCCTCGTTTTACGGTGCATTAAATTCTGACGAAGTGGCTCGTCCTACATACCGGCGTGAGAAGGAGAGAACGATTCGAATTATCCTGGAACAGGATAAACAGACCGCCGACGAAGTAGGGGCGGAGGAAACATTGGGGGGGGAAAATAGGAAAGGGTAAACAAGACGGAGCGACATTTCTAAGGAGGTCGCAGCGATGTTTCGCGTCCGAGTGGAGGGCACGAGAAGAGAGTGGGACGGGCAAGAGAAACAGTAAGAAAGTATGATGGAAGTACTTTAGGATTTTCGAGGAGGGAAGATGAAATCTAGGGACGCGCCATTCGAGCGTGAAAACCTTGACGGCGGTTGTCCCGGGAGTTCCGCGAGGGAGTGTCCTCCGGTTCACTTTTTTATACGCGTCCCATAAAGAAGCTGTCATTGCCGGGGTCGCCTGTTCTTTTTTTCCCCGTCAATAGTTTAACCGCTCGTGCGACGGTATCCTTCGTTCGATCGCGGTCGCCGGGATTTATTTGTCGCAATTATTAAGCGATCTTTCGTCCGAGTCGCTTCCTTTCTCCAACGAAGAGAAAAACATATGCAGTTTTGCGTAATTTTCCGAAGTTGCAACCTCCTTATCATTTGTGCAAAAGTCAGACGCGCAACTATTTAGAAAAGTCAGTGTCAAAGAAGATAGACTTTTCAAAAATCGAATTCGTGTCTTCCCTGAAAAATTCGGCGTATTGAAAGTCGACGGGTCCGACGGCTAAACTGATTAGCGCCAACGTATTACAAGCGAGACGCTACAGTAATAACGAATTACATACGAGCGATGTTCGTCCCTGTGCTTTCATCGCGCGGCGGAACTCCGTTACAAGCCTCCGGGTCCGTATCCTCGCGCGCGCACGTACGCGCCGCGATAATTAATTCCCCATTAAACGCGGAGCGCGGTTGCACGGTAACTTAACACGCGCGCACCGTCGTGTACCGTCGCCGCCCGGCAAAAGCCGCCTGATGCTGGGTTATTAACGAGCCGGCGCCGCGGCGTCGTGGACCGTGTCTCGCCGTGAGTCACGTATCCGCCGCGCGATCTCTTATCGCTGCTCCGATAACGAATAACGCGCTCGGGGCCGGGACCGGGACCGTCTCCCGTATCGTCGGTCACGTATCGCGTTATCCGTCACGAGTCACGCGCGTTGTTTTGTCGCGGCTCGCGCGCCGAGCACGAGCTAAGCTCCGGACGAATCGACGAAATGATGAACTCACCGAGAGAAACGGCAAATGGATGTAGCGCGCGCGCGCGTACGCAGCCCTGCAATTTCAGATCTCCCGAACTTTCCTTGGGCGCGAATCGTTTATCTCCGTGTGGCAGACGCAGCCGTTTCCCTAATCGGCAAAAAAAATTGCGGAACACGCCGCGCCAATAAATCTGATTTCTATCGAAGGGTACCGCCCGCGCCGCCGCGCGACTTTGTTCGCGAGGCGGTGGAGATTTATCGGGCGCGGCGCACCTGTTTTCATCGGCGCAAACGGTCTTGAATAAAAACATCGCTATAAATACCAAGTTGCGACGAGGACGCGTTAGGTCCCGCTGGCGAGTGTATATACAGCGACGATGGAGTACTTAAAGATCGCCGCTGCGAAGAACCGCCTCGAGGACTCGAAATCGCATTACTAAAACGATCGAGCAGCTAATAAACGCCCGTATCACGTTGGCATAATTGCGCTTTTGCATTTGCATTGCAAAAGTGATCAACGTTACGCGAATGAACGATTTCCGTTTTTTCCGTCGCGCGGCTTTGAAATTAACGTCGGCGGGGAAATTCGTTGCCTTCGCACGGGCGTCAGCCACGAGATCACGCGTATATGTCGAGGCGCGACGTATACTTGTACGTCTTCGTGCGAATTAATGCGGCTAGCTCCCATGTATATAAATTTCTGACGCGTAAAGTGTTTTGTCGCCGCGATAACGGCTCGACGTAGTACGCGCGTTAATTACTTTTGCTTTACGACCTTACGGCGCGAGACGGGCGAGGGAGAAAAAAAAAGGGAAATCCGGGAAAAGTGGCGGCGTCGCGAATTACTCCCGTCTGAACGATCGTCGTGATGCAGATTGCCCGTGTCGCTTTACGTTTACTTTTCGAGAGCTTTAACAGCTACTGCCACGACGTTTCGCGACGTTTCTACACGCCTGCAGGGATTTACGTTGCGCCTTGGGACATCCTGTACAATTCTCGTCAAATATCGCGAAAGATCCTTTTTATATACTGTTAAACGCATTCACGTACGGAAATTGAGCTTCGCTTTTCGAGCACCGACATTGCGAGAAAGAAAAATTGTTTAATCGAAGACAAAGAAATGCGACACTCGAAATAATAACCGTCTACGGCACACGTCTGTCCGATCATCTCTCGACGATCCGCGCCGCGCGCTCTCGAGAATCCGCGAATCCAAAGAGCTCGGTCGATGACTTTGGGAATTTAGATCGCGCGCGCCGCCTTCGGAAATCATTGATCCAAGCGTCCGCGGAGATGCGAGGATTCCGAGGCCGCGCGAACTCGTCGAGCTCCACTCGTCTCGAAGTCTCCCAAGCCGATCCTTGGGAAAACCTCACGTCGATCATCAAGCCCCTGGAACCACCTCCCACCGTAATGGCTCCCTCGAGCATGTTTCTTTCGGCAGATCGCCTGCGCCGCATGGGAAGAGCTTCCCGTAACTACACCATCGGCTGGGCCATGCACTGATGATGATCGCCACGACGATGGCGACGACGACTAGACGACGACGACGACGACGACGACGAAGATGACGACGACGATGATACGCCATGATAAAGCGCGCGCGTTCAAGCGCACCGCGCCGTAAAACGGCCTCCACACGCGTACTCACACGCACGCATACACGCATATACGTCATTACACAACGCATTGCAGCGTCGGGAATCTTTGGACCCCTCGGAAGCGTAGAATCTTTGTACTCGTGGAACGCGCGAGATCCTCCGGATCCGTTCTAAAATCGCATTATTAAATCGAAGAATTGAAATGATTCGAATATGAATACGCGGAGGAAAAGTCGGAAGTTTCGCGTGACAAATTATATGTGGATGTCACTCGTTTTTGTTGTTCTAAATAAATATATAAACATATATATATATATATATATATATATATACATTTATATAAATATATATTCCTGCATCACATACAGAGCTATATATACCGCGCGAAAGGATACTCCAATGACGCGTCATGATGTAATAAATTTAGGCCGTCGAATGAACGTATTGATAATGTTAATTGATAAATATACATATATATATATATATACACGTTGCGACGTACATATAATTGTTAAGTCGTCGAGGATAAGTTTCACGGAGGGAATGATAAGGGAAGCAAACGTAAGAGGAGCCGAAGGGACAACCTTTTTGATATGATATACATGCCGATCGCTTTAAACGGCCACTTTAACCGGATTATTTAAATATTTATACATGGAAAGGAGGAGTTCTTTAATTAATTCGACCAAACTTTCGACCGAGTGTGACTGAGCGATCGGGATGCAAACTGTTCTGTGTTCTCATCTCCTTTCTTTTTTTTTCTGTTTGATCGCTGCCACCTGATAGACCGATTCGTAATTTCTTATGCGACAGAATAAGCGAATAGCTATGTCTATTAAAATGATTTTAATGCGTTTGTTGTGGCTGAGGTGAGTGTCGGAAAATTTATGAATGTAAAGATTAGAAGACAGAATTCTTCGGAAAAGAGTCGAGATAATCGAATGTAAAATAACAAGGCTCGATTCTGTTAGCTTTAATTTAAAGTTTCTACATTCTTTAATCGTCTTCACATTATTTCTTTTAAATATTATTCGTCGCAAGTGGCAAATGCTTTAAAATCGATTATTTAATTGCAAATCCACAAATTTCATTAGACAATAAATAAAGAACGATACCACCAACCCGATCGTTCCGCTCGGGGCACGTAATGTCACTGTAATATTCGCTAAGGTACTAACTCGTCGTTTAAATTAATAATTATTTTAGCATATACATGTATACACACACACAATCAATCTGTACATATTGTCTTCAATGTCGTTTCTAATCGATCGATGTGACCTACGTGTTGTATAACGAGAGAGAATGGATTTATATATTATAAAGAGAGAGAGAGAGAGTGGCATAATTGTCTCTGTGTGCATGCGGGTGCGAATGAGAGGGAGAGAAAGGGGCGGGAATACGTGGATGAAGATAATTATGCGGAGAAGCCTTACTGATGTAAATCACCGCTGATTGTCACCCCGTCGTACGTACACGCTGTATGTATTCGGGCTAACTGAGATCCACGAAGACACGCGCAGATCAAAAGTACTGTTGCGCCGTTGAACAGAATTGTAGAAAAAAGATTTTGTACTCTCTCACGCTACGAGGATATGAGATCTGAATTGTCGCGATTATACTCAGATTATAATTTCAATAACCCGAACTCTCTTCGCACTTTCGAAACGCGTGGCGACTTTTTTAGCTCCATCGATTCCAAGAATCTTCGAGTTCCCCCGATTCGACTCGGAGATTCTTTCGCGTTCTCTACATTTTTCCGTAAAACGCATGCAAAGTTCTTTTTGGTAAGCGTAGGTGAATATCGTGGTGGTGACAAGGAAGCAGAAAAAAAATATATCGATAACTCGAAAGAATAATGTAATTATGGTTTGCTCGCGGCCTTCTGGCGATCTTTTTATTGTAAACGTGTTATTCGCATATGTCACACGCGTCACAATTACGCACACGTACAACACACGAAACCCAAATGCACGCGCACGATCAAAGCCTTGCTGCTAGCCTTATAACTTGTAACACACGAGGTTTAAAAATAAACTGCTGAAAAAACGTATTACGCCTGTGTTTTCCACCTAAATCCCTAAAATCCACAATACAATGAAACCAAAATCCGCGTAAAATACGAAATTATAATTTCCAGCCTTTATATTTACGCGAACGCTTGGAACGTTACCCATTGGTACCGCATATCGTTCTGCATATCGAGCTTCGATTGATAGACAGTCTCCGTATTGCTGTGCAAAATTGTGCGACACGACGTAATACAGGACTTACCTCTCGCGCGTGTCGGTGCATTCCGTCGAATTTATCTTCTATCCCGGATCATCGTGGATCGGTCATCCGTTCAATAAACGCCTCCCGATATCTGTGTCTTGTAAGGTATTCTTTATTCTTTGTAAAATCATACAGCGAAAGCGATCGGATCTATACAGTGTAGTGAAGCGAGATACAAGTGAAGTGAACGTTCGCCGGACGAACGACGGCCGAGTCGGATTTTTGAGAAGCTGTCCCCCGTCTCGAGCAATCTTTATCTCGAGGGGGCGATATCGTTCTGAGGCAAGAAAGAAAATTTATAACTCTATCGTTACACGACAATCAATACATCGGAAGCAGGTGTTTGAAGCCTTAAAGATATCGAATCGTTTAATCGTTCGAATATCCTTTCATAATTCTGCTTGATCCTTAAATCAATCATTATTTTTCTTTCTCGGACTTTCATCCCCGAACAGAAAAAGGGTTGACACGCCGCCGATTCGCCCGCAAACTCGAAGGTACATATACGCTCTCCTCGACTTTTCCCTTTGCAAATTTGACTGGCCCGAACAGCGCAAGGTTCATCCGTAATAAATCGTTCGCTAAAAGCGGGGACAGGCGCGCGTGACTTAGAAACTTATAAACTAATTCTGACGAAATACAAGTAACGCAAACGTACGTATTACACCTAACATCCTAATAGAAACTAGAAATCTCGTGATTAATTTATCCAAAATATATGTTACCTAAAGTTAACGTCAGACTCGGTGACGGGCGGTGAGACGATGACGTGTGGGCAATCAAATGTCCAGGCGATGACAATTCACGATTCGTGTGTGATGAAACAAATGCCTTTTATACAAATAGCTCTGTGGTACATAAAATTTGATTTCCCCTACTACAGTATAAGGTATATATAATATACATATATTCATATCATATACTTTTGTAATAGCTAATAAATAATAATTCTTAATAGAGTTCGTCAGTTAATTTTTTTTGTGAAACCCGCCTATCCGGCGCTTAAAATACGAAATCGCTTACACTTTATATTTATATTTATATATTTATATTTATATTTATATATATATATACGCTCTTCTCGCACTCGGAATTTTAAAAACCACGATCTCTCCCCTTGCGACCTCTCGTCTTCTCTTATGTCACTTTACGTACTCTATACTCTTACATATTAATGATTTACCGTAATGGTATATGTGGCGTGCTTAAGTTACTGGTTGCACTTACCGGTATCACCTGCCGCGCCAGCCGGGGCGGGAGAGGAGGGGGTTGTCGCGCTTCCCCCCCGGCGGCAGTAACTTTAAAAAGCTTAAAAACCCCGTACTTAGGCTAACGCGAACGTTAACGTCGCGCGTTGCGGCGCCAACGCGCCGCGTTTCAACGAGCCTGTTCTAAAAAGCGCGCTGCCGTCCTCGGCTACGCGCGTAAATGCAATCAGTAGCGTATCCTTGCGTCCATGAAACCGCCGGGTGCCTCGAATCCTCCAAGGCCGGCAGCCGCGAATCCTGAGGGAGCCTCGCGGCCTTCCCTCGCTTCGGACTTCGGGGCAATCGAGAGCCACGACGAGCTCCGGAAGCGTCGGCAACCCGCAGGAACCGCTTCCGTAAGCCTCGGGGAGCCTAGGAACTCCGGATCGTCGAGTCCTTAGATAATCGGATACGAGGGCGAAACATGTTTACAACACGCGGCCCGAAATGATCGTGCGACGACGAGGACAGAGGGACCGTCTGCCTTCGTGAGAGACTCCTAAATGCGCGCGAGTGTGTATGTGTGAGAGAAACGTGTGTTGCATGTGTGTGTGTACAGGAAAACGCGTGAACGCTAAACGTCGATGCTGGGCGTTCGCGATCGCCAGTGTTCTCGCGGAATAGAACAGCGAAGGAGTAATAATAGGGGGATTAAAAAAAACGACAGCAGGGACTGTGATCGATGCCGCGATTAACGTCACGTTCGTTGGCGATGGCGCGTCAATGGTTTTTCTCAAAACTATTAGTTGCCGTCAACGGGACGTTTCTATATGGGGTTGGAATGTGTGAGTACCCTGGGGATTTTGATAATAAACGTCGCCGAATACCTGATGCAGACCCACAGACGTCGAAATTATCTCTTTTACATTACGTTTATATTTCAATCGTCGCGCACTATTGAGATCTAGGAGAGCAAGTCGACTATCTTCGTCAGGATCCTCGAGTCCATTCAGATATCCGGCAAACGATTCACGCAATTGTCTATCTACGAGGATCACGGCTCTGGTCCTATTCGTAATCCTGCAGTTAATGACTACTCGTAAGGATAGTTAAACTTAGCTGTATTTGTTCGCCGTATTGGAAACGGAAATCATAAATGCACTCTCTCGTAATCTTTTCTGTCTTCTTTTTCTTGTTTTTTTTTTTTGGTATGGGAAGTCGACCACTGTCCGCGAAATCCAGACGAGGAGAAGTAATTCAGATTTTACGCTTTGAAAATATTAATCCAAGATCTGTGAATGCAGAAGTTTTGTACGCGGATTGTAAACGTTATTCCTGAATGTAACAATGTTCGTCCGTGAAAACGCGATTTGTCCGACTCGTCGTGGACGGCGGTCGATTTTTCCGCTCAACAATTTACGGCCCTTTCGCAACGTTTAGTAACAACACCGGCGCGGCGTGTGCGTGCATCTTTTTCCCGTACGACGTTCTTCCTTGCTCTACCGAGCGTGAAGATTTTTTAAGTCTCGCGTGGCAGCCCGTTTGATCTCGTCTCCCGCGTACCGACTCGAACATCCCCCTTCGACTTATGGCAGCCCCGAACCCAGCTCACTCACTGTCGGCTGCGTGGCTGCCGAACAAGCTGAACATTAAGACACATCTACACGGAGAAATAGAGTTTCGCTATTTTTTTTTCCTTTTTTTTTCTTGGTTCATCTAACGAGCAAACAGTGTTAATTAGAGTTTATGTATATTTTATATAGGTAATAATTGTAATAATAATAATAATTCGTAATATCAATTCATCCCAACAACAAGTTTAAGTTATCATCTGATAGTATTTTGTTTCTCTTTTTCTATCTCTCTCTCTCTCTCTCTCTCTCATTCTCTTTCTCCTTTCTTCTTACCTCTCTTCCCGTCCTTTCCCTCGACTCGTTCTTCTTCTCGACCGATACTTTCTTCCTCATTAATATATATATCTCTGTTTATTATATATATCTTTATTTATTTGTTTTATATATATGTATAGACTGATATCAACACGTATAACATCGACGTTTTTTTTTCTTGTTAAATCAAGTTTCCGCGGAGAAGGTTGCGGCTGCTCCGATTACGCGCCTGCTAACTACAATCTTTCTTTCTTTCTTTTTTTTTAATACGTGACTAACGCAAACAAATTACCGGATCGTGTTGCGAAACTTAACGACGATCCGATCAGTCAATTATCTTTCATCTTAGATTTTTTTTTCGGCGTTTTATCAGTTGAATGTGAACCATTTTGCGCTTCTCGCTGCACTTACCCCCCCCCCCCACCGATTCGTCTACAAGGAGAACGCGAAATTTCGAGGTTTTATTCCCTCCCTCGAGCTTCGAACGTGTTCCGTACACCCGGGTATTCGTTTCCCTTCTTTACTCCAACCCGTTCGCGCTACAAGCAAGCGTAGCGCGTCTGCAGCAGAATTTCATTCGCGAGAGAATGTGAAATCGATTATTCCTTAGCGAAGGCGGGGCTAATTGAAAAGCTCCGTTTATCCTTCAATATTCATTATCATTTAATATTCAATTCGTCGGTAGATAAACTTGCGCGCGAGAATGCTCGCTAAGGGATTCGTTCGATTGATCGACGAATAAAGTTCTGCTTCTCTTTTCCGCGTTTCTCAGATTGTTTCCAAGATATGCGGACATTTAAAAAATTTTTTAATAATCTACACGAGTTGAAATATATATTTGCACGTATCTCAAAGATCAATATGTGTCACGTCCGTTGAAAGAGCGCTCGGAAAAGCGCTCCGCCCATTCTTTGCTAGAGATTCTGACCAGCGAAAGAGTTAATTCCCCGTCTTTCGATTCGGGTCTTCATTTGATTTTCGTTTCTAAGCCTATTCCGGTTTTCCCCTTTTAGCCGCGTTCTCCGAACTTGCCTTCCGAGATAGGCCCTTGTTATTGCTCGCACGCATACAGCTAAGATCTTAACGGTAAGTTCGCTACTCGACGGGTAAGGTGTGCGTGTCTATAGGTATATGCGTGTACCTGTACGTGTGTCTGTAATAATGCGATGAGCGAGTGGGTGTGGAGAGAAAAGAAAGTTTCATCGGGATGTGTAGTTATTACGATAGAGAGAATGATAGCGCGTGCTGTGCACCGAGAGTAGATATGGTCACACACGGAATGTCTTTCCGTTCCCGTAAAAAAATAGGCAAATCAAAGGAGATTAATGGAAACCCCTTCTGCGGACGAATTTCTCTGACGTCGGAAATTAATTCAGCGATCTCTCCCGCTGGGTTCCCCCCTGGGTTAATTTAATTCTTTAACAAGTATTAAGATACGTCGTGCAGCAAACCCCCTTTCTTTCCCCTATATACCTCTATACTTCACTCCACAGAATGAATTCCCGTCAGTCCCTTCTGAAAAATTACCGTATCCTAGATAACGCGAGAAAATTAAGGGGCTATTCTGCTTTCTGTTACAAATTTACAAAACTGATAGAAGCTAAGAGTTGCCAAACGTCTTCTTTTTCTCCCCTTGCGCATACGTGATTCAAGATACATTGATTCTTCGCGCTTCTGGATTCGTGTAACAGCTTAACGCACCTATTTTTTTGCCAGGAATCGCCGGTTTGGAGATAGAGCGAATCTCTCTCTCTCTCTCTCTCCCCCCTCTTTTTCTCCATCTGTTAATAATTATCGTACAAAAACTCATTCGCAAGCTCGTCTGCAAGCCCGCGTGCATGGCAGTATTCTCGGTAAGTAGACAGCGTAAATACGATATGATACATAGCGGAGTATCGTTCGGGGCCGTCCCTGAGCGGCCGCGACGGCCGTTAACCCTTCCGCGGCGACGACAGGCTCGAGAACGCAGTGACTCGAAGGGAACGACGTTACCTGAACGTTCGGATTGAATAGGGAAGAGGAGGGAGAGGGGATTAAACATTCACCCCGTTCGCGCGCTCGCACCCCGAAATACGTAAGCTGCATCGCCATACCGAGGTGACGTTGACGTGTTTTAACGCGTCTATGTCTATGTCAGTGTTCGATCCGATCTCGCCGTAAGGCTGCCACAATTTGGTATGACAACGCTAACCGATGGCGATGACTATAATCAACCGATCCGAAGAGCCGGAAACTCGGAGGTCTGGTCGGTCTCTTATCAGGAGTCCCGTTTAAAAAGCCGAAGAACCGAAAATTCACGTATCTAGAGATATGTGGATTTATACATCTAGATATTAGGAATTTAAGGATCCACGAACGTCCTGAGATTCAACAGAAATCCGACTGTCCTGCTCTCCGAGTGAATCCAAGAATCCGGAAAAGAGATACACGAATCCTGAAATCGGTGAATTTCGATGGAAAGATTCGGGATGGATCTTTTAATTCCGGAAATGCTTATACTTATTTAATTATTCAGAGTAATCGATGTTGCGTTTCGGCTTTATTACTGTTTTTAATTGAAAAGGATGATCAGCATTACGTCCTTAGTTTTATTACCGTCGTCGCTTTGGAGGGAAAGGATTTCGGACTTTACGTTTACGATTCCACAAGAAAGTCGTGAAGACTCGCTCTAACGATAAGCGTTATGCGGAACGTCTTGATGCGTTATTAAGTTCTTATTAGTTCTATACAGAACGACGCGTGAGATATGCAATTAAATCGCATAATTAACGATCGATCGATCATCTGGTTAACGAAATTGTAAAATCACAAATTTTTCTCACGGCTCGCGAAGACGGGAAATCAAACAATTTTTGCCAATACGATTGACGGTTAAAGGTTAAAGCGCGATTTCACTTGCATATTCGCGTCGCTCGCTGACAGTCGCATGATCTCTCAGGATGCAATTTTCGTCGTTGCCCTTGTACTCGAAGTAGGTTCCTCGAAATCTCTACTTCTCCCTGCCTCTCTCCACGCCCCACCAAAACTCTCGATAAATTTATTTAGATTACTTGGTACGAGATTAACCATTTATTTGGTACGATTAACGCGATTTCTAACCCGTAAAATTGTCCCGCTATTTCCACAGACGATTACTCAATAAATAATAGGCTATCCTGGCGTTCTGAGGCCGTGCGGTCGTCAGTGCTCGGTCGTCCTCCCGTCGTTCCCTCGGTGAAGAGTTCCCTTGCGTTCCTCCGTACGATCGCTAATGTAAACCGATCGGACACTTTTTTCCCTGCCCCCTCCCCCCTCTTCCCCCCGTTTCACGTCTGCAGCTCGGCGATCCCGTTAGAACCACCGCACGTGAATGAGAATCCTTGGATCTCTCTGGATCCCGCGAATCCTCGCTGATCCTCGGAATTGTTTAAATCCTAAGGATCTCTGATCTCTGATCTCGCGGATTCTCCACCCGGTCACCACCCGGATCTTTGGATTTTCCCTACCCTCCCCCCGTTCTTTCTATTTCCCGCGCATAGTAAATGGTCCTTTCGGAGGGTTTCGATCGAACGGGGACGATCGACCGTGCCTACCCGCCGTGCCTTCCCGCGTTGCGTCGTCGTCGTCGCCGCCGCTCGAGGACGATCGGAGACGGGACCCCAAGGAAAAATTCCTATAGACGCATCTGCCGCAGATGCGAGACGATGCGACGCGATGAGGGTTTTTACAGGTGCCACTTGGCTATCAGGATCATGATTAGGTGGGGCGCGAGGGTGGCCAGTGACGCGCCGTTCACCCGGACGTCGCTGTCCTTGAGGAACACGGCGCTGATCACGTGGATGATGCCGTTGGTGCACTCGACGTCCGGACGGACTACGCGGATCCTCTTGCCCTCCCACTCCAGTGTGTAGCCTGGAAAGAGAAAGACTTGACGATGATCTTTGGACGTGGACCGTGGGTGCGAGAAACCGCGTGATGCGTAAATGAAGCGGCACTGCGAATACAAGAATGCAAAGCTCTCTCTCTCTCTCTCTCTCTCTCTCTCTCTCTCTCTCGGCGATCGGCCAAATCTCGAAAAATTCGATGATGAGAGAATGTCTAGAGATCCTAAAATAAAACGTCGTGAGATGCTAAAAAGAAAAGTCGGTGGATTATTAACCCGGGAATGGGCGCCTGATTTTTACATTCCGATTAAAAATCATTGTTATATTAATTACATATCGCATATTTTTGATTGTTCTATAATTTATTAGTATTTGAGGGCAATATATGTAATGTATATATATTTACTCATCATTTTTTCTGAGAAAAAAGTAAAGAACTAAAAAAATAATTTATATATATATATATATATGTATATATATATATATAAATTACTGTGACATGAGCTTCGTTTTTCCAATACTGGGGTGTAAAAATCACCTGAGGCGCCCATTCCCGGGTTAAAAATGAAATGGAAAATTAAAGAATCGATTTTCTAACAACGTTCCACGTGAACTAAATTCAGCAACCAGCGACAGTATCTAATGAGAGACACAAACGACGTTCTTAAAATCGCAAATAAAGTTTCCATTTTGCATATTATCGTTACTGTATCTCGGCGAGTGCAGAAGTAATACTTTTATTGGCTCTTCCAACACCACTTTCCACGCTCTTCGCCTCGTTTAACGAACGGGGGGGCGGGGGCTCTACCGAACTCAATCTTTTTCTCGCCTGTGATCTTTCTCGGGCACCTCCGCAGGATTGTAAAAGCGGTTAGAGCGGCATTCGCGAGCTGAGAAAACGCCTCGGAAATTTGCTCATAGGCGAGAGCGAATAACCGGGCGGGCACGTAGCAATTAGCGCCGGGGGTAATCAAGGAATTTGCATTTAAATGGTGGTCGAAAGGTGCATAATAAATCGCCCTGCTGCGGTTCCGGCACATAATGGCGCGCGCGTTCGTTTCCGGCTTCCGCAGCGTTCGAGAGGCGTTCGAGGGGCGACATATTTTTCACGAAACGGCGGATGAGTCACCGGCGAGGTCTCGTTTTCGATAACGCGGAAAATCCCGGTGCCACACGGTGACCAGATATTCATCATACTTCGGCGTCCGGACGCTGGGACGTAAAAGGGACACTATTTACGGGGGGGGGGGATTTGCGCTGCATCCGCTCGAGAATTTCCTGGACTTTGCGCGGCGCGACGGAAGAGAGCTCCATTGCATCTCGCGGCAGCCCGTATACGGAAACGAAGTCCTTTCGAGTGGTTTATTTGCGTCGCACTTGCGCGAAAAATACGTATCAGAATAGCGCCCGAGACCGAGGTCCAGTCGATATCGTTAGTCGTTAACCTGAATATATAGAATTCTCAATTTAAATCAAGCGAAATATTATTACAAATACTTTCACGTGGTTAAAATCGTTTCAGTTACCCGGTGGACTTCATCAATATTTGCGGATGTCAATTTGTTTCTCCCGTAGGCGAATTTGTTGAAACAACACGCACGTACAAACTACGAACCGCCAGGAAAGTAATTAGTATCGACCCCCGCAATAACAAATTACTATCGCTTTAATGTTAACACGATGGCGGGCCGGCTAGCTGTCGACGGCTTAACGTAACGCGGTCGGACATTAAGGGTTTGATATCTTCGTGCAGTCTAAGTGATCGCGATATCATTTTCTCTTTTATCGAACAGCTGACGTGTCTCGCGGATCGCGTATAACTTATTATATTCTCGCTACCGGATGTCTCTCCTCCGTGAGACTCCGCATCCGCACGTTCCTCGAAGTTTCTCGTTCTTATTCCACGTGTCGCGCGAGCACGTTCACGCGCACGAGGGTTGTCTCGCGTGGCGTAAACGATAAATAGTAATCGCGAAACCGGGGTAGGAGGGGGGGAAGGGGCGGCAGCTCCTCGTTTTCGCCACGACAAAGGTAATGATATCCTATTGCCGCTGTTGTCGCAATTAATTTACGCGCAACAATGAGCGTTCTGCTCGTCGTAATTAATTCCGCCGTTCACAATGAGTATTGTTGCCCTCGCCGCAATTAATACGCTTTTGTTTCTCGCGTACCCGTGCGCGTTTCGCTCTCTCCGCGTTATTGTCGCTTTCTCTCCCCCTGCCCTTCCTCTTTCTCACGCTCTCGTTCTCTCTCTCTCTCTCTCTCTCTCTCTGTCTCTCTGCCTTTCTACCTCGTCGTCTTCTTTTTATCTCGATTCAGTGACTTTTGAACCCGCGCTAAGCTCCCTTGGGATCCCACCTGCGACTATAACGAAAATTGCGGCGCGAACGCGTCCCGCAGGATCGAGAGTCCCGGTTCTAATTGATCGTGAAAATTGGGTCTCGGACGATCTTGGTTTTCCGGGGCCGGCCCATTGTGCGCGCGACGATGTCTCTTGTATTATTTAACAGCGAGTTCGATCGTGGTGCTGCGAGACAGAGGCTTTCAAAGCGTTGCGGAGGTAACGAGTGGGAGAAATCCCCAAAACACAAAAGAGTCGCACGGGATTATACACAGTTTGAGAATCGTCCGTGACGTACAGATATACAGAATGCAATGTACAATTCAACTGCGATACAATATCCCAAATAATACAAAATAATTAAACGAAGCATCGACGGCTCGTGGCTAATCTCTCGTGCGAACGAGATCTACGCCAGGTCTCTCGCGCCGAGCGAAGTTCGTTTCGTTCGCGAAGGGACATTCGCCTTTTTCCCCCACGCTAGATCCTTCGTATGCGTAAGCGTATAAGCATCAGCGTATAAGCGCATAAGCTCGGCGTACGATTGTACAGAAAAACAAATCAGAATCGCGTTGCACCCAAGGATCTAAAGATACCAGGATTCAGCTTGAGATTTTCGGAATCCATCGGCTCTCGGGATGCCGAGTCCTCTCTCTCATACTCTTTCGCGCGGATGTTCTCCCTCCTCGGTATAACATTTGATCGAAACTCTCGATTCTACATGAAATTATCGAGCTTGAAAATCGAGGATACGAGGATTCCGAGATCGTCACGAATCCCCGGAGAGCGCGTATGTAAATTTACGCAATTCGCGCATCGCAGTGGCCCATGCACAGATTCGAACAATTAGGAAACGAACTTCGCTGGAGCGGGAGTTACGCACGAGTTTCGTCCTCTCGCGCGCACAGACATCGTGGCACGATATGTACGCGCGAGTGCGTAAACGCGGTGCGTAAGAAGGGTGCACTCTGTCCGTAATTTCGCAATTAGTAACTGTGCTGCTGGTACAAAATGAAAGCGCTCGTGTTGCCGCTCGTCGGCGACGTTTAAACAACACTTAGCTCACTCACCGGATACTTCTGGACGGATTGCGTTTTCGTCGTGCTTCTCAGCTACATGTAATCAGACAGCACCAGGTTTGAGAGTGTCGATGACAGGCGCGGTGGCACACGGCGCCTCCGCCGCGCCGCGCGGCACGGTTCCGCGTCCCGCTCGCGAGAACGAGTCGCGAGCGCGTCGCAAGACACGGAGACGGGATAGCCGGAGCTATCGCTTTTGCTAATGTTTGAGCGAGGGAACGTGTCGACGGGGAAAGTTGTCCCTATATGCTTCTCTAACGTGTACCCCGAATTCGCGCGTATAGATTACACTCAGAATGAAACTTTCGCAAGACACCCTCAGGTGACGTTAAGATATCTGCGCGGTAAACATGCCGCTTTGAAACTCGTGTACTCACTTTCGCCGTACTCCTTAACGCGTAGCTTCAGAATGTCCCTGGCCGCTGGGAGAAAGAGGGTGTCGTTGCTCATCTCTCTCAGCTTCGCCATCGTGAACGCCTGGTCCGCTATTACGAGGTGCCGCTCCAATATCTGCTTCGTCTGCAAACGAATTATGTACACTTTTACAGTTGGACGCGCATCGAGGTCTTCTCGTACACAGCCAACTTCCTCGCGCGTTTTCGCGTATCTCATCAGAAAATAATAGAAATATAAATTTCAAATTATCTCGAGAATTCGAAAGTGAAAAGGTACGACCATTTTAAAATTTAAAGATCCAACAAGACAAGAAGATTAAAGGTCGCGCGCGGTTTTGAATGAAAATAATCTCGGATATAAAAGTTGAAGATACGCATTTGAGAAGTTCACTCACGTGATAACTGTACTTGGGCATGAAGAGCTTCTTGGTGGTCGACGGATAGTTAGTCGACGCCTCTTTCCAGGCGTAGTCGAGCGGGGCGAAGTACGTGAACCGTTTCGTCGTGTCGTTCAGCTGATCGTTGAATCCGCGTCGCTGGCCCAGCAAGTAGGTCGAGCTGAAAAAGATATAGAGAGAGATGTATCGCCGATCAATTTCGATAAAAACGCTGATAAAACGCCGAAAACAGTTTTGCAGGGTGAAGTTTTAAAGACGGAGATTATAAATAACGCCTCATAATGCCCCATCCGCGTTGCTTAAATCGTTTTAATTGAATCGTAGGTGCGCGAGTTAAGCACCGCGCGCGGAAATTTTTCAGCGGCAGAGGATTGTGAGAGTATAGACCGTGGTAACAACGCGATGTTTACTCTATCCCCGGTTCCCCCGGGGCTCTAGCACCTTTCGCGCTACCTCTTACGGGATTTAATCCGCTCTCTACTATGGGGGTTGATCTCTCCGCTTTTTATAAAGCCGCCGACCCCGCTCGTCGTATCTCTCGTCGAGTCTCTGTCTACCTGGAGAGAACTCTCCGCGCACCCCGTCCACCGGGTTATCAATTATAATTTTAAATCAGGAGATAATCCACAGCTTTCTTCGCGCGGAAAGCTGCCGACGATATGACGAGGCACGATTGTTGGTCGGTTATGTGGATCAGCGTACATAAACAATTTTCCACCGGAAAAACCTCGGTCCGTTGTTACATTTCGGACCCTCGTATAGACCTTAGAATCTAAACGCGCGGATCTTCAGATTCCAGAAATCATTGCATCAGATCTATTAATCATCGGCTATGATCCGTGATGAATTTTTGAGATCATTGATTTACAAACGCTTTAAAACGCGCAATTTTTTGGATTTCTTAGCAGATTTTAGGATCTACTTTCGATATCGATGCGCCATACGATTCTGATACCTTGATTCCTCGGACTAATCGTTTCCGGAAGTTCGCAAATCTCGGGGTTCTCCTATAGATTCTAGGACGACGATCGGAGTTAAACGGGACAGTCGAGAATACGACGAACCCGGTATATATGTTCCAGCCGGGTAATCTCGCCGAGTGAGTTTATTTGCTTTTTGCGCTTCGAGTGCCGACCGTTAAATTAGACAAGGAGGCAATATCGGTGCGCGCGCGCGCGGGGAACGCGGCCGGCTACGAATTTAATAGGTACGACGTGGTACCCTGCGGAACTATGCAATTCCGAGCGTAAGACACACTCCACGGTTATAGTTTTTTACGTCGACGCGGCAGCCCGAGCGGGGTCGACGGGGTCCGCGGTAATTGGAATGGGGATTTGTTGCGTTATTTTAATTAAATTCGAACGCGAGAGCGAGAGGGGGAGAAGAGGGCGACGAGCGGAGGGGGAGGGGGTGGGCGAGTCGTGCGGAAGAAAGGTTCGCGTCGGGGTCACGCGCGCGGATAAGATTCTCTTTCGGGAATGGATAAGGCGTGGTGGTGATGGTGCGTCTTCGAAGATCGTATCTACACGTGGGTGGAGGCTCGCACGTGTTCGCGTGACCGCGCCCACGTGTATCTAAGGACAAGAGCCCCTGTCTCCCCCCGCAATTATACCGAGATAGAGATACATTTCTCGCGAGAAATAAATCGTCCCCGGTATATCATTTCGTCGCGCGAATAGAAAATCAGAGTGTACCCTGTATTTCGTGTCTACGGAAGGAGGGAATACGAAATGGAGTGGAAATTCCGCGGGCGCCTCGGCGCGCGTGGCGCAACGATTTACATAATTCCTGTTCACATTACTCTGGGACGTACGTAAAATTAAAGATTTAAATACAAGGAAAACGTGAAATTATATACGGAATTACAAGTTGGCTCTATCCCGTAATGGATGTTTTTTTTTACGCTCCCGTGCGTGTTTTCCGTGTTTTTTTTTTAATGCAAAACTAGCGCGCGACGCTCGAGATCTCTCATAAAACCAAGAGAGTCGATGATCCGCGTCGCTTTTGCATAAAGATGAATAAAGATGATGAAGAAGAAGGTACGGGGACTCACTTGAGCATCGGATCGGTCCTGAGTTTGTCGAGGACGGTGGTGTAGGGCACCCCGAGAACCCTGTCGATTATATGGATAATCCCGTTGGTGGCGGCGATGTTGGGGGTGATGATGGTGGCGTTCACGCCGCCGCCCTCCACGGTGACGGTCTGATTCTCCCTCGGTCCCTGCACCACGTTGAAGTAGAGCTTCTTCTTATCGGCGGCGGTCGGCACCTGCAAGAATCCGAGCGGAACTCCGTCAAGAAAACGTTCGCGACGCTTCAAGGATTACATCAGACATCGAAACTGCGCCGAAGAGCAAGAGGAAGAGAGAACAGGTAAAAAAGAGACGTGGTTCTTCGCGCACAAAGAAGATGCACACAAAAAAGATGCTGCACAGCGAACGGGTCGATTCTTCGAAGGCGCGCGATTCTCGCCGCTCGAATCGGGCTGTCTTAATGAATAATCCGCGTCAAGTGGATTAGACAGATTTTAATTCGTAATCTTGATAAAATTAAAAAAGAGACAATTTATACAATTAGTGAGAGGTGAGCCGCAGCTCACGTGAGATTCGAGCGTAGAAATTGTTCGAGAGAGACTACAACGCCTTCGTAGAATTGGCACACAAGTCGATTTCGTGCACAAACAGGAGCCATTACACAGCGCACACAGTTAGATTCATAGTCGGAGAGGAGACGGGAATTAAAAGTTATGCGCGCGTTTCCGTTTCTCCGTACATGGATGTGGCACGAAGACGGGAAATTCGAGACGCCCAAGCAGTTAGAGGTATGGTTTTCATACGAAGTTACGTGCACGCGATCACGAACACAACGGGGACACGCTAATAAATATCGGCGGGAGGAAATTCTGAAAAGATCAGCGAGCCTGAGCCTTAAACGGTTGTATACGGTTTCGCGTTTATTGCCGCATTATTTTTGATTATATCTTCGTTCGACGGAATGATTTGCCGTAATCGTTGGAAGACGAAGACCGCGGCCCGTCGAACCGGGGTTCCGCCTTTCAGGCTCACGAGAATGAAAAATGATACGACCCGCGCGCTTTGTGAGAGTAAACGTGTTTATTATATCGCAATTACGACGTCAAAGGGGAGCCATCAGCGTGACAATCTCCGGATGAAAATCGCGCGATCGCGGGGCGGGTGCGCGCGAGACGCTATCTCGGGCGAACGCGAAATTTGATCTTAAAAGACAGCCGCGCGACAGGATCCCGGAATGGCGTAATGGCGAGGCGAAACGTATCCTTTCGATCCGCCGGATTATCCGGACGATGCGGCGTACGTCGTGCTTCAGCCGGCAGTGCGAGTCTTTAACTTGCAAATATCGTCCGGGTTGCAAATCGACACCCTCTCTTTCGACCTGCCTTGTCCCCCCCAACCCCCACCCCCGCCCGTCCCCGTCACGGCCTTTGCCTCGTCTCTTTCTCTCTCGTCTCATTCGCTCTCCTCAATCGTTGATGTCGGAATGGAAAAGCTCGGTATGGAGAGAGCGCCAAGAGGCAACGATCCCTTTTCCGGCTGATCCAGCTCTCATGAATTTCCCGGCGCGCACTCAGAGCCACTTCCGGTTACTTTCCTGACGTTCATCCGCGCCTGAGATCCATCGTTGAGAAGCCGAGAAACTGTGTACGGGATGTTTCAAAAATACGCAATCGCTAGCACATTTTTAAAAAATAACAAAGCGAGCCTGGGGAATCGGAGTACTGTCTGGAAACAAGGGGTCTTGGAGGGAACGTCTTCAAATCCTGCGAGTTTTGCGATTTACAAATTAGCATTACTGCATTTAGATTGGAAGCGAATTTCGTTGGAGAATTTCTGATGAATGCTTGCAACGATAGATTTCGACGAAAATATTACCAAGGCAATAAATTGATATCATGTTATTTTCAATTCAAAATTCTGTTGGCTTTTTATGATTCCGCGGCAGCACAAATGTAACATGCATTAAAATTTCATTTATAAATTTGCCTCGCCGTTTTGACACAAATATCCCATGAATAAATAAAATGTTTTGCCGTGTACCATGATCGATTTAAGCGATTTTAAGCTGCTTTCCGCTTTAAGGTGAGACGCCTTTTAATCTTATCGAAGTGTGAGAAAGGGAACTTTTAAGCACTCATGCGATCGTTCTTGATAAGCGCCCAGCCACTTCTGAATACGCCTAAGCAATTAATTTCTTATCCGCGGTCGTTCGACCTTTCGACGCTCGCTTTTATCAATTAACCGCGCGTAAAACTACGGGCTTTTATTTGCGCGCGGAAACGGCGTCGAATAAATTAATTACGAATGTGTAGGTCGTAACGAAATAAATTAAAGCGGAAAAAAAAGAAAAGCGAGCGCGATGAGGGAGATTGAAATTGATTTTATATACCTTTTTCTGAACTAATTCTGAAATCCACGCGAAATTTATATGTATCTATATTTTATCAATATCGGGGAATCACATTCGCAAGTCAGACTTATCAGGAGATCTGATTTAGCCGTACTACTCGCGTAATTAAGTTACTCGACTATTTCAGGAATTCAAGAAAAAGCAGATATTTATAATTCCCGGGAATATCCGAGAAAATCTGAAAAATCTAAAGAGATCAAGACTCCCCTACAATAATATTTTAAGTAACGATTCTAAAACGGTTTAAACCGCTTATTTAAACCGATAATCCAGATGAAATTACAGATCTCGCTTTACCGCGGGAGAGAGAAAAAGCGAGAGAGAAAATGTTCTGATCCGATGAACTTTAAATAACACATGCCTAAAATATGAACGCGAAACGGATGGGACGCGAGGGCGGAAAGGCACGGAGAGGAGTACGTATACTTTCGCGACGATATCGCGAATAAAATTGAATTTTACGTCGCGGCCCGGCCCGACACGTTTCGCGGCGCCTTCTCTGCCGGGAGTGCTTTATCATTTCATCAGCGTACGAGTGACTCTTCCGAGGCTCTTGCGCGCGCGCGGTGGCACGAGGCAATATATGAAAGCGTTGTAAAACCTATCTCGACGATAAATTAGTGCGCGGGTGCGTGCGGTGCTTAATGCAAATCGGACCGGATAAAAAAAAAGAGAGAAAAAGGAGGGAAAAAAAGAAAGACAGCATTTCGAGAGAAATATGCGTGTGTCTGGCGCGGCGCGCGAAAGGCATCGTGCGTGCGTGCGTGCGTGCGTGCGTGCGTGCGTGCGTGCGTGCGTGCGTGCGTTGATGCGAAGCATATTTTTCCGTGGAGGTTGCTGGCTTATCGTACTCTCGGACGGGAGTTATTAATTATTTTCCCTTTCGGCCCCGACTGGCGCGGCTTAATGCAAATTGGTCTTGTCGGGAGTGAAAAGAACTATAGGCCTTCGTTTCTTGGGCGCACAGAAACTTGAATGCAACGTAGATTTTTGTGGCTTTTAATTGTTATCACGTCGGAGAGGGGAGTTTGGATGAATCCCGGGGTCGAGTTCGCTGGCGAAGGGAAGATTTTGCAACGTCCTAATTAACGCCGGGCGGTCACGCGGCGGCGGCCATGCGAAAATGTCACGCCGCACAGGTACCCGCCGCGTCGTTTCCGATTAAGAGCGATTTGCCCTTTGTTTACCATGATTAATATATACACCGTTGCGTAGTGCACGAGGCCCGACCGAGTCAATATTGGTACGCACGTCCGTGCAGTGCGTGCGGCGCAATAAATAACAGGGCGATATTGCCGATCGATGCGCCCCGGTATAACTACCAGCAATTAGCGAATCGGCATTAGCGCACCTGTTCGTTGGGCTCGCGCGCCCGCGCGGCCGCTTTTATGATAATCCATTCGCAAATTAATTAATAACGTCGCCTCGACCCTCCTGTCGCGCCGTCGCTTTACCGCAACAGTATTAAATCGCATCGCTTCGCCGTTTCTCATTTTCCCACGGATTCCATGATGAGATTTAAGAATCTGATCGCGGGACGCATGGATTTTTCAACCATCCTGAGACGAACGAACCAACGATCGTGAAACGATCGCGCCACGTTTTACAACATATTCTCCACTGCCACCCCTATGCACCCGAATGTTTTATTTATACTGATTGAACGTTTTAATTTATTGACGAGCGGACGGAGTAATTAAAGCCAGCATCCCGTATTGGCTGAATGATTGAAGCGGCTCAATGGATATTGAAGTGTAATTAGCTGTATCGGAGATTTCGCGTAATTGCATTCATGGCTCGGGGAGTCGACATTGCGGACGGTACGGCGCAGCGCGGCGCGGTGCGATCGAGATATCGAGTGAGTTGGAACGCGCTAGATTTGTAGCCGCCGTTGTAATTATTAATTTTACCGCGTACCGACACCCTCTCTCTCTCTCTCTCTCACTCACCCACTCACTCACTTTTCCTCTCTCTTTCTCGAATTCGACCATCGTCGAGCTCGTAAGTCACCGGTGCTTTCCCACGAATTCGATCCAACTGGAAAATTAATGCGGGCGCGTTACCGCGCTGAAAATGCTCGTTCCGCGCGGCCATTCATCGACGCACTCTCCAACGGAGAGGGATCTCGATATCCGCGAACACGAGGCCGCGATCGATCCAATGATGGGGTATCGCGCTATATTTGGCAAGGAAACGTTCCGCAACGTTTTTCCCTCGTCGATTTTAACGCGAGAGACCGTGTTTTATTTTATTCTGTCTACCGCCTCTCCGAAAGATCGTCAAATATTCGGAGAGTTTCTGTCACGGACGTTTTCCCCGCGAAACCCGGGTCCGCGCGAACGCCTTTGCGAACTTTGTTTCGCCGATTCGTGCTTCGCGCGAACGCGACTCATTAATTATTCATTGTTATTTGAAGCTCGGCAACGGAGAGAAACGAATTAGATTGCCTTCGCCGAGCGCGACCGGCCGGGAAACGCTTCCGAAAAGGAATATCCTCTCGGCCGCGTCGCCGAGAACTTCGTGCACCGAAATCGATTTCCCCGCGACCATCTGGACGCGGAAGTTCCGGAAACTTAAACTGTGACGGAGCGCGGCGCAGGAGTTTCGAAAATAATACATATTATTATCGAAAACGTTCGAGCTCAGGCCACGGATACCATAGATAACTCGCGGAGACTCGGAGACATGTACCGCGACGCGGCGACGGGAAAGCGAAGACGCCGCCGGAAAGGAAGCGCAGGGCGCAACGCTGCTTTACATTTCTTTCGCAGCTTCCACGAGTTTTCCCGCAGGATATTAGACGCTATCCTGTTTCCAGACGCTTGCAGAGCACGAGCTTCGTGAAATAAAAATGTAATACTCGGTTATTCTGGTTTATGACCCAATTCCCTATTTATGACAACGGTAAAAGCACAGCGAGAATTCGGAGAATCTTTGAGAAATAACGGTAACGTTCTCTGCAGAAGAAAATTTGTTACATATAACGTCTTGAATGGAATTCTTTATTGACGAAGCTGCGACTTAATTAATTAAAAGGCCCCAGGAATGACGCCTGATTTTTATACCTTATTATCGAAAAACTGAAGCTCGTGTCACAACAATTTTAAAATATGTGCTTCTTTCATTTTTTAATATTTATTTGGTTTCTCCTTACTTTTTTCTCAGGAAATGTTGAATTAATCTATAACATACACATGACCATTGATGCAAAAACAATCAGGCGCCCGGATTAATTTCAGCGATACAGATATTCGTTGATTAACTCGCCGACAATTTTTGAAAAGGAAAAAATTTTGATCGGACATTGGAAGCCGCTTTAGTCAAAATTGACCTTCCTCTTTTGTATAGTATCGCGTATGAATATTAGCGGCGTGGATTATTTTATTCGATTCCGACCCCATATTCGTTTGTTTGAAAACTGTAAAGCGATACTGGGCGAGAGAGTTTTCCATCGCGATACCACGTTGGCGTATTTTCCGACCGAACATTCGCGTGATGCGATTCGTGCGCGATTCTCCCCCGCGCTTTGATTTCGCGCTCCTTTTTTCCGCGAACCCGCGAGGCGCAATCAGCCGGGTATGATTTTTCACCGCGGATTTGGGAGACGCGTCGCACCGAACGGCACCCTATAAATTCGACAGTGCGTACAGATAACGGGCAAATCTGCGAACAATGTTGCAAAGCCAATAAACTCGTCCGGAACCATACGAGGGCGTTTTCAGGAAGAAATTTATCGGTTTTGCGCGAGAATTATCCGACTGTCCTTCAGTTCTCTCTCTCTCTCTCTCTCTCTCTCTCTCTCTCTCTCTCTCTCTCTCGTGCGATTCGCATGCGTCGCAGGAAGCAGTTCGAGGTGTCACGCGCGTCTCTTTACGTCAAATATTTCGCGCGAACGCCGGCAATCGATGTTCGCTCTAATATGACGATAAGATTAATATAATAAACCGTGCGTGTCGGGCAAAAACCTACGCAGCATGAGCGATTACACGTCTCTTTGTTGAATTTGCCGGCGCATCGCGATTACCGGTATTTGCCGGTTCTCTCCAGTGTAATTGAGTTCTCGCGTGCGCTAACGAGACCCATTCGGCGCGCGCGGAAAACGCTCTGCGACGCGTATATATGATTGATAATGCGAGTAACGACGTTACACGTGCCATTTTATCTATAGGACGTCGATGCGAATAAAAACGATGACAAGCTGGTCGAAAGATCCGAGATGTCGAAGCAATTACGAGATCAATAGAAAAAAAAAAAAAACGTTCGATCGTCCGGTTGAGCCGTGATCGTCTCAAATATATATAAACGCCCGGAATGAAGGGGGATTCGCGGCGATCGCAATTCGCAAATTTCGTCGTCGGCGAAGACGTTCTCGAACTCCGTAAAAATAAACGTAGCCCAAATGCGAAGGGAAAAATGCCGGAGGGGTGAAAAGATATGGACGCGCGGTGGAAATGCAGAAGCCGCGGCGGAAAATTGCCGAGAGCTTTTTGTTATTCCGACGAAAAGTTTCGCCATGCTGATTGGATGATAATGAGCCTCGAAAAGTGCGAAAACGAACCGCGGCGGCGTGCCGGTCGACTTTGAGCAAAGTTTAAGAGCGGAACAGCCCCGGCGCGTTATTGTTATGACGTCAGGCGTCTCCACCCCCTTCCCCCCCCCCCCCGCGCGGAACTTTTTTATCTTCCAATCCACTTAATCCGAGGAAGCCGAGTTTCCTTATCGCGCCCGACCAGGTGAGTTCGCTTTCGTTCGTCCCCCGCTGTCGCCCGAGAAGGGAGGGGGAGGGGGGTGGGTTAAAACTCGGCTACTCTCGCAAAAATACGCAATTATCGTTACATCCTATTATCGACGAAACGGCAGAAATCCATTTCGCGGACTGTCGAACCTCTCCGCAATTTCATTCGAGTCGTGCGTTTCCCGGTATACGGGGTGACGGAAAGTCAGCCCCTCTCTCGTCGAAAGGTAATCCGCGACGTTCCAGTAGCCCGTTTCACCGTGATATACCGAGTGATAGAGGATTTGAGGGAATTGAAGGGGAGAAAAAAATATAGGTCCTCGTCTCAAGCGGTGACGCGTCAGTTAATTCTCGCTCGCTAAATTTCAATGTGACTTCCCGGCCACCTCGTACACCGTGTATCGGCGGCAAGAATAGAAATCTCTTTGGCGATCGATTACTAAAGCTATTGGCGGGGTGAGATTTATTGACGCTATCGATTGCCGAATGCCCTGGCGCCGGCGTGTTAGTGTTGGAAATGTTAGCCCGCATTCGTTTCGCGCTCGTAATACGTTCAACATCGAGAAACGCATATGAAAGCGGACAGTGCGAATGGATGCAGATAGAGAGTTTGCGAACAGTTCACGTAGAAAAAAAATAAAAACAGGAAAAAAACCAGGAGAGAACACTGAAAGCTGTATGAATCTGTAATTACCCCGACGTGCGACGGCTTCCCGCCGAATGATTTCTTTGGAAAAACAAAAAGAAAAAGGCTGGGTTAATCAATGTGATAATATATACCTCCATATATACGTGTGTGTGATTATATATCGATGTCGAGCCCCTGGCTATGAGAATACGCGAAGAAGCCTCTCGCTTAAAATAAAGCGATGTCTGTTATCTACGTTGAAACAAATTTGCAAGCAAGACTGCGATATGAGATGAGTCTTACATTTTATCACGACCATGTACTTAGGCCCAGTTTCACAAGTGTCGGTTAACTTTTAATCTTAGATTAACTCACTCTTCGTCTCTTTCTAAGGGGGACGTTAGAAGGAGACGAAGAGTGAGTTAATCTAAGATTAAAAGCTAACCGACACTTGTGAAACTGGACCTTTAGATAACTAAATATGTATTTAGGGCTCTCAAAAGTATGACTGAAGATAAGCAAAGTTAATATTTCAGATACAATGTTATAAGACATAAGCGCTTCGAAGATAGAGGCCTGATTTGTAGTTAGTTAATTATACAGTTTTGTATCAATTTTATTGTAACTTAATTTTGCTTGAAAAGAAAGAAATGGACTTACCTGGCTGACACTCTTGTCCTTGATCTTCTCGAGGGTTAACCGCTCCTTGACGTAGTGAAGCTTGAGGATTTCCTTGATGCGTTTCTTGTCCTGCAGCATCTGCTTTACGCCCGGCTCGTCCAGCGCGTCGTTGCTGGGCGCGAAGAGGGTAACGTCGGTCAGGTGATTGATGGAGGACATGATATCGTCCCCGAAATCGCGGATGGTTTCGTAAAACTTGTACACCGGTCCGTCCTCCTTTTCCTACATGGAGAGAAGAGATTTCTGTCGATCGGTTACGCATTACTCGCCGCGCCTCGGTTTTACGAGGAGCCATGTCGAGGAAAAAAAATGAGACGCAAATGGGGAAAAGCGAGAGAAAAAAGGAGAGAGAGAGAGAGAGAGAAAAAAATAGGGAGAAACGTAAAAGACGACATCAGAGATTACTTACGAGAGAGGTCGAAAGAGGTCGATGGCGTCCAATTTCGGCCCGAAGTCATTAATGTTCCATTACACGTTAATCAAAGAGGAAGAGACACCATCTCGCAGATCAAGGCGTAACGGAATTTTACATGAACCTCGCCGAATCTCTCTCTCTGGACGTCAATTTACTCTCGGGAGAAAAACATTGGAGAGCGAGGAAAAATAAGAAAAGTTGTAGAGGATTCGGGGAAAAGTTGGACGGTTGGAAGAAACAGGTCAACGTGCGGCGCGGAGTTCACGAAGCTCTCGACTTTTCGTCGCGTTTCTCGGACAGTCTTATCGCATCCTTGTTTTTCGTACATTTAATCGGCCGTTATTCACGACAAGCCGTATTTGAATCCAGCTGGAATTCCTGCTCGAACGAAAACTTACAGAACCGATTATACCGAGTTGTCCGCGCGCTCGTGAATGGTGTCTAATAGAAAACGAGGAGGCGTGAAAGCCACGTAATCCCGAAAAATAAAATCCTTTGTGGGAGGCGACGATTGCGCCGGTAGGGCGCCAAGAGATCTCGAGGGATCGCTTAAAATGAAAAATACTTGAAATTCAGAGGGTTATCCGCGAGACAGAAACCGTCTCGCAATTAGATCGACGTAACGAACTTGAAACTCCGTGCAACTCTCACGCCGCGAGGAAGAGACGGAATGAATTACTTACGGGGAGAAAGACACAAGGTGGTAATTAAGGGAAAAGAAAGCGTGACTGGGACGTAACCGTTAGTGGTTCACGGAAGCGGCAACATTACGTGACCCACATATAATTTCTTCTTCGTCCGAATTGCCCGAAAATGCCGATCGCGCTTCCTGTATGGACTGCAGGAAGATCATGCGGCACGATCAAATTTTGGAAATTTAATTGTAGTATGACTCAAAGAAATAAAAACATAGGTTCGAAGGAATTTTGGTTGCAGAATGGAGACTCAAGGAAAAATAACGAGCTATAAATTTTGATAAGGGATTTGGAATTTCATCGAAAAAATAAGCGAACAAAACTTATTGGAATATTAACTCGTATCTCTCGCAATTTTCCGATGATACCGTATAAGAAGCTGAAAATATCCCGTAATGTTGAAGTACGACATGTCTATATCGGAATCATGATGAGACATCAGCTCTTTAAAAAAATAAAAAAGTTTTCTTCCTCAGAAATGTCAAAGTGTCATATTCAAAAAGAGTTGCCGCATCGGAAATTATAAATAATTTGCCTCTCCTTTCTTGCACAATATGATAAGACCGCAAATTTAAGACAAGTTTAAAAAATATTTTAGGGAAGTAGAGGTAAATCGTAAATGGGTTGTAACTTGGCAAGTACTTGTTCCAAAGTATATGCGTGGTACTTTTGATAAATCTCAACTGGAGATCGTGCATTTTCTGACGAAACACGTGACTTATGCGAGACATTTTGGAAGAAATGAAAAATTCAGACACGTAACCCGACAAGGAATAGTTAAGAGATAGATTTTTCTCCTTAAAGATCTCGGTGAGAGAAGTACGAAAGGTCTTACGGGTCTTTCTCGGGTGAAAAAGGCACGCTTTAAGACGAGATATCGTAAAGAAACAGCGAGATGTTAAAAATTTCGCGAGGCCGAGAGGAGTAACAAAAAAGTTAAAACGGACACCTCGTACAACTCCTGTCGGATCGTATTACACCGTGGGTGGAAAAAAACCGGGAAGGTAATTAACGAGGCGGCAGTTAAGCTATTCACACGAGCCTGCCAGCTTCGACGTGGTTCTCGGTGTCCATAGACGAGCTTAATGAGAGAGAATGACTGGAAAAGAGGAGGAGAAAGGAGAGAGGGATTTTCGGCGCGAGATGAATAACAGGGGGAAATCGGGAAAATAATAGAGAGAGAGAGAGAGAGAGAGAGAGAGAGAGAGAGAGAGAGAGAGAGAGAGAGTACAACAGGAAATCCGATCATCGTGCCGAAAAATCACCTTCGGGCGTTTCCTGATTTATGCGAACGACGCAAGAGAGAGAAATAGTTCTTTCCCAGTTTTTTTTCTGTACCTAAAAACAGGAGAGTGCGTGTAACTAATAAAGGAACGAATGTTCATTACAATGCCGAAATCAAGAAGTGAAGTAACGTTAAAGGAAAATATTTGAAAATGTATGTTTTTCTCGAGAATTTCTCGGCTCTCCGATCGTTACGTCTCTCTCGGCACGTACGCGAGTGCAAAATTACACGATTCTCGTACCGGTCGGGTAATATTACTAAAAGGGTAGAATTTATGCACCCCCGGGTTAGAACAACATCGGCTTTCGAGCGGGAAAAATCCGCGGAAGTCATTTCTCCCCCTTTCCCATGTCCGCCAAACGCCGTCGGCATTTCCCTTGTGGCAGAATTTCTCTCTCTCTCTCTCTTTCTCTCTCCCGTTCCCTCCCCTCCTGCTCCGCGCCGCTTATTTATTTCAACCCCCTTTTCCCCACTCTTCTTTTCGTTCTTTTTACTCGTCCCTCGTTAATCTCTCTTTTGCAGGTTCGAGGCTTGAGGCCGATGGGGAAGCTAGGAGGTAACGAAAAGGGGGATTAACTAGGCATCTGAAGGAGTTGAGAGAGAAAAATATTGACAAAGAACCAGAAAAGAGACGTGAAATTGATCGATAGATAAGAGGCAGAGAGGTATACGGGAAATGGGCAAAATCGTAATAGAAGTTGATCGGCGGTCGTTAGCCGAGTTATCTATCCGAACGAACGAGAAGGACGAGTTTAACGATACGTGGCTACTGCTAAAAAAAAAGGTTTCCTATGCCGGGATAAATTAATAAAAATGTAAGGGCGAAAATGTGCGCGACAAGGCTCGCCCGTGTGGCGGAAAGAGAATTCTTTTCCGCAACTTGAAATCGTATATCGATCGGCGAAGGCTCGTTCCTCTATGTTTTTTTCCTCTCGCCGACTCCGTTCTTTTGTATTCAGAGCATCGAACCAAGAAGTTGTATACATGTTGGCGAACTATCGTTCCGGAGCAAAAATATATCTCGGAACAGAGAGTGTACCGTCTCTCGAGTAGCTGAGATTGTCGATGTTCGTTGTGAATCCTTAATTATTTCGAGAATTTTGGAGACTTAAGGATTTCAAGAATGTTCAGTGGCTTCAGTGGATTCAATAAATTACGATTGGAATCCAGAGAATACAGCATATCCTCTTTAATAATTTTAAAAAATTTGTATTACCGATTATCTTCTGTCAACGAAATTATTTTGATTAGACATGTCCTACTTCGTTACTCGTTATTGTTTTATTTTCTTTCATTTATTCCTAGCTTCGTCGCGGTTATATTGAATTTATTTCTCGGACTCGTAAATTTTTTTTTTTTTTTTTTTAAGAACGGATTAGCGGAACGAGATTCCTCGATCGCATTATCAATATAAATAGCATAGATTCGCTCATAGATTCTACTACTTGTGTATAAGGATTTATAAGTATTTAAGGATCAAACGATCCATCGGCTATTCCTGAATGTCAGAACCCAAGGATTCTCGATCTCCCGATCGTCCGAATCCAAGGACCGAGAGATCTAGCGTTCCCGAAATCCGAGAATTCGAAGTTTCGGGGGATCTTCGGCCTCGGGGAAACATCCAGGGATCGAACGATCCGCGAATCCAGGGATCCCGGAGGTACAACACCCCGGCATTCGAGGATTCCGAATGCGTCCGATCGGGGGATCGAACGGATCCGCGGATTCGCCCGTCCTCCGGCGACGAGATTTGGAAGTCTGAAAAAGTGTCGTGTGTATTTTAGGTCTCATGATGAGTTCATTTTAGTAAGTACTTACGATGCCCTATACGACATGCAGAGTCCAATAGAGACATGCAAAGCACCACAGAATAACATCATTGAGTCAATATAAAGGTAGTAAACACATGTACACAATTGTTTCAAGAAAAAAAAAGGAATTAAAAAAAAAACGGTTCGTTCGACGGTACAGAGAGCGGGGATCACGCGCGAGACTCTCTTTTCATCTTGAAGCACGCGCGCGGCTTCTCACGCGACTCCTCTCTCCGGAAGAGAAATCGATCCTCCGGTCCTTCGCTCGTTTCTCCCGAAGACGTGACACCGTTTTGAGGTGCACGTCCTCCCCCCTCGTCTGCGGAAAAGATTGATCGCGCTCCCGCTATTTTGATTTTCCTTTTTTTCCACCGCTATCGTCGATATTCGGGTATTAATATCGCTTGTAAATTGATCGAACGACCGTAGAAAGAGCGAGTTATTTCGCCCGCGCTACGGCGAGCCGCGCAGGTTTAAATTAATCACTGATCACGACGATCAGTCATTTGCAACTGCGATTAATCGGGCGGATTCATTCCGCGGCCGAATTGGCCCCGTCGCGTCGCGTCGCACCCGTCGTGAACGCGACGGCGCGATTTTTCGATGGAGAGTCCTCCGGCGTATTGTAAATTACAAGTCGAGGTTATCAGGAGGTAATTAATAGAGGGACGCGCGCGCGCGCGCGGAAATTTAGTGCGCTCAATGCCCGCCCGGACGGGCAATTACGATAAACGTCATTTCGCATGAAAACGACGGTATCGCTGTACAACGCCACGATATCATCGTGAGTAATGGCAAGACGACGACGCCGCGAGCTTTGCGCATTTCGCGTCGCGGAAAATTTCGTTTCTCGCCCGCGGGGGGAGGGGGCTAATTGTGATCTATGGCACCACCGAGGATTTCTATCAAGACGCTCCGTTTGCAATTGACATCTCTTTCGATCGAGTCCACGAAAGAGACAGAGGGGGGGCTACAGCTATCCAATAAATATCTTCGCAAACCAAGTCGATCGTTCGGGATTATCGGACGGATCTGATGACCTGGGGACTTGAGGACCGCGCAGAGAGTCCGAACGTCCCCTCACCGGATTCCCAAAAATCCCGAGATCCCGCATTTAATTCTCTAGACTATGCATTAATTGTAATTGCGGGTGCCCTAAGGGAGACGTATACGAGCGGCGAGAGTTGTTTTCTCAAAGAATTTAGCGTCGACTTTTCTTTAGCAAGAATTTAATTCAAGAGCGCTTACCGCGAGCGCTCTTTAATTTTCATTTTCCCGAAGAGCTCGGGGAATTAAGTCCGAGATTATGCTCTCCCGCTAAAGAAAAATGGACGAAAAGTTGCACGGGAAAGATAATATACTCTCGCACGGCCAATACGCGTCTCTCTCGCGGGGCATCCTGTAATAACGGATATACAGCGGATAGATTAGGTGATGAGGTGATTCAAAAAGGAAGATGAATGATAACAGCGTTTATGATCGAATGCGCTGATAAAATATGTCACGTGAGATCGTGGCTATGCCTTTATGTGAATGTCGCGAGGGTCCGTATCATGATCTGTGAGAATCATGGGAGAGAAACGCGGCTTCCCTAAGTTATATACCTTTACACGCGCGCGCGCACACACACATACACACGCCGAAGCAAGTTTCGCCCCGCTTCGCTTATATATCTTCAGTATCGCATGCGACGAAGTAACCGAGGCGAAGTAATCTGTCTATAAATAACGGCGAAAGATCTCCCGCCTTCCCCCCTCCCCCCCCACGCGAAGCTTTTGTATCTTCGCGGATTCTGAGTTCTTCTAAACTTTTTTGGAGACTCCTGCGTCCTCGCGGATCTTCGACGGGATCCTTAAATCGCTGAGAATCCCGTCGATTGCATTTTTGGAAATCTCGCGCTAAACGCTTGGATTGTACTATCCACGCGTTCGATCACCATGTATCGTATAACTCTTGAATTTTCGCGCTCCTCGCTCTTCTCGCGGTAATAAATCCTTCGAAACCTCCCGACAGGGAGATGACGCGAAACTTGATCGACGTGTGTACACGTCGCGTGTATACGCTCTCGTTCTCGACGGCATGCGGCATCCATGGGATCAACAATCAGCACAGGACTAACAAATAGCGGTGCAACGTGCAGTGCGTATAATACTGTCGCTATAAACGCCGATCTTTCACTAGAAAGATCTCCACCCGGTCGCGTCTCGTCGTAAAGCGCGCGTTGTCGTTACACTTCGAAAGTGAAATTTGTTTACGGCACATCCGAAGCACGCTAACTTCTCAGGCGGCGAGAGCGTTGCGCGAGAAACGCCCTCGACGGAGCAACCCTCCCCCGTCGCCGCTGAGGGGCCGTGATGCGATCAGCTCGCGAAAACGCTTCGACATCTCGCTGTGACTCTATATGAAGATTGTGGCTATTTACAAAGCGCAGCAACGCTGAAATCACACTAGTCGCGAACACGGAATACGTCACGTGGATAGATTTAGCTTTATACGTAATATATACAATCGTGTAATGACTATTGCGTATAGTAATAATCGTGTGCATGCGATTGGCTCTCGAGCAGTGCGTTCGCGTGCTCGCTATATCAATCTTCCTTGAGAGATAAGGTGCACACACATTCCCCAGGCGGCAGCTAGGTAATTCGTACGAGCGCTGTTTCCAAAGTCATCAGTCAGAACATGAGAATGCTGACTATATTATAAACCCCATCCCGGTTTCCGAGAGAATTCCCGTCGTTCCCCTTTAACCTCCATTTAACTCTAGTAACACCGGTTTCGAAAAATACACTCGTATTTGTCTACACAAATAAAGAGGCGTCTACAAACGATAATCCTTGCCGATCTTATCGATTGTGAAAAAAAGAGAGGAGGAAAGCCCGGCGTTCAGAGAGGTTCCGAAAAGCGCGGGAGGGAGCCGAATTCAATCTTCATCAGGAAAGCCATTACAACCGCGGGGAACGAAATTCCACTCGTAAATCCTTTATCGTCGCCGCAACGCCGGACGGAGGAGATCCCTCCCTAAATCCCACTCGATCTCGCGTTAGAAATCCGAACTCGATATATCACGGTAGCCTTCGTACATTATTAGACACGCCCGGGGGTCAGCGGTTTTGGCGGTTACATCGATTTACGGGCTACGGAGATCCAATCGCTCGCTCGCTCGCTCGCTCGCCCGTCCGTGACGTCGCTTGTCAAACCTTGTCGGTGTAACGTCGTAACGTCGTAACGCCGTAACGTCTGGCCGAAAATTTACGTACCGCACACGGAGTCACGGACAGAGGCGCCGGACGAGCGTTTAAGTCCACTTTTAAGGGTCTCGTAAAAACCGGCCGAACTGCTCGTCGTCGGCCGCGTGACTCTTTACTAGTCAGCCGAATGACTGTATTATGGCTTGATATAGTCCCCAGTTATATCCGCGAAATACACTCGAGTTACATCTCGTAACGTCGAGGCCCGCGCCGTGCGCGTCCCCCGAGCGGCGTCGCGACGCGTGTTTTACGACGTTTCGTTCCTGCGTCGCGATTCTCCCTGGAACTTCTCGGTCGCGTTTTATCGCGAACGGAAAGTTTCGAAGTAATTTCTGTTTTGACCGTCGTAAAGGTGCATCTCCCAGATCGAAGGGATAACGTGATCGAAAGTCACGCAACTCGTATAAACTCTTTTACTGCTGAGAGGAAGAGATAACGATATAGCTCTTCTGTGTTAGAGTGTATTTTTTTTTTCTATCAAGTTTTGACGCGTTTAGATCTGTGACGCGCGAATGATATTTAGGACAGCAAGCAAAAGGCTGTTAGATAATGAAGGATAATAGCTCGGCGTTCGATAAAACGAGGATTCAGCGATTTATGCGGCGTTTTAATATCGGAAGTGACTAATGCGTCACGCCTTGTCGGCTTTTCCTACGATAAAAATAGCCCCTTTAAAGCCCGCGGATACGTTTATGTCAGCGCTTGCGTTTCCCAGATTATTAACGCGTCATTAGTGTCCGTGTACATTGTTCCGGGCGACACGGGTAACACGCATGGCATCCGCGATAAAAACGACCGCGAGCTCTAGATTGGCTGTGTGATTGATCGCGAATAAAGTTATTAATGACACGGGCCGATTGTTTGAGCATTTATGTCACCAAAACGCGACGCGTTATTCTGTTTAACAAGCATACCGATTTAATTGCGCTACCGTTCGTATAAATTCCAATTTTGAAAATCGCTACGGCGGATCTCTCCCTCTCGCCGAATCGGAACTGACGATTGGAAAATAAAATATCCACTCATCCGATTTTAATACGAGCTGCGCGACTCTTTTTTTTTTTACGTTTTGTACGGGGAACGCGGTCGCGCGGTGTCGAAGCGCGAATAATCCCGTGAACTATTGTCCGCGATATTTAAAAAGTCCGGGCAGATATCACCGCGCGATTTCGTTTCCGTCGCCGAGAGCGGCAACGGCATGGCACCGGAGAAGAACGCCCCGGAACTCGCTCTCGCAAACTTTCTTCGACCGGGCGCCTTTCTTCCGAGATAAAGCCACTGTCGACACGCGGGTTGCAAGAAGGCAGCGCGCGACTTCCCTTTTCTCGATGAGGTACGATTCTCTCGAGGCGGGACGTTGAAATTTACGACGCTTGTTTGGCGCGAGTGAGCGAGCCTCGTCCTCGCCGCGCTTTCCCCAGCAAGCTCGCGCGAAGGAGAGACAGAGAGAGAAACGGGGAGAGCTTTCCGCGGACTTTTTTTCGTCGCGGCATATTTCATTTCCCCGAGACTTCCCGTTTTCTTCTTCGCGCGGCGCGGCGCGGCGCGTCGGAACTCGGGCTTCCTTTCCTTAGGATTGTAAATGGCGAACGACCGCGGTCTCTCTCTGAGTAATGAATCCAGAAGGATCCTTGTTTCGAGTGGCAGACAATCACTCAGCTCTCCGAAACGCTGCGCGGGGAGGTAAGTTGAGAAATCTCGAAACACAGGAACGCGAATACCGGAGTATCCGCGGTCTCTCCCAGTGACTCCGAGCATCTTTGGATTCTGCGAATCCGTTTGGCGGGAGCGTCTTCGACAAGGGCAAAGCCTCATCTGAATCAACAATTTCACCTTCGTGTAACGTCTATATATATTCGATTTTCTTTTTCTTTTCTGCAACTATATTCAATTCAATAGAGGATTAGGACTCTGTCGACACGACGAGAATTATTGACATGCACGTTCCATGTCGCGTATGTACGTGTGCTGTGTGTTTACGCGTGTGTGTCCATGTGTGTACGTTTATTTATGCATCCAGACTACGTTCTCATTAACGCGTACGCATACACATAACAGTCTATCAGGCATGCGTTTCTACGACGAGACTAAATCGTTCCCTCTGCGAGGCTCGCAGCGTGCGAGTGCAATCGAGTGCGAGGCGTGAATTTTCTTTCCTTGGATCTTTGGGTCGGGAATCGGTTAAGGGTTGGTTCTGGTACACTTCGGGGTAATTGTCCGCGGGAGCATCGCGATCGATTGTATACGCGATGTCCATAATGTCCATAATTTATCAGTTAACTGTACGCATCCGGAAAAAAATTCTTCTCTGAAAGATTAACTATTTATAGTATAATTAATAATTATTAATTATAATCCCAAACGCGTTACCCAAAACGTTCGTGCTTTGTGTTGTAACAAAAATGTCAGATTATTAAAATAAAACGGCCATAATCATTCATTTTGTACGGAATATCGCATAAGCAGCGCGATTTTTTTTTTCTAATTATAAATTGACGAACGTGCGATCGCGATATCTCCATGATGAAAATTTTATCGAATACATTTACTCAGTGTTTAATTTTCAATATCAAATATGTTAATAATTAAGCCATGGGATTAAAACAATTATCAAAACAATTGCAATTATTCAAAGATTAAAATTTAATATACGTCACATATTTTTATCTTATCTTCAATTAACTCACCAAAATATTTTTAATAACGCCTCGCGAAATTTTTTTAGATTGACTTTTAATATGTATGATTCTCTCGGAAATTGCGCAATCTTTTACGACATTCTTTCTAATTAACATAAATATGCTTTATCTCAATTAGAGATTGTTGAGAAGCGCCTATCAAAACCACGTTATTCTCGTGCTCGTCCTCGTTACTGTCGCATTTTACTCACGTTCTAAAACTCGTGCACGAGTGACCTGCCCCGCGAGCATTAACCCAAGTAATTAGTTCACCAAGCTGCACGTAAAAAGGTCACGATTGAACATTGTCCGCGCATAATTTCAAATTGCCGCATTGCAAAGTCGGTCAAATTCGATTCTTGGCTCATCGACAAAATTGAAGTCTTATATCTTCAGAAAAAACGAACATTCGGAAAAATCCACAAATAATAAAATATTTATAATCAATTATCTATAAAATGAAATTGTGTCTCTAATGAATTTTTCGGAGTTGATTATGGCAAGACGATAAAAAATTTCTTCCGATTTCATTCGCTTGACAGATTGACGAGCCGTAGAAAATAAATTTTTAAAAAATCTGCGGAAATTTATATAAGAACCACGGCGTATATATATAGAAGATTTGATAATATGGTGTGAAGAGACTTTAAAAAATACATTTCCGATATTGAATTTATCTTACCCCTTTAGATTATTTTAGGATTTCGATTTCAATCAAATCTTTTTTAGAAATTTTTCCAATAGAGCGATTGCAAATCTAAAAAAAAGTCTACAACTAAATGCACAGATGTCTAAATACCTGTTGAAGATCTCAACGTTTTTAAAGATCTCCGGCTCTTCGAGCAAATTCTTCTGGAGAGACTTTCTGAGAGCCTCGTTAGGATGCACGGGAGTCGAGGATTCAACGATCTGATTTTCTGAATCGCTAATCGGCTGGCGCGGGGTTGCGCCATAAAAAAAAATTTGAGAGGAAAGGGGGCCCCGCTTTGATTTGCATCGTAAATAGCGGCGGGTAAACTAGTCTCGGGAAAAAGGGCCTCAAAAATCACGCTGGCCGGCATATAGCGCTGTCGTGCAAAAAAAGAAGGGCAAAACATACACGGTTCTTTTTTTTTACCGGGCGCGTCAAGCGTGAGGAAGGGCGAGGTGTATGTGGGCCGAGGGCGCGCGGACGGGTTAGGTAGGTAGAAAGAGTGCTGAAAAAGAGAGGCAATAGGACGCATATAAAAACACCGACTACAAAATGCAAAGTCAGCGGCCGCTCTACGCTCGCGAGTGCGCGCGCGTGTACACGAGTATGCGCGCACACGTTGTGAGTTTCTTCTCTTCTTTTTACTCCTCTCTCCTTTCTTCCTTTCAACGTTCTGCGCTCGCATTCTCGTGAATCTCGCGTGAATACGCGTGCGAGACGCATATATACGCGCGTATACAAATGCACACGCGCCCACCTCTCTCGTTCTTCGCTCGCTCCGTGCTGCTCATCTACTTGCGCGTACGGTGCACGACGACGGACGCGGAAAAGATGCGCATTAAGCTCTCCTCACGCGGTGGTTCGCGGTTTGCATAGCTTGGCGACGTCGTGTAATGCGCGCCGGTGTCCGCATTTATGGACGACGTTGTGCGCTCGCGGAAAAACGTGGATCGATGTAACGCGAAGGTACACTCCTCTCCTTTTTTCCGCGAGATACGCGGCACGGCAAAAAGTTTAGCGTCGTATCTTCCTCTTCGAGTATGGCTTTTCGTATACGACGAGGTAAGATAGCAGCATCCGAAGATCCAAGAGTAACGTTCTCCATCTTCCGCGCCGCGAGTCAAATACCTCCTTCGTTACATCGATCCCGAAAACGTTTCGCGCGAATAAGATCAAGACATCGGCACGCAATGAAGATAACGACGATGAGCGAGAAGGTATGGCGGCGCGCGAGAAGAGGCAAGAAAAAAAAAAAAAAAAAAAAAAAAAAACGAAACTTTCAAAAAGACATGAAATCCTCATGGATATACGGAGAGAGAAAGAGAGAGAGAGAGAAACATTGAAAGAGACAGATAACGAAAAGGGTGATAGAAGAAAAGCATCAGAAAATAGGAATAGAATGTATTGCGAAAAACGAAAGAGATCGAAAAGTAGAACGAATGAGTTGTGTGTGAACGTGTGGATGATGTAATGTAATGTGTATATGTATGTATCACCACAAAGTAACAAATATAAAACTGACTTGAAATACAGTTCGTACTTATATCTTTTCATTTCTCCTTTACCCGCACGTCTTTCACATTTCAATTAATATACGGGATGTTTTAGAAAATTTATTCTTTTCAAATCGACCTTTTCTCAGAGATTTTTGACGCGCGGATATATATACGATTTTAGGATTGATTACGATAAATTGAATATACAGGCCAGATACGCGGATCTTTCAAAAGCCGTTCTGTACAATTATGGTGACACATTGACGTGACGGCGATCCGAATGAATGTTTCAGAGCGGTAGAAAGAGAGATAAAGGCGGAAATAGAGAGTCTAGAGAAAAAGGCGGTGGCGAATTACCTTGAAGGACTGCACAGAGAAACCGGAAACCCCCCAGGGTCGGTCCATAACATAAGAAGCGAACAGAAAACAGAAAAAAGGTAAACTTGTAATTAGGTCGTTCGCTGTAAGAGACACTGTAAGCATGTAATTTCCTGCCGAGAGGGTGGTCTGCTTGTGAGAGAGCTGGAGCAAAGGGGGACGAGGGTGAATAGAGTCTTATCGTGTCTTTCTGTTGATCGATGGATCCAACGTGTGCTATATCGGGTGCTGGAAGAACTCATGTTACAGGATGACACGAATGTCGCATAATGCATTATAAACCAATACCGTTTCGCGATCCAACGCTCGGATATTCAATAACGCTGCGTGAAGAACGAAAAATGTTGATTAACAAAATCATGTAACATTTCGTGATCATCCTGCAAGTTAGAAGGATATGTAAATCGTTCTATATACAAAAGTATCAAGCTTTATAATCGAGAGAAACGTTCGGCGGGACGCGTTTAATCATTCAGCGTTGACTTCATATTTCGCTCGAAACGCTCGAAATGATGTTCAATAGGAAATTTTGAGACGGAAGGATCGAAACTCGCCAGACTGACAATTGACGAAGTTTCTTCAATAATCGCGACGCAACGCGACTATTAGCGACCGTCGGAATCGAGGACACCTGAGGTCCGTGTTGAACGAGTTTTAATATTAATACTGCGAATGATGCGCCGATGTTAACTTGTTATTATTGAACAACCTAGCAGCCAATTAAACTCGCCACGCGTATATGACGCGCAAATATTTACCGCACAATTTCTCTCGGTTACACGGCCGCAAGTACCGGCATAATTTCGCGTAAACGCGCGCGACTAGGTCGTTACCGTATTACTTGGCAACGATTATGTCATATACGATTCCACCGAAACGCGGACGCGATAAACCCGTCGCTAATTAGCGATTGTCCGGGTTTAATTATGCCGGTACGATACACTGTATCGCATATTTCCACAGTCTGCGCGAGAGATTCCCGCGATTGCTGCTGTCGGCTCGACAAAAGCGCGGTGCAAAAAAAAGAGAGAGAGAGAGAGAAAAAAAATGTGCCGGGCGCGGTGCCTGTGCAATGCAGAAATTTTTAAGTCCCGTAACTGTATCGATTAAATCGACTCTGACGCGTGATCGCGAAAAGATGGACGCAATCGCGTAATCTGTGGAATGCGAAATATGAGTATGGGGAGAGAGCATGGGGAGTATCGACGGTAGTATACTGTAAAGGTGCGAGCTTTGCAGATGTTTGAGTATCAATCGTAAGGCATACCTTCGGATGTTTTACAGCTCTATAAAATCATATTTTGCGCAGGTTGCGCAGCAGTCTGCTGCAGTGATAGTAAAGTACAGACGAGGTTTATATACCGAATATGAGAAGGCAAACGACGATCCTGTTTCACCGCTGAAGGAATATTTAAGCATCGTACACTCGAAACTTAAAGTAATCCCGCGGTTGCGCAAAATTTTCAGTTATAAATTCTAAATCTAAATCATTATTTAAATTCTTTTTCCTAGTCGGATATTTTATGATTATTTATATGCAGTCGATGGATATATATATATATATATATGAAATATTTAAAACTCTCGCTCACGGAACCGGTCAGCTCCGGCTGACGTCGACGGCGCGGAATTATACACGTCGATTTCTAATTTCTGCCGAAGACAGAATTCGCGCTCGGCCGTCACGTCGGCCGGGGGGCACGAGCGAAATTCCGCTCGAGTGAGCGGCTGTCTATTTTGGTCGCGACGAACCGATAATTAATTACGACACGAGGACCCGGAAAACGCGAAAATGTCACCCGGTCGGTCGGGCCGCGCCGCGAATTGTCATAGCCGCGCGTAGACACGTTCTCCGGCGGCGCGCATCTCGCGTGTCAGATGCACCCGTACCCGTACACTGCATATATAATATGCCCACACAGGACATGTCCCGGTTTAACTTTTCAAGGGAATTACGCGTGAAACGCGCCACGGCGACGCGGCGTGTTATCCCATTTGAAATGCGAGAAGGTTTCTCGGATGCGCCGGATACTCTCCAGCGATTCCTCTGCACGGTGTTCAAATCCACCAGAGGGCTGGTAATGCAGGGCTATGATAGTGAGGTTTCGAGTACTCGAGCATTAAAGCATATCCGAGATGCCCGACGATTCGACGAATTAATCGGATTTTTTGTTCTTCGACAAAAAAAAAAAAAAAAATTTGCGCCGATATTTCGATAAGATTTTTGTCACCTGCGATTCGCGATTTCCAGTCGAACAATTTTTGTCGAATCAAATTTTCGCTTCCCGCGCGCGCGTTTTCACGCGCGTGACGTGCCTCATTGCCATTCGAAACGTTCATTTTCCATGCCAATGAGCGGTCAATTAGCGGACAATTCGCAAATGTCGATTTTCGCTTCTCGCATCGGTCGCCCCGGCATCGTTTGGCTTTTAGCTTCCTGCCGTTTGTGAAATGGTGCGGGACGTATAGGCACGCGAGCGATACAATCGGTCGACGTAATTCGATTTCGAGCGCGGTCGGATTAAACAATAATACGTTAAAGGATCGCTTGTACCGGCGCGCGTTGCGTCGAGCACGCGACGATTTTTACGGTATTTTTTTTTGCCGATCTCTCATCGGAGACGGTCACGTCGAAAGTGGAATCGATGGCCCTTGTTGATCGCGTCAAAATACCATTCGGAAATTTCGGACAAATATTTTGCCATTTTTTCCGACGAGGGCGAGAAAAAAAACGCGAAACATTTCTCCACTGTGCACGTGAAATCAATATTTTCTTCGTTTTAGCGATATAATATGATTTTTGTTCACTTTGTGTCAACAGATTTTTTGTTACACGTTTGCGCGCAGTATAACGGTTATCTAAAAAGTTTGCGTAACACAATAAAAGCTCCACCGCATCGATTATTTGATTTTTTTTTCACTACATCGCGGGCATTAGTATGGGAACGCAAATCATAAATTTCGAACGCGTTTTCGAATGCACAAATTATACGGGAGAAACGGTGACAAATGCAAAAAAAAAACGCGGCACTTAATCGTTACGCGATTTGATGCACGCATTTTAATCTGCGATAAATCGGCGGCCAAATCAAATAATAACTGTGCGACAGACCGGGGATCGTTTATGTTCACACCCGACTGTCATCAAGCCCGATCAATTTTCCATTACTTTCCCTCTCGTCAATAACGCTTTGCGGTCCATTCCGACCATCGCCCGCGCCGGTTCATTCGCAAAAATCTCTCCTGCCGCGCGCGCTGATATGTGTTTACTCGGACTTTTTATTACGCTCACGCTCACGCACCAGGATGCATTTTATGGGCATATATTAATTTCTTTTTATCGCATTGACGAAATATATATATTATATAAATACACGCTTACCCATCGATGCGTGCGTTTATTAATCTTAATTCCATCTGTTTAACATTTTACTCGCGAGAAAAGACTAAATGTTAATTTTATTTTACAGATAATTATTTTCCTCTCGCGGAGATTAGAAAAAGCAGTTACAAAAATCGCGCGCGCCATAAAGAAACTCGGAATAATTTCGCGTGCGTTTTACAATCTCGAATAGCGGAACGTTGCAAATAAAACTCGGGTTCCTGTTTTACCGTATCATTATTTTAACATCTCGTGTTCAATGTTACGCGTTTATTTGCCATCCTTATTATCGTGCAACGAAGCACAAACATTCGCGCAATTTTCTTATCCAGAAAATTATATACACACCGCACCTCTCGCGCGGAGATTAGGAAAATAATTCTGCAACTTTCAAAAGAGCGCGGTTTCGTCGTGCGGAATAATTTCACGTTATCACGCGTGCATTACTCGATCTCAGATGGAGGGATATGAAATTGCGCACGCGGAGGATTACCGAGCGCGAGTACACGTCCGTTCAGCGAATTTTCCGCGCGATCGTGCTGAGACTGCGAGTCTCGGTGAATTTATACGCGGTGAGTGACCCGAAACGGCTGCGCGATTCCGAGTACATTCGTGTCTTCCCGTCGATTCTGTATTATTCACGGAACCAGAGAAATCCGCGACTTTCGTGGCGAATTTTGCAGACGGGAAAATCCGACAGCTGCGCGACCCACTTTCGGCGGTAGTCATTGACAATTTGACGAGCTGGCAGGCCGAGGGGGGCGTCACCGGAATGAGACACTTAACGGAATGCAATGCCGGACATAACGAATCGATAACGCCACCGGCTACAGCCACGGCACCAGACTTCGCGTTCGCAATGATGGAATATTTCATGAAATGCGGGCGATTATGTTCGGAGCATTGATTATTCCGGACGGTTATTGAGGAACGAAGGATTCGGAAAGTCATGATTTTTGAGAACGTGACCGTTCGTGAGTTCGCTTGAATCCCGAGTTCTTTCAGATATGCAAAAATCATCGGTTTTTCGATCACTTCGCTCCGTCATGGATCGTATTTTTCCCCGGCCTTCGGATTTTCAGTTCGAGTATCAGGCACATCTCGCAATAAGATTCTTCTCGCGCGCTGACTTTCTGTCATTACGTATACCTATATATACGAATCGGTATGTCAGCTTTAAGAAAATAATTTTCCGCGGCACATTTTATCCAAGAGGGAGGGGAGTAACTTTCCCTCTTCCCGATAAAAACTTTTTCCGACATGCGCGAACCCCGCAATTCGATTCTACCTCAATCTTATAATTCCCACTCCCTTTCCTATACCCCTCGACATTAAAGCGCGTTACCGCCACGTAGCTTTTGCTCGATGGTTACGCTCGCTTGCTGCAAACTAAACTGATTCCGTGCACTAACTGTATGCGCAACCACGGAAGCGCAATAATTCAATGAGCAAGTACGGGTACCTGAGTCCCGTCGTGAACGAGCAAGTAGGCCGTTTTGAAGTGGCTCGTTGTACCGGAAGGCCATAATGAAACCGCCCGCACATACTCCGCCACGGCAGTGAAATCTTTAACCGCCGAATTAACGCTGTGAGGGAGGGACGCGATGCGCACGTGCGCTACGACGTGACACGAAGTACGTTAATTTTCTCGCTAAAAAGTCGAGGAGAAAGCAGTGAATCTGTAAACCGACATGTCATTTTCTGCGCGCTTTTTTTTTTATTTTTTTCAGGTTTGAGGTATGTACATTTAATCTTTTTAATCTCCGGGTCGCTAACGTTATCTCTGAAATTTTGAGATTTCGGAATGCTGGGTCTCTTAATTCTCAAAAATTTAATATTTGCAACATTCGAAGCGTTAAAATTTCATGTTCGAACTTAGTAAAATTCGCGCGATTTGAGCTTCTAAATATTTATAAAATTTGTCAAAGTCTGAATCCCCTTCGTCCGTTGACTGTCAAATCTTTAAAAATGTTCGATGCGGTTTCAAAGCGATTGTAGACGGATTCTCCCCGCGGTCTGAGATATTCGGATATTCGGATATCCTGAATATGTGGAAAAGATACGGCCTCTCGACACGACGGTTGCCAATGCATAGCGCATCGAGCACGGCACTTTTGCGAGCGAGACGGATTTCGAGCGTCTCACTTCGTTTCAATTTTTCTCGACGGAGGAATTTCACTTCCCGCAACGGGGGGGGGGATTGATAACTCGGCTGGGAGATTACGGTGGCAGCAAAGAAATGCAAAGGCGATCGGGTCGAGGGAGGAGGGGGTCGAAGCGGGAATCGAAGCGGATGCCGTGAAACTCGAATTGTTCTACATAATTTCCGATTAGTGTGTCTCGTCCGGAGGAATTACAGTTACTAAGCTCCTTCACCCTCTGTGGAATTTCGCCGACTGCCCCTCGCCGCCACTCTCATGAGCGCCGCGCTGCCGAGCTTTCCGCGGCGTCGTTCGCATTCTCTTAAAGGAGAATTCCGTTCTGCGCGAATCCTTAAAGGCTTCTCCTCCTCGAACGGCGCCGGTAATCTCAAAGTGTTTAGCGAGAGCTTTTCGTCAGCGTTTACAACGCGATTCCCTTTGTTTAGCTCCACAAGAGAAATGAAATTATTCGTAACGTCGAAGTTCCGTGATCTTAGCGTCGTGGGGAACGCGCTGAAAGCTCACAGAGGCGTCTCGCATCAGTTGAAGTCATTTTCTGATGCAATTATCACGAGTATTTAAATCTACCATTGGTATAGTAAACAACAGACGCGCACACAATGAAAAGGTGGCTGCGATCTAATAAAGTCTAATAAAGTTCGATATTTTCACGGCAGTTAAAAAATTTAAACGATAATATTATATATCCAAAATTTTTCTGCCAAAAATCCTAAAGAACCTTAAGTCGCAAAGTCGTTTTATGCAAGGGTAAAAAGATTTTTCTCTTTAGAGGAAGAAAATTCAGATATCCAGCAGGATCGAAGAATCTAAAAGTTTCTGTAATCATTCCATGTACCGGCCGCATTTTTTCCATCACGTATTCCACAAGTGTGTGTGTCGGAGAGAAAGGAGATACGGAGAGAAAGAAGAAGGGAGGAGAGAACTGCTTAGCACGCGCTCGAATGGTTAAAGTTGTATCTTCGCCTATAGCGAAAGCTTTTGGTCTCGTTTCTCGAGGGAGAGCCGCGCGGCGACCGCGAACACGTCCGACAACGTAAAACTTTCCGACACCTCGTAGCGCGTTTCCCTCCCTCCCCCCCCCATCCAAGTATACGGTCTCTCCTTTTTCGGGAAACGCGTGGGAGAGCTTAAAGATTTAACGCCGGGGAAAAAGTTGCCGGTCGAAGCGACGGTGCGCAGCACGCGCTCATAAACGCTCCAACTTCGTCGGACGCTTTTTTTTCCACGAGACTTCCGACCGATTTTCCTTTTTCAGCGCGGAAAGAGAGAACTTCGCGCGGAGCAACATAAGGCGCGACTCGTCGCCGACTACTTTCGCGTCACGGCGCACCGTGAACGATCACCGGGGACGTTTGTATTATTGCGATAGTCGGACGTTCGGCGGAAACAGCACCGCGAGGACAAAGTGCCTTCGACAACGTTTTTGTTACCCAAAGAAACCTTGGACCAAGATTGTAAATGTCCGACTGGAAAAATTCGTGCTTCTTTTCGACGAACGGTTCAGACTGCTACGACAACTAAAAGTGTCTCGCTTTTGTTTTCGCTACATTTATAAATTTTCACGATTACGCTTCTCGGAGCAGAGTATTTCTTGTTTTACTCCCGCACCTGTAATACATCTCGATTTAAAGATTGGAGCTTATGATATTCGATCAATTCGTTTTTTTTTTCTTAATGCACTGCAGACCTGTGAAATGTGTATCTTAAAAATGCCTTACGATTGATACGGTGTCAACTATCATTGCTCAACAATTCGATGTGTACGTGCAAGGCGATCGATACGTCACTGTGACTGATATACCGATTTTCACAAAGTAGTTTTTGTTTGCAGACTGTGAGAGAGTTTGGGATTCTTTTTTAGAACCTCGAGGGAAAATCAGAGTGAACTTTGCTCCGTTCCGCGAAGTTCTCTTCTTCCGCGTGGAAAAAGAAAAATCAGCGGCAGTCTCGCAAAGTTCATTATTTGTAGGAAATACCGAAAGGGAAAGTTCACGTGAGAATTGGCTAAAAATAAATTCATAATAAATTCATAAAGGCTATCGAGCACGGGATTCCTTTGACGCTTCGTTCGAAGAAGTTCGGTGCGGGATAAACTGGCCTGGGGTATTTATAATATTTGCTATATAAATAATCAGTGTTTCCAAGGAGAAATAAACCCGGCTCTTCGTTACAACGTGGTTACGGCGTTTCGATCACCTTGCGTGCGCGTGTATGTACAAAGGCGTACGCGCGAAAGAGCGTGTAACTTCCGAGGTGACGTGAACAATGCAAGAAAGGGCGGCTGTTGGGACGTAGAACGCGAGGGTTAAGGAGGTGGGCTACTCGCAACTCGGCAAGGTACAAGGAGCGAATAGACTCACAATCAGAGGTTCTATATGAGCATAAGATGCTTGCCAAAGTAGCAAGGTGAGCAAGTTCGCTGTGTGGATACAGGCGAGAGAAGGGGTCGCAACGAGATTCAAAGCGCGAGATAACGCCGGAATAGAGCACCACGAATTCTCGATGTGGCGGGTATATATGTGTATTATATATATATAATATATATGGGTTGTATATGTATCCATTATATACAGATGTACTGTTTGCATGTGACAATTGGTGTGTCGTTATTACTATGAGCGGAAGCGCGGAACGGAAGGGCGAACGACCGACTCCGTCTCGCGAGCGAAATACGAAGTGGATGGATAAACGAGATAATAGTATATTCGCGTCGCGACCAATGTCGCGTGAATCAAACGTTATTCGTATAACTGTTAAAATCCTGTAAATCCAAGCGTATCTGATGGCTCGCGTACGGCAAAACTAGCGTAGATAGTGTCGCACAAATTTGTTTAAAGCAATAATCTCATTTACGACTGTTTTATACCATCCGTTTTATTATATATAATCGTCACCAAAATTTTCAACTTAACTAAATATATATTTTCAATTAGCGATATGCGCTCCGGAGATTCAAGCGTCACGCGACCGTCCCCCGTTCCTGCTTCCGGCAATGATGGTAATGGCCGGGGCATCGAAAAGATCGTGCTAGTTTTCAGTTCGATTCAGTTCCCGGGCGGACGAAATCGTGTCAAAGAAAGTTTGACAGAGAGGCCACTCGGTGGTTCCGGCGGTACTGGATCGCTTCCAGCGACCGAAAAACGGAAAAACTGAATAGCCTCTTTCTGAAAACGCTCAGATGTCCACGATGACTTTGATTCGACGTCCCCGGGAACGTTCCCATGTAATGGGAACAATTATGCTTAATTATGACCCGGCACCCGGTGTGAGACGTGTTGTCCCCCTTTCGCAGAGAAGTGTGTAAATCAAAAGGCAAGAGAGCACAGTCAAAGATCAAAGACAGGGGAGAGTCTGCGGGAGAAAAAAAGGTAGCGAGAGATGGTCTGGCAGTGTGAGACACACGAGGCGCGCGCGCGGTGCAGTGATGGCAGAACATGGAATTCTGTGCTCTCCTACACACCAATCGGCACTTTGTCTTTGCTGTCTTTCATTTATCGAGTTTTCCTGCTTGTTCTCGTTCACACAGTGTCTATGCGAGTAAACCTGGAAGTAAGTGATTAGTATCTCGCGCAACTACGCCGACCGCCGATGACAAACCCGAGAGTCCTCCTTTGATTACTCCGCGATCGTCGCGCTAACTCATTTAACAAGCACCAAGTGTCTGTTGCAATCCAAGAATCCGATAATTACACGCCCCCGAGAAACCGAGGATCTCCGAAGCTTCGGAGAATTACTCGAGTATTTTATTTTAAACGTCCGTTTTCTTCAATTCTCTCTAGAATTTAAAAGGTCACGTAGTTATTGGATTTCCAATACATTTTAACTTTATCCATATTAATGTTTATGCGCTTTAGCACCTGGAAATATTTTATTCATCTATATAATTGTATATAATTGTTTCCTATTTCAATTAACGGTGGCGGCGGTCATCGACGATCGGGGACGTTTTTCGAGCACAAATACACAACATACATGGGCTCCTTGGATCAAAGGTCGCCGCAAGCCCGACTAATGCATCGGACGCAATCGGTCGGGACGTTTCCTGCGGAGGAAAAGTCCCGTCGCCTTTGATCCACTACGAGCCAAGAGGGTCTGGTGCAGACAGTAGGCGAGATGTGCCGAGGATCATTGCTGAAAAACAGTCGATATCGCATGTGACAACAGCTGTCACGTGAACATTCCATTCCTGTCCTGTGTACAAAACGTTCCTATATATACGTTTATATATATATACATATATATATATTATACATATTGTGACACACACATAGAGTGTACACGGGATGGTCCGCGCGACCATGTCTATTTTCAAGCAGTTTACGGCTTCGTTATCGTTAGGAGCAAAGAGAATGATAAAAAAAAAAGAATTAACATTAAAATTAACAAACTAATCCCGCACGAAGACGCGAAAATGTATTTTTTAGCCGCGTGCGCTTTGATTCGGTACGGTCTGTCACGCTCCTCGGATTTCTCTCTTTATCATCCGCGTTTCAACGAAGCCGTAATTATGCCGTCAACGAGCCCTCGTTCGCGCGCGTCATCCTGTGTACACGCACATAGATAATGTGGCACGTATTGCGAGAGGCGAGGCCGCGGGATAGATGCGCTTGTTGCACGTAGAACGGAGTTGTGTGTTCCGATCGTTCGTACATGTAGGCATACGTGTAGTAGTATATATATCGTGGAGTGAAATAATGTTTTCAGCGACGTTTTTCTCCGAGAAATGGAACAGCTGTCGGTGAATGAGAAGCGTCCCGAGGGGTAGCCGGCGAACGCGTCGATGCGTTTCCATCGGAAAAGACGGAGCTACATCGAGAGCGTTTTTTGCACGGTGGAACGATGTTGATTAAAAACCGATCGTGTAGATACTATTATCGAACAACGACGCGATACTGATTTTAAATTTCATTGTAACGACCGTATTTCTGAAAGGTTTATGTGATATACGGAGTCTTTAATTGTTCATTTAGACACATCTAGAAAAAGCTTATGAACTTAAAAAACTCTAATGACCCATTAATTGCATTTATCGATCAATAAGAAACGTCTTTAGACGTCAAACTAGTTTAACGTTTAAATTGGAAACCTCAGTATCTCGAAGTGTTTAAAGATTCGTTACATAAGTAGAATAATTAAAACAAATGATGGACTTTTAAATATAGATGATTGATTTTTAATAACATCGTCCCGCAATCGCCGAGCTCGAGACGCCGAATGAAATAAATATCGGGTAAACTTGTCTTGATGAGAAGGCATTCTTGTGAAAAGTGATACTGTGACCTAGTTGTAGTTGTAGTAGTTGTGCTTGACGTGGTGCCACCTGTACGAGTAATGAAATTGTTATTGTCTTAAATAAAGTAAAGTTTCAACTAATTGGCTCGTGGTTCTTGCACCTGTGATTAACAGGTCCCTGCTAGCCGAGCGATGACACTGTTATCGAAAGTAGAGTAATTGCGCTTAAGTATAGGTATCAGGTATAAGTTATAATTGCTGTATACGTGTGTTGCAGAGACAAGTGTGTTTCCTGTGAATGGCGGTGTTTTCGGCTCGTGTTGCTGTTCAATGTAAAAAATGATTAGCAGAATATATCCATGTAAGAGATCACTTTTCCGTCGAGGAATATCCGGTGTGTCGCGTAACGGCGACCTCATCGAAAGACTCACTTGATTATTCGTGATTAACTTTATTGATACCCCTTGCATTTTCTTTCGGCTGCATTTCGTATATAACAATACAAAATATTAAGTAAATTTTATTTCAAGTTTCAACAACTTATCCTTAGCCATTAGAATAGTTGAAGATAAAATATCGGAATTTCAATTTCTATGAAAAACTTTTCCGAGTTCCAAGAATCTTGGACATCTTTTCCCTAGGATGTTATGGTTCAAGAGCTCTCAAAATTAACTCGTATCTTAAACTCTTATACCGTGTCGAGGTTCAGAGACTCGAATTACAATGCGTTCATCACGGAGGAGGTCTATCCCGTTGCCAAACGTGCGCGTATAATCAGAACGTTACATTATCACGAGCTATTTCGGGTTACACGCACGTGCTACGTGCAGACTCCGACTAAAATGGCTGCGAATCCGCCGAGATTAAAATCATTACGATACACGGGGACGACGTAACAGCGCCCGGTCGGATAGAATCTTTACGATCGCCATAAAGCTCGTTCTCTTTCTCATTTCCGCCCGATTCCCCGGCTTCACCAGTACACACACGCCGTCGGTTATCTCGATGCGCCGACGCGCTCGCCCGTGGTACAAATTGCGGATGCCTCTTCGCACATCTTTAAACGGTTAGTATTACGGCGATCGCCCAATAGCGTTCTCCAAACGTTCTCCAGCGAATATCCCCGAGAACCGTCATATACCGTTATGAACTGTCGTGAATAATATCTTCGCCTGCCAGCTCGATGTTATAAAGATGTTAAGAAAGGACAAAAAATCGTCTGACTCTACCTCTGTTTCGATAAATTTCATAAGACTGCTGCTAAAACTGTAAAACATAAGATAAATTATTTGTCGATCGCTCCAAATTGAGGTACTCCACATTCTCTGAGCGCGAAGGGTGAAATACGTCGCGACAACTCTTTACAGACGCCGCAAATTCGCCATCGGGACGAAAACGCGCTTCCCGGTGGCTCGCAATTGCCTTGTTCAGGCCGGCTCTCGCGTCATGGATTCGCGATTGGATAACGTTCGACGCGAATTGTGCGTGCGCGTACTTACTTGACGACGCGAGCAGTTACGACGGAAGCGATTGCGCGACAGCGGTGGCGACGGAGCCGGCACGTTATCATCCCTGCGGTCCACATACAATGCCGGGGAAGGGAGGCGCGGGATCCTTTGAGGTCGGTGTTACGAGTTCCGCGAAACACGTCACGTCGGGATATACGTATCGAGACTGCGAATACTAATGTCCCTCTAATGCATCGCGCGGCCTGAATTCGTAATAGACGCCAGGCGTCGCGTGTCGCATCGCGTCGCACCGTGTCGCGTCGGCGAGATGAAGCACCCGCGCAGAAATTTCCACGGATTCGAGACACGCGTGGGATTGTGTATGTGCTATGTGCCTTCGCCCCGACACCGCGATTTATCGCGAATGTGTTGCACATCGCGCAGACCGTGCACCGTGCACCGCCGCGAGACCTGGCATTCTCGCGCGGTAACGCGTCGCGCTCTTTGTTTCCGAGGGATGCGCGCGGATATTATCTCAGCTCTTCGCTTACACGAAATATCTAAAGCTGTATAATATTTGAATATAAACACGTTACACGGAAGAAAAAATAATCGCTTTCTTTTCCGTTCCGCCATACCTTGGAATCACGGGTGCAAGCGCGCAAGTAAAGATCGCGTTTGACAAACTATATCTCTTGTCGGAAATTGATTAACTACGTCTCCCTTGTATCAACATTTATAATCGTGCGCCCTTGTGTTTTCTCACGGACTCGGAACTTAGTATGTAACGGAGTTTCAAGCTGGATATATATTTCTGAAATAACAGATCCGCGCCGTGATGTTTCGCGTTTGGAATTTCTCGTGTTTCATCACGCTTTGTGCCTCTCATTATTATCGCGATGTTTCCTCTGCGCGCGCGTCGCGCTCAAAGGCGGACGACACGGAGAGGAAAGAGGCTCCCGCTCCTCGCCGACGAAATCGAGAACAGAGAGAATCAACTCCGCCGACTGTGAGAGACCACTCGCGTGTAGATGTCAAACGTGGAGAAAAAACAAAACGCGGATTCTCGACAGTGACGGAGCGCGTCGTCGCGCGCGTTTACAGCCGGCGTGAATGAGGCTGCGAAGTGGAACGGGCTTGAAACAAAAGCTCGCCTTCAATTTCGCAGAGAGCTCCCGAAGTAAGGAGGTTTAAACGAAGTTATAAATTTCGACTTTTTCTTCTCGGCGTTCTTCTCACGGTACGTATATAAACTGGACCCCCGGTCACAATGCTTTTACGAGTAGACGGCTTTCCGGGTCAATCGCCGACGCTTTTTCGCCGCACGTACGTGTCGTTTGCATTAACCGGGTTTTACCGGGCATGATTGAAGACTCACGGAAAGCTCGATGAATTTTAGCGAAGGGATTTCCGGAGGCTCAACGTATCATAAAGTATTTTTCAGCTTAATACCTCCCGATCGGCGAATACATCTGTAAATCTCCGAGCAATCTTTTTCATCACCTCCCCCCCCTCCGTGATTTTCTATAGTCGGATTTTCGACGATTTCTATACGCGGATTTTTAACGATTTACAACGACATCCCGAATTTTTATCTCTTTATCGAGAAACAAAGATGATATCGCGTAAAAATGTCGGTCAAATATACGCTTACGCATTTTTGCAAAATAAATATATACGCTGTTCGGAATGCAAATCTAGGGGGTATTTGCATCGCGAAATATGAAGATAGCATTGCTTTTTTTCTAAATGCAAATCTGTTTACATCTGCATCGCAAAATGCTAAAATAATATTTCTGCACGTTGGAGCTACGTTTGAGAATGGAAACACATTTGGATATATTTGACGCGCAAGACGAAATTATTTCCTTTTTTCTTTTTTTTATAAGTGAGAATTAATTGAAACGTGGAGTATGCATATTGGTCTGACCCAACACATGTGCGACGCAAATTGTTTTAGTTTAAAACGTCGGGAAAATGGTAACAAGTAACACACCTATCATGTACGATCCTATAAAATCGTGTATACATTAAAATTGTATGTATAACCGTTCTTTGTAGTATTTAACAATTTATCCCAACGAAATGCAGCCGTGTTTCAATGTAATCACTTTAATGAATAGGGAGGCAAAATGACGTCGATGATGAGGCCGTGCGAACCCAACATGATGCGACATCATGACGCACCGTGCACATTATAATTCATTATATTTGCCGTCTATTAAGCCGTCCAACATTATTTTCATTATTCTCAACAATTAAGCGTCAAACTATATTATCGATTAACGCGCTAATTGCCGCAGAATTCGTTTTATCTCTCGCGAAAGGATTCCATAAATAAATTGATAGAATTAATGTAACATCTCTGAACCAAAGAATTGGTAATTTCAGCGTTTATAATTCGACCGCCAGAGCGTTTCCGGAAATCCGCAAGGCTGACCGTGGCGGCCGAATGTATATTAACACCGATTACTTTCGTACGACGCTCGTGGATCGGACTGAGGACAAACGGCTCGGACACTGACCTCCAGGAAATCCTTCACGGTGCTGTCGACGACCATGAGCGGTCGCTGTATCAGATGAACGACACCGTTGCGCACCGGGATGTTCGCCTTCAATATTTCCGCCAGCACCACCCCGGCCTGATGAGTCGTATCGCCCACCAGCGTGTCCGATTGAACGTAGACTGAAAATTGGGACTATCGATTAGTCGTCGAAATATAATACGCACGGATCTATCACTGGCGCGGACACGCCCCACCGTTCGGGGCGCCGTTATTAAAGGCGAAGCCTTCTCGCGTCGAGCGTAACAACCAACAACGCGGAACAATAGTGGCACAACAGCGTCAATCTCTAATAACAGTAATTCTCGATCGGGTTATACTCTCTGAATCGAATCAACGGTCCAAAATCGTGTTCTCCTGGATGATTGAGACGTAGAGTGCACAAGCGCGCATGATTAATTGTCACCTTTATTTTGCGACTTCAGAAAGCTGACGACGACCCTGAGATTGTCGTTGAACACGAGGGTTGGATACGGCACTTTGTCCGGCGTCGGCGCGGTGAAGAGAACCTCGTTAGGTAGAACGTGCCCGTCGATCACCAGCTGATCAATCTTCTGCGGCCTCGGCTCCGGCTGTAACAGAGAGGCCGGAGGATCACATGAGAACTCCATTGGAATGAGAAGAATATAAATTATATGTAATCATTATACGTCGTGTAGTAATTCGAAAAAGAAAACGACGATCTCGCTTTTCGTTATCCCAATAATTCTTCGCGTCGCCACATTTTTGCCACTCGCCCGAAAGAATCTAAACTGTTGGGAGAATGTAATTTTCACGATATACGAAATAATAAACTTATATATCCCTCAGAAAAAGTGACGTAGTTTTTATTTCGCCGGCTGCCGACACTCCTCACCTCACATCCCGCGCTATTCTTGTTAAGGATACACGCGTCCTTTCATCCCCGACGCCCTCAGCGTCTTTCTCGCACAAAAGCGCGGCTGACCGCGTTGTCACGGCAACTCCGATTTCTCCGCGCGGGCACACCACGAACTTTAGATCCCATCCTCGAGAGGAAGGGAACGCGGAGATCCTCTCGGCGAGCGGGCGAGGCGGCGAGGCGACGACCTAACTTAACCTTACCTTACCTCGTCGAGAGAGGAACTTTTCGAGATCGAGTCGTATGTACACCGTCGTTACACACCCCTTCGCCTCGATTTTCTTTGCTTTCCTGCCCCGGTCTTCTTTTTTTTCTCCCTTTCTTTCCTCCTCCTTTTTTTCGGATCCGCCGAGCATTCCGAGTTCCGAGCCCGACGCGTCGTATATGTACAGGCGCGAAACTTTCGGTAATTTCTGACGGGATGGCTCGTTTAACTCCGGCTCGTTTTTGCGCTCCAAGTTGGATTACGTGCGCGCGAACGTCCATTGTGCGTACGCGAGGTTGGCGTTGAAAATTGGAGAAAAAGCGGAATCCCGCGCCGAAGTGCCGCGAGCAGCGAGCATAATGAAACACCGGGATGGCGGGGGGGAGAGGGGGCGGTTGGCGGGAGATGCGCACAGATTCGTGCAACGAAATTCATAATTTTTAATCCTTATTTCCGCCAGGGATTAAATGGACGTTTCTTGAAACTCTACGCGGCAAAAGAGAGAATGCGAAATTTTAACGCGTTAAATTCGTTACCCACTAGGCGCCTAGAAGAGCGTTGTTAAAAAAGCTTTTGCCGTCACTCCGATAACAAACGACTCTAATCAATATTTTAAATAGGGCGCGGCGTTAGAAATAGCAATTGAAAAATAGCATATCTAGATTTTTAGCCTCTTCTGTGAATTCCGTCGCGTTGAACATGTTATATTGTATAATGTATATATTATACACTATTAAATATTAAGGAATAAAATTTAAACCTTGAGTTAACCCTATAGAACACGCAGCTTCCAGTGCATCCTGAAAATACCATTGGTCTGACGGACCCATATAACTTTGACAGACTGTAACTCATCTGGTCCAGATTAATACTTTTGGACTTGTTTTTTTTTCTATTTTGAAGCTGGTTTCGAAAAGTTTTATTTTGCCAAGTTATGAAGTTAAAATTAAATGAGAAGATTTTTGAGCCACACACAACTGGCCATTTATTAATATAATATTCAAACACAGAGTGTGTTTATACAATATTCAAACATACTCTGTGTTTGAATATATTTGAATATTATATTAATAAATGGCCTTGGCTCGAATTAAACCATCTCCTTTGTTAATTATTACTGGCGAAGAAAATTACTTCAGGTTTAAAATTAAATATCGAAATTTGTTGTGATCGAATAAGCAAAGTTTTGTCTGGATCTGAGAGACCCCCAATGGTGTGTCTAAGGTTAAATAGGGTTTTGCTATTCTTAAGTACCATGTGTGTCGAAATTCATTATCTCAACACAAAACAGTATCATTTTAACTCCATTGGTTTAATTAAATTAACATTGTTTTAGTTAAATTAACGGCATATTGAGTTGATATGGCGACCTATATACGCACATAGAAAAATATTCTACAGCCAAGGAAAGCAATTGCTTATTTAATTTTATTTGTTTTAGGTGATAGTTTTTCTTCGACAAAGAATTGTTTCTTAATAATAGTTTTGAGATATACTTGGCACACACAAGTCTCAGAAAAGCTCGTCATTTTATGCTCAAAACAAGAATTTATTTTTCTTTCAAGATTATATCTATACTTAACAAGTGTATGTATACATATATGCTTCTCTTCCGTATAGACTCTAGTAAGTAAATCAAATTCTTTCTTGTTTGAAGTACTATATAAACTTGTTAAGATTCAGAATATGTCTTAACCCTATTCACTCCAATGTTTTTTCCGCCCTTTTATTCCTCCAACCATGCACTTTCGAGTCTCACGTGTTTTTCAAAATGTTAATAGCTTTAAAAAATTCTCCAAAAATTATTATAATATCTTTGTACCTTCGACTAAAAATCAATGTAAAAAAAATTTGGAAATCATTTATTTAAATATTTTTCTACAACAATTATATGTTGACAAACACGCGTTACGACTCGTTTTACTTGAAAAATTACAACTCACGAACAAATTGACGAAGCTTAATGAACCAAAACGCAAATTAAAGCTAAAAGTAGTGCAAATGAGAAAAAAAAATATGAGATAATTATTAATTAAATAGGAATACTTAATTTCGTCGCCGCAAATTTGGTACGTTTTAAATGGTACAGAAGGATTTTAAGGACTTAAAGAATGCTAGAAAAAGAATTTATGAATAAGACAAGGCGACGTTGAAGTGTGACAGATATTTTTTATGTAAAAAAATTAATTTTTCTTTTATAATCGTAGATCCTCCCCACCTCTTCCACCTGCCTCTGAGCCATAATAGACCTCTGTGGAATGTTAAATTTTTTTTAACGACAAAAATATTTTAAATATGCTTAAATTATACACGAAAATACATTTTTATCGAAAAAAAAAAAAAATGCTCATTTACCTTTCGCACAACACTGACGCAATCCTCCAACCATGCACTTTCGTGTCCCTCCGAGATTTTGATTGTTCGCCGTTTTTTACCTGAGGTTCCCAGCCACAATAACTTTTTTCCGGCGTGGAGGGGATTCTCCCACGATCGTTTGTTTTCCGGAACAAACGACTATTAGAAATTCGTGGGACACGAAAGGCATGGTTGTGGAGCGAATAGGGTTAAGTAAATGTGATGGACTTTATGGTAGATTTACGGATATATAAACTTTATATCAAATATACTTAAAACAAGTAATATTTACAGACAGGTAGCACGTGCTTTTCTGTGTGCGGAAATGACTCAAACTGAGTCCAGTTTAACGGTACAATTCAATCGAAAGTGAATGGCTGCTTTACTGTTTCGCAACTGTAATAAAAGCAGCTATTATTTCTAATAAGTAGATCCATTCGAAAAAAATCTTCGCGCGTCGGGACGCGCCAATCGCGTGATCGCGTGACCGAAATCGCGCTAATCGCCCGCGGGCCGCGCGGGCGGCCGGCGGCCAGTTCGCGTCGATCGTCACTGTTGTGCGGCTGTGTCGCGATATCGCTTCGCAATTTCGCGGTTTTTTGCTCATCTCGGGCAAATTTCGGCGCACGAACGGGAGTATACTGGATTCGGAAGTGCCGGATCTCGCGACGAGCGATCGTCTCGGCGTATCAATCGGCCCGTCCGACGGCGATTGACACGAATATGATTCTCGGTACTCGTATTAAGTCTCGTCTTAACCCTCGTAACCGACGTTAAGTCGCGTCGCGTTTCGCCGGCCGTCGTCGCGAGTACCATTCGCGAGTGCTATCTGTGAGTGGAATCGAAGAGGACCGCGAGGGGAAAATTGAGAAGGACCGTCATCGTCAGGAGCGTCGCGCGAGACGCGAGACGCGCCTTGAGAGATCGCCATGACGAATTGACGGGAACGGGAACGGGCGATCCCGTTTGTCCGCCATGTTTGCACAGTGCTTTCCCAGCTTTGCTCCGAACTCGCGATTGGGCGAATGAGCGAGCTATCTCAACGGATTTCGCGACGATTCGCGCTATTCGACAATCGACGGTAAGCTGCTCGTTCGCGTTCGTTTGTGCTCGGTATGGACCCGATTTAACCGCCCGCGATACGCGTGTGTCGCGTCGATGTCGCGCGTCCGACGGTCACCGACGGCACGCTACGTCGCGGAGAAGTCGTGTCGTTCTGAGAAGCGAGTCGCGCGAACCGAGTTCGCTGAAGATTCGGAGCCGACGGCATCGACCGATCAGTCTCTCTTCGCGCAATTCTTTCCGCAATTTCGTAAGTTATCGCGAATGCCGGTTACATAGTGAACAGATTTACGTATGGTCGACGCTGAATGTAGCGTGAGCTTTCTGCCGTCGGGAGACTCGGGAGTGTCGAAAAAGTGTTTTTTTTTTTTGTGTAGAAACAATTGGAACAGTCGGTTGAAGATAAGATTGTATACGGTGACAAGATTAGTCCTGTCTCAAGCACTTATAAAAAAAAAGTCGGAACGCGATCCGATCGGGAAGAAAGTGGTCGTCGAGTGTTCGCGAAACTTCACGAGTGTGTTTTGCGAGCGAGGAGCATCAGTGAGAAGTGCGTCACCAGCGTCACGAATTACGGAATAACAGCGTCGATAAGATCGAGGAGCGGTAACGAGCGAGAGGGAGACGATCGCTCTTCGGGAAGAACGTTCGGGAGAGGGTGAGTGGTGAGTCCTTGCGTTTGTGTCGCGCGCCCGATATTCTCAAAAGGCAATTCCGTCGTGAAACGCGAACTTGTCTGCTATATATAAGACGCGAATAAACAGATAACAGGCGAACAAGTAGATAAAAAAAAAAAATAGATAACTTTTTTTTAAACCCCGGAATCGTCGAGGGAGAGTGTTCGACGTGACAGGAATATATTTCTCGAGGCAAACAGTTTTCGGCCTGTATAAAAGTAAGACCAGCCACAAAACACGTACAATAATTACGGCGCGCGCGCGCGCGCGCGTTTGCGGCTTTTCTCATATTTTTACATTTTTACGCAGCCTGCAAAGTGTTAAAGGATATATACCGCGCGCTCGGCGTTTCTTCGACGTTAAAATAGATTTGCACGCGCGACGTCGGAGTGTCGCGTTTGCAATCCGACGTTTGAAACGTCTAAATGCCACGCGTAATACGTATTCGTATACGGAATAATTTTACATCCGCCGGTAAAACGTCATCCCGCGTTAACACGCGCCGCTGCAACACACGCTGCTCCGCGCGGAACGAATTCTCCGAAAGCGCGCGAAATCGCAATAATCATTTCTTTCAACATTTTGCACCCGGAAAATTTCTTTCGGTCCGAGAGGCCTCCCGCGCCCCGGTGTTTAAAAATATTAACGCGGCGATGTTACATCGAATAAGTTCTGAATCTAACAAATCTTGAATTGATATCTTCTCAACCCGTTTGTTTTAGTCCGGAAGGCCCCTCGCACATGTCCCCATACTTAAGAATTTAACGCATTGACGCTGTATTGAACAAATTCTGAATTTAACAAATCCTGTGACTTTTGATTTCTTTTCAACCTAGAAAATTTCTTTTAGTCCGGGAAACCTCCGTGTCCCCGCGTATTTAAGAATTCAACGCATTGATACTGTATTAAATAAATTCTGAATTTAATTAATCGTGATTTGATTTCTTTTCGACCCGCAAAAATTTCTTTTAGCCCCCGGAAAGCCCCCCGCACCCCCATATTTAAAAATATAATATTAACGCATCGATGTTGCATTGAATAAATTCTGAATTTAATACATCCCGAATTGAACCTTCCTCTTTGTATTGATTCCTAAATAAATGCATTGATATTGTATTAAACAAATACTGAATTTAATAAATCCCGAGAGAGAGAATTGGACTTTCCTCTTTATATTGATCCCTAAATAAACACGCATTGATATTGTATTAAATAAATACTGAATTTAGCAAATCCTAAATTGGACCTTCCTCTCTTTATATCGATCTCTAAAAAAATGCATTGATATTGAGTGTTAAACACATACACGCACACGCAAATTCTGAATTTAACAAATCTTGAATTAAACGTTCCTCTTTATATTGATCCCTAAATAAATCTGGAATTATTCGAGTCTTCTCGGTTGCTCCATCTAATTTCGAAACGCAACGAATGCAATTGTTTTCGAATTTTCTAAAGGGAAAATCGGTCGCGACGGGAGATATTAAAATCATCCCTTCTCGGATGATGATCGATTCGCGAAGTGGTCGCTAAAGCCGCTTACCTTGAAACCTTCGTCAACGGGGATGAAGAACGTGAAACGACCCTCGGCCTTGAAGATGGCTTCCTTCTTCTCGATGACGATCCGCTGTCGGAAAGTACTGGAGTTGGAAAAAAAAAAAGAAGGGTTAATTACGAAGGCGTGGTTGTACGAGACGCGCCGACGTTAATAAGACAAACGAGAAAAGTTCGTGCATTTATTTACGTTATTTAAATGCGCGCCGAGTTTTTGTATTTATATTTAAATCAGGGGGACTGCGTTTTAATTGATGAGCCGGCGCAATAATACTTTAGAATGGTCCATGGAATTGTTCGAGAGGATGTGGATAATCAATATGAGATATTTACGTCAGTGGCAACTGGCAACGTGTCTTTTACTGCTACCCGATTGAGTATTCGCGTTAATATCGAATTAAACGGCTTAACAAGACGCTTCGAGAACGCGATATACGCGTAGGGGCGGATTATCGCTCCCAGATTCGAGGGCGTGAAAAGGTTCCCTCCTCTCTTCTCTTTCCGGTCGCAATAAATGTCCTCGTTACTCTTTTATATCTGCCGATAGACACTCCCACTATCGAAAACGATCGCCGTGTAAATAGCTCGCGCCGGAGTCTTCCGAACCCTCGGCGCTGATTTACCGAAGAAAACAGTCTATACTTACCGTACGCGATGGTCGCCCAAATTGAGATTCTCGCTCTGGTTCAGAAATTGAAAGGCGTTCGGGTTGTAGATCGGCGATTCCGCCGAGTTGGATCGCACGGGCTCCAGGACCTCGTTTATGATATGCAGGACCTGAGAAGTCACGCAAAGATATCGTTTGTTTACGCAAGAACACGTTATCACAATTTCGCGTAATTTAATATTAGAATAGTTGATCTATAACCGTACATCGAAATCCAGGCAGAAATAATGATAGCTTAAAAACTCGTGTTAAAAGGAATGAACGGAGGAGGATTTCGAGAAGACTATTATATAAGACTGTATTCTCTCTCAGCAAAGATCTCCTCCGGAAATTACGTAATTGGCAGGTGTAGGGATGTTGAACTAAGCAACCCCGGGATTACGGTTTAGAGTCTCTAATTCTGACTTGCAAGGACCAAGTTAATCTCGCCAAGTCGAACGGGATCCATGAATCCGGCCGCCGCGCGGTGGCGAAGATGAAGTGAGACAAACCGACGTCAAGCTCACGGCGCGAGCTTGGCGGGAGCCGGGGAACACGAAGAGAGACATGAAGATAAACCTCCGAAATGGAGGAAGTGGAAGCGAATAAACGCGGGGCTAGAGAGAGCGCGAGAGGAAGAGAAAGAGAGAGACTGGGAGGTGCACGTAGCGAGTATTTATCCTGCGGCGACGAACGTCGGCTATATCGAGTCTGTCGGAAACAACTGACGCACGCTTTAATAGTAAACTCATGAAGGAGAGAAAAACATATATTTGTTCACGTGTCTTAGGTAAATACACTATAAAATTCTCTTTGGCAAGACGGGCTTCTCCTAAAAAAAAAACAAGAAAAAACATCTTGAAGTAACGTTTCTTCAATTTTACTAGACGCGGTAAATTCGGGGGTGCGTTAGAAACTTTTATAGAGGAGATCGTGTATGTTGCTTGTATCGCGTCTTTAAGTATAGAAACTGTATTGTACGAGATCTGCTGCCGAAGAGAAGCACCGCCAAAGAGAAGGGTGCGGTAGGGGATTTCCTTCACGCGCTTTTCTTTCCCTGCCTCTTTCCACCACGTACATGCTATTTCACGAGAGAGTAGAGTCACTGGAAAGTGATAAGATGTAGAAACTGTTACCCCTTTTGCGCATCCCCCGTTGGGATGCACTATCATTTACCATCCCGAAAAGGGAAAAAGTTGCACGACACTAAAACGTTGCCGCCGCTATTTATTCGCTCTCGCCCGCGATCGTCCCTGGCTCCCTTATCTCGTGAGGGATATCCCGTTCCTGTTGGCTGTTTGGCTTTCTCTCTGTCGGGAGAGAGAAAGGGAAACGGAGGAGGAACAAGGGCGTTGGGAAACATAAGCGTCGAAGTTGCAAACGTCCCCGGATAATTCGTCTGTAGAATATTAAGACGCAGTTTCCTCCGCGCTCCGTACTGATAGAAACGTCCCCTCGCCAAGATTTTATTTAATATCCATAAGTTTAATCTTTTCGCTGTTATGGTGTGTTCTGCTACAACACATCTTTAATAAATATAATTAAATTCAGGAGCGAGAGAGAGAGAGAGAGGAGATGGAAGAAACTAATTGAAACGCTGAGAAACTGTATTAATAAGCGACGTTGATAATAGAACTGAGTTAACATAGTAATTCCATCAGAAACTGTTTTCCCGACTGCTTCCGTAGCCACTGTTGAATTATCATGGCAACCGTTCAATATGTGCTATCACGGACAGATTATATTTTTGGAGTAATAGAGTGTCTTCCGAATAAAATTCTGAAAAGTGTCTAAAAATGTTTAAAGATTTAGAAACATGTAGATTTGATGCGTTTACGGAGTAGATAATTAAATATCCGCACGATCCATCGTGGCCGCGCCGACAGTTTTAATACGAAACATCCATCACGGTGTCTGTAAAGATGATGGGAAGGAGGGGTGGAGGGAGGGGGAGAGGAAAAGAAGAGCTGGTCGCGCGGTCGCACGGAAAGTTGGCGCCCATGAGCTCTCCGAGGGGGTGGGGGAGAGAAAGCACGGGCAACGTGGAAGATCGTACGATAAGAGGAGAAAAAGGAAGACGACGAAGGGGAGCGTGTCCCATTTATCCAGCGTAGTCGCAGAAAAAGACAGCGACGGGGACGGGGAACGGGGAACGAGGGGGGGGGCAGGTGGGGTGCGGCGCGGCGGTTGGCTAGAAATGAATCGTTTTACTCACCGGGAATGAGAGAGGAAAGCGAAGTTTGTGTGTTCCTTACGGGATAAGACGAGCCGAGCCAGGACGCCCATTTATATCTTGCTCGCGGTCGCGAGTCATCGGGGGGACCGGGGAAGGGGCAGGGGGAGAGATCGAACGTTTCGCCAGCGCAGGATGTGAATCCTGAATCTTTCGCCTGGTTACCTACTCCGCGTGTCCGATTTTTCGCGTAACAACTAAACGCCGCGCCGGGAAGACATTAGAAGTCGACAGAGTCACAGAGTACGTAAGCTCCTAAAACATTTGATTGAAAGCGATTCGCGGTCGCAACAGAAGACCGTATCGATCATATTAATTTCGCCCGAGCTTCTTTGTTGCGAGCTTCGTCCAATTTCGCGCGAGTGGAAAGTGCGGCGGCGACCGCCAGGTCGGCCTACCGCGGAGTATCGTAAATTTAACGATAATTAAACTTTACCGATAGTTGCGCCGAGCCATTCGCGACCTCTCCGAGCGCGGGCTCCTTCTTAATCAGCTCGGGTACCCATATCCGCGGTCGGGGATGGTATGGTACACGCGGGTACGAGTTATCATCTCGATACACAGCAGCCCGTGCTCGTTTATTTCTCCTGGGCGCCCTGCCGCGAGATAATCACGACCTGCGCGTGATTAACGATGAATTATCGCACGCAACTACCTTTACGATAAACTCGCGTGGATGTCCTCGAAACGAGGGGGAGGGGGTTAAAATCGATTCCACTGAAAAATTATTGCCGCGATTCACTAGATCGCTATCGATGCGTTATCATATTAGTTATCTTAATTGTCTTCCTATATCATTACGATCTTTTATATCTATGCGCGATTATCTTTAAAAGTGGAAACGTTTTTCCGGATCGTTACAGTTAACATCTGGCGCTTGTTACATTTTCTTTTTTTTTCGGAAAAGCCCTTTAATGAAGCACTTAACATTTTGCGTAAATTTATAAAATAACGGACCACGTCTCCAGTTAAAATCTCTCTGCTTTTCAATTAGTGCGAGAAGGGAACGTGGGAAGAACGACAGGAACAGTAGGAGCGTAGGAGCCGTTTAGTTTGCAGTTGACGTACGTTAATAATTTTATACGCGCGGCGAGTCGCGGCTATTAAGTAATCAAATGCATTCTTTCCGCATGAATATTCAAGCCAAGAAGAGAGAGCGCGAGGGTAATTCCATGCACAAAGCGGGGAATTCCGAATTATGTAGCTCCGCGCGACGGCGAGTATAGAAATCACGCTAATTTTCATCCGCCGCTCCCCGGTTTCTTAAGAGAAACTGCCGTGCTCTCTCCTCCATCGTTCAATTATCATCAAAATTTATGGAAAAGAAATGTATAGCGGGAGAGAGGGCGGGGGGAATCGCGACTGCCTTTCGACTTGCAAATGTTATTCTTAATGGAAATTAGTACGGACGGCTTGATGTGCACTTATATATCGCAACGGGCACAGATCTATGAATCGAAATGGAATATTATTAATCTTTAAAACATGAGATCAGATCCCCCCCCCCCTTCTATCGAAGTCTAGTCGAGATTCGTTAATGTACGTCGAGTCAATGGATGATCGAGAAATTGCGAACGGAAATTGGATTATCTCCTTTAAGGTCACTCCGAGATTCATTGAATCGAGCAGGGCAGAAGGGAAACTCAGGAAGAGAAAAGCGGGCTGAACGTACGGGTTGGTTCTCTACGTACGAAGTGGTGCGATTTTTGTGTTATATCCCTCATCCTTTCAGCAACTTTTATTTTCTCGCCACCTCTCTCCGCGTTCCCTTCACTCCTTTACTTTCCACGATGAATGACCCTTTCTTCCACCCTTTTTTTCCATGTCTTCGCAGTACTTTGCTTTCTTGTTTTCCGTCGGCCGCCTCTACCTCAAATGCATTTTTAACAAGATACTGATCTCACTTTTATTTTTAACTCACGGATGGATACAAATGGTTGTGCTTGCTTCCCAAATTTACTTCGCTTTAATAAAATTTATATTTACGGAAAAATTAGTCTATAAGATTACATGCTAATTTTCCCATCAATATTTTAAGAGATATATATTGAAATATGTCATTAGACTCGTGAAAATGTCAACAAATTAATAAACGGCGATACGAGTCAGGCGCGCAAGTAAAGAAATTAATAGTTATAGAAGTAACGAATTACAATGTGTGTATTTTTCACAGTTTTTTAAAATAATTAAATCGCGTCGATTTAATTCCGGGGAAGGAAGGGTATTAATGTTCCAACAATAGCTGTGTTTCAAGTCCGCGACAAATAATCGGCGCGCAGTTTATTAAGTTGGAATATATGTATATGTATATGTATATTATATACATTGTAAAATTCGTTACTTCCGTAACTATTAATTTCTTTACTTGCGCACCACGTACCGCGCCTGACTCGATAATTCATCATTTCTCCATTCGTTATTCCAGACAAATAATTATCTCGCTTTAAATCCCGCCATATAGCAGAACCCTCTCGCCTAAAAACCTGCTTTATTCAAGTTTTATCGCGTTTAAGGTTATTTTAATATGTGTTTTTACGCTCTCGCTATTGGTCGGTTTACGAGCATTTCTCCTCTCGACAGCAACGTGAACTTCCCGAGCGGCTAGCATCTTTATTTCCCGCAAAGTCCGATACGAAACACGCGGGCCCCACCCCGTCCCGCCATCCCGCGAAAAACTTCATCCCTTTCTCGCAACTATTCTGCCAAGCGTCCGCCTCTCGCGGTGGCTGATTTTCAATTCTCCTCTTCGCGGACAAACTGCTTGCACCACTGGCTTTACTGATGCACTCGAGTACTCCCGGCGTCTCCCCCTCTCTCTCTCTCTCTCTCTCTCTCTCCCTATCCGTCTCTCTTTCTTTCTTACGGCAACTCTTCCCGTCATTCCACCCCGGTATTTTTCCCCTCCATTAACCGTAACTCTTTAGGCGATCCTGCCGGCGTCGGTGTAGTTATTCGGACTGGAATTTCTTCAGATTGTTAGAAAACAGGAGGAACGAGGAGCTCGCTCGAGGGGGTAGCTGCGTTCCAGAGACGTATAATGAGATCAAAACCCACATCGCCTTTTGAGATTAAAAACATCGCTTCTCTCTCGTTCTCTTTCTTTCGCTTTTCCGCCCTTCGCGCAACTGCGGGTGCACCCCTTTTTCTCTTGCAGCATGACAAACTTCGCTAAAATTCGACGTTCGCCATATTGCGATCTGCAAATTTCCTATTTTATTAGACTGCGAACGCGGATTGTAGAATAAGTCTGCGAATAAGACGGGGCGAAACAATTTTTGTAGTTCCCTATAGGAGAGAGGATTCGGTAACGAGATTCGTGCAGAGAGACTGCGGGCTTTCTGTTACTCGCGCGAATCTGAATAGAACACCATTTGATCGACAGGAAGTAATATATATTGTATCTTCCGGGGACAGGCCGAGGGGACGACAACAAATCTTCGAATATATTCCCAAATTGGATCGGAACCTCTCGAATTCCTCTCGTTCTTACGAGCAGGCTGACGTAATAAAACCGGCCATAACTCCGGGGATGAGGATGACTCTCCTCCTTCTCACGTTCTCCCCTTTTATCTCGACTTCCTGCGCGTCCGTCAGGAAATCGACGCTCCGGGAGAGGATTTCTTAAGACGTCGTAAAATCCATATCTTCGGAAAAATAAGACTAAAAAAAGGCACGCCAGCCGGAACCTCTCGCGAATATCTCGCTATGAATCGAAATTAGATCTTTCGAATCCCGAGACATACCGTGATAGATAACGACTAATTGAGAAGTCGAGCGTCTTAAAAATGGATCGTCCGCGTAGTCGAACGGGATTAAAGATTGCGAGCCACGTTTTCGCCAATGAAACATTAATCCGATGCATAAGGTATAAGGTGGAATTAACTCTAAGTTATTTACGGCGGACTTAAAATGCGTATCAGCCCGGACTATATTTCTAATCCGGTGTATCGTAAATACGGCGTCCATAATCATAAAATGCCGGAACGGACAGGAACGGGAGAGCCATTCGCTGAATAGCAACGCGATCGGCGAATCGACGCGCGTTTGCAACGTATCGACGGGACGGGGAACGTTTGCGCGGAACTCGCGAGGAGAATATAACACCGTGACGGCAGTGCCGAATTGGTCGAGTTCAAATTTGACGAGGCGCATGACGTTATGACGAGATATCTCGCGTAATTCCGCGCGACGCGAATCGATAAAAAAAAAAGCACATCACGATAAGGGATAAGATTTTCGACGGAATATTTCTCTGTAAAACTCGAAACGAGACTCCCCCTGCTCCGATCTGAGACACGACGGATAATGGAGAGAATACGTATGTGTCTATCGGGTATATACGCATTCTTCAGTTGATAGACATGCAACGCGCTCGTGGGAGCGAGCGCCAACTGAAAACGGATCGCTGACCCGTTCTATTGTTGAGACATTTCCTATTGTAGTCACATACGCGGGAAAGGAGTTTGCAACACTTTTATGTCTCCGCGGGTCTGCGGGATAAAAATGTACATAATTTTTCTATAAAATTAAATATTGATACAAGTCACAACTTTGCAAGAACTTAACATAATAATAACTATAAAAAATAAGATATAATATAACAGGCTATTTAATTTTTTTCTTTACAAAATTGTACGTAATTAGCAGATTTTTGAAAAAAATATAATAAAATTGCAAAATTAACTGCTTATTAATAATAGCAGTTTCGAAAATAAAATGTTATTAAATTATTAAGAATATTTTTTTACGAAAAATTATTTTTTATAACAGATTTATATAACTTTCTTCCATCCCCCCGTCCTCTCAATCTTCTCTCTTTTTATGATTTGAAATCTTACTCATTGCAGTTTCGATGCTGTAACCATCGTATACTGGCGGCTATCGATTGTGTTTATTTCACTTTCGTCTAGCTCAACCTATCAATCATGCATTATTGAATCATCGCGCAATTAATAATTACGGATGGTTAATGTAAGTTATTGCAGCGTATCGTCGCCATCCGGTGACTAATTGGCGCACTCGCAATTATTAATGATAATGTTACAATCAATCATTATCACTAATTCTCACGGAATGTATAACACGGAAATTATAGTTTTTACATCAAATTCGCGGCGCACAATAATTTAGCTCCTCGTCACAGTTATCCTTGTCATGATATTTGCATGTAATAAATACATTAACAAAGTATAATTTTAGCTGAATTAAATCTAAATTAAATCTGATGGCATATATTATAATTATCTGTCTCGAAATTGAACTAAATATATATTATAATATGTTTTCGCAGTTCTCTCTTATTTTCTGAATAATAATAATAAATTGCAGAAGCGTTCTTCTTTTAATTTAACGCATGCACGATTTTTTTTACGACGATAAAGAAAGAACGGTAGTTTCTATCTTAGTTTGAACTCATATCTATTAAAAAGTAGGGAGGAAAGACGCGATTTATAGACCGATATTTTCATACGCTGGTAACGAGCAGGAAGTAGCCGAGGCAATGGAACTTGCGGGTTAAGTGGATGAGAAAAGTTTCCCTAATATTATACCGGGAGGCAAGGGAGAGATTGATCTGCAGGCGAGCTCGTCGAAGGGATTAGTCGTAGCCCGGCTAGTCCCGTGCGATTTTCATCAGGTGATGGTACTTTAACTATAGATTAAAGGATTCGTCTGGCAACCTGAAATGAGATCCTATACCTTGCCTGCGAGACCGAAAACCCAAATCAGCCAGGAGGTAACGCTGAAAAGAGAGACTACGCCATTGACAACGAATTTACGGGTATTTGAAAAAGATTCCGGCCTGAGAGAGAGAGACAGAGAGAGAGAGAGAGTCCCCGTGAATCTTCGACAAATCCACCTCGGCTGTATTTGCGCAAAACACTACACGGTACACCGCGTCGCGTCGCATTGCGTCGGTTAGCTTTTCAAGGAACGGATTTACGCGAGATTCCCAAAGAAATCTGTAAATCGTGTAACACGTCAATTTCAAATTTCTAAATTTATTCCGAAGGGAAATTATATTTTCTCGAGTAAACTCGCATTTTAATCGCCGCAGTTCTCGCTCATTGTTCAACTGATGAGAGACAGCGGCACTGGTTCGTCCAGAATTCTCAAATAACTTACAGTTCGGCGCGCTGATTATTATAAATCGGACGTTAACACACCAGGTTTAATTTGCAGGGAGTCGTGAAAGCGTCGGACGTTCCATCGATATAACCGGAGCTGATGACTCTCGCGAGAGAATGCGAATGCCAGGAAGCGCCGTTCGACATTATCGAGGCCCGCGATATCCATCAGCCTAATGGTCTCGCGGCTAAGGTGAGCGTGTAAAGCTCATTAAAAGCTCGTTAGAAAGCCGCCATCCGCACGGTTGAAGTGGCTGTTGGGAAATCGGTCAGAAAAGTGGCGGTCGGACGCGAGGGGAATAAAAAAACGATTGTGAGATAAACTCGCGATTTATCGAGTCCGTCGCGAAACAAGCATCTGTTTATACTTCTTGTGCAACAAGCATTCGACAGTTTCATACAAACCCAATTTCACTTATTTATATATTTTTTGTTTATTCTAACGCGTGCGCACAGAATTTCTTCTGGATACCATTAAAAAATAATAAACTAGCATTTAAGACTCATTAACATTTTACAAGTAAATAAAGTATAACCGCGTGAGACAATGTATCGAAGTACTTACTTGAGTCATAGTGTCGCCGTTGACTTTTAATTTCGACTGGAAGTTGCTCTGCTCCAAGAGGATCATTGCGTTGTTAATGTACACGTTCACGCTGTATTTGCCCGGTCTCCTGGTGATCCATAGGGGTGGGTTGCCTTCCAACTCGGAGGATATCGAATCCCTCAGCTCCTCGATCGTCAAAGGCCGGTTTGCTGAATTCGACGAAGACGATATCTCGTTAGTATTTTATACTCCACAGAAATACTTTAGATGTTTAAAACGTTCCTTTTTTTCGTTACTACTGCGCAGATGAATGCGCTTCGAAGAAGCTACTTGAGTTCAGACTACCGCAAAGATCGCGATTTAGTTCTTCGAGACTGCAAAGTTTTTAGCTCCTGAAGATTTTTATTCTCGGTAAAAAGAGACAAAGCGGGAAATGGTATAGAGTACTATAGAGGAAGGAAGAGAGAGGAAGAGAGAGAAGGACACGCGAAGAAAAACGCTGAAAACGTAAATGGCGAGTGGGATGGAAAAGCTGGAGATAGAGCAACTTCAAAAAGTCCACGGCGAAGCTACAATGCTCGTCGCTTTATTATCCCGTTACCGGGGAACGTCCTCGTAATCTTGAGGTTTTTTTCCTCTCATACGGATAGTAGCGAGCGGGGGGGACAGAGACACATCCCCGCTATTGTTATTTGATGTCACGTGAAAGTCACAGTTATAATAAAAGCTTAATCGAATTTTTAACTGAAGTAGAATGTTTTCTTTTAGATTCTTACATTTTTAATTCTCTCATTTTTCTTACTTTTCATATTTTTTTGCAATGCATTTTATAAATTTTTTAGTTGGTAAGAATCCAGAAAGCAATTTTCCTTGGATATGTTTTGTGTAGATCTTAATCTTTCGCAGAGAAACTACGATAGAGAAAAAGCTAGAAAGACGAAAGATATTACATGTTTTTATTTTTAAATCTCATAAAGGTTTCAAAAAACATAATCTGAAATATTAAACATCTGTAGATACAGTTTTATTTGCATCTTATTGATGTGACAATTAAATAAATCATCCCGTTCTAAATTTTCGCGTTTTTCTGAACAAAAAATCAAAATTGCGCTTCAGTGCACGAACGAACGGAAATTATTCTGCCCTATCTTGCTCTAATCTTAGCATGAGAATGTGCACGCCTCCCTCGAGTGCGACCTATCGAATATCGCGGCAACGGGCATTGTAGTTTCCAAGAACAGCCCTGCTCACGACACAGGGCGACCGTTCCTCGCAGGCTCGGAAAGTCCAATCTCCGCGAGGAAGAAAGCAGGCTGCATGGGCGGGTAGTACCGCGCCAACAATGACGCTCATTACGAACGCGCTATAGGAATTGAGTCCGCCCGTTTCGTAAACCACCGGCCGTTTTACCCGCGAAACTTTCCAGAACAAGAAAGCGGCTGACGTTGTAAAACCTCGTTCTCCCGACAGCGTCAACGACGATTCAGGTGTGGCGCGTCCTTTAACGACGAAAAATAATCTCCGTCGTCCGCGAGTCTCCCCTTTACGGAATTGCGCGACAAAGTGACGTTTCGTTCGCGACTTGGAAATGTCTTTCGCGCTAATGTCTGACGAACATTCCGCTGCCGAATCGAGAAACTGTCCGCGGCTATAGGTACTTGGACACTTTTTAATTCCTTTGGAACCTCCCGCATCTTCTCGCGCCCTCTTTTATCTTCTCCAATTTTTAACGACCGCGCGAACAGTTGTCGTTCGCGCGCAGACGGAAAAGTACTCTCTTAATTCGCACACGCGAGGAACTCAGTCGATTCGCGCGTAGAGCGCAATAAAAATTCTGCGCAGTATGGTAATCGTAAAGTTTATGATCTCCCGCGATATACTATATCGCTAGAACCAGACGATTGTGACAAGTCGGGAGAAGTCGCTCATCACGTTGCCGTGAAGTAACATTTGATAGCTGCGATTCGATGCGTAAAAGTCAAAGCCAGTTATTGGCTATTATAGTATATGTGTTTCGCTCTTCACGATATACAGCAATGCAGTTACGCGATACACAAGCTGATCCGTCAATCAGATCTCGATCAGATCGGAAACGGAATATTTTTCTCAGAGAAACAAAGAGAGAGATATATATATATATATATCCCGATAATAAACTATATATACTTATATTGAAAACGAATAAATTATATATAACGATTCTCCTCTGGAAGAGTCACAGCAGCACCTTATTAAGATAAATTTCTTTCGATACGCTACTTTTTCAAGCGATTTCTGGCTTATCCTGTTCATACATGTCGGAGATATTCCCCGCCCTAGAACGGCGTATCGTGCCACGCCATATTACACGTTTTATATCTCCGTGACGCGGACGCCTCGTCAATCACCGCCGAATGCATTGGTTGCATGCTTGATCATTCTTCCGTTAGGTGAGAAGCTTCGGAAGGGGATACACGAATCGCATATATGTACATATACAAAGCGTTGTAGCTTCGATATATTATGAAACACCACGCGTGTGAATGTAAACTCGTTCTGTCCTCTGCAGTTAAGTATTTCAAATGTTCAAATTTTTTAAAGAGAAAATTAATTTCAGAAAAGTCAGCAACTTATGGAAAGACACTATATACGAAAGATGATTGTTTTTATTTTATTATTACAGGCTTTTTATTCTCTGTTAACTTAGGGGTTTATCATAAACATTTTGTATTTATTGCTATCTCGAATAATTTAGTGTGCAACGATAATCGCTAAACTCATCTGTTGGAATTATGTGCGGAATCTCATACGAAAGCAGAATTTTTGCGAATCGCCGATAACCCACTGTAAGTCGGCATAGAAATGCGAGGCACGTACGGAAACTGGTTAGGAGCAGTGATCGTATTATCGCGGATCGAACGAATAGAGCTTTATTCGCGCCGACTGGATTTTTATAGCGCGTCTCCCGGCGCATTTTTTTTGTTGCGCCCGGAGAGTGCTTTATGCGGCCGTGATCGAGTCGCGGGAGGGCGTATATGTATGCCTTTCAGAGGGCAATATCTCTCTGGCTTTGGGTTCGGGACTCGCGAGCATTTTGTCCCAGCAGCCGAGCTTTTCCGTTCTTTCAACGAGGGGGACGCGGTGAGGAAGGGAGGGGGGCTGCCCGAATGATTAAGCTGCCGATCGATTCGCATTTATTTTCTGCCCTCCCCCGCCCCGCGGACCCCGCCGCGCCGCTCGCGAAGGCGGCGGGCGATGCGGGGCACCAGGTGCTACGGCCGACCGCAAAACGAGAACAACTCGCGCAAAGCTGCTTGCGCATCGATTTATATCCCCCAACCCTCCCTGCCTTCATCCTGACGTCTCTACTCGTGTCTCCTCTGTTCCCTTTCGACGTAGCCGAAATCCGACTTTCGAACATGCATACGTCGGTTGCATCTGATGAGGACGAACTGCGCGTTGCTTTAAGTCGAATGTTTATTCAGAACTGCGACAGAAATGATAATTTTGCCGTATTTTGGAGGAAAGCATTTTTATTCAGGCATATAAAATAACAGTGATAGATCGTAGTGAATGGAACGTAAAATACAATTAAAATTGTAAGCTAAAAAATTCGCGTGGATGAACAAGTTAACGAACGACGTAATAAATGTACGGAATTAAAAGAAATCGATAACGGTTTATAGGGTTAAATTATTTCTATACGATTATTGATTTATCCTTTTAATTTCTCGGATTTCTAAATTATTTCTTAATTCTTGAAATGAGTCGACGTTCATAAAAAATGTATGAACTACAATTCAACTAGGACGACTATTTCTGGTCATTATAATGAAGCTTTTGTTTGGGACAGAACATCTCTATTATGATGGAACTATGTATACCGATATAAATAAACTACATTCGTAGAATAGATTGAGATTTTTCCGCAAACCGCGCGATAAAAATTAAACAGAGTCAGACAGTATCAACGACAGTAGCGCCATCAGAGTTATTTTTTTAAATCTATTAATTATTAAGGGAAAACGCCGAGTTGACATTATTTGAAAAGATTTTTATGGTGGATAAAACGAGTTAATTTGTCATAAAAACTTAAAGATTATAAGATTCGTATCTTTAATCGTTATATTTTTATAAATAAATTATTTACTCAAGAAAATCTATGTCTTTACTGTTATATTCATTTTAGAAATAAATCGAGGCACTTGCTGTGGACAAGACGAATTAATTCGTCTCTACAAATTTATAACTGCAGGAGGCGTTTTTGAACAATAAATTCTGAATAATTAAAAATTAATTAACGGATATAAATAAAAAATAAGCTTTATAGCTCTCGCTGTTGCCCGTATCACGCACATATTATTCTTAAATTAATTTATATTTTTCTTTCATTTTTTTCCTCAAATGTTTATCTCACTATATTGCTCACAAAAACGTATGCGCATATGACGTGTGTGTTTAAGTTCCGTATACCACGTAATTACAAAAGTATAGGGTTTATGCCCTACAATGAGAGGAATAAGGAACAATGAATTAAACATAGAGAGAATTCCGCGTCTTGAAAAAAAAATGTGACTATAAATTCTCTTCTGTTTAATTCCTTATCTTCTCATTGTGCATGAACCCATACACTGTTGTATTTGTACTTGCGAGCCTAAACGACTGTGAGAAGATCGGACGTCTGCCAGGCTCTAAGCAGATATCATCTCGGTACTCGGTACATGGCGCCAGCTAGCGGCACAAGATTATTTCCGTGTCAGCTGACAGCTGCCGTGTTCGGTAGCGTTCAGTTGCGTTCGGCCACGCAACCGGTTGCTCGCGCGTGTTCGCGCCGCGTGTTTCCGCGCTGCGAATAACTCCCGTTTCTCTTATCTGCGTAGTAGAGGCGTGCACTTAAGACGGATATATACCTGGCATCTCGTTGACGCCGGTCGCAGAAATGGAGAACGTTTCTCTGTCCAAGGTAAGCGATACGACACGTGCAACCTGTTGCTATCGCCGGCTTAACCTCAAAGTGCAAAGTTAGCGCGCAGAAATGACGAATAATGATTCATAGGCCGTCGCTTTTTGGCATGTCTTAAAAAGTTTCGCGAAGAATGCTCGTCGCTTCTCTTTTGTATGTACAATGTTACCTTTGTCTTTGATTAACGTCATTTCTTTATAATTTTTTTGTTTATGACTCTTCTGATATATTGGCATTTTAATTTTAAATATTTAATCTTTTGAAGATCGCGCGCGTATCTACTGAAACTCAATAAAATTGACGATAATTGATGGCAGTTGAGGGGAAGGATTAATATGTAGATATGAAATACACACACATGAGAATATAGTTTTCGATTTTCTTTAGTCATATAATTCGATGCATAATAATTTTTATAATTAGTATTAATGCAGTTTAGTCGCAGTGAGTTTTAAAATGGGCAATAATATGACACGCCAGTTTAATTGACGTGACAGAGAATCGGTGTGGCCAATTAAAATGTAATATTGATTGCGATTTTTTTTTAGGGAGTATTTTCTTATAAAGGAAGTTACAAAATTGGAAAGAAGAGAAAGAAAGTTAAATCCCCAGCGTATCTTAATGAACCCTGGTATATCGCGTATAACGAAACGTGGGGATATATCGAGCAGGCTGCGGAGGTACAACTACCGTGCGTTAGCTGGCCATAAATCTCAATCAAAAGGCAGAATGTCTAACAGAATACATTAATATTTCAGAATGTCAGGTCGAAAATGTTCCAACAAGTTATATCCAATTTGGAGTCTTTCGTGTCGAAAATAAAAGCGACCCCATTGAATGTATTGTCCAATGAAATAGCCACGGCTATTTTGCTGACAGGTGAAAATAAACGCTACATATTTCTGTGAAAGATTTATATTGTTTTCCGGAAATTTAGATAACCGAAATCGATTAAAAGTGTCTTGAAATAATTTTTGTTTATCAAGAGCATTTTTCTCCACTGTTCTTGTCTATTGAGGAATTTTTCTTCAATAGTTTCCGGTAAATTAATATTTAAATGAATTATAATTATAGGAGTGAATGTCCCCGATCATACGACACTTTTCGCCACGATAGTGTCCAAGGTTGATAAAATAACGCCGCACTTAGCAGTCGTTTGGAGCAGAAATTGTAACAACCTGAAAAGCATAATCGAAGACACTGTATATCAATTTATTCATCGGACTACAATTTATAAATCAGAATCGGTTAGTTTTGCGGTAATAGCAGTGTACAGGAAGCAATATATATATATATATATCTGTCGCAATATTTAAATAAATTATCGTTCGTTCGTAGGATGATGTTGTCGAAGTGCGTAAAAGTCAATGCACTATGCGCGTCTTGAAACAATTGTTTGCAGAATATCACGATCCGGAGGATCCTTTAGTTATAATCTTGCCGGATTTTGAAAGTTTTCCCACCAATGTATTACACGACTTTATCATGGTGTTGAGGTATTCTTAACAATATTTTAATGCATGAACAATATGTGAAAAAATTATATTTTAACCTTAAAAAATATTGCATAAATAATTTTCAGTTCATATAGGGCTTCATTGAAGTTCGTACTTATTTTCGGTGTCGCGACTACGTTGCATGTCGTACATAAATCATTGACCTATGACGTCACGTCGAAATTAGTAGTGCAGGCAAGTTAAACAAAAACATTCCGTCCAGCGCAAATGTTTGTCTGACTTTAAATAATTCGCCGTTCCATTTTGTTTAGGTATTCTATACGCAAACCCAAGTAAAAACACTATCCGATGTATTGGAAAACACTGTTTTCTCTACAAAGATTCCATTTAAATTAATCGGTCGCGCGTTTCAATTGCTGACTGATATTTTTCTGTTTTACGATTTTTCGGTAGATAACTTCCTACAAAATTACAAGGTAACGATCAACGAAACCTATTGAATGAGTTGACAATCGGCTGATTATTATAAGCTATACGGTAATTTTTAGATATGCATGATACAACATTTTTACGAGAACAATGTAACCTCTCTCTGTTGTCAACCGAAAGACATTAAGGAGAGACTATCTAAACTCACTGCTGAAAATATCGCGGACATCAAAAGCTTACCGTCTATCGCTAAATATTTGAAAGCGTCCAACGAAATAGTGAGTGGAGAGGAAGAGCTCAGCGATAAAGAATTCATGGTTCGCATAGTTTATTTACGAGAATCAAAAAAGATTGCAAAAATTATATAGCTATCGATAACGAGAAGATATCTTTCAACTATTATATAATTCAATTTACGCTATTGAGACATTTTAATACAACAGTCCATTAAGCTGTTTAATATTGGCAATAGAAAGATGGAAAATTTTTAATGGAAATAAAACTTTTATAAGATACTTCTGTGACTCTTAAATGTGTCTCTCTTCCTGAATGAAACTGTTACTGATGTATATAATTTTTGATAATCTTATACGTTTTTAAATTATCTTTTCAAGCTTCGCTTTTTGTAGAAACTGTTGGAACAATTGTTAAATAAATTCCACAAATTTATGGATCAATTTTTGATTATTTTGAGATGTTTGCACTGCCTAATTGCTTCACTGCCAGGCTCGCCAATGGGTAAACAGGTAATATAGCGTTTTATTCGCCAATGAAATACTGTATTTCGCAATAAGCAAGAAAGCAATAACGGCGAGCTAAGAATTGGAATCGTGGAACAATGCGACAATCGTTTCAGTTACGGGAGGTTTATACCAAGGCGGTTTACACGAATGATCTCACGGAGTCCACCGAATACAAAGAATGTCTGAAATTACTGGAATTTTTATCGAAGGAGGAACTCCTCTCGAGACTCGAATCTGTCGTAAAAATTGTCGAGGAATCCAAAGATCCGGAAATCAAGGAAATTAAGATCAACCTCGACAATCGCATCGAGACAATTCGAGAAGCTAGTTTAAGTACCACGACTTCTTCCGAAGTCATCAGTGTGGAAGAGAAACTTAGTCGTATGCAACTAAAGGAGGTGTGTGCCAAATCGGGCTTTCTTAACTGTACGTCTTTCTTATTAACCCTTTACGCATTTAGGCAAATACAATATTTTCAACTTTACGTTATTTATACTATCTCATACTGCAAATTAAAACGATGCTTCAAATCAAATCCGACACGATAAGATCTGATAACGCATGAAATGATTTTTCGTTCTTTATATACGATTAACAAGATTTTATCGTTTTACGCGAAGTCACGTAAAGGTAAAAATCTCTTTCTTTCTCTTTCTATATATATATATGTATACCGCCGCAATCGAGCAGTGCGATTGGATTTTCGCGGTTCAGAAATGAAGATTGAAAACGGTAGGACGCAATGATTAGTGGTGCAACTACCACGTTATCCTCTTTTCAGAAATTGCTCAAAATGAGTCAGCAACAGTCGCGTTCCGCTTACAAGCAGGCGCAGCTTGACCTGATCGATTACCTGGACCGAAAAATATTCTCCGTTCATCTAATCGATCCGAGTCGCGTGACGGCCCACGAGATATTTTGCTACAGCGACGGGAACCAGGCGAAGCATCATATTCGCGGCTCTTTGCGGGCCGCCATACACACGGGATTGAGCGATCCGCAGATGTATTTGGATGTGAGTGAAAGATCGTTCGCGGCAAATTTGGAATTGCGAAAGTAAACTTTTAAATAATATAAACGGATAGGACGTTGTGCCGCCGTCAGATTAATATTAAATATTATAAAAAATTTTTGCGTCTTGAGTTATGATTTGTGACGTGTGTTACGAAATCAAATTATTCTTCTCCTTTAGTCTTTTTTTCTATCTTTAGCTTCTCATTGTCAGATCTCTCCGTTTTTAAATATCGTCGTAAATATGTTGCTGCGCCGTCATCATCTCTCTCAACATTTTAAACTTTTCTTTTATGTACGATTCATCGGCAACTCTGTGAACAAATCAAGTTTATTCGACCTTTCGATAGACTTCCCGGCGCGGTTAATTGGAGACGTATATTTCAGTGCGACTGCTGCAAATTGGAGAATGATGACGACATTCCGCACACGCTCCCCGATCTGAGTATAATTTATAAGCTGCACTTGGAGTCCAGGAAGCTGATCAATATGTACGACTGGCTGCAGGTAACAATCCGGCCTGTGCTCATGTTTACAGGTTAATCCCTGTTACATTTACGGTCACGCACCCGGCCGACCGTCTCGTGATTTTAATCGCCGCGCGCCGCCGGCCGCGAGTGATTCACGCGAGCACGTCATTGTAAGCGAGGCGCGCGCACAAGGGGTGCCGAGTGCTTTATCGCCGGCCGGTTGTTAGAAAGCCGGTAAAACGCTTCTCATGAAAATTGCACCGGCGAAAACGTGCCCTCTCCGCCAAGCGGTTCAACGACGCCGATCGGAGATCACAGGATATATTACTGGACGCTTAATATAGCAAGAATTTAAAATTTTTTAATAAAACCTCGGAGGAACTTTATAAAATTCTCTCTGATGAGATCCTAACACTTGCGTTTTTATATATAGAGATTCTTGAGCTTGATTTTTTTTTTAAGATATTTATCGAGATATTTTCAAGTTTCTCTAAATTATGCTACATTTTTATTGCTAGATATATCTATTTTTAAACGTTACGAATTGCATCTAAAAACCAAAGAAGACGCACTTGATTGACTTTGCTTGCAGGCGTTCCTGACGATCGTGGATCCGCAGGCTCAATCTATGGAGCAACGCGACGTGGATCCGCAATTGCAGTATCCTTTACAAATAACGAAAGTTTTCGCGCGAACGCGCGCCCCTCGCGTATCCAACGTGATCGGTTGGATCCAACTCGTTGAGATTTGTCTTACCTGGCGCCCGTGCCTTTGAAATTCATATCACGCCTCCTAACGCGCGGATCGTACTCCCGCGTAGACGTAACTTCCGCGAGCTAGATACCCTCCTTAGTTTGAATAATTCGCACGTGTTATCTCGCATTTCATCATGTAGTAACTTATCCTTAACGGGAATTCAGAGCTCGGTTTACTCAAGCGATCGCCGCCCTGCAGTTCCTCGGCTTTATCAAGACTTCTCGAAGGAAGACGGATCATGTAAAGCGCCTTACGTAACAATAATATCGCGCGTTTGATTGTTTGCTTGGTTTGTCCGCACGGTTTGTTATATATGCGCCGTGTATGAACATGTGTTATTCTGTTTTTGTGCCATTATTCGTATTAATGAATAAATTAATATGGAAATAAATGTATTTAAATGTTTTTCACCCCATTATTTAACTTTTCCAATACACTGGAATATATGCATTTATTTTTTTGTTATTTTTAATTTTAATATTTAATTTATATTGCTGTCAATATTGCTGACAAAGAAAAAAGCAAATAACATTCGCCACAGTGGTTGTAATTTTAAAAAGTTTTTAATTGTGCTATGAATTTTAATTGAATAAAACATAACAAAACAAAAAATTAAATTACTTTTTCAATTTTAAAAATTCTCCGAAAAGATTAAATATTTATTCATTTCCAAAATCCGAGAATATTAATATTCTGCTATTAAAATGTAGGGGGGAAAAAGTGCAAAAATCGCTCTATACATGCAATATCTAAAAATAATATTGATATACACAATATATTATATACCTATATAAGTTTACGAATTAAAACAGTTAAAAACGCATATATCCAGATTACACGTACATCTTTTATTTGACAGAATATTTCTTATCGTTTTTACGATTCCCTTGTGATCGCCGAACGATCAAGGCTTCGTGCCCCGCATATTGATTCCGCCGTCTCTCTGAATTCACGGCGGAAGTTGTTATATGCCGAATCCACGGTGGAATAATTTAACGGCTTGCACGCATATTGATGATGCCACGTCCTGTATCTGCATAAGTGCCCCGGCTGCCGCGTTCTTGAGATACTTAAATCCCAGGTAGATCGACATGCGGCACCCCTTCTCATTTCTCTCCTTCGGCATCCCGGGGCTTTTGAAAATCCGCAATATCGATTACGCCGTCTTTGTGGCGGGGGCGTCAAGCGTGCCGCGCGTTCCACGGGGGGGATTGTGAAAAAAATTCGGCCGAAAGCCCGCGCACACGGCAATCGTTTCGGCATTTTAACGTGGACGAATATCGATTAATTGGATTCCCGCGACGCGACGGCCTTTTTCTCGCTCGGCGACACGGATGGAAGTTAACATTCCGCGCGACGACCTTTACTCTTTCGCTCTATGACGAACGAAATTTTATTCGCGTGAAAAAACTCAGCTCTAAAATTCTTATGGATTTAAAATAAAATTATAGCCGTCCTACAATTGTGGAAGCAATTGGCTCGTCGAACGAAGGAAGCGTACTTTTAAATCGTCATGACTGATCGTTATAGTTATACGTAATACCATTAGTTTATCTGTCTATTCACACATCGAAGTTCCCATGGTTTCTATCGCATTCGCAAGTGTGACAACATTATCGGCCCTCGTTACACGTACCATTACGTTTCCTCCAAACACCCGTTCCAATCTATTGTCAGAAGTATAACGTAACGCGGTCCGCAGCACAGGCTCTATGGGATAATGTTTGCAGAGGGCAAAGCCAAACGGTGATTTCGCGTCGTGGCCAATTGTAGAATAATCGCGTGCTCAAAGGAGAGTGACGGCGGGCGCATGGGGGAAGGATTCAGCAAAGGTTAACGTCTGTGTCTCCATAGGGATGCTCTTGGTGCACAGAGTACGTTAACCCCTCGGTCCGCCTTTGACCCTCTCCGAGAAAGGACGAGGCCCAGGGAGTACAGAAAGGGATAAGCTCACCCGTGAATATCCTTCGCTGCACCGACAGTAAAGCTCAAGGATATAGGGTAACTCGGTGTCAAAGGAGCGAGAAGCGTGTAACCTCTCATTGCATTGCAAGATTTCCTAGGAAATCCTCCGCGTGCGCGCACATAGACGATTCCCTCGTTGTTACACTCGATTTTTAGAACGTGAAAAATTTACAGAATATGGGGCTCTATAAATGTCTCTTGAATTGTCTATGTGAAATTTTGAAAATATAACTTTCTCCAAGGTTTGAAGGATTTATAGAAGTTAAGGAATCGATTATCCGAGACGCAAAGATTCTACGATCCGCGCCAAAAAAGCGATACGGTATTTGATTTGTAGGATACGAGGAATCCGAAGAATAACGTTAAGATTCTCGAACGACCGGCGCGGAATCTGTGTATACAATACCGTAAAAAAAAAATAAGAATACTTTATTAGAGAGAGAAGAATTTCGCTAAGTTGTAGAACGAAGGCAACTCGGAAAGCAATAAAACTCAAATTCTACCGGTTCACACCGGAAGAGCGTCAGAACACAATAATTCCGATGTCAAAGGAGCGGGGGCGGGGGAGTTCCGCGAGTCGATTCTGCGGGGATTCCGAGGACTCGGTCTATTGGCCTCCGTGGAGGACTTCGGCTCGTATGCTGATGAATGGAGATACGACGCAGCCGCTTGTGCATATCTACTTTGCCTTTCACGTTGTGCACGACGGCGACGGGATCGGGCGATGGATATCGATTCCCGAAGGCCAGCTCGCTCGGATTGACGGCGCATGTCTTGCTTCAAACGGACCAGCGGGACGTATGTCGAAGATACGTAACTTTACGACGAATAACTTCTTATGAAATTAAAGGGAAGGAAAAAAAGATAGCACGAGCTTTTATTCGATTCGACAGTCAAATTTTTTTACGTTGCGAATATTTCAAGATTAATCTCAATTAATCTCAATTAAATAAAAGTGCTAGATCATCATCGGGGACATCGAAGCGAGCTCGGGAGTTTCGGGTCGTCTACGTATATTTTCTACATGATTTATGTTCGACGAGAGCCGACTCTTTCTAAGGACCACTTTCTCTAACGTCTGTTAACTCCAACCGACTGATAACTTTTCAGAATAGCCAACTTCCACGGGCTATTCTGAAAAGTTAACGGTCGGTTAGAGCCAACAGACGTTGGCAAAAGTGGTCCTAAGAGATAAATCTATAAAGAAGTTTTGTTTCAATAACGTCAAATACGTCAAATCTGTTCGTTCCTTCTTTCTCCGTCTTTCGTGTCTTCGCGCTGATCTTATCCGCATCCCTTTCCTCACGGCTATCAATTCTCGCGCGCTTCTCCGCGCGAATCGCCCCGAAGAAAAATCTATTTGCAAGAAAAATCTATGAGAGTCCACTTTTCCAACTCGACCGAACTGTAGATTACCGGGCCGGGAATCAGTTTTCCGGGTCGGAGTTGCCTAACCTTTCTCGTAACCTTCGTGCTCAATCGACGGCGCGACCCCGATATCCTTTCGGCATCCTCTTTAACTTGTCGCTATCGTTATATCGGATCTGCCCCGGCGCGGCGAGACGATCGACGAAGAAACCGAGTCTATTCTTTATCCCGGCTGCGCGCGCGCGCGAATCAGATGTATATATTTTCACGTCGCAGCGATTTCTCTCGTTTGAAACGCGCAAACCCCTTCCGGGATAAAACGAACGAAACTTTATGTTGGACGCTCCGTTTCGCTCGGCGAGAAAGCCTTTTTCTATCATCTCTGAAAAATTACTCAACTTCCTCTTCATCACTCTACTTTGTGTGAAGATAAAAGGAATTAAAATAAGTTGACGGATATTCACTGTGTATACAGTCTGCATAATTGAATTGCTTATCCCTCTTTGAAATCAAGGACCGGCTTTTTAAATAATGTATATTACTCACCTCCCTTGTTACTTAACGTCAGTTTTATCAAACTTCGGGGATTTGAAATTTATTCCTAATCTTTTAATTTTTATTCTCCTCAGGTTCTAACCGGTAAAATCTCAACTGATGACAAACCGCATGTACGCGACTTTATGAAAATGCGAATACTTCCGTTTCGGCATAGTCAATGATGTAGCTTAAAATTAATGTAACACACACAGGAGTGTATCGGTAGAGCGATATCTCGCAGATGAATGACGCCGAAGGGAGGGTTGCGTGGCGATCGAATGCGATCCGCAAGTACCTGCAATTACCAATTATAATTGCATACAGACTAATTGGTAAACACTAATAATAACAACAATGCGCACTCATCGATCAGCAGTTTGGGAACGGACTACATTGCATGCCAATAATCGTTCGCTCGTTTGCCGTATATATGCTCGTGACCCGCGGGTCATATATTCGTTAGTCCCGTGTATTCGTTATTCTTGAATGCAAAAGGCTACAAATATCAGATTTAGTAAGTCTTTCCGCGCAAATATAACTGCTACTGTACGGATATCTGTACTAACACTATTAACCATCAGTGTAATGTTATCATGCAGGATGTTATTGTGTAACAGAAATAAACTTCGTCACGAAAAATTAACTTTATCGAGAGAGAAATAGTATGTTTATGGAAAAAAGCTTTTTTTGCATTAATTCTTAAATGCGACTCTCAATAGAATATCTTGTTTTATATATATGCTTTTTATATATGGATTCTTATATACATGTATTTTTATTTTACGTTTCGCTCACGCGATCTTCTTAAATTTCCAAGTTAAACGAATAAAATCTATTCTTTGAGACTAATTAGATATATATATATATATATATATATATATATGTATATATTAAACAAATAGATTTTATTTCGATTTTTTTTCAAATTTCCAAATTAAACAAATAAAATCTATTTATTAGTTAACACGATTTTCTTATATACAATATACATACATATGCATGTATTCTTCCGAATGATTATTACATAATTACATTTTTATAAAATAAAGTTTCAAGTGTTTTGCTACAAAAAAAAAAGACCGGACTTATTTTCCCCTTTCCCGAAACTGCACCCAATTCCTTTCGGGGGCCCCCCCGAAACCAAAAACCCCTGGGTTTATTAAATTTTGGGAGGGGTAAAAAACCCCCAGGGAAGGTTTTCCATTATTTTTCCCGAATAAAAAATTTTGGATAAACCTGGGGGAAACCCCTTGGGACTCCCCCCGCCGCCTTTTTTCCCGGGTCAAAAAAGTTTCCAAACCCCAAAAAAAGGGGGCAAAACACGCGGTGTGGGGGGGTTCCCCCCGGGTTAAATTTTGGGAAGCGCCTAAAAAACCCTGTGAGGGGGGAAAAACACCCATCCCGGAAAGGGAAAACAATTTTCCCCCTTAAACCCCCGGAAAAGAACATTTTAAAGATTTTCAAACCATTGAAAAATTTTTTCAACCCCGGAAAAATTGGAAAAAAGTCCAAAAAAATACTTTTTTCACAAAATGGGTTTTCGTTTTCCCTTGGCTTTTTTAAAATTTAACTAAAAGAAATTCAAGGGAAGAAAATTTTTAAAAAATATTTAACCAAATTAAAAATGTTGAAAAAATAAATTTTTTATCCTTACTTTTTTTGTTTTTTCCCTTTTTTCCCCCTATTAAGGGTTTCCCTTATTAAATAAAAAAAAATTTGACCAAAAAACCCAAAAAATTAAAAAAGATGGAGGTTTTTCCTAGTTTCCCAATGGGCTTTTTTTAAAAAAAAAAAATTTTTTAGAAAAAAAAAAACCCCCCAAACCATAACAAAAACCCCTTTTTAAAAAAAATTGCTCTAATTTTTAATTTAAAAATAAAAAAGAAAAAAAAGGGGAAAAGGGTTTTTTTAAAATTTTTATTTAAAAATCAAAGGGTTTTTTAAAAAATTTTTAAAATTTCTTTTTTCCCCGGCCTTTTATGTTTTTTAAAAAAAAAAGGTATAAAAAAAACAAATTTAAAAATTGCCCCGGGAATTAATTAACCCCTTTTTTTAACTTTTTTAAAGTCCAATCATTCATCCCTTAAAATTAAAAAAAATTCCCAAAATGTACAAATAAAATTAAAAAATTTAAACAAAACCGCCCAAAGTTGGGCCCAAAAAATTTTTCAAAAATTAAAAAAAGCTTTTATGTAATGCGGAAAATTTTTCGGGTTTTATCGCGTTTCTTTCCCAAAAATTTTGAAGGGGCCCGGAAAAATTTGGGGGGAAAAAATAAAAAATAATTTCAAGGGTACCCCGTTTTTAGAGGGGCCTTTTGTTTTTTATTCCCCTTTAAAATTTTTATTTTAAAAAAAAGGAAAATTTTAAAGGGGGCCCCCCCAAAAAAAATTTAAAGGAGGGAAAAAATTTTCCTTAAAGGGTTTTTTTTTGGAAAAAACCCCCAAAAACAAATGATTACACAAACCCCCATTTTTTTTTAAACCCCTTTTTTTGCAGGGCCTTTTCCCCCGGGGTTAAATTTTTTCCTTTCCCGAAAGGAAATAAACTTTAACCCAAAACCCCTTTATTTTTTCCCCCAAGGAAAGGGGGGGGGGGTTTTTTTTGCAAATAATCATAACCCTCCCTTTTGCGATGCCCCTTGCTTTAACCTACCCTTTTTTTTTTTGGTTGAAAGGGCCCTTTTCCCCCTTTCTTTCGCCCCGGGGTTTAAAAGAAATTTTAAGCCTTACCCCTTTTTTGATAAGCGTTTTCGGGGCCGGAGGCGGGGGGGAAAAAACCCGGGAAATTTTTTTTTTAAAAGACCAAAATTGTATTTTTTATGGAAAATGGGCCCTCATCAGAGAAAAAATGAGTTAAACAAAAAAAAATTAAAAAATATAATTTTTTTTTGGGGGATAAAAAATAAAAAATTTGGGGAATTTAAAATTAAAATTTTAAATTTAAAAAAAAAAAATATTAAAAATTTTTATTTGTTGAAAAACAAAATTAATTCCCACCCTTTTTTGTTTTTTGAAAATTTATTTTGTTAAAATTTTGAAAATTGAAATTAGAACTTAAATTTTTTTAAAAATAATTTTTTTTTTCCTTAATGTTTTTAAACCAAAAACAGTAATTTTTAAACTTTTGCCCTGTTTTAAAGTTTTTTTTTGGGGATTGTTAACCCGGGGGAAATTTTTTTAAAAGGGAAAAAAAGTCTTCCCCCAACCCTCCAGGGGGGAAACTTTTGTTGGGACCCGGAAAAAGCTAACATCTAATTTTTAACCCCAATGACTTTTATGCTTAAAAAAATTTCGGTTTTTCCAATAAACACAAATTTTAAAAAGTTTTTTTTTCAAATTTATATTCCTCCATATTTTTGCCCTTTTTAAATATTTCTAATTTTTTTTATCCGGTTTTTCCCAAAAAATTTTTTGGGAACCCCATTTTTTTTTTAAAATTAAAATTTTTCCCATTATTTAGGAAACATAAATTTTTCTTTTAATATTGAAAAATTCTATAAAAAAATTTTTTCCCCCTTAAAATTTTCCAAAAATGTTTTTCCCTGGGGGGTTTGAATGACTTTAAAAATTTGGGGCCCTTGGGGAAAAATTTTGGGGTTTTTTTAAAGGGCCCTAAACCCCGGTTTATTCCCCAATTTTTTTTGGAAATTTAAGGGGCTTTTCTTTCCCCCCCGTTCCTTTTGCCCTTTTCTTTTTGGGGTTGTTTTGGGAATTTTTCCCCCGGGGTTCCCCCTTTTTCTTAAAATTAATTTTTATCTTAAACATTTTTTCCCCCTTTTCCTTTTTGGGGGTTTTTCGGGAGTTTTTTGTTATCCATTATAATTGAGTATTGTTGGGTTTTTGGTTAAAATGGTTGGGGGCCCTTTCACCATAAAATCGAATTTTTTTAAAATTTTTGGGGGGGAAAAAAAGAATTTTTGGAATTTTTACATTTAAGATATTTTTAATTTTAAAATTTTAAAAAATTTTTTTAAATTTTTTTAAAACTAAAAAATATTAAATTCTTTTTATTTGATTTAGAAAAAAAAAAAAAAGGGGAAACTTAAAAAAATTTTTTTATATTTAAAAACTTAATAATTTTTAAAAAAGAGTTTTAATTTCCCTGAAACAATAAATTTTTGGGATGGGTTTTTTTCCCCCCGTTCAAAATTGAAAGGTTGGCCTTTTCCCCCCGGGGGGCCCCTTTTCCTTTTTCCTTGGGAAATGTTTGACAATCCCGTACCCCTTTTTTGGGGGAGGGGCCTTCCCCCGGGGAAGCACGGGATAAAAGCAACCGGGGGGGCAGGGGGAAATAAGGAAAATTTAAAAAGGGGGGTGGAAGAGAGGAAGGGGTTTTTAAAATGGGGGTCCCACAAAAGAAACGGGGGGGAAGGGTTTTAAAAAAGGGCCACCTTTCCCATCCTTTAAACAAGGGTCCATCACTAAGTGGGAAACCCCCTTTTAATTTGGCCCGATCACTCGATGGACGGGGGAAAAAGGGGAAGATTAAGATGTCCGGATCTAACTCGAAAGACTTTTTCTTACGATATCTCTCGCGCGGAGTATAAAAGCCTTCGCGCATACGAGTACAAGTGCTTTAAGGATGGTAAGCTCAAATATCTAACCGTATAGTCAACCCCTCCCCGAGACGAGTTTCTATATCCGGCTGCGACACCCCTTCTCGTCAAAGCCTGCGGCGCTCTCGCGATTGCAATGAAGAAAATGTTTGCGCGAAGGAAACAAGGAATTAAGGGGGGCGGCGCAGCTTTATGCGAAAATTCCCTCCCCTCGCGTATGTAAGATCGCCTTAGGCGAGAAGAGGGAAGATTGCTCTGACTCGGCGCGGCAGAATAAAATTTTATTCTGATAAGGGACGAAGAGAATTTTTTAATATCTCTATATATCTCTAGATTATCGGAATATTTTTGGATTTTTGTAATTTTGCATCTTCGATTATATCTGAACTCCCCTGCCATTCTTACGATAGCCATAGACTTCTATGTTATGTCCCTGCTTATATCTCCCACTCGTTTTATTTATCCTTTTAATCCGCCTGCTCCATTCGAAGAGCGTGTCGGAGATTTTATTTATACTGCGATCCGTTATTGCCGCTGCGCGCCGCGCCGTCGGGACGCGCGGAAGAGGGTCGGCGGCCTTCATTAGGTCTTCTTCGCGTCTAATCCGTCTAATCCAACTTGAATACCGGTGTCGTGGAATGGAGGCAGGGCTGTACTTCCCCGACGATGCCCCTGGGTATTTTGTAGTTACCCTAGATACCCGGACTACCTCGAGTCGCGCTCTGACGGATAAGCGTCGTTCGCGCTCTTTGTTTCGTTGCCTGATTAATTTAACAGCCCAGGAATGACTCGTCGTGGCGTTTTCGACCGACCTTTTCAGCGAGTGCGTTTAAAGCGGATGCTTTAACGAGCTTGAAAAACGACGGTCGTCGGAGTTATCAGCGCGGTCGAGCGTTCGCGCCATATCAGCCCCCGGTGATAATAAATGCGCGAGCAGATTTCTGTCGCGAAAATGTGGCCAATTTATTCTCGTCGTCGCGATACGAACGCGGCTTTCCTACGTGGGTGCGATGGTATCGTCGATTCCGGGCACTCGGAAAAAAGGAGCTTTAGCATAATTACGCCGTTCCGAGCGCGAGTCGTCGCGGTATATGCGAACGAAAATACGACGAGACACCGATTGTTTCCCCGGATATAATCAAAGCAACTCAGGTAATACCGAAAGGCGTTGTCTGATTTATTCGCTTTCATTTATGACGATTATTCGACTTTTTTTAAACTCGCTATAACTTTTCGAGTGCTTGTTAGCGTACGCTACAGCTAGAATTTATTGCGCGCTATATCAGGCTAAGATAATATCTACGAAAGATCAGAGCGCATTATCGTCTTAAATCTTATTAAGTGCAGCGGAAAATAATTGCGCTTATACGAACGGAGCGCGAATTATCAACGAAGATGAATTTTTCCCCAGCCTTGTGGATTTCGTGGCACACGGCGGCGCGGCGCTCTCTCCGTGGTTGGTCGATTAGTTTATTACGACGTAAAGTACGTGGCCGCGTCTGTAACAACCGACGTTAGATGCGAAAGCAATTAGGGAGAACTGGGAGAAGTTTACGGGTGGCGCGGCGTCCCGCGTAGCGCGTCCATCCTGGAAAGATTTTAATTACAATCTGTAAACGCGCGGCGAACGGTCGGACCCGTTGCATTCAAGTCCCGTTTCATTATCACACCAGACTCGAATGTAACTTTTTAACCGTCCTGGCATTTATATGACATAATTAAGATTTTTCTGACACGACCCCCGCAACGTTTCGCTGCGACGGCAGGGCCGCTATACTTTTTCACGCCTCGTTCCGTCATCGTGACGAGCTCTCGCCGTATTACTCGACTCGGAGGAAAACGTGTCCTCGTTTTACCTGACGCGCGAACGCGAGTCCTTGCATTTGAAAAATTATTACACGAGACGATTCATCCCGCGGCCTTATCTTATAATTGGTTTAAACTCTCGGGCCACCGCCACACGGAGGAGCAGATTGGAATTTCTGGTGGCGCATGCACGATTATGCCGCAAGCGTACACGCGATAAAACGTTGCGGAATTAAACGAGATTAAAATCTGTAGGATTACCCGCGCAACATCAAAGCGGGCTTTTCTTTTTGCTCAACCTGTGTACATTGAAATCTGCCGCAATTTTAATCTCTTTCTCTAACGAGTATATGCAGAAAAAGCGGAATAATATACTAACAAACATTATGAAAAGTATAATGATATATAATTATACGCGTGAGAAGCTTTTTATCATAAAGTACCAGATGTGTCTACAAACATACACGTCCCATAATAGACGAATAATAGACAGATGAAAAGATGAGGATTAAAAATACAAGATTAACGCGACATTTTTAAAGAACGCACGAATCTGAAAGTGAGTTTCCATTAATGGCAATACGTTAAAGAGAGAAATATATTTCATCAATCTAATTTAATTGCGCGATCCTCAAAGAGTGATTATCTGTTATTCGGCGGATCAAGCGAATCTCCCTCTCCTCGAGACGCACGCTCCTACCATTAATTCTCATAACCGTACACTCCACCGTGATTCAATAACACGATTCAATAACAGGTCAATAATATAAACTCGATCAACGGGAGGAAACGGTGAGGCACGGGAGGTCTCTCACCCTCGGTACTTCGCGGATTCCGCAGTCTCCGATAAGACAAACGAAGCCGCCCCTTCCTGGCCTGTGGCTTACGGGATGTGTCGCAGACGCCCGAGCGGCTTGTTCTCCGGCACGTAGAGTACAGTGTAACCAACCCCCTCACCTGCTCGCGGGGACTCGCTCAAAGTTGTCGGCAGACACATACATATGCGCGTACACACACACACACACACACACACACACACACACACACACACACACACACACACACACACGTACACGTACAATTTCGATCCTGTCGTCCGCCGCCATCGCCATACCCGGACTACACAGCGTCTTTAAGTTTCGCACAAAGACCGGAGGAGCAGTTAAGTTACCTAGAAGCTAGAGTTCGCACCGTCCTCCTTTGTCATGCCTCCCCCTGGCCTACCCCACCCGACGGCGCAAGCCTCTGCCGCTCTTCGGCTCTTCCTCTCGCTCACCCCTTCCTCGCGACTTCTCCGTCCCCAAGGCGACGAGTCTTTAACTTTCCGCGACTGAATTTACCGGCAGTCGAAATACCCGCCATTGTCACCGTCGCGTGTCACGGGCTGGATGAAAGTACCGAGTCTATCGAATCTTTGGATTCGTCTAGCGCCTCGAGATGTTGAATCGTCGCGTAAATCTACGGTATTTTCAATTATTTGGAGCCGCACGCTCTTAATGCTAAACGATAAATATGTTCACTGACGAAAAATTCTAGACGTGCGAGATTGGGGAATTCAGAAATCTCTTGTCGTAAGGTAACCGGAAATCGATCTGAAAAATCTGTTCCTTTTTTATTCCGATCGAATTTCAATTTTTTCCGGAGGAAAAGCCTCGAGAAATTCAACGAAATCACTTCGCCGAAACGTGCGGTACGTAGAAATGTCCCCCGTTAACCTCGCGCGACTTCACCAATGCGCCGTTTTGCGGGGCATTATCTCGCCAACAAATGTAACTTTACAACGGCGAGCGAATGGCTCGCACTACTGTGAGTCGCAACTGTGGCTGACCTGCACCCCTTAACTCTTTGCCTGGTCGTCCACGTACTTAATAGGATAATTCCTGGCGGTTATTTGGCTATTGTTCCTGCAGTCGTGTCCGTATACCCGCGTCCGCTACATCAATCTCGTTATTCTCTCTCGCGTGATGCGTTTTGTCGTTCCAAAGCCGCTTTCGTCCAGATCTTACGATAAGTCTATGGCAACTAAAGTGATTCGGACCGCTCTAGGAGTCAGACTGGTTTCTATCGAGTTGTTTCGATATACCATTTTAACTCGGAATCTATATTTTCGTGCCAGACGTTTGTATAAAAATCTTAAAGTCTCGTTAGAAATGGCGAATCAAAAATGCTCGAGGAATATATAAGTAAGACGCGGATTATAATATAGTTTGTTCAAAAAAAGGTTTTATCCGGACCTAATCGGAGAATAAGATCTCATTAAAACGCTTCGTTCCCGAGATTCGACTCGGAATGAGAAATTGCGTAAGACGAACAAGGATGAAACGCGGATGAGAAAAGGAGCACGTTCGGGACGAGTCGAGGAGAGGCCACGATAGTCGGGCGAGAAGTGAAATGATAAATTAAACCGACCGCGGTTACGCTCGGCCCGCAAAACAAGGCGGGTTAAGCTGCGGAATTATGAAAGTTCCAAGACTAATTGTGAAACTTTTCGCGATGTACAAAATTGCCGCAGACTCTCCGCGCGGGACGATGAGAGACGGACGCGGGGGTCAGTCCTCTCGTTGCCGCTCGAGGTGAAGTGCCGCGAGATGGGCGCCGACTTGACGAGATAAAGAGAGCTTTTCTCCCGGCGCTCGGGGAGAAATAAAGGGGACGGAGTCACAGCTTCGACCTCTCGAGTCCTCCACTCGTCTGAATTTCGCGCGAGAAAAAGGGGGAACCGAATCGCGCGCGTTTGTCCGAAGTTACTGCCGAGTAAATTGCGCCCCAAAGTCAATTCGCCATGATTTGACTTAAGTTTATTACCACAAGCTGACGAAAGAGTGCACAAAGAGTGTCTAAATGTGCGGGAACTAAAGCGTGGGATTTAAAACGTCAGAGACTTAAACGCTTAAGAAGTTGTCAGTGCAAATATCTTAGAGTGCGAAATCTCCTTTCTGGTCTAAAAGATTTGTAACAAAGCAGTTTAAGACGGTTATAAAAATGCATGATAAAAATACCGTTTTTAGGAGCAAAAGAGAGGCCGCGCAAAGTTATTTATCGTCCACTCGTTTCTTTCATATTTTATTCTTCCAGTAAATAATTTTGAGTTGCAAATCGATGCAGTCTGCAGCGTCACGCGAGCATAACTATCGCCATCGCTTTCTCGAGGAAATCGCAAGCCGACGTCCTTTATTTACCGCGCATCACGACGGCAGCGGAAGAGCAAGGGAGGGGAGGGCGCGGATAGCGGAGCGAGGGGGAGGATAATGTAATTCTTGACAATCTCTTTCAAGACGCGTCTCGTAAAAAGTCTTTTGCACGCGGTAATCTCGTTCGAGCTGTTTGCTCTCCAATACACGTCGCTCCGGCGTAGAGAAAAAAAAAGGAGAAGGATAAGACGCAGCGATTCGACGAGGAATAAAAGTAGCGGCCCGTCATCGGCCACGCTCCTTTCCTCCGTTCTCCCGTCGTCGTTGCAGCTCCGCGGAAAAAAACGCCTCGGGCCGAATAACATTGATCCAGCGGCGGCGGCTCGTGTCAACGGAGTCGACGACCTTACGACCTTTGATTATTTAGTTCGAACGGTTCTCACGGTATGGTCTCCGAGGTAATTCGTCGGGTTAGCTCGCGACGGTGTCCCCCATAGGAAGGCGGACTTAAAGAATAAGTTATGCGGGAATATACATCGTTGAAAAACGCCATGAAAGAGCAACACGTTATTATACTTTTATTGTAGCGAACGTAACTCTCTCAAAAGAAGAAATTTTTCTAAAATTAACCAACTAGATTAAAGATTATATAACTAGAGCCTTTTTTCCAGACAAAAATAAAATTAAGGAAAAGTTTTATCGCAATGCACAAAATCAAATATTAGATTGTATAGTTATAATTTTTATCATTCTTACAATATTATGCGGAATCATTTTGCTCGTGACAAAAGTGAGCCTTCAGTCAATGATTTTTTATAAAAAGCATCCTCTTTTTTTTTTCTTAAACTTTACGAGTCTTCATATATCCATGGTTTACCAGGTATACGCGATAACGACCGTCACTCGGCAGGTTCGCCGCAAAGCTTGCGTAATATTGCTAACCCCGACGTGCACTATGAAACGCTCGTTTTCCGGTGCGAGGGTCCGCGCGCGCCCGCGCGCGGCTTAGCCGCGCAAATCGGATTAATTATTTCCCGGCGTGGCCGGTTGTGGCCGAAGGCGCGGCCTTTTCTTATCGGCGGGTTTAACGTAAGCACTTGGGAGGGCACACGGTGGTGTGCGTCGCCCTACACGGGATGTGTTTGCCTTCGGGTCTTCGTCAAGATCGATGGCGCCGTGCCACGGCGCGGCGCCGATGCGACTATCCCGCGTAAGCGTTGCCGCCGTGCCATCCTGCCGTGCGGCAGCGCAAACATTGCACGTCGAAATTACACACCGCGCGACATCGCAAACACGGACGCGGACGCGAAGACGACGACGGCGCGGAGGCGAGGCGATGAAGCGTGGCGGGACGACGAACGAGGGTGCGCCTAACGAGGCCCGTCGTCGCGTTTACCATAACCCGCTAAGGATAATAAGGATTTTGATTGAGCAGGTTGTTTGCCGCGTCCCCATTGATTAAAGACGATCTTACGATGCGCCGCCACTCATGACGCGGCCGGGTGAGATAAAGATGCGGCGCGGCGGCGCTATGCCTATTTTTTTGAGCTTCAAACGAGGAGTTTGTTAAAATCTAATTTCTTCTGAAAACTTTGATTAAAGTACAACGAAATGACGCTGAAAATATGAGTTTTCACTACTGATAAATTCTGTTTTTTTTTTTTTTTTTTTTTTTTTTTTTTTTTTTTTTATCTGACGCCTTATCAACTTAGAAATTTACGTGTTTAGATACCCCGGAATAATATCCGAATGTTAAAAAGGGACATCTATACCTCTGCGATTTTCCCCGGAACGAGAGCAATTTCGCGAGTATGCGACTGCCGGTGCGCGCGCGAGCTCGCTTCGATTTCCGCCTGGCGCGCGATAAAGTGCAACAGGATGCATTAATGTGAACGGATTCTGACGCGTTGGCTCGCTGACGCCCGCGCGATATTAGTCAGCTACGCTCAATCGCAATAACGCCCGTCCTCCCCCTCCCTCTCCCCCGGGGCTCCCTTTCTATCAGGAATATCAGGATCCTACATCGATGAATGCCCCAACGGACGCCGAACGGTCGTAAATGCGGGATACGTCGATAACGGATTGCCGGCCGCCGCTCTCCGTTATACACTCGCGAACCATCGAAGAAGCTCTGAATTACGAAAGCGCGTGAGCGTCCGGCGCATATCGAATGCGCGCCTTCCGATCCGGTGTGCGGCTTTGCAGCCGCGACGGGTGCATTTATGGATGCATGCGCGCGCGCTCGTCTGCCCGCGCCCTATAGCTGCTCGCTCGCCCGCTCGTCGAGAGATCAAAGGATGAAATACCGAAACTCGACTCGGCGAAGTTAATGCACTCTGGCGCGCGAAAACTGGACTGGAAGAAAGGAAATAATGCAGATGCGGCGGAGAGCGCGGTCTCCGCCAAACCGTGGAAATTGAGTTTCCACAGCCGTGTCGAGAATTTTCCCGCGTCGTACTGGCCTATCTCGGGGAATGCTGCGCGATACAATGGAGATAATGACATCTTCTCGATTGTTTGTTGATTCTGCAAATTCGTAGTTTCTGCGTGGGGATTTAAATACCGTATCACGATAACTCTTTCTTCTGTTACGCTATTAAAAGCTAGTTAATGAAATACGCTACTTATAGATATATCTCCACAGCTTTTCATTTAATCGCAGGTTTTATTATAGTCTCGGGGGGGGGGTGCAATTATTAATATTAAATATATAATTTGCTAGTACTAAATCGCCAACTTTGATGTCTATATCTCAACCTATTTCTATTTAAATTTATCTTGGACTGTGTCAGATTGCATAAAATAAATGTTCTACTCACACATGTGATACAAAACCAAATTCTTCGTGCTGCCATTGTACTTCTGGAATGCTCGATTAGTGGGCGCGAACACGGTCACGTGGCGGTACGTGAGGGTAGTATTGGCCACTTGACTGGCTTCCAGAAGCTGGTAAAACTGAAACAGGAAAGCGGAATACGGTTTTACAATCTGTTCGATCCAGTCATCTCTTTGCTAATCGGTGCTACCAATTAACGGGCGCCCGATATACGCAAAATAAAAGGGAAAACGCTCACGGTATTATATCCTGTGTGCGCACCCTCAATCGCGCACCCTTGACAAAATCAAACAATCGCTCGCCGCGCGCTCAAAAGGGCCGGCTTGTAGGAAGTCGTTAAATTAATCATCGTCTCCGCATGATAAAGCAGGAAACGAGCCCGGTACGAACGATCGATTCCGCTCTTCCGTCGTCAGGCTCTTACGCGAACCCTTCTTCTACATAGCGGGAGGAGAAAAAAAATCCACACCCAACGGGAACATGCCCCGAGCAATTCGCGTCAACGGGGATTAAAGTCGTAGTTCACGTCGAGTTGCAGGCTCGGGTTCGACGAGCACGTGCGCTAAAGCATTTAATCCGACGTGTCGGTTGAAATTTTCCGAGGACTTTCATCTCCCGCGGTGGCCGCGGCACAAAGGAACCTCGTTAGTTATCAATGCTTAATTAGCCGGATGTAAAGTCCGATCTACTGGCGGGTATTACGAGTCACCCTTCCTGTAACAGCTCATCCTCCTTCTGTCGAGCGTCGCGTCGCTTGGGAGTTGAGGGTAAAAACGCATGAAAACGCGGAAAACCGAAAACTATCAAGCTGTTCGCATGACATTTCCGTATTTCTAGAATCTTGTTTTTCAAGGTTTGCGATAAATTGCCATATAATGATAACCACCTTTTTGATTTAATATAATTATTCTGTTATATAACGATAATTATTATTCTGTAACGATATTGTAAAACAAAACGAGTAGAGTAGAGTAGAGGAATTCGCTCGCGTTAGACGTAGAAAGTATGCCGGATAGTATGATAAAACCTGCGCCACCGTCGGCTTTGTCAATTTTATGATGCGTGCGGTATTCGAACAAATTTTACCGCACGAAAGCGTCGCCGAGGCTTCCGATTCTCGTAAAACTCGGGGCGAGTATCGTAAAAACGCGATTATTTCGTCCCATTGCTTGAAACTCCCGCACTGCCGGGAGAACTATGTCGGCACTCGGCTATAATAAACTGCTAAAGTTTCGTATACGTAGGAGGCGTACCTTGTCGGTAATTTTTCCGCCGCGTAACAACTCCCCGCTCTAATACGCTCAATCTTCCAAGTCTTTCGACTTTGCCGGAGTTAATAGAGTAATTTCGCATTTCGTATTTCCCTGTAGTCCACATTCAAATTGTCCTACATTTGGTAACGAACACTTGTTTTATTTAATGTTAAACTTGCCCACAATATCCTTTTTAAATTCAAGAACAAAAATACGGAAAAGTACTCGTTTGGTTTTGACGTTAAATTCGTTAATGTCATATTATATTCAATATGAGTCATTTTTAAATATTTCTATATAGTATACAGGTCATCACTGCTCCTGTTCTGTCGTTAACTTAAATAAAACAATGTTAGTTTAATAAAACTAATGGAGATAAGATAATAAATTTCGACACACGTGGTAGTTAAAAATAACAAAATGTTATTTAACTAAAGATATTGATTTAAATTTCATCCTTGATTATTCAACAGTGTAAATCAAGAAAGACCTCGAAACGCGAAGTTAAATGTTGATCGTGAACCGGTTGGCGGATTTACGAATTATTGAAGCCGTGGTAAGTTTCCGTGGTAAGGCCATGGACCGGCATTGTCGGAGGCGGGAAACTTTGTTACCACGGTCATATATGCTAATTAGTACACGGTGAGATAATTGGTAGGGAGATTCGGAGCAGGGTCTATTAGTTGCATTGGTCGGTCGGCGGTGCCGGCAGGAAATTTCTGATTAATTAGTGGAAGCTGTACGCGAGAATGCGGTCTATTTAGCTTCTATATTCTATGCTGATCGACATCGCGCGCGATATATAAATCAAGGTCTCAAAATAAAAAATAACCCAACGCGACGTATTCGGAGAAGAACGAAGATCTAATGAATGGATGAAATTCGCGAAGACGATAAACAGGAATTTTTTTTTTTTTTATTTCACGAACGATGGGGGCCAGTTCAATTTTCGTTAAGAATAACGGCGACGCGCGAGCCCAATTTGTGAAAAATAATGGTGAAACATGGTTGCGACCTCCTTTTTCTCCCTCGCCCCCTTATCCTCGCGGCGCTCTCTTATCCCCTTTGCCTCCCTTTAACGAAGCTCTTGAGTAATGGAGACATGTCGTGACTCTCGGCAATTAATGCGAGTTGGTTCGTCGAGGCGAGCCCGCCAGACCGACGGGATTGGTCGGGAGGTAGCAGACAAAAGGAGAAAGGGACAGGCGAAAACAGCCCTGTGGATATAGAAAAAGGTTTCCCAGCACGGTAATCGAGACATCGTGTTTCGCGTGTCGATTGTCTTGGTATAGAGACAGAAATTTTATCGAATCAAATAAAATACCAACTATTCTAGTAATTTTAGAACTCGAGTCGTAAAAAAAAACGCAAGTTTATTAAAATTGTTAATTTTGGGACCTGGCTTCTTGGAACTGCCACAACACAAAAGAATAAAAGACTAAAGATATCTAAACGATTAATGCTCGTTCTCACCAACGTCGTTTAACTTGAACTTTATTGTTAGTTCAATTTATTCTTTGTCTGTTTCCAAGAGAGACTGTTAGAAAGAGACAAAGAGTGAATTGAACTGAAGAGTGAGTGAAGGTTCAAGTTAAACGACCGTTGGTGAAAACGGGCATAAAGTGTCTTTTATCTTTATCCCAGTTTTTTTTTATAAACACTTGTATAAGGTCTTTGATTCCTGAATAGGAAAAGGCTTCCGTGAGGGACTTTGACGGTCAAAATAAACCAACATTTCCATATGGATTCGCGCTCGAGCGCATCTATTAATTTTACTAACGAGATTCTCAGTTCGCATATCAAAAGCGGCGTTTAACGAGTGCGCCGAGCACAGGGCAGGATATTATGTAATAAATGCGGGCGCATTTGTAAACGCTCCGTTTTCGCATTTTCTGCCTTGGCGAGTAAAAACAATCGCGCGGGCGTCGCGCATCGCGTTGATGGGTTGAACAGGGGATAAACGGATTCTATGAAGCGCAGCCGCGTCGGGTCGGCAACCCAGAGCATCGGGTACGAGTCGACTATGGAAATTAAATTAAATCGCACACCAAGATATATTTTCTATTTTCTCTCTCTCCCTTCTCTGTCTCCCCGGCACCGTTTTATCGCATTAACATGCTTTCGAAATATCGCGCGCGATCAGAAGATAAATTTGCAGCGACGACGTTTGCCGTCGCTCGTTATAAACGCGATATTGTTTTCGCGTGCTCCGTTTTCCGAAACTTTATACATTTAGCGCAGTATCCGAGAACAGATCCCGAAGAATTTACACCGGGCTGGACGTTTTTCGAAATCACATAGGCGATCCTGCGCAAAATCCAGCTTTTCGCGGAGAATTATTCCCTCGCGCTAAAATTACGCGTATAATAAATAAGCGAGACATGAATCTTAATGTTATGTTCCACATCTTAATTCATGTCTACGTTTCTACCCCTTCGGGACATTTTATCTCACGACATACATCAGCGCGGCGTTATGTTACCGGTTTAGATTCCGCTTAATCCGTGCTCGCTATTTTTGCTACGGCAAAATATTTAATGAATAACGCTCCACGTATCTCGCTTGTATTTTAGTTATTACGCTGTTTTTACTGCGCACGCCGATGCAACGTAGCGAAAAGAACGTAATTACTTTAATTCTCATATATTTGATACGTCGGTGTTACAACGCGTAACAATTAAAAAGCATTACTCGACAATCCGATAATCAATTGGATAACAGGCTGCTGAAATTGGCGATTGCTTTTGAGTGATTCTCCGTAATCTTTTTACGAATCTCGCCCTCGAAATCTGGCATCATTTTTCACCCTTCGTGAAATCTTTTACAGTCTTCACTCTCGCTTTAAACATACTTCCTCGTGGTTTGTCACACGTTGCATCGCGTCTTCGTCGCGAACGAAATAAAGCCGGCCGGCTCGCGCGCTTTGGTAATTATATTTAATTATAATCAACGTGGGAAAAAGAAAACGGGGAAAAGAGAGGAAGAAATTCGAGCGGTTGCGCGTTTTTACGAGCGAGGTTTAATACGAGACGACAGGAGATCGAGTTGCGCTCGCCGCGCCGTAAGATAGGAGTAGCGAAATTTAATTAACGTGAGCATATGTCGAAAGTTTCCCACGCCGTTCCGTCGCGAAAATAGCGCCTTAAATTCTTTACGGTCGCGGTAATAAGGACACATTCGATTCGTGCGCGTGCGTTCCTGTCTCTCGTTTCGTTCACGAACTCTATCCTGGCAGAGGCATCGCGAAACGTGCGAGCAACAAAAAGTGAAAATTGTTGTCTATAAAATATTACATAAGTCATTGATCAAATGCGCTTGAACGAGAATCGTGCATCACCTTTAAGTCCATTACAATAATAAGATATATCGTACATTTGGGGACATTCTTAAACTTTTCGCATCTCTGATCGCGTGGGTTGTTTATCGCCGCTTCTCTCCCTTTTATTGTCTGCTCGGCGCGCCCCTCGACGAATACGAATATTTATGCGAATGGCTGAACTCTCATTCGGCGCGCCGGGAGGAGATGCCGCCTTGCCGTTTATGAGTCAACGGTATCGTCACTCAGGCGAGAGCATCACGAATTACACTCACGCGTCGAAGAGCTGCGATTAATCTGCATATTATTATGTCAGCTCGTCCGTACGAGCGCACTTTAGTGCCTTTCGTGTAAGTTCACTGAGTTATAACACTTGGAATATATTTTCACGAATGGAAATCAGTGCGCGCGACGTGAAATAAAAGGAAAATTTAAACCGATAGAATTTTGCGGATATTCTAAGCGCGCCGTTCTAGCGCGTCGCTGAAAATGTATAAAACATTTTAATTTTCGACACACACACACACACACCATCATCAAGGGAGAGAAAGCTCTGTAACGACAAATATGTATGAGTATGAGAGCTAAATATTTGTAGATTTCAATGCAATCGCCTACTCCCGACGACTGACTCATTAACAACGATGACGTGTGCCCGTTATCCACATTTGTTTGTTATCCAACGAAGTGATTCATCCGTGATTCACGTGGCGATGGATGCGGATGCGCGCGCGATCGTCGCATGCAGATTAATGGTCGCGCATTTCCCCGTGTCTCTGTCTCTTCTCTCTCTCCCCTTTAAAATATTCAATCTAAAACCATTTGAACAGCGCGTACGACGAAGGAGACTCGCGTCGAATGTATTCGGCGGGGACGACTACGTGGAGAGCAATATCATTTTGACGCAGCAGTCGCAAGAGCGTCGTCTCGATGCAGTAGCGATCGAGACCAATATCGTCCCCGATGTATCTGTCGTAAGGGGGCGACATCGCGAAGCCAAGAACAACACCTTGGCAGCCGTGCTGCAGCTTCCCTTTGATATAGCCGTGCGCTATTACTACGTGCAAATTACTTCTCGATTCGATTCGATATCGGGACCATTAAGCGCTCCTGGCTTCCGTCCGATAACGCCTTTGTTACTATGCATTATACACGTATGTACGCGTTTACATTCCCAGCGATACATCGGGTGACATTAAAATTATTATCATTATTATTATCGGTTACAAGTTCTTCCATCAATTTTCAATCTACTTCTGAGACGCGTTGAATATCAAATTCTCTAATCGATAAGGAAAAATCGACGATTAGACATATAAACTGCATTCGTGGCACCGATATATATATAGCTTGTAAAATATTAACTTGATAGATATACTCGTCAAGATATTCGGTATTAAATATTGACAGAAAGCGATAAAGCAAGAAGATAGAAGTCGAAAGATAAGTCGATTCTAAAAACGAAAGCGATCTCTCCTCGATAGACGAAAGCGACGTCGCTGAGTTTCGGGGCGCTCTGTATATACGGAATGCGCGATGCCTCATGCATATCGAAAACGCTGCATAGATGCATTATTGGACGCATTATACAGAACGGCCTGTTGAAGCAATTCCATTGTAAATTGAGTGCGCGTTGGTACGAAAACGCACACGTTGGTCGTTCAGGAGAAAGGGTTCGACTTGCCACAGGCGGCGAAAAGGATACCGTGAAAACCGGGGGGGGGGAGAGAAAGAGGGGGCGAGGGTTGCTTTTGCCCCGGAAGCGTGAGCCGGTAAAAGCCCTTATATTGAATACGTGGGTCACATCTCAATATCTCGATGCACTTACTCGCGCCACCGATATTTCGCCTCCGGGAGTTGCCTGAGAGCGTGATGTGTGATGCAAGGGGCAGAGCGAGGTTAAACGATAAGTGTAGCGACGTTTAAAAAGATTGGGACACGGGGAAAAGTATGGGACAGCGGCGAAATCATGAATGAACTAATTACTCCCAAGTTGTCCCACGAATTTACGGTTGTTAATCTTCTTTGAATTTCGCGATTATCGACAACCATCAGGCGGTTGTAAATAGAATAATGACCCACAAAATATATTTGAACATGCTCAGCTTAAAACGTCGTTCTACTTGGCGGAATTTTAAATATTAATTCAGAACGCGCGAATCGATACGATATCGACGGGTTTATTGGGTTTCCATTTAACATTGTGTGTAATTTGTCATGTACGTAAAAGTATTTATGGTTCACGATATATGGCACACAAATGTCATTACGCTAAAATATTAAGCACCGTCCATTAAACTTTTCATATGGCTGGCATAATTTTCCGATCGTCGCGTACTTGTCGGTCATAATTTTCCGCGAACAGCATCCGGGAAATGTATTTCACTATGACTCATCGTCACGGCATCGTCCCCTTATAAATAACCTGGAGAGAAATGAATTTCGGGTAACGAGGGAGAAACGCTAGCTTGCCCGACTGGCGCCATCGAAACGACCCCTCAAAACCGACCCTATCGTACAGGGTTCACGATTTCCGTATAGACTTCGTGGTCACCATGCGCCGAATCATTCGCATTACTCTGACACTCATTCTTTAACTTTTTGATTTTTATCGTCTCTCTCTCGAGTCGTAATCTCTCGCTTGGATATTCTTCATCAGAGATGTTTGACTAAGGGGATCGGGTCAACAGATTTATAACGGTAATGGTAATAAAGTAAGAAATAAAAATGAGGCACAGATATTGATCGTGTTTAATCGAAAGAATATAGTCGCGAGGACTCGAGCCTAACGATTGTCGCTGGAAATAAAAATGAGCTTGATCGATTCATACATATTTCATGTCGCGATGATGAACATTTATCATAGGCCATCCCATCCCGCCGCTAATGTTATTTATGTTATATGCCGAAACGGATGGCGCGCTGGTTACTTAGCGATATGAAAATTCTCGAATTACCATCGTCGTCGAGAGTCGAGTCATCCGACCGCCGCCGTCTCCTGCGACTTTCCGTCTTCGTCGATCGATCATCCAGTCCTCGTATTCGCGAAGCATTTTTCCGTATCGAGGACCGCGGAGGAGACTGACGCACGATGATGTAAGACGATCTATTCATCTCCCTTATGACTCGGCAAATCGAATGTTTTCATAGGCATTTAACATTAAAATTTCGGATAACTGACGATGAATGACTAAATATTCTGAAGGTTCTGTTTGATTTTATCGATGCAATTAGATTTTAGAGAGCGTAAGATTCTAAAGTTTCAGAATATACTCATGTAAATATTATATATTAATAGTTTAGACATGAAAATGTCAAAACCTTTAGAATTCAGAAACAGAAAGATGCGAAAAATATTCAGTAATTTTGGAGTCATCCGAAGAAACCGACGCATCGATCAATCACCGCTTTAATATCCGTGAAAATAATTAAATTCTATATAAATTGATTTTCTCGCGCAACAACACAAGGTAACGAAAAATTTATTCGAATATAATGTGGTAATTAATTACCATCAATATTTCGCGGCGATCGCGCAGTAATAATGTACTCTCGGTAGGATCAATTAAATGACCCCCGGAGGATTTCAGTGGGATTCACGATGTACGTCCTTAAGGGGTTAATCCGGCAGCGGTAATTAATGGCACAGCCGTATCGAAACGGAAGCGCGTACGCAGGACGCTAAATAATTTAGCACGCATCTCGTGACGACGCGCGCGTCGCAGGAAGCTAAAAACAAGGAAGCGGTTGTTAATCCAACAACCGGACATTGCCCAGTCGAGTGTTATCGTCCCCTCTCCCTCCAACCCCTCTGTGCCGCGCGCGTTCGCACGCTGCGGTCCCAGACCTCGTTAACAATTAGAATTCACGGTAATTATGCCGCTAATTGGTAATCAATATTCAGTATAACCATTAAAGCCAACCGGCTCGGCAACTGAATATCGATAGGGTCGACCGCCACCGCCGAATTCGCAATCGGCTATAACGTAAGCGATACAACGGAAGGGAACTGAATCGGGAAGTAACAATGGCGCGCGACCCCATCCGCGGTGGCGTCGAATATGCGACTTGGCGAGGACTCCATCGGGGAAGTTCTCTCTCTCTCTTCGCGGTTTCGCGATTAATTTATGCGCGGGAAACCGATCGAGAGAGAGAGAGAGAGCGCGCGCTGGGAGACGTTTCCAATACGTTTCTTAATCGAGAACGCGCTGTTTATACATTTCTGCGCTACGTGCTAACTGTGAATCCTGGGATCTCGCGATATATATATATCTTTATACACGATGCGCACGGACTCGCGAGGCAAGTCGAGAGGATTTAAGAACTTAATCACGAATTAAAACATTCGTTCGTCGCTCCTCTGCAACGCTCTTCGCGCAGACTTTCTCGCGGTAACTTTGATTGAGTGAGTTTATTGCAAAGTTAGTCTATAACTCGCCTACTTTTTGGATGTCTACGGTGCGACAAGCGGAAGCTCCCGCGCGTCGAGGAAGCGAAGGAGAGAGTGAGAGTGAGTGAGTGAGTGAGCGAGTGAGTGAGTGAGTGAGTGATATTGAGAGTGGGAGAGAGAAGGACATCAGCTATACCTCACCTCGTCTCCCGATCAGGCCGCGATCAATTAAAACTTCACTGAGTTTGATTTATCGAACGACTTTGATTGCGGCTCCGTTAAAAGAGGGTGCGCGCACACCGACACCACGTCCTTCTTCCTAGAAAGTCCGAAACTCTTCGGAAACTAGTCTAGCCGCTTCCACTAGTCTTCCACTTTATTCGATTATGACACGTGTCACACTTTTCTTACCTTTCCATTATATATTATTAAAAATACACCAAATACATGTAAAAATAAATCTAATATTTAACGCCTAGAAACTTGGCTCCTTTTCTACATTATACTTCGAATAAGGATAGATTTTTGGCCGATCGAGGATCGATGTCGATCTATATGTTGCGTCGAGTCAACGGACCCTGGATTCCGACGTAATCTCTGACGGAATCTCCGACGAACTAGTTTCGGCCAAAGTATATAGATGGTAATTTCACGGCTGCGGCTGCCCTACGCCGCCGTCGCATATCCGATTTACTCTGGCCGAGCGCGAGCGGTATCGGGCGCGATCTGCTATTCCCACGAGGAACTTCGCTCCTCGTTTATCTTCATTATCGTCGTATCTGTCCTCGGTCACGGCAACGCGGGCAGAACGCGACGCGAGTACGCGACGCGACAGCCTCCGCTAAACGCGCCTCTGTCCACCCGGTGCACGCGCGTATAAACATTTGAATATTTATGAAACGTTTATCAGGGACGCGCGCGACCGCCGCGCCGGCACGGGCTATCGATTCTGCTTTCCGGATCACGTTTTGAAACGCGTTTGATTTTCGACGGCCGGTCTGTGTCGTCCGGCGATACCATCGACGTCGACGTCAGCGTCGACGTCGGCGTCGACGTTTCGCTCCGCCGCGTACAACGTTTTTCCATTTATCCGCGACACCATCAGTGTTTGCTATAGCGCGACATACTGCGCACCGGTGCTCTATGTTTCCTCTATTTCTTCTTTGGTCTGCGATGAGGCGCGTAAACGGTCTACTTTATCTCTCTCCCTCTCTCTTTCTCTCTTTTTCTCTCTTTCGTTTCGACGCGAGGTTGTCCCGTTTTTGTTTTCCGCCCGCTCTTTGTCTCCGTTGCGCCCTCGTTGAGTTTGTTCTGCTTCTTGATACTCTTTTGCATTGGAGAACGAGCTATATCTTTCTACATTGGATAAAAATAAAATCAATATAATTTTTACATTTATACGGATTAAATAAGCTAAGTTTTTTCTGTTAATATTTCGAGATTTCAACGACAAAGTATTCGTGGAACGCACTCTCGAATCTATTATTTAGAATAAAATACATTTTGAAAATGGAATAGATTCAATTTTTTTTTAAATATTTATTGCAGTTAAAATACTATTCGCGATTCCGAGCTTTTAGGCTCGAAAGCATCGAAGAATGTTTCAATTTGCGCCGCGTGCCATTTTGATGTCTGATAATCGCGATTGACAGTCCGGTCGATAAAAAGCGCGCGGCACTCCGAGCTTTTCGGCATATTTACGACGGAATTGATTTAGAAGTTCCGCGTTTCGTGAGCCGGAGCGTGAGCGTGAGCGCGGCGCGGCGCGGTGGTCGGTTTAAAAGCCGGGCAAATAAACGTCGTGTAAGTAACGACGCCGCGAGCCGCGAATCCACGAAAGGCTCGTGAGGAAACATGGCGGGGTTCGAAACCTCTCAACAAGATGAAACTTGATTTACTTCGGAGAACGGCAGAATGTGGAAGGAATCCTTAGGAGCGGGTAAACAAGGGACCGAAGCCTGCACGTAAACCTGGTGCTACGCGGACGACGTTAACCCTATCATGTTCGACGAGCCATTATCATCACGAACATTCGCGTCAAACGCGTATTATTGACGTAATCGAGGGCTTAAAAATGTAGATGTAAAAAATAATTGAAAAAATCGGGGTACCAAACGAGCTAAAGAATTCAAACGTCAAAAAAAGCCAAATGCCGTAAAATTTCAACCATTATGTGACTGCTTTTTAAAGGAGAAAAATCAAATGCGGATTATTTGAAATGTTTTCTGTTAACAATGCAATGTATAACTGCATAACCGGTTAGAAGTATGCACATAGTGCGCGCAACGATGAGGGGGAAAAGGAAGAGAGAGAGAGAGAGATGATAACAAAATAAACTGCAAGCGATAAAGCGACGCGCAGAACGTACAATTTAGCGGTATATGTAATTAAACAAAAGCGCTGTTTCAAAAGGCACCCACCGGGGAGACGATTAGGATTTCAATACGACCGCATTCCGCGGTATATTCGAAATGCGTCTGCAAAAAGCGCGCATTTGGCAATCTAAAGAGAGCTCGGGCCCGAATTTCACATGCGAAATAATACCGTAAATTGATACAAGATAATTCGATTAAACGATACGTTTCGCGATCCATTAGCTAATTAAATCGCTGGATTACGTTTATGGTAATTAACAATCGTGTAATAACGGCACGGTCGTTTGTCCGCTCGACGGAATGCACGGCGATAAGAATGATATCGTCATCGATCGCGGAACATCGATCGCGGAATAATAAACAATTAGCGCGGCTCTCGTGTCGCTGATTAATTTCTCTCATCCGCTCCGAGGGTTTAGGCGCGCCACGCCGCGCCGCGCCGCGCCGCGCCGCTTGATTTATAGTCGCGTTTACTCCGAATGGAAATCTCTCCGCGGCACCCTCCTCTCCCCCCGCTTCAGACCTTAACGACGAAAGGGCAAGGGATCTTTCGCTGAAAGGTTGCTTTAACCTTTTCAGGGACGCCGTTGCGCAACACTGGGACACTCTGGTAACAATGTCTGCGTCTTTTTCTTCCTGGAAAAATTCTCGCTCTTCTCGGCCGGTCGGCACGCACGAATTATTTCGTTCTCGGGAGAACCAACACCTTTCGGATGATTTAATAATTCTGTGAAAACGAGCGACATAAAAGCCATTTGTTCATTTAATGGAAGAACTGTCTTTTTGAGGAAGAAACGAAGCGATGATTAATTAGCGAAACTAATAGAGACCTGAAGAAATTTTATAAAGATCTCACGATTTTAAACATAGGATAGGAAATACTCAGAATATTAAAAAGAGAACGATTCTCGGATGCACTTTCGGATTCAGGCGGTTCCAACTTTCCTAACTTGAACCTGGCGGAGAATCAATATCATTTGCGTTTGCTCTACAAACCTAGCAAACTTCATCAAAAAGCGGACCGAAACTGTTCGCGAACGTTTCTTGCAAAGGGCGAATGGCAAAGCTTCACTCGCCCTTCACTCGCCCCAGAGAGTGTTTGGCTATTTACGATGAGACTTGTCGTCGAAAGGCGACTCCAAAGAGTCGGGATATCGGAGCCTGGTGGGTCGCGATAAAATAAAACTCGAACGAGACTTGAAGCCAACTTTCGCGGCGGGGCGAGACGAAGGGAGGATTGATCGCCGGCAACGTAGCGTATCGCGAAATCTATCCCCCGTCGTCTCGCGCGCGAGAGGGTGCAATGCGCCGCATCGGAACGGACGGGGCGCGCGCACTTTTGCCCGATTCACTTCGCGTCTTCTTTGTGCGAGAGCTATCGGCAACGAGGCGTGTCGGAGTGGCTATTTGTAGCGTCAAAACGTCAGGCGGAATCGGCGCTCCGGAGATCGTCGAGCCTGTCGGGGATGTTTTTGGACGTCGAGCCGGATCTGCAACGGCGACTTCGCGTGCGAATGATAGACGCCGGAAAACAGCGCGCAGACTTTCGGCTTCTCAACGGGGCGATTTGAACTTCGGCGACGACGAATTTTTTGTCGCGGATCGACGTTAATGCTGAAGTAATAAAGTTCTCTATTCTTTCGTGCCTGTTTGGAATCTATACGCAAGCTTATGCAGTTCAAAATCCTGCTCTTTTCATCAGACGCGAAATAGGATATTTTGATCGTGCAAGATCGTGCGTAACAAATAATCCGACAATAAATAATAAAATGAATAAATAATTTAAACGAGAAAAAATATGAGATGCATCGCTATACATCACTAAATAAAAAGTGATGTATAAACAGTTTTTAAATACATGTGCAAAAATACATGTATAGGATTTAAAGCCAAATCTACACAATGTGTTCTTTGCTTCCTGTTTTCTGCTCTTAATCTCTTTGCGACTATCTCGTATTTCGCAATTCCATCGCGTAACGTGATGTTTCTTAATTTGTCTCTTCTGAAATTCGTCAATTTTTATCTTGGGCGACAGAGAACAAAAAACATATCGCGTTACGCGACGAAATTGCGAAATACAAGATAGTCGCAAAGAGATTAAGAGCAGAAAACAGGAAGCAAAGAAAAAGAATACATTGTAGATCAGGCTTAAAGGTTGGAATAAAATTATTTTCAAATTAAACGGTATGATTTTTTTTTCATACATATATGCGACTTTTAATTATTCTGTGCAAGCATGTAGTTTGTCATTGAAATAAATATTCACGTTCCCTGTGTGACAATATATTCAATACAGTATCAATGTATCTACCTGACATCTTAATCATTCATCTATCATTTCGAAATCTGCCGGATGCCTTTGGGCACCACGTGACAGATGGCCATCCGGCCCAGGGGTTTTCAGTGATCGCAAAGTTCCAAAATTTATTAACGAACAGAGGGAGGGTTGCGCACATCCCATGCTTCCGAGAATAAAGTTGTTGATTTTCAAATGGATTAGGGTTAGACAGTAAGTAAATATAGCACTTATTGTGACAATTCGCAAAAATCCGCGGACCCCTTTTCTACGTCGTCGTTAAACATCGGAGGGTGGTGACACGGTGCTTGAGTATCCCTAATACCCTAATACCCGGCGGCAATTAAACGACAACTGTCACGAGCGGAATTCCCGATTCTGTCTGCGTTGCATCTGCTCGCCCTTCGCACTTTTCCGTGCGATTTCTCGTTCAATAAAACTGTCCTCCCTTTTTATTGCTTTGACGATCGTCGAAAAGGAAAGTTGACGGGACAGATTATGATCCGATAACCCTGAAAAAGCAGCTCCCGGGATCGGCTGGCCTCGTTTTAACGTCGAACTCAGCTGACGACCAGAAAGATTGCTTGAGGATGTTCTGCTTATCGGATTCTCAAGGGCGAAAAGATTCCTCGAAGATAAAACAGACCGTCAGCGAAACCTCGAAGAATAATAAAATCAGCAGTGGAAGAACAAGTAAATGGAAAATGTCCTGATTTTATTATATATCGCGCCTATTTCTCTTAGCGACCATTTTCAGTATTCGAAAATTTGCTATCTAAGAAATCACGAACTTAAAAATTCAAAAAAATTGTGCCATTGTGTTATTAAAAAAAAAAATTGAGTTCTATTTCTAATGCAAGTTGCATACGAACACAAGTATAAGCCAAACAAAACACCTCTTTTTATACTTTCTTGAAAGAAAAATATCGTGCAATTCGTCTAATATATTTTTGCGCTCCATTTTTCACATGTTGTACGTTCTATATACTTGTTCTTTTTTTCCTAGTCTTGTACGTACTTATACTTGTGTGTATGAATATTGTAAGGTTGCAGAAAATTTTCAAGAACATATATTTGCTACAGATCCTACATAGAACGATGAACCCTCCATTTAATTAAATATTCAAAGACTTATTTATGCATCCTTTTGAAACGCATCTCGTTTGCGCCGCGTGCAAAGTAACAGGCGCTAAGCATCGCGATGTAAGAAATTTTCTCTAGTTTTCCTTCGGGAAAAAAAATTCATAAAATATACGTTGCGCGCCACAAGAGATTGCTTGCACATCGTGTTTCAACGGACATTTATTCGACCATGTAACGCTTTGTGCGCGGAATGCCCCTTGGCGACGTTACTTTACCCAATGAACGTCCTTTTCGGAAATCGGCGGCGGCGATGCCCGTAGGCAGTTTGGCAGGCACCGAATTTCAAAGGCAACAGAACACAACTCGGCACAACTCTTTTTCAACCCCGTAAAAAAAAAATAAAAAGAAAAACGAAATCGTACGCACCGTGGCGACTACGCCGTTGCATCGCGGTCGGTTCTCTTTTGAAACGCACGATATAAAACGCATATTTTTCCTATTCTCCCTCTTCTCGAATCCATACATTTAGCCGGCTGTGCTACAAAAAAGTCGCGGGAGTAGACTTTGCAATCCTGTTCTTGGACGCGGAACAGGAGCAGCACAGCGGTAGCGGCGCGGCAGTGGCCGGGTACCAGGGCGCGTCCTTTCATAATTTTCCTCGGCGCGTGAATCCTTCAGGCGCCTGCATAAATTTTTGGTGGTATGCGGACGAATAAAGAGAGCTTTAAAAAGCTCCGCGGGTTTAGCGAATGACGGTTGCGAATATACAGAAAGAAAAATTGAAAGTTCTAAAGTCCAAGTAGATGGTAAAAAGAATAAAGAAGAAATTGTCGCGTTTTAATTGCATGATTGCAAGGATCAAATAATTGCGAAGCACGACATGTGAAATATTCTATTTACAATTCGTTATCCTCAAATGAGTGAGAGAGAGAGAGAAAGAGGGGGGGGGAGAGGGGAGAAACGAATCAACATGCAGGTAACTGTATTTTCTAATATGCGAAAGGGTCTAATGAAACGTGTCTGTTAATTAGCACCTAAGTGTTATGCCGCATATATCCATTAGCGATAATCATGTTAACTAAAATCAGGGAATCAGCGACCGGGGCGCTGATAGTGTTTAACGCGGCCGGGCTGAATTATCGGATGTCTCTGGTAATTATCAGATAAATATTACACGGCGTATCCATTAGCGATGATCGTGCTCCCGCCAGCTGGATGCGGGATTCATAAACTGAGCCGGTGGTACGATTTATGCGTCAATACGCTATAAACAAGCGGGGATCCGCGAGGCACCGACTCGCATTGCGTTTACACATGTTCGACCGAACGTAATTATAGGTATTTCGTGCAATCGTGCATTATGTTACATCGTGCTGAAATATTCGCGGCACGCGAAACTCGTTCTCTGCTTGCCGTCCTTTTTTGCAGGCAGGCTCTACTCGTACGTATACTGCCGCTGTTCCACGCAGCGTTTACAGATACGCCCGTTGCCTGTTCTCCCGGTGATAGATCTCGTCGTATTTTCCACGTGCAAGTGGAACTAATCGCGACGGCGATCTGTATCCCAACTTTTCTTTTCGTTAGCGTTTTCGGTGTAGCCGGTGTAACGAATCTGCAGCGATTCCCCGTTTCGTATCGCACGCGATACAATTCGCGAGTACGGCAACCGTAAATTTTTCGTTTTGTGTGCCGCCGGCTTTACAACGCGATAAAATGATTACGCGATCGGCACTCGCGGGACATTGGCCCTTTCATCGTGACCCTTCGCAGATTTCATTCTACGCAGGACAAAAGGCGACGTCGACGCGTCGCCATCGGCGCGAAAATGGTGGACGGACGAACGAAGACGCGAAAACGTAATAAAGCCGATATCGGTCCGAGGATGGCGAGGACAGATTGGGAAGAGTGACCGAGAGAACGCGGCTGGCTCTGCCCGAAAGGAATCGAATAACACGAGAAGGGGATGAAAGGAAACGAATGAACGGAAAGAGAAACGGGCGGCGAAGGTGGCGCGCGGAGGTGGCAAATTGAAGCTCGCGTAAGTGGAAAGCCAATTTGGTGTTTCTTGTTGGTGAAAATAAGATCATCGGAAATTATTGGATGTCGTAACGACGGCGCGCACGGCACGTTCCCATCTCGGGCGCGCGGAGAGACCGACGAGAGTCGAGACACGGTCTCGCGGATGGATAGATTCTCTTTCGTAACGAGAAAATTGGAAACCGCTTTGTCGGCGTATTACGAGGGGATCCGAGGTGTGGCGGCCGATATTTCCAGCGCGATGTGTCAATACGTTGCCGAGGCGTATCAATACGTTCGATATCCAGAAGTCGACGAGGCGGAAAGTTCATAATCATCCGGATCATCGTGATTCGCTAATGCGAAATAATTTCCGCGCGCAATGGTAATCGCGGATATATATCATTTCGAGGGTGGATTATCCTTTTTGTGCGTGTGACACGAACGAAACGCCTCGCAGATATACATTCGGACGGGTGTGCGTTATGCACGTTGAGATAGGCAATCTGCATTTTTGAACATATCGTAATATTGTGAAACACCTGACCGCGCAAACTACGGTTCCCGATCTATCCGCACGTTTTTAATTAAAACGCGACGTTTAATGAAGAATTTCGATAGATGCGCGGAAGCGGACGATTATATTTCGCCGATTTCCCCGTGTCGAGCGGGACAAAACGATCGGCGAGAGCGCATTTACACAGCCCGCGCGCGTATGCATTTTGCAGTCGTCGCGGGAGGGCGTTTAATTTATTTTCCCCTGTTAGAGCCGCGGCGAAATTAAATTTAGGCGTTTGTTTACGCGCGCGGCGTACCTACTGCGCGCGACGAGATTATCGGCCATCGACTACCCGGCGCGACGTCGTCCTGTCGAAAATGTCCGACTGCGAAAATGAAAACGGACGTGTCGCGCTTTCAGACATTTCGCAAATTTGCGGCCACGCGCACATCCAATTAAATTAACAAATTTCATTTGCCGCCGCCGACGATAACTCCTTCGCCGCGGTGGCGATACGAAAATAATAATAATCGAGGAGGAAAAGGAACGGTCGTGGGAGGGAAACCCGAGAGATGGTCCCTTCCCTCTTTGAACCAACGTCACGATCCTCCAACGACGGCGATCAATTTACCGTCCCAGCTACATTAATAATGTCAACATCTTGGTTCACACTCCCGAAGAATAATATTATCCTGCAATTACTCCCCGGGTCCGCGGAACTAAATGGAGAATAGGTGAATCGTGGCGACGGCCTTATAGGGTTTTCCAAGTGTTTGTACGCGCGGAACAATAAATTCCTGTCATCTTTCAACCGCGCCCGTCAACGATGCAAATGGAGATGCAAATGTGAGCACTCATTTTGCGCGTTCTTATGAAAATAATTTCGCATTTCTCTTCCTCGCTGCATTAGATTGGATAAATAACAACGGCACTCTTGATACTCGGTGAATTTTCGTGAACGAGCCGCAGACTGATGTTTTGCATTTTGAGATTCCGTATACTTATAGCTCTACACGGGAAACCTCAAGTGGTAACCTCAAGAGAGCTATATACCGTCTTCTCGGAAACTTACCGAAAGTGCCCTCTTAATCGTCGTGAAGACAAGAAGGTGTTCCATCGGCGATCGTATATCGAATTAGGTCATATATCTTATATATGCGCGCCGCTCGTGCTCGTGCCTCGGCACAAGTACCGGCGCAAAAGCACACAACGTGTGTGCCCGCGCCACGTGGAAGTACTGCAGTTCCGCCGTTCGTTACTGACGTTCGTGAACCGACGTGAACGTATAGTTGAGAAGTAACTTCGCTTTGCGCGGGATATATTTGCCGGTTAATTTTCTGAGTCGCGTTTACATACGCGTGCAGTTACGGGAAGCCGTGCAAAGCGACGCGGAAAATTCTCACAGATCAGGTTTGTATATACGTTGAAATCCTATGTATCTTTGACACTAGCGTCTTTTCGATATCTCGTTATAGTGTCTCGAAGACGCACGATTCGCACATGGAACTTTTCACACGCGAGAGCAAGAGGGGACACGAGGTTCCGGTGCAAATTCGTCAAACACGCAATAAAATTGGATAACTTTACGCGCAGCGATTATCACAGTGAAGTCACTAGCACATGACAAGTTTCTAAGTTAACATGGTCGCAGGGTAGAATGGCCTTCGTGTAGACAGCGGGGGCTCATAATAGACCGTAATTGCCGTTAATGAAATATAATCATTGTTTCCACGCTGCTACCAGCGTTCTATATTGAAGCGGTCCCGAAACTTTGTTTTTGAGTTATTTATGAGATTAACGCGTAATGAAATATAGTCTCGTTTATGGCAAATATGCCCGCCGGCGCTAAGGGATATATCTACAGCGGAAAGTTTATACTCGTATAAATTCTAGCGTTGACCGAATTAATTACTATTTCGAATAGCAAGTATTACGTATGACGAACCCCGGTCATTGAGCGTGGAAAATGTGTATCGCGCGATAAATAACACCTGCGATCGATACGCGAGAATTTATCAGTTTTCCATCCACCCCCCACGTGTTTTTTTTTTTTTTTTTTTTTCGTTCATTCGATTTCGCACGCGGACGGCGGGCTCTCATCGGGGAAAACGCCTGACAAATTTATCTGCCACTATACCGCCGCTCTGAAGGACAGCCGTACGTGTACCACGTACGGCATCTATTGATCCTGTCGAGTATGTGAGGACACGTTTCTGCTTTCGGGGGTATAGTACATCGAGCCAAAGGCACACGTTCGCGTAATCGTGAGCCTCGAATGGCCAATAGAAATCGGCCCCGCGCGGAATCCTAAAAATGTTTAATACCCGTTTCGAGGGAAAACGAAACGCGCGGCGACGAAACGTCGCCGGAAACAATTGAGATCCCTATAATACGCTTCATTGTAGCTTAATGTATCGCTAGATACATCTCGAGGTTCCGGATAAGACGGAAAGTATAAGGTTGGAATTAATCCCGAAATTATGCGACACTTAATCAGCCCGTCTTTTCGCGCGCCGCCTGACGCATATACGATTAATCTCCTCGGTTCGTATCTGTTTAATTATCCTTCACCGTCTACGTAATTATTTCGACGGGTTTATTTCATTTATCGGCCGGCCGGCGCGCGCGTTCCGCTCCGGTTCGATTTTCAGCGGCGCCCCGCTATCTCTCTCGCCGCTGCGACAGCAAAACAAAAAAAGGGCGCGCAAATCCTAATCCGATCCTGATAATATAGTTCGTTCGCACCTCGGGATCCGGGAGGGCACACACGCGACGCGAGCACCGAGAATATATCCGGCTTATCGGATAAACCGCAACGAATCGTCATCCTGCAACTTCCGCTTCTTTCCGCCGTCGAAAAAGAAGCGCGGTCGCGGCACCCGGATAGACGACGGACACGATTGTTGTCATTCACAATAGATGAATTCGAGAATCGCGTGGAATCTCACTCGCCCGACTGTCCTTTGATCATTCGGCAACTACCGGTTGACTCGGAATAATGAAACTGGCGCTTACGCTCACTTCGGTTCGCCTTAATTAGTGCCGTAATTAAATGGAAGTTTGAGAACCGAATCGGGCTCGCTCCAGTGCTCGCACACGGCGCTCGCTACGACTTCGTCTTCGAAATCTTCGAGCCGGTTCGATTCCCGCGTTTTCCCCCGCGTTGCTTCTTCCACGCACGACTTCATTCTCCATCGAACTTTCCTGTACGGAGTATACAGTATTAAATGCCACCGTAGATCTCTATATCTGTTGGCTGCAATCTCGCATACGTAGATCTTCAGATAGTTTTCAGGATTTTCCTAGATACTCGGTACACCAATCGCTTCGTCTCGAACCCTCGATTTTATTTAGGAATCCTTCTTGTACAAATCAATAAAGAAGATTGCTTGAGAACCCCCTTTGTGAAGGCTCTAACGTTTGAAATATCGCTCGTGTGTGAGACTGATACCTATACATTGAGAGTGGAAAAAATGTAATCTTATTCGGTTACAATTCACGAGATCGCAAAAAATCAAGGATCCAATTTCATAAAATAAATCTTCGTCAATTTTTTTTGTGACCTTTTCTCTCTCTCTCTCTCTCTCTCTCTCTCTCTCTCTCTTCTCTCTCCTATCACGTTAAAATGTATAGATGAGTCTTGAATACATACATCATGCGTGAATAAATATGTAGAGTGCCCGCGGGCTTGTATACAGATATGCATTTTATATAAGATATACAGTCTCTGTAGTCTGAGTAGCTTTTGTTATTCTCTCGCTCTTGCGCGTAAAGTCAACATTTATACACCGAATATAACGTTGATCGCCTGCATATTCCTCACGCTGAAACATACACCCGGTATGTATTCTCCTCGCTTTTGCCGCGGAGAGAAGCGGCGCCCCAAAACGCGGTAACAAATGTTTCCCCATCGTTGCGCTCACGTCCTCGGTTTTGTTCGCGAAAGAAGTTCCCCTCAGGATCGAACAAATCGCGTGGGCACCTGAGGGAACGCGTCGGCTGGCGGTAACTGGACGGTGTCGGGGCGACCGGAAGTAGCTCGTTAATGGCGAAAGTTCCGTCGCGAGCGGATCGATCGTCCGAGAAAACAAAACCGTCCGCCGTCTCCGATAACGTTGGCGGTGGAAGAATAAGGCGCCGATGAGTCACAGTCGAATCGCCGCGCGCGCCGGCTCGTAATATAATGCATTTTTGATACTCCACGCGGACACGGCTACGCGATCGTCGAGTCTACAATCGATCGATGCTTGGCGGCACGCCGCGGATGAGAAAGCATATTTGATTGTAAAACCGTGAATTGACCGTAAATTTGAGTACAGTTTATAATAGCGCGTGAGAATAAAAAAAACTTCTTTCGTTGGTCAGAAGAGTTTGAAAATACATATCTACATTTTGCTTATATCTATATTACTCTCAGAATTTAAATTTCAGAAACTGAATTTTGCGACAAACTATGATCATGGATACGCGTCTTTTTACAGAGCGATCGAGAGAGCTTCGCCCACTGAAAATAGGGCGTTCCTATGAAACTTTTCATAAGTCGAATTGACATAAAGCGAAGAAGTAATTACGTAATTAGATATTAATTTATATGAGAAAATTTTTTTTCGTAAAAGCGAAAATTCTCTTCGGGTTTCTTCTTTCAGTTAGCAAAAAAAAAAACAGATACTAATGTAAGTCTTTCGTAAAAGCAAAGTGGCGTAAAGTAAACTTTCGAAAAGCGAAGGATACCTGTATTAAGCTATACATGTAACTTCCAGAACGCACTTTTTAACTTTAATCTGAGATGGGTAATTCTCATTGTCTTACGTTGTATTACTTTTATGCTCGCTCTCGCGTTACGTCGTCCAAATAATTTCATTATCTACCTCCGGTATAGCGGGAGAGTCGAATGAGAGAATCTACGAGCGCCGGAGATAAATTTCAGGGGCCCGAGGTACCTCCCGTTGTCTTATCCGACTATAGTTGTACTCTCCGCGGGAGAGCCGTAATGGGAGAGAAGGCGGAAAACTTTTCTGATACGCGCGATCTACTCGCGCGTATTAGGTCGATCGCGCCGAGGAGGCAGGAACGAACGAGTGGAACATCGCCGTGATCGTGACGAGAAACGTTGCACGGCGTTGCACGTAACGCCCTTTTGATATTCTCCTTACGAGCGTCTACGTGATCGCTCGTGATCGAAGGCTGACGCGAAACTGCGCGCGCTACCATCCGCCGCACCATTACATCTCTATCACGTGAGGTGGAGAGAGAAAGAGAGAGAAAGAGTGGGAGAGAGATAGAGAAGGTAGAACGGGAGGAAGATCTCCGGGGAGGCTGGTGCTGCTCGATTTCCACCGTCGTCTCGCGAAACGACCCTGTGTGGCCTCCGTTACCTCCCGTCACCGCGGTTCCTCACGGCTCTCATCCTCCTCCTTCTCGCAGAGCATCGCAACCCCCGGAACGACGACGATCCTGGGCGCGCTCGTCTCCGACGAAGCTATCCCGACCGCGTTGCACACGCGCGAGCGCTTCCTCGTCGAGCAAATGGCCTCCGAAGTACCCCGGCTTCACCGGGGTGAATTGCCACCCCGGGAGAACAGTTACGGTCTCGGGCTTCGATCCGTTGATAATTCCACTAATCGTGAATGAGCGCGCGGATCCGGGAAACTGCCGCGTAAAACCACAACGGTATACTGCAAAGAACGGAGGCGGGCGCGCATCGCAGCGCGAAGACGTGTAATATCGCCGACCTGGATACACCGCGTGATGTATAGTTCCCCTTCTTCTTTCCCTTCCCTGGAACACTTAGATCCCCGCCTCGTAAAATCCTTACGTACTCGGATCCCGGGGATCCTTCAATCTTTATATGCTATAGAATCCCCGACGTTCCGAGATCTCCAGTTTTGTCTTCCTGCTCGGGATTCGCGAGATCCCGGGATTTCCTCGGTTACTCGACGATCGCGCGCGAAATGCGCTTTTCCCTCTCAGATTTCATGTAAATCGGCAAGAGTAACGACGCGTGTGCACGCGCGCAATTGCCAACGGAAGTACTTTTGCCTCGCGCGATCTTGTTTCGTTCTTCTTTTTACGAACGGCGAAAAGCCGCGCATCCCGGAGAATCGCGACCGTCGGAGCAATACGCGCTATTTAAACACCAATTCCACGTCTTCGTGCCGCAACAGCCGCGCAATTGCTAATTGTAGATCGGGCGAATAACTATTATCCCAGTAAGTGGTGCGCTAGAACTTTCAGCATTAACGATCTACCCCCGACGCGGAGCGGCAGGGCTATAGTTGCTCTGCATTTCAATGCATCGGTTTCAGCGTCACGGTTTCCGCAATCGAAAAACTTCACCATTAGCAAAATCGATCCAGCCGCTTCGACTGTATAGCGAAGTTACCCGAGTGAGGACCAATTGTGAGTAACAATACTATATACAACGAGGGTCAAAGGCCACGTAAACATATAGAGACCCGTCGAACATAGCTTCTAGTTGCTAGCTTGGTTCACGTGATGTAGCTACGGAATTCCTATACAGGAGCTAAGAGCCTAAGGAATCATAAATTCAGGAAGCCTACGCGTTTGATTTCACACATTAAATCATTACAAAGGTTAATTAAAGTACGGCCACGAGGAAATGCGTCGACAGAAGCGTGACGTGGCCGTTTACTCGACGTACGAATGGAGACGCCGCGGGTTTAATATTTAATTCCATGTTACGATTTTAAATAACGGCTGTAAATTTCCAATTTTCCGAGAGATTCGCGCGAGATAATCGCATTTCACGAGCGTTTGACTAGCGGGGCGTATACGCGCGCGTGGACAGCAGCTCATATTTCATCAGTGCGCACTGCGAGCGTGATTGGAAATGAATAAAAAATGGCACGGCGTGCGAGCGCGAATGATCGCGTGCCGTTGCCGCAGCGCGTGCATTTTTGCGCGAGAGGAGAGAAAAAAAAATGCGCGACGTTATGCATTCCGGATAATCGCTATCTCGTTTTTATCGAATTAGTTGCGCGAGTTCGTATTTCAAGCGCGGCGTGCGTATCGCGTGCTCTTTTTCCACCATTTTTTCCCCCCCCCCCCCCCCCGCGAGTGTCATGATTTTTTGTTACGGACTTCTAGCATTTGTTTACTTGAATCCCCGGAATATACTGCGTCATACACGCGACAACATTGAGAGAGTGCATATTCCGTACTTTTATGATGCGATAAAAGACTATAAAATTAGCTTTTCTAGCGTGGTTGTTTTATCGATGGAATCTTTTATCCTCTCTGGTTTCTCGCAAAAATATTAAGGATATTTTTATCATGCTACCGTTCAAAAAGCGTTAAAATTTCGTTGTTTCTACATTGATCTATAATCTATATTACAGTCTTTAATATTAATAAATTTCATTATTACTATGAAATTTTTATACGAACGTGAAAATACATGCAGCGTTATTAACTTGTTAAAATAATTGATATTGACAATATTTCTTTTTAACCCTTAATTGCGCAATTTTTCGTAATATTCTGAGTATTTTAAAGTAAATAATGACTGTTTGAGTAAATTAAAAAAAATTATCAAAAATTCCAGAAGGGCCTCCTTACCCAGAAAGAAAAGAAGGGCTAAAGAAGGCCCTTTACAGATGTGTAAAGCCGTTTTCAGTTCAAACTTCATAAGAGGAAAGTACACCGGAGCATCGAAGTCGCTTTGCATATATGCAAAGCTGCGTACTTAGGGGTTAAGGAATTATTATTAGCATACATTAACAATTTATATATTCTAATTTAACTTTTATACCCTATTTCCGTAATTAAATACTATTTTGTTTATCTGTGCTAATTTTATATTCAACAGTTCCTATACATATATTTATTAATTAGACATTTTTAGATTTGTCTACGGGTTCTTTCTTAAATAAATTATCGATTTTAGACTGTTAAATAATGTTTGATATTAGAGGATATATTAGAGGAGGTACTTGCTGTATGATACATATACTTGCTCGGGGGAAATATATCTACACTAAGTTCGTTACTGAAACTTGTAATATTCCGCGCGTTTGCGTGGCAAACACATTTCATATTTCGCTTAGTGCACGGTCTTAAATAATGATGCTCAATGTTCTCAAGCATTCGCAACGTTCGCAACGTTACATCCTGGACGTTGAAAAATCTTGCGAAATAATCGCGTAGCACAATCGGCGCATCCGTCGGAAAGCGCACCGGAGCGGATCATATTTCATCACACGCAACGAACGTATTTAACGTGACAAATTGCCGCCGTATCGTACATCCGCGATCAGTATTTTCTATATGTAATTGGACCATGAATTAGGTGCGGCAGTCGTATTTCATTACCAGCGCAGTCAAAATCGGGAGTAAATTAATACGATACTGCGCGCGCGTATGTAAACGAAAAACTGGACAATTAAACGAAATGCTTCTATAAATTTCCAAATTAACACCGACGTCATTTTCACGAGCGTGTGAGGGGAAAAAAGCGGAGGTCCTGCGCATATTTACATTTATGCCGAGCATCGCGCCACTATTGTTCAATTTTTCAATAAAAACGTGCGAGGGAATTAATAAAGAGTATTATTGCCGCGAGATACGCGAGATTCTCAGATAAACAAGCTTTTGACGCAACATAGCAGATAGCAGATGTGGGTGCAATGGACTGTATATAAGTAACGTAGTACAAAATGCATATGAATATATCTGGGAAACGTTCCGCTTTGCGAATATATTTAATCTCGGTTATTCTTGGACGTCCGTTCAGATTTTGATATCTAATGTTAAGTGACAACGACACGTATGACCGTAAGCTGGATGCTTTTAGCAAGAGAATATTATTGTGTTTCTTAAACATATTAAAAAACGCGCATTTAAATATATTAAGAGTATCCTACCTTGCGTACGATAACATTAATGCGCATGCATTCCGGAGATTAGAAAATATTTATAGATATACGAAAATGAAATCACGATAGTTTCCGAAACTATGAGCGATGAAAACTTGGCCGTTGATATCGTTGGTGTAAGACTTCTCGTGTTCAAGCGTACTGATCTACTTTACTAATGTTCACAACTCAGGAGATATTGATTTCTACTTTTCAGTGAGTGAGTTTTTTGGTCTTTTATATACATCATATTTAGAGAAAATATACCGCGTCTCACTGTTATTATATCTTTAAAAAAAAAAAGCATGTTACGTAGTTATTTCTATCATCTATTTAATTGTCGAACTTTGATGTTGAACCCCGAATGATAAATATTAAAAAGAATCGAAGTTAATTGTTCATTATCTAATTATTTTCTCAATATTCTTTCCCTTGCGCAAATAAATAAAATATGTAAAAAAGTGCGCGAATAAATTCATGGCAATTTAACGAGTGAACGATCACCCAATAATCACTTGCGCATTAATTCTTTATCGCACATCAAATCTATATTTGTCGTTATTTATATACGTGAAAACAGCATCGAGCTATTTTATTGTTTCGAGCAAAAATATATACAGATTAAATGGATAGATTGTGGAAGATTGGGATAAAAAGTAGACATGTTTATAAATGCAACGAACAAGTATTTTATCACGTTTTTCTTCTTAAATAATTGATCTAAATATCCTGCATAACTGTGAAATATTTCTTGATGTTTTTTTTTATGATTACGACATATGCGAATTGAAAAAACTTTTGGATATTGTTTTATTCAATACGATGTTTTATATACAATATTTATCCCTGGAAAGATATGGGATAGTCAAGTGCAGACTTAAAATATATTTAAATAAGAAAGGAAAAGATAAAACACCCATTCTAAATATTTTAGTAGGTATTTTTTTTCCATTCTACAATTTATTAGTTTAGTGCACATTGTTTTATTATATATAAAAATATACAGTATATAAAAATCTTGCGCTGATCTCCATCCATCCGTCCGCGTGAGATACGAACACTATGAGGAAAATAAAATTAAATAGGAACTTTATATATTTTACAAAAATTGTACCTATTATTTTTCTTCTGTCTTGCTCTTATTTATATATTTAAACATTGACTCAATTTATTTAAGTACTGGACTAAGAGATATTCAATTACAATGAACTTGATACTAAAATTAATCTTCCTCTTAATGTTCTCAATTGCATTTCCTAAAAATCGTGTATGTAGGAATAAATCTTGTATGTAGAAATAGAATATTTGACAAAAAGTGTTACAGGTGATAATATTCTTATTTGAAATTTAAAGGCAAATTTTTTTTTCTTTGAAAACCTTTATCATTGTTCTTTACTTTTTATCAGATTTGAATTTTCTATAAATTTACAAAGCGGTTTATGCGCAGTTTAATAACTATTCTATTACGTAGTATAACACCAAAACGCGCCGATAACAAAACCGGTCAATAATGCATAGTTAACAATAAGCTCCATTCCGTAAGCTCTGCGCTTATGTTCATTCTTGTATACACAATGGATCATTATGCATGCTCCATTTATACATGCTCCAGGGTTAACTCGGGTTAAACATTTGCGCTAATCTGTCCCTTTAGTCCATCCATTTCAAGACAATGGATCTATGATATGCTATATCTTGTTGTAATATTTAGAGATTCATTTTACCTCCGCGATTAAAATAAAAGATAATCTGATCACTCACCAATTCGATGCGCAGCAGCAGAGTTGTAGACTACGTTGTAACGACATATGTCGATCTGCAAAATGCAAATACATAATCCATATTATATATAATCCATATATTCAGCACGCAAAATAATTAATGTGAGACTAATTGATGTTTAATATTAAGCTTATTGAATTCTTTAATGAAATAATTATAATCCACGCAAAAGACAATTTTTCATAAAAGACTTTTATGAAATAAAAGTATTTAATTAAAAATCGTTCAAATATAAATAGGAATAAATGATTTTAATTTTACACGTAAGAAATAAGATGTAAACGATAAATTTACTCACCTCACGGTTGCTCTGCCGTCGCCCGATGCCTCCCGGGCCGCCTTCTCCTCTCAGATTCCTTGTGGTTGCACGTTCACAGCACTACGCTCGCGTAAACGTAGTTACTTACGATCGCGCACGAATCAATTATTAAAATACGATGATCGCGCGACATGGCACAGCGCTCCCGAAGTTGAAACTAATTAAAACCCGACCTCTCATACGATTATCGGTGAAATTTGCATTCACCTCGAGTCATGGTAACGCAGTATTTTAGGTATGTACGTTATATTACGTTAGAAATATTGTTAATACAATCGATAAATTGCACGGTAATTTCCGGTAATTTATTTGCATTTATTCGGGTCGGCGATTCGTGCGTTACTCCTCTCGCTCTTGAAATCGGAAAACTGCCAAACTACATTTAAGTCGAAAAATTTCCATTTGCTATCACTTCGATTCCGGATTCCACGAACGAAGTACTTTCTCCGGTAACCATTGCAGATATCATGTCGATAAAAGTCGATAATTACGGATGTTAAATAGTCGCTTGACAATCGCGAGTTATAATTGTAGAGAAGAATTGCGTTTAATGTGTCTTGTGAAAGGAAATGCGAAGATACATTTTCGGATTGAGAGCGTGATATATAACGTTCGATTTACCGGGTCGAGTGATACGTTTCTATATACTAATATCTATATACATAGATATATTAAGATTTAAATCTCATTTGAGAAGTCCATAAATATCACGGTAAAGCAATTTGTAATTTCCGTCAGCTATCACTTCGATTCCAGATTCCAACAAATCGCATTAAGTACTTTTTCCGATAACTATCATGTCGACACGAGTCGATAACCACGTTGATTGGTCGTTTAGCAATCGCGAGATATAATAATCGTAGAGAAGAATTGCGTTTCATGTATATCTTGAAAGATAGTGCAAAGATATACGGAGCGGGGCGCGTGCCGCACCAGCCGGCTCGAGTGTCGTCGCGCGACTGATAGCGCGCCGCTAAGCGCGGCGACCTTAAACGCAACAAACACGCGGCAAGCGCGCCGCGTGCGCCAACCGCTTATTGTTATATTTCGAACTGGTTTAACGGTTCATAATATTCACGTTGGATTTTTACCGACTTAAATTTAATTTGCTTTTATCATTTTCGGAGCGCGATTACGGATAACGTATACGATTTGCCGGATCGATGGTACGTTTCGAATTCTAAATAGGTATTTCTACATATGTACGCATAGATATCGTATTTTATACATATGTAATATTCTGTACAGAGCAACAGAAAATATATATCCTAGGGAGCGCGCTATTAGCGCTATTTGCTAATTATATATCCTTGTTCTACACTTGATGAGCGATAAAGATAAATTGATGCAATAGCGCTAATAGCGCGCTCCCCGAACGCAGTCCTAGTCGCGTTGTACAATATTAGCTAAGCAATGAAAATCAATATCACCTGAGTTGCGAAAATCAATAATACGTAACTAATGAGTACGTGTGTAAACGTAAATTACGGGCCTGATTGCGCGTGAAATTTACGAGATATCGTGGAGTTTTAATCGTTTATAACTCACAAAATATTGCAATTACGATATATTCATATTAGATTTGTCGATTTTGATTAATCTACAGAATATATCCTACATTAAAGTATCGTAAAAATATGGTTGTAGTTTTTTTATATCTAACAATTTTACAGATTAAAAAGATGTAGAATTTCAAAATTAAATGACTTATAATTTAAGACTATGTCACATTTCTTTTTAATAGTTTAATTCAGCCTGCAATATGAAAATTATACAATATCTCCATCTCCAGCGTTTCTGGGCAAACACTTGCATACAGCAATATCGTTGGCACGAATACCAACGTCGAATGCGAGCTTCGATAAATTCCCCTCGCAACGAGATACGCCGTTTACCGCAAAAAAACTGGAAATAATTCGAAGGAGACCATGCGCCAAATTGCAAATTCAGTTACGTACGCACGTTGAAAATTGTTTTTACCGCGTGGCTTGTATGGCGCACAACGAAATGTTGTACACACGTAATCGTATATTGTGTCTCCGGCAATAGAGAAAGAGAGAGAGAGGGGGGGTAGTGCTGTCTGGATTTGAAAATTATAGCGTCGCCCTCGTTTCACCGCGGGGTGGCTCGTTGCATGCGCAAGTAGAAAAAAATCACATTCTCGAGCCCACGGGATGCCCGCTTTATTTGATGGCGGCGACCGAAGGGTCGCCGAAATTATCTCGGGACCTTGCGTCACCTACTTTTAATCTCAAGCCCGCGAACATTATTTCACGTAATCTTTTTCTCGATAATTATATTTCGATGAGGTTAACTCGTATATACGTTCTTACATTTATTACGTCCGCGTGCAGCAATTCCTCGTGCAGCTTTAAGAGGATATCCGCGATCCGCTTATTTATTCCGTTAGCCGCATAATTATCTTTTTCCAGAATTTAATTTGTGGAATCAATCAGATTCTCGCAAAGGCGAATTACTTTTGCCCGAGCGTAAAACGTCTCTGTATACCAGGTTTCGTAAAATATTCAGCGACGCTTGAATATTATTCGGTTTCGTTCGCATTGTTTCTGTGAATAAAAGAGGACCGACATTTTGAACGTAATGTGAATAATCGCTTATAATGATTTAAAGATTGAACGCAATATCTCGAATATTCGCGAATTTCAAGTCTCGCTCAAACGCGGAACGATCGAACATTCGCCCACCTGTAGAGTCGTTTTTGCGCAACATTCGCGAGTTTCTTACGTTCATTGTTCATTGACTCACGTACGAATTTGCAACGGCGGAGCAGATGATTTTACGAGGGCACCGTGCATATCGCTATGATCAGAGACGCATTGTGTGCTTAAAACGTCTGTCGTCCATAGGTCATAGGTCCAGCGGCATTAAATTTTGATAACACAACTTTAATGAATGGTGAAGAAAGTTTTTTTTTTCGTTTTGTAAAAAATTCTAACATGATGCCAATTTACCTGTAAATAAACGGGTATATTGAAGCGGGATATGAGGAAATAAAAATTAGGAGACGCGAAAGTAAGATTGACTCGACGAGATTCTGTCTCGATATTCCCATCGTGAGACAATTGGAAACTGGAAGAGAAGCTCTCTAGAGACACGAGAGACTTCGCGAAATGAAACTTTTCTTCTGAGTCGTTCTACTCGCACACGCGTACATATACGGGAATTCTTCGTAAACGCGCCGGATTCGCATAATCTGCGCCCGCGAGCGTTTATCACGGGCGACACGAGATTTTCGAGGGGATTAATACGATTTCGCGGTAATTGGGAGCGCGGGCATACCGACCGGAATTACATTCCTACCAGTCGAGACCATGCGCGGGGCAAACATTGGGCCATGAAACCCGAAGGCGCTAGCCCGAGAGTTTCATATAAATAGCCATCTCGTATAAATAGCAAATGCGCCGCGTTAATTATCGGAAAGGATAAGGCCACTGCGTTGCGGAGAATGGAGTTTGCCGCCGGATAAATCGCGAGAACGCGTGGCGTTCCGGGGATCGAATAAGATATTTCCCGCTAATTCGCGAATGGCGATTCAATATGCATCGTTGAACTTACTATAAGTCGCCAAGTCAGGCTGAATAAAAAAAACTGTATATACGATTTAAAGTCTCAATGGCTTTGAAGTGAGACAAAACGCGAGTATAATGACGATTTCGCTATAATCTATGATTCCCAAGTGATTTTCGTGATATCTCTCGAGACTTTCATCGCGTTATCTCTCAAAATGTAGACGTATATTACACATGACAGCATTTTATATCCGGTAACACGAAAGATTGACGTTCGTATTACGCGAAATCCGAAAGTCGGTAAATCTTCTTAAGAGCGTACAGACGAGATGGAGGCAAAAATTGAATCACTTACCGCCGCTATTAGTCACCGCTAACTCAACCATCGCGCGGCGGTTTAATATACCGAAGGTAGGGCGCGAAGAGGTGACGGAGGGAGGCAAACAAATTAATATCTCGTCCGTGGCGCTGTACCTGTCTTATCTTTTCCGCAACGGTACGGCCACCATCTCGATACTCCACGTCTCTTCCTCTCAAACCCCGTATCGCCCCCGCTCGCTGTCTCGAGTAATTTGCTAAGGGCTGAAACACCTGTCGACCCCGGCAACCTTCATCCACCCTGGAGCGCCTCTTTGGCATATTACTTTCCGTTTTATCCGGTAAGGCGAGAGCGAGCGCGTTTTCTCCTTCCCTCGTCTATAACAAGGAAGGCTTAAAGCGTTTTAGTAAAGCGGGCTCAACGACTGCAGTTTTACGTCTCTCTCTCTTTCTCTCTCTCTCGTGTCCCAAGGTCCCCAAATCCGATTTGAAAATCACGGACTTGACAAAGCGTAAACGTCAAAAGAGCGTTTCGCAGCTCCGTACGCTAAATTAATCCGTCGCAACGCGGAATCGTCGTGTCCATCAATACCAAAGAAGGCAAGCGGAATCACGATGCACTTTTCCGAACGTATATGAGACGTCGCCCTATCCGAGCACCCGACCTTTGTCTCGCTCTCATCAATTATTCCGGCCGATGAATTTTACGCTCGTTAAACCGACACCCTACGGACGGTTCTCTCGGTGTGCTCAAGCACCATTAAAAAGTTCACACTGTCGACGGTGTCCCGTAGGGCGTAGAGCGATCACTTATCGACACTTATGTCGACATCGTTTCCCCGTTTCATTCGAAAACGCGCGCGCGCGCGCGCGCGGACACGGCCGTCCATTCCTCGGATTTAAGGCAGCGCCAGCGGCACATTGCGAGACGAAAGTTAACTTGAAAGACTGTTCAGTGATCGCAGAACTTACGGCGGAATTAGAATTAAAAGACGAGTGTCCGAAAAGCTAAAGTTCCGGGGACTGTAAGGGCTCTCTGTGTCTAAAAGCATCTAAAAGTTTCTCCAAAGGGAGAAGTAACGTTAAAGAGCGATTGAGAACTCGACGATTCAAGCATCCCGAAATTCTGGGCTTTCAATCTCCATAGAGAATTCAAGTATCCTACAAAGTTTGACGCAACTAACAGATCGGCCTCCAAGAGGGCCGATTGATGGACCGTGAGGAGTGGGGGCGGGGGCGGGGGAGGAAGAAAAATTGATTTCAATATTTTTCGTCGAGAATTTTTGGCTCGTTCTATTAGTTCGGAGAAAAGTGCAATTAAAACTTACGAGAGCTAAGCGAGTAGTTGCAGCAGGAAGAGCGACGATCGCTTAATAACTTCGCGGAGGGAAGTTGGTTGCAAAGACTATGCAGAAACCCAGCGCGTCGTCTCTCGTAGGGTACGCGCACCCAAACGACGACTTTTAATTCACTTCGCAATTTGTCTTTAATTAACTTTAAGTTCGCAATGCATATTAATCGGTCGGCTTTAGCAGTTGGGTCACGTCCCGGCATCTCGTGAACTTGCATCTTGTTCGATACGGTCGAGGATAATACCCCCCACCCCACCCCACGCTTGAGCTTATCGAAAAATAAGTCAGTAACTTAGTAATTCTTCTAGCGATATCTCCGTTCACAAAATAGCTCTCGTTCGATATCGCTTCTCAAAATGACAGGGCAAATGTTCGAGTAATTCTCGGTTTCTCCGGATATTCCGTTTCAGTTGGCAGCTCGTAATAAATTCTTAACAAGATTCGCGATACGCGAGGTTTCACAGAAAATCGCGATTTCATTCAGTTGACATCCCACAACTCAAATGCGACAACGAGTCTTCCCATCGGTCTTCCCATCGCCTCGTAACCCCGATGTAACCGGGACAAGAATAACTTCCATTTCAAACTGTGTTTAGGGACCGGGGAGAAGGTCTGTAACGGATTGTTTGCAAGAGGGGAACGGCAAATTATTGTGAAGCTGGACCGACGCGTGATCGTCGGCGCGCGTGCGGATTTTCGATTGTGTACGAGCCCACGAGCGGCTCCACGATGGGGCTATTCGTACGAAATCTACGGTGGCTTCAGAGAGCACCGCGAGGGGCCTCGCACCCTTAGGGACACGAATTACGAAACAAGGGATGATTTCTCTGACGTGCGATTAAAGCGACGGATTTTCAAACATTCCGTGACGAGACTACGTCCCGCCTGTTCGCAAGCGCTCGTCACGCTCGCAGATCAATCATCATATTTTATTTATAATATCGTGAAAAATTGCCGCGATGTACCGGAAATAATTGTAACATCTGGTCCCCGCCTGCGCCTGTCATAACGCATCCCAACAAAATGCGCCCGTCGCGGTGATTCTTTATTAAGACAAGACGTCAATAGCAACGATGTAAGAAATTTAACGCGAAACATCTTTAAGACTATAAATCATCCACGTCGGTCTCTTAAGCTCGCATTAAGCTAGACAAGCTAGACGGCGGTCAATGCTTATACTCGAATTCCGTAGTGATTGTTCCTAACAATTCGCGTCAAGAGAGAAGGCAAGAGAATCGAATAAAGAAAGAGGAGGAGAAAAACCTCAGGAAGGATGAAAGAATACGACAGGGCGGAGAAGGAGGACAGAGGGAGAGAGAGAAAGAGAGAGAAACGGATGTGCGAGGGTAGCTTCCTTAGAAAGCCGGGGTTTCCCATAATTTCCCGAGGGTAAAGCCGTAGAAACGTGCCGGTCTCGTCGTCGACGAACGTCGTCTTTGTCGCCAGAGACGACGAGGTCGCTAATCTCTCGAGTTGCAGCGCGAGAAATCCAGGTCGAGAAAGGGGGGAAATGGGAAACCACGCCGATGGACAGCAGGATCCTGTGCGAGAGGCAAAAGGGGGGAGAGTACTCTCGAGATACCGATAATTTCCGCATAAACCGTTCGAATAGCTCCAATTCTTACATCGTTGGCTGAGAGACGTCCTGATGAGACTCTTGAGAGACGCTTAGATCTTGAAATTCTTTGGATTTTCAGAACACGTTCTGTCAGCGTGTGTGCGATCTTGAATATTTTTATCTTTTATCAGCCGCACGTATTCTCGCCAGCAGCTCATCTTTGGCTTTTCTCGGATATTCTCCAGATTCTCGACTACTGATGCAAAATAAATAATATGATTTGTTACTTTTTCGTTCAGGCTCCGGGGGATCAAATTCCGGGATTTTTCCAATACCGGATCGGCGCATTTAGTGAAACTCCGTGCCGTATTCTCGCTGGCATCTCCGTTTCCTTCCTTCGCGAGTTGTCCTTTACGATTTCCATTCCGCGCGAGTGACGACGAGCGAGCTCGAATTTCCAAGACACGGCTGCGTTTCCCCGCGCCTAATTTAACCCTCAGCCGTGCTTCTCGACCTTCCGTACGATTGCTCCCGAATAGGTGAAGCCGGTCTGCTCGCGACAGTTCGCCGCAGGAGAATAACCGCGGGCTTCGATCGTGTTAAGGCGGTTACCGGATATGCCCGAGTCATCTGCCGCGAGTAAATTTCGCGACGTCTCCCTTCTAACCCGCGGAAGGACGAAGTCGACATTGGCTGTGGCACAGCAGCAGTCACGGATCCGCTTTTGCGGTTGATCGAGTTGTATAGTACGGCAAGACGGCAAGATATTGGACCGCGGCCAACACAAATTTCGAATTCTTATTCCTTCCGCTGCTTTGACTCGGTGTAAACACGCGAGGCACGGTCGTGAAGAATCATACGTGACGCCGAACAGCGTGATCGAAGGTGACTGTCGTTTACGCTATTCGTCGAAGAGAACAAAAGAGCACGGTTGGCGTCTTGGATATCGAGTTTCGATAATCCGAAGATTTTAGAATCCCGTTGGTCTAGGAGTCCAAGCGCGTGTACGATTTCAAAACTTTTCAGGAAAGGCGGACGACACCGGGTAACGTAATCGAGAGATGTACGCGGTCGCTATTGCCAAGGAACGAAAGGATAGAACGGGATATAGAATTCGAAGAATTCTATATTAAAAAATTCAAGGATCGTATTTTCTAGAAAAAAACACGGAGCGAAAGAAGATCCACGAAGTCGAGGATCTAAGAATTAAAAATCTCTCTTGCAGGAGATAGTAGAGTTCAGCGCGTCGAGTGTTCAAGAATCTTGGGAAATAACCGTCTATATAGATTGAAGAATCCTATATATAGCGTTCGTTTACATCTATACGTACACGAGGCTTATCCCGCTCGGATAAGCCGGGCGAGGTAGGTAATCTCGGTCGGGTCAGATTTTGAAATGGATTCCACGAGATCGGTTAGCGCCGCCTTGGCTTCTCGAGACAGCCATCGCGAGAGTCTACGGAATCGCAGGAATTGCCTCGTCGACTAAGCCCGCCGAGATTGCTCCCTGTTTCCCGGGCGACACGTACTTATTTCTAAAAAAAAAGAAAGAAAAAGAAAAAAAAGACGAACGAGCGATAAACCTCGACAAGTAGCAACGCCACGTGACTTCTCGAGCAGAAGCGGAAGAGGCGAAAAGGTAAAAGCGAACAATTCGCAAGTCAGCGGCAGCAGCAGTTCAGGAATTCTCGTATTCTGAAATATTTAAATCTCCCTTGATCCCAATCCTTGAATCTTTAGATTCTTGAATCATGGGTTTCTCGTAACTTCAGATCCCTGCAGTTCTGCTTAGCGACACGTATAAGCAATAAAGGTCATTTCTCGCGAGAGACGGAGAAACGCTCGTCTTTTCGTAGAAGCGGATATGACGGGCGTGTGACTCGTCACTAAATTAAATTTATCCTATGCAATAAAGAAAATCCTGATATATCGACTTGTCATAATGGGAGTCGCGTTCCACAAAACGTAGAAAATAACGACATCGTGTCGGCGGCAAGCTCACCCGGAAGTTGCCTCGGTGGTCTTAAGTTCAATTGCGAGACAATGGCCGCGCCGGTATAACTGTATTAAAGAGATTACCGGAGGAAAATGGGAAGAATCACGCGCGCGATACTAAGAAGCATGCCTGTACAAGTGAGACATAATCACGATCCTCCAAGGTACTATTTTATCGCGATGCAAATGATCGAAGACTTCACAGTAGAAAGTAAGCCTAAAATTTATTACAAGACTTGCTTTAAAACTGTATCTGAAATTCCAAACGAAAAAAGAAAAACAATAAGGAAAGCAGTAAGAGGCTAAAGAACGATTTTAAAAGTTGTCAACTAACTATAATTAATGTTACCCTTACAAATCATGGATGCTGTTTACTGCACTTTCAGTTCATGATACCGTCGATTCTGATTAAATTCTGATTATTATGGCGGGAAAACTTTCGAATCAATAGTATTAATATGTTTGTACGTATAACTCTGGAAAATGTTCGTCATGGTTCGCTTCGCAGCGACCGTGCCTTCGTTGTCGTGGCGTATGAATTTCTATCGTGCATTACTCACGTGAGTTAAGTGCTGTTTGAGTCGCATTGAGGTAAAAAGTTGCTCGTTCGCAAGAGGAAATCGAGCGACCAATCTGGAAAAGCGCCAAATGCGGGCGTTGTTTTACGACCGGAAATTTCGCGGAGCGACATCATCTTGGATCCTGTGGATCGTCGGAACTTTGGATCATGTTGATCTTCCGACGTCGCGAATTCTCGATCCTAACACTATTACATTTTGAATATCTAAACGGGAAATGTGGAAATTATGGGGTATAAAGATTTAAATGTTTGAAAAATTATCCTTATCTTAATTAAAGCGGATATTCCAGATAATCTCAAAGCCGTCGTAAATTACGTAATATACGAAGATTGCCATGCGAGAATCTCCTCCCGTTTATTGTAATAGTAACTGCATCTCGTTCGGACGTTCGAAATCGGAATCGCGGGGGTTTTTCATCTTTCGCGTCGTTGAGTTTTAAAAAAACATGAACGTTTTTATATTATTATAGAAAATTGCGTTTCTCTTTTTATATGTATACGCGTTGCGTTTGATGCGCGAATGATCGCTGCAGATTACGCACGTGGAATAAATTGAGCGTATTGAACGAGCTCTCGCACTTTGCGCCATTAACGGCCGCGTAAAGCGGAATCGCCGGAACCGTAAGTGTGCCACTGTGCCAAAGATACGGTCGATATATCGCGCGGCGGCGGGGCGACGACGCAGCGAGAGGGGGGTGGGACTTCATCGGGAATCTCGTCGTAGCTCTTTATGGACGTCGTCGGACGATTGCCCGGGATATGTCTCAAGTCTCGAACGATTCGTTGCCGCGACGCGCGAGATGTTTGATGTTTCGTATACTGCTTCGCGTACGGCAATTTGGATTTTCCACAAAACCATCGTGGCGCGACGGCCAAATCGCATCGCGGAAACTCGTTATATGTCAGACATACTTTTTTTTTTTCATCTCCGTGGTTCGCGGCGAATGGATGCCGCTGTGTTCGATGCGCGCATCGTCGTGCTCGTTATTTTCACGAAACAGCACTTCGTTATTGTGCTCGGATGCATAAATCCGAAATGTATCCAAGCTCTGTATCCAGGAATATTGTCAGATATCGATATGCTCTATATATTTCGAATCTGTATATACATATGTATATACGACATATGCATATATAGATACATACATATTTTTTTACAAAGTCTCTTGCTCTTTTCTGACTCCATGAAATTTCTTATTGCGCCATATAGGTATTTATGCTGAGGCAGGGAAGAATCGTGAAGTCTAAAGAATACCCGGCGATAGAATCGGGGGATCCAATTTCAAGATGCATCGTTTCGAAGGATCTAAGACACCACCACGCGCAAATTATCCCGCTCGTAGAAGGCTTGAAAAGGAAGTTACCACGTGTGTGTAGAGCGCCTTCTTCCGGTCTCAACCATCACGTAAATATCCGTATCCATTTACATCGTACCATTCCGACGATTTACACCGCCGTTTTCTCCCATCCAGCGCAACAATTATCGCCAGTCTAAATTACACGGCGAGCCAAGATCGATCGGACCCATCCCGAGGCCGGCGGTTCCCTCTACGTTTCTCCGCCATTCCTCCGACGTGCACGAGCGAGAAACGCCGTCGCCGCCGCCGCCGCCGCCGCCGCCGCCGCCGCCGCCGCCGCCGCCACCGCAATATTTCGTTACGCGATATATCGCAGTATCTAGCGGCTCGCTTAGATCTCGTTGACCCCGTTCGATCTCGGGTCGCGATTAATCTGAGGGGCGGTCGACCGGGCCCTGGTTTTAAACGCGAACGAAACTAGGCCGGCGGTCGGACCCCCCCCCCCCCGGTTATCTTCGGCGTAGCACCTCGACTTCGCGATTCGACTCGCAATTACCGCCCCGTCTGTTCCGTCTGCCGTCGATATACGGCCCGGTAATTGCCGGTTACATCGACCACAACGAACACCCGTCGGAGCTGAAACATCGAGAGCCGTATCGCTGCCGCACGCGATCAGGTGGACTCGAGCAGGCTTTAACTCGAGCACTAACTTCCTCGAGTTAACCTTGAATTTTTGGATATTTAGATCCCACAGACTTTGAAATTATATATCGCTTGTATCCTTGAACCTTTAGCCTTTCAATATCCGTTTCTTCTCTCTTTCAATTTTTTTTTCAAATTATTGGGCAGTCAAAAATCGCGATGAAATAGAGTACCCCAGTACCTACCGTAATTTAGAGACTCTTTTGCATGAGGAAACATTTTACAGTATTTGTCTGTATTACCTGAAGCGTGCGAAGTATACATGTGTTACGAGAAATAGACAAATTAATACAAAATATGTATCAAGCCAGATAGCCACAGACCAGCTGTTTCCAAATAATTGCATTGTTACTCTCCCAAAACGCGTATAAGGGTTATCCAATTAGTCTCACCGGGGTTTTTGGGCGATCGATGAGTTAATCAACTTAACAAAAGATAATTACGCTAATGGCAAACGGCTGCCAAGGCGGCATGCGTTCCGACGACTTTATGAATGTGTGGGACCCACTCGAACAACAGTTGACAGGAAAGCTGCCCGGTGCTTTACCGCAGTGTTGACTATAGGCGAGTTCGGCGGTGAAGAGGAGGCGGTAACTAGGTTGCCGCAGAGTGACGTCACAATCGTTCCAACCTAACCCACTTGGAGTACGATGGCGTGGCCCATCTCGGTACCTTGGTATTGCGCAAATACTGCGCTCCAAAATTACGTTTCCCCACTACTACATCTAGCCCGTGAGGCATCTCGCCGGAATTCTGATGCAAGCTGACCTTGCGGTACCTCGCGCCGTAGCATTACGTCATAAAGAAACGGCGCGACCCGTTTCCGCGTAACGAAGAGCAGACGTGGAAGGAAATGAATAATCCAAGGACGCGAGAATACCGGGACTTCGCGAATGCACGCACCCACGCGTCCTAGAATTCGAGGATTCTAGACTGCGAGTGCGCCGAAGGGTCACAGGTCCCGAGACTTCAGCGACCCTGATCTTTCCTGGTGCTCAATGGGCACAATTAAAGATTCGCATGGAGGCCGTAGACTCGTAAAGAAGAACCGAGGTAGAAAACTCTCGTAAAAAAATATAAAATATCGTAAAACGCGGAAATTAATAGAAGCTTCTCCTTGATAATCGATCGACGTATCGAGTCGCGCGTTTAGGCCAGGCGACGCTTTCCGTAAACATTGGTCAATTTACGCGCGCTCGTTATACGAGAGAGAAAAAAGACGAGACATCATAAGCGCCGCTATTACGGACACGGCGACGTCGTTCGACCATATCCGGCATAGCCAGCCGGGGAAACGCAATTACGTTGGAAAATACGACGTGTAACGAAGTGACTATAGAGCTCGCATCGACGACCCCGATCCGACCTACTGTTCCGGGTCTCTTCTCCTCGTCGTAGGATGTAGGTCAGCGCGACGGTTCGCGTGCGAGCCTGCAGTTCTTGGGAGGGAGAAGGGCTAATCGCACCGACCGGCCGCTGCCCTCCTCCGTCCTTCGTGTGTGCGACTTCATCCCTTAACTTAATGACGATCTTCCGCAAGCCTCGCCTTGCCCGGTCTCGGTCTACAGGCGAGCCGGGGTGTCTTAACAGGGTGTTTTCGTCGCGCTGACCAAGAATCCTTCACGGGACGTACGGCGCGAATCGCTGAACTATGTCCGGCATCAGGAAAATCCGTGAGGGCGCCTGGCAATTTCCGTGGCACGCGATCGACCGGCGCGGCGCACTCCGCGCGAGCTCGAGCCTGATCCTCTGGATGGGGAAATGTGTGTTCCGTTAAACGTTTCCGTGAACCGTTATTTATTTCCTAGTTAATTAAATCCGCCAAGAAGATATTGTGAAGGCGTAATAAATGTATTTAAAACTCGGTCAATATAAAATAGATTATTAATATAGATAATAAAAAGAATTTATAATATTAATATAATCTTTTGCGAAATTTTTTTTATATTATTCTACTTAATGGAAAATTTTGTTTTCTAGTAAAAGAAAGATCTTTATTATATTTTTAAATGTTTTCGTTTAGATATGAAGATGTGTAGCTTGACGATAAAAATATCATTATTTCAAAATATCACGTTTATCGTTGCTTTTCTATCGAGGATTGCTACAGCGAGTTTGTCGCGCGATCGGCAACACTCGGATAACATACATCCGCAACGAGCAGCAAAATAAATATACGCGGAAATCCACCGGTAGCGCTTCGCCGGAGAGGCGAGGGATTTGTCGCCGGGGATTAAGCGAAATTTATAAAGTTTCCGTCGCACTAAATACCGTTATTAAGTCGCCTACGTCTTTCCGACCTCCGCGACCTCCACCCATTTCCACCACGGGTTCGGAGAGTTGCCTTTCATGCCAGCTCCCGCGCACCGTTTCACCTATTCAATTCGGCCGCCTTTCGAACGCCAGTAAACTGCGGATAAAGCGAGAGCAACTTGCTTCACTCCCTCCTCCCCACCCCGTGACCTCCCCTCGTCCACTTGGCACTCGCTATCTTGATTTGCCCTATCGTCGTCGAAGGCGACGAGGCATCCCATCCCCGATGTTGACTGGGACTCGTTCCAGGACGGTAAACGCGAGCGTCTTGCGCGATCACGAAGTTCATTTTCCGCAAAGAGCAACATGAAATTTCCCTCATTATATAGAATACAGAAATATTGATAATTAACTGTATAAATATGAATAATAGATAGATGAAAAATATTGATTGCAAATTCTGGTGAAATTATTGTTAATGTTTCTCCGGTTCTTTAACGCACGCGTCTACTTCGCTCACGACTTATTTAAACATCAATTATCGTCAATCAATAATGTTTCAAATATGAATAGTGACTTTACGATTAACGTGTTTGCGTAAATGTGTAAATGTACTTTAATATCGCTTACTCGGCTAATAGCAATCGATCGTTCTCTTAATTTCGCGTCTGAAAAGGTTAACTCCCGTCAATCTTTTCCTCATTACACTAATCACACGCTCTTATCTTTTAAAAAAAATTATCCTACGCCTAGAAAAATTATGAACCATAACTTAACGAGCCAGAGTTTATCGTCAGCATGCGGCTAAGACTATATAAGGGCGCGTGCGTTCGAGACCGCGAAAGACCGATACGGCGTTCTCTTCGGCCGTATTAATTAGACGCGCGATACGTATCGTCCGAGGTGTTGAACCCCTGTCGGGTGACACCCCTCGGCCGTCGCTCGCCCGTGGGTTTAGGTCGCGTTAACACGCGAGATAACGGCGAGGGCGCGCGTCGTCGCTTCTGGAAAGGAAGGCGCCGGGCCGTGGCGGTTAAAGTCACGCGCGGTGTGTGTCAATTCGGCGCAGTCGGTGCACGCCGCTGGCTGCACCAAATGCGGCCATGCGCGGGCCATTACACGCCGTAATACAGATGGGTCGTAATGCGAGATATCGTGCGAAATTGTACGCGACTGCGTTCCACTTGCTCGCCATCGTCGCGGCGTGTAGCACGGCCATTAGGCCACCGGATGCACTCCATAATCGCGAGCGTCGATAGATATTTAATCGTGTCCCACGCACGATCTCTCCTCTCTCTTTCTCTCGTTTCTCGTGTCGATTCGTTGTATGACTCTTCGGTTAATATCATTCGAAAGAAACCCGAGCTAAGCAGGAATTCTATAGGATTTGGAGACTCTCGAAATGCTGAGACGAATCCAGTACACGGTACAGATATACGAATTTCAAAAATTCGAAGTTGTGGATGACATCGGAAGTGCACGGATCTAAAAATCCCAGAATACGAGAGCATTCCGGGGAAGTCAAGATCCCGAGATCAACGCGTCTTAATCCGCGCATTCAAGGAGCCGAGAATCCGCTGATCGGATGGCGAGGAAGGCTTGGGGGAGGCTTTGCCAAGTTACCGGGCGGCTAATTTGGTGTGGAAGCGTAAGGAGGTTCTTTTAATATTCTAACCTAATGAATTCTCGCCGCCGAGAAACTTTGTGCTCTTTTTCTCTCTCTCTCTCGAGATCACAGATACGATCGCGTCCCCATCATTTACATGTCGGAACGCCAGCATTCGATGCGACGACAGACAGGGTCGAGCACTCCAAGACCCTCGCGGCGCGTCTTGGAATTGCCGCCTGCACTTCCTGTTTTCCGTTTGAACCAACGGAGGAGAGTGTGCTTTCTACTTCGTTACTCCGTACAATCAAGCGCGAGCAAACGCCCGTTGGTGCGTCGTGGGGTAACTGCGACCATCACACGTTACGGCGATCTCCGTTTTATTTCCCTTTCTCCTGATCCTCTTCTTCAGGAACCGTCGTCCATTCCACCGGCAAATTTCCGTTCTAATTTACGGGGACGTCTCCGAACGATGCCCCGCAAGAGCGGCGTCGCGCGCGTCGTGCCGTTCCTTCTGCGCGGCAGAAATGGGATACTTGAATCTTTCGATCTTTCGATCTTTCGTCGCCGGAGTCCTTGCTTTTCTGAGAACAACGACTGCGTGAACAATTTCGCTTTCATTCGATTGTCGGGGAAAATTGAGAAGTTTTTAAATTTATAATTAGATGTCTTGCGAGAATAAAATATAAAAATCTAACGAATGAGCTTAAAAATACTATACACAATTACTCAATACCTGAAGATGTAGGAACATACAGGAAAGAACGATTTTGTTGAAATATCCAATAATTTAGCATCAAAATAATTATATTAGGTCGCTGAAGCACGATGTAAAATGCTGTAAAAAATTTTGACATTTTAATAGCAATCAGTTTGAGTGTTCTACATAATTATTTTGATGGTGCAACAAAATTATTTTCAGATCTGTATCTAGCTAAATTTTTAGATACTTCAATAAAACCGTTTTTTTTATATGATTTATTTTGATACTTCCAGTAAAGTCTGATTATATCAGTGACAGATTGAGAGCGACTTGATTTTGAATCATTAATAATAAAATATCAAAAATACCTCGTTTTACTTTAGTATTAATTTAAAGAAAGGGTGCAAATTACAAACTTGCACATTGCTTCCTCATTATTATAGAGGAAGCTTATTTTATTTAATGTCTAAATTTAATGTATATGAGGAAGCTTCTATTTTATTTAATGTATAATTATTAGTATTCATTTTTTTGGCTTCCTCATAGAGGAAGCTTTGTGAGCAAAGGGTTCTACTTGCACACTTAAAAACTATAAAGAAGCCCGATATCTCAATATTTGCGGAAGTTAGAGCAAATTTACCGAAATTTCTATAACTCCAGAACTAATCAACTAAATCTTAACGAATTATATATGAAATAGGGGTAGAAAAGACTGAAAAATATAATAAAATTTGAAATAGATCGATATCTCCAAATTTGCGGAAATTAAAGCATAAACAAACATTTCTGCAAATTCAAAATTTTATTAAAAAAGAACCCCTTGATTATTAGCAATTTTTATTAATTCTATTATATTCTTCAGTTTTTTCTACCCCTATTTCATATATAATTCGTTAAGATTTGGTTGATTAGTTCTGGAGTTATAGAAATTTCGGTAAATTTGGCACATACACACACACATACATACATTACATACAGACATTTTTTTAAATTGCAATTTTTCGATATTTTAGAACATTCTGAACACATTCAGAAAAACAAAAAAATTTTTTTTTACGAAAACAAAGCTTTCTCTATAAGGAAGCAATACTAGAAATAATTCGCTATAAGAACCTACTTATTAATATTGTACATAAATTTACTGATAATTTGAGATGGAAAATATAAATAAGTACTTAACTATATTACTTTTCGGTCCAACTAACATAAGTTTAATTATATAGGTCCGGGAATATTCGAAGTGGTTTTATCTTCATCGCTTGTCTGGGGCAAACAATTTTCTATGGAAATTTTGGTGAGATAGTTTTCAATGTTTTTCCCCCTAATCTTTAATAATTTTTGCAATAGAATATGAAGTATCGAAAAAGTGGAAACGTCTACTAGTTTGAGCTACCGTTGCCGTACGCTGCCGGCAACGTTTTCAAAGCGCTCGCGGCGAAATTTATTCATAGCTCACCGTAGCTCTCCATCTCATTCGTTTCTCTCGCGATTAGTTCGCTCCCTTACCGTCGCTTCCCTTTTTTCCCGCCGCCGATGTCTCGAGGGGTGACTAAATAATAAACGGGTAGCGACACTGGCGAAACGCTACGGCGTCGCATGGCGCGTCGCTGCGAGGCGAAATGAGAAGGAATTATGAATGGATGACGACGGTACTTCTAAGTAATCTTTTCTGATACTCACGGAAGTATGAGGCGCTTTAACGCAACGTTCTAAAATGGTGCGCTCGCTTGCAACTCTCTGGATCTATCATCCGCCAGGATAATAATCCTTGATGCGACCGCGTTCTCGAGAGACCTATCGTTGACAGGAGACGCTGCTAAATGCATCACCGTACGCATAATGCATGATAAATGTCACGAAGTCGCGTAACTTCTATTAACATACATAATATACTTCAGCTTGTCGCTCGTCACAGATTGTTATTGATTCTAAATTTAAATAAAAATAAATTTTTAAGTCCACATATGTATATTTTCATTACGTGGTCGCTGTTCAGTAAAAATCCGGTTATTTTTTACTTATGTTTATCGCGATACAAAGTTGTAATTAAATAAATATATATACTCTAAACGAGAGCGCTGATGTTTGGACAGCATTCATTAATTTGAAAGCGTAGACGATATTTGTAATGCACTGACAATATTTGTATTGTAGCGTATAACTAGTATTTGCACGTTCAAATTACGTGCGTACCGCGCAATTTTTTGCTCATACAGTTCGACGTTACGTTATTTTAAGGTTCCAAACAGCTGACGCTGAATAGCAACTTCAAGATGTCGATGGAGAATGTGGTTCATAAAAATCCTTGATCCGCGCTGATCCATGAGGTCTTTGACCCTCCTGAATCTACTAGACTTCGCGTACAAAGAGGGTGCACAAAGTTTTTCGGCGGTTATTTGAGGTATTTGACCTGAAGCGAAAGGGATGTGTTAAAGGAGCGCGATAGGAAATCGTAAAATTTTGCAAGCCGCGAAACATGAATACCAATAATAGAGATTTCAGTCCCCGGCCGCAAGAAATCGTCGATTTTAGGTGACACCAGGTGACACTGTATCGTTAAGATATCGAACATCTTGCAACTTGATTGCAGATTACGTTAAAAAGATTAAATTTTTTGTAATACTTTTAATATTTTTCTAATTAAACTGATTATTTTCATGTATATAATAAAAATAAGTTTAAAGAGATGTACAAATAAATTTTTTTGGATGCAGGAAATAGAAAATGGTTTAATACTTATCAACCTATTCGTTGCAATTTGATTCTATTAAAATCTAATACGAATTATAACGTTTTAATCACACCTTGTTGAATGACTTCAACAGTGCGCAGATTCTGGGGGAATATCCAAGACGGTTCTCTAAGGATGACCGTCTTTACTAAATCCGCGTGCCAATGCATCTGCCGATTTTCTATTTGTGCAGATATATATTCGAGGGATAGATCTCGCGGGCTCGCGAAAAGCGCGGATTCGATACGGGGATGCATTAAATTTATTCATATGCCGCGAAGACTATATATATATAAGGTAACAAATTCGTCGCGTCATGCATTATTCACGCGGCATTCCATTGGATCCCGTCGGATCTCTGCGTGGATCTCGTCACGACGGAATTTTCGCACTGACATGCGAGTCAAAGGGAGTCTCTCTAATGAAAAGTAACGCCGGTGCCGTTACGCGCGCTTACGCCAGGACGGCTAATATCGTTTATATACGGTCCCGCGTAATTATCTTGTCTCGATTTAAAATAAATCTCTTAAGAAAGCATTATCTCGAATGAAGTATAATAATCTTTCCTGTGTACCTCTTTGGAAAATTATACTACGTTAAATTTGGAAGGAATTTATGTATAAAACGAAAGTTATATCGATATCATTCACTCTAATATAATTAAATAATAATTAAACATAAATTACTTTCCAGATGTGTTCTGAATAGCGATCGTTGATAACGTAATGATAAACATTTTCGATAAGAAAAGAATTGACTCCGCGGGTCGCTTAAAGAATACGTATAGATAAAACGATATGTATACGTAAGCCTCTGGTACAAGTGGTGTATATATATGTATGTAGTATGTACACATTTTCTTCATAACGTTCTTATTTTCATGGTTTTGTGCCAGAATAATTATTATTCTTTCTCGCGTTTTTTTTTCTCCTTTTTAAGCTAACAACGTGAATTACATCCGCGCTCTCTACGGAGAATTCACGGCCCCTATAACCCGCAGGTTCCTGACTCACTCTGCAGGATGGGACAATTAACTCGACTGAATTGTCCGTTAAAAGGTCTCGACACTGACGGCTCAAGGCGATCTCCCTTTTAACGAATACAAAGCCCGTCCTCTCATGCCGTCGTCGCGCGCGCGCGCGCGCGCGCTCCTCTAGGCGCCATCGCTTAAAATGTCGGAATCGATCTAAGTGACTCGCTCGAATATCGAAGTAGTCAAACAATGGCGTCGTGGAAAGTTAAATAACGGTGCCCCGATCGTTCCTGAATTACGAGTTTGATTCCGAACGATGTGACGAGAAAATCCGCGAAAATTTAACTTCACGCGCAATTGCGCTAAATGGGATCCGACTAATAATTTAGAACGTAACTTCGTTCGGCGAATTTAAACAGTTTTCGCAGGTTCGACGCCTCGCCGCTAACGAACTTCGTATCGCCGTCGCACTTCTTCTCGGCGGCAAATCAATAACGGTGCGCTTTCACCTCCGAGAAGCTAACGATAAAAAGACCTTGACGGGGTGCAACAGGCGCGATGGTATGTATCAATCTTGCAAATCGTATTGAGTTAGCGGAACCGGTATCCATCTGCAGCCTGAGAAATTACGAAAGTCCCTTTACTTTTTGCTAATGTCCGCTAACGATGAAATATCCTCGAAGCATCTCTCGAATTAAATGCAAAATTAACGCGGCGACTCGACTCTAATTGCGAGGAGCAGCGATTTCAAGCGCTTCTCTGGTCGAGCCGAGCGAGCATCTACTAATTATCTCCGCGACAGTTATCCGACAAGAAAATAAGCAAGCTACGCTTCCCCCCTCTCTCTCTCTCACTTTCTTTCTCTATCTTCCTCTTTCTCTCTCCTCCTTTTCCACCTCCAGTTACGTTAATGCGTTTCTTCGCGGGGATTTTTGCCAGTCGCTTGCAACAAACACCCGAAGACGAGTAATTTCCGTCGCTGTCCTGCTTTTCTCCGAAGAGCCCGGCGCCGCCCACGAGCAGACACGATGACGCTCTCGCGGAAGACCGATCCGAGGGAAACGGAGGCGCCGGATCCTCTCGAACATCATATATCTTGTTGATGGATGTTGTTAGGGTCCGGCGATTGTGTGTGTGTGTCCGTTTCTCTCTATCGCGCGTGCCTTTCTCGTCTTAATCTCGTAACGTCGCGCCCCTTAGTGGCTGAGTTTGCATTTCTGTCATCCATAATTGCTCCTGAGACGACCGTGAATGCCCCGAGATAGAGCAGGCGACGACGGGAGCTTTCGGATGAGACGTCGATGCTGGATATCAAGAGCCGGATTAGACCCCCGCCATTCGGGAGAGTCCGCATAAGATTTTGATCCATGCACGCGGCATATTTGATTCATGCTACATCCCCGGGTCTTTGGGGGTCTTGTAATGTTGTAATCTTAATAATGAAGAGACTTCTGTTGTTCCCCCAGATTACAGAATATCGCGCTATTAAATATTAAGACAACTTACTAACATTAATTAAGCCAACAAAAGCGAAACTTTGCGCCACGGTAATTAACGTCTATTAACAATATATCGTTTAATGTCCAAGAAAATAATTTCTATTAATCTCGACTTTGAGAGAGATATATTTTACGAAATTCTAATTTGCTGATTTCTTTTCTGGTAATTGATAATTCGAAAAGTTTTCGTCTTACTACGATGCAAGGTTGCCTTTTGTCCGTGCAATGTAAACTCCTCTTAGGGCAAGTCGAGTTCTCGGACGCTAGAGTATTCGCTATTCGCGCAAGTTTCTGAACAGGCAAGATCGACTTAGCCCCTTCTCCGGTTGATCAATCAAAAGATCGATGACCACAAGGACGGTCACGCCGGTATAAAGCGTGAGTTCGCATGGGATTTCATGATTTTCTAGAATCTAGGGTATAGCTCGCTGACAGCCGCGGCTCGTACCCCGTATCTCTATCCCTACGGGCTTCGCCAAAAAGTAACGTCGTAAAGATCGAGATAATCCGAGGTACTACGTTTCTCGGAAACCCGCTTGGACCCTCGGTATTCCGCCCCACACAATCCCGATCCACGTCCACCAACCGGTAAATATCCGCCACTGTCGTTCGGTAAAAGAGGACGAGACGTTTAGGGGGGCAAGAGCGGGAGAAAGAACGGAGTCGGCTTACGTCGGTCCTCTTTTACGTCACCGTCTAGTTTTGTCGTTATCTCGCGCGCCAGCGATACATCTGCAAAAGTCGAAGCGCGTTTCTCGTTTTCGAGAGCTTGTCCGAAAGAATTCGACACGGTACGTACTCTTCGAGAAGTATAAATTCTCGAAACCACGGCGCTAGAATCCGTGTATCTACAAACGCGTTCGTGCAAGTTTACGATTTAGTTCTGACATTCTCGCGCCCGTACTCTTCGTTGCGCGTGCCGCAATAAATCTTTTAGACTTTAAACCAAGTTCCGAACACGTCGCGATTTTTGGAGCATCGAATCGCGACCACTCCACGAATAAAGATGCGTTGATTTAGAAATCTTATCGAATTTCGATCGATTGAGTTTTTGGCTCGTCGACTGATTGGATCATTATCTAGCCGCTGTGATCTTTCTATTTTTTATTTCCGATCAATTGCTCTCCGCCGCGCGCTCTCATCTCGTTCCGGTAGTAACAATGATCCTGCATCTCGGGAAGAGGCTTGCGCGCCGGATACCATCGAACGGCTGTGATTTACGAGGTCGACGAGGCGCAATAAGTTGCCGCGTCGATAAATCTAGGCCGAAACGGAAGGCGATAACTTGTTTTGGCGTTTTCCTTTCGCTAAAACTTGGGCTCTTGCCCGGCACCGATCATGATCGAGAGAAAAATCGACTCGGCTCTGACGTCGCTTCTAACGATGTGGCGTATTTGCGAGACCTTAATTCCATGCTCTTTTAACTCTATCTCTTTTTTTGCCCTTACCCAAATTTATGTGCTCAACAATCAGCTCGATCGCGAAAAGGTTCTTGCGTTCTAAGAACTCGGAGAATCTAAAACGCTAAGTCAAATGATTATTCTCTCCGAGAAAATGGATGCCGGTAAAATACTCAACTTTTTTCACATCGTAACTAATTTAATAAAAGTTACCGGGGAGTTTGCGGGGCCATTAAATTTCTCCGAACCACCAAATTAATTCCCTCCTCTCACCGCCGAGTCTCTCTCTCTCTCTCTTGCCTGACTCATGTCGTGGCTGTTGCGAATTAAGCTTCTCTTCAACTCGCCGGGAACGTTCAGGCTGAACAAACGGCCAGCCAATTATGAATTCTCTCTTTCGGCGCTACGCGCTATACTCGCGTACTATTTTAGTGGAGCCTGAACCCGGGCCCAACCCTTTTCCCGACCGCTATCTAGTTAACTTGACCCCGCGCATGGGCGCCCTCGACAGAATAGCTAATTAGAAACGAGAAATTTGCATCTGTGGCAAGAAGCCATCCGGATGCCGATAAATCGCCGAAAACGACAATGCATACGATCTCTCCTTTCGGACGGTTGCGCCAGTAGAAGATGTTCAGTTATTTACGAAGCGCAGATTGAACGTTCAGTTTCAATCGTGCAGCAATTAATGATCGGAGATAATAGAACAAGAAATAATGTAGCACCGGCTGGTAGCGCGTAAAGTTCAAGCAATAAAACTATCAGGCAGTCTCGAGCTTCGTACGATATCTTAGATTTATAACTGGATATACTGGAGATTTATAACCACATACGGATCTCCGGATCGCGTCGGTTTTGCGAACGCGCGAGATCGGACATTTTTCTTCGTCACACGATTGTGAGTTTTAAAATGAGCGGACAAAACGGATTTGTTATCTTACGAATCCTCGGATCCGCGAGATATATATCGCGATTTTTGAATCTACATATATACCTCGACGGTATAGGCGGAGTTTGCGTCTGCGTGTCTAAAATGTGAACGATAAAGCCGTTCCGGAGCGTTTCGGTCCCTCGAGCAGCTTCTCTTCCGGAACGCTCCGGTCCTGCCATTCAAGCCGTCGCGCCGTGGATGCGATGCATCCGCGTCCTTTCGCGTGTGTGCAGCGGATAATCCGAGAGGGCGATCGAGCGTCGGCTGCGCGTGACGAGGATTTAAAATTCATAATCCGCAGGACGTAAACCACCGGCAGATAATTTTGTCGCCGCAAAACCGCCGCGCCGTGCGCCATCGGTGGGCCCTGCGTTACGCCGCGTATTACGCCGGTAGTCCCGTAATCTTCTTCTTAGCAGGCACTCGTGAACGCGCCCATATGCCGTGCCTCGCCTCGGGTAATGTTTAACAAAACGGTCCTACCGTCCGGGGGTGAAATGCAAATTTATCGCCACCTGGCGAAAAGGAAAATAAAAAAGTTACGGGCGGAGGGAAAATAAAAAAGGCGGGTTCTCCCGCTGCGCGCTCGCCCGGAGGTCGACACCCGGAGAGAATTGGGAGAGAAGAGGAGAGAAAGCGAGAGAGAGAGCGAGAGAGAAAGAGAGAGAGAGAGAGAAAGAGATAGAGAGAGAGAGAGGAGGGAAGATGAGCGAGAACCGTGCTGGATGCAAAGGTGGCTTATGATGTTGAGACTGGACTGCGAAACGGTTCGGAAAGCATACATGAAAATTCTGAAGAAAAAAATAGAGGTTCTCGCGTGCGCTACATGAGAAATTATTGCTAACAAAATGCCCACCTTCGAAATTGAATCGAAAACGCAATTAACAAAATGTAACAAAAGCATAATGAAAATTGTTACGACATTGTGACATGTTTAATTTAAAGGCCGCACGCCGAAGTTGATAGAAATTGAAAAATCGATGCTCCCGCGAATTTATACGGCTCATTAAAAATTCGATTCGCGCCGTCAATAGCAAGTTGCGAAGGGAAAATATTAGCACAAGGCTTTTGGAACTCCCGCGGCCGGCGCGGGCGCCGTTGAATGTCGGGAGAAGTTAATGCCTGAATATTAATTATGGCGGTCCAGCTGGCTGCGCGCTGGCCAATGTTTTGTTTCCGTCTCGTTGTTTTGTTCGGTCGCGCGCGGACGGCGCTTCGTAGCGCCGTATGGCCGTTTTCCCCGGCGCTCTAACCGGTAAAGCGTTAAGCTCGCCTATTGTTCCGTCCATGAGGCACGTATGCGTGACCCGGAAACGCGGCGCTTTTCCCAACCCACGACGGCCGATCTTATGCTTTACCTCGCGTTCCTCCGATAGTAACGGCGGTACCGCATGGCATCGACTTGTCGACCCACGGAGGAACAAGAACGCCCAGATGCATCGAGATAATATGTATTACACGCGCCACATAATTCTTGCGCTCCCTTTTTCGCCGCAAGGGCAATGATAATTTACGGTGCACGCTGGAAAAACGAGGGTTCCGTAAGAAGGGTTTCGGCAGGAGCGTTTGAGGCTCCGCGAGAAAAAGAGAAAGAAAAAAAAGATTAAAGTCTCGGATAACCGAAAGATTAGACCATATCCTTGAACGGTGTGAGAATGCAAGATTTTTGTGCGTTTGCGAGGCAATAAAGACCATATTCGCTAACATCTGATCGCGCGGTGGCCGCAACTCCATCGCATGTCACTTATTACCGATTACCTTTACGAGGCAGCAACATAATCGCCACTGTAATATCACGGCCGGTGAGATCGCGTTCTGGATACAAGGGAAAAAAAGAAGTTTATTGGTCGTTTGCACGGACGCGCGCGCGACATTACGGCAACGACTATACGCGTCGTCCGCGATTTCGTTTACAGGGACGATCGCGGATCTCATCTCGCGCGGCGGACGAAGACGAGAAATTTTCCTGGGATTTCCACGGGGATAATGCGCCCGGTAGAAAGGATAATGCACTCGGGAATACGGGACGGGAAGGGCATGATTACCCGTTCCGCTGTTCCTTCCTACCGGGTGTCGCGGAGTCACTCCGGACGGGATTTACGAGGCAGCTCGTAAAAGCAGCCGATGAAATTTGAATTTTTGCCGGCCGCTTTACGGCCCTTGTTTCGAGTGCCGGGGATGCAAACGTTAAAATTAATGTACACCATCGTCCGAGAGTAAATACCGGAATATTGTACAAATCGCATAGCCCCCCCCCCCCGCCGTCTTTCAGCGACAGAGGTTTTTATCTATGCTTATGAGGCACGCTAATTGAGTTTAGTTTTACGGAAAAATTTCATCCCCATTCTTGATCGATCTTAGAAGCGTAAAAAATAAAATAGGATAAGGCAATAAAAGGGAGATAACAAAATCTCGTAAAGCCGCGCGTTACACTAACGTTTTACCGCGATTCGATTAAAACCGCAACGACGGAGATTAAATCGCGAGTCACATTGCGAACGGTCGACGGTAATGATATTAAAAATTGGTATTCGGCCGTGATTAAACGCGCCGATTAAGTGGTCGAAATGTCCGGACAGCTCGCCAAACTTTATGCAAATGTTGGTGCAATTTCGACGATGTAATCGGTCGGGCAGTCCGGCGACGACGCGGCCCGGCAAATTGACGCATTTGTCGAATCAACGCGAAGCGGAAGCGGACGCATTTCCGTCGCCCGTAAAATCGACGGTGCGCGCGAGCTTTTTGCCCGAGCGTTCCGGTCATAAGAGCATTTCCATAGAAAATTGCGCGCGCGGCGCGCTTTGTGCAGTGCGCTATTAGCACTCGACTTCTCATTAATTCTTTCGCGGAACGTCGCGGGTGCGTCGCGACGCCTCGCGGTCGGACGCTGCGCTTTACAAAACCTTTGTAGTCGTCATGCGTCGGAATTACATGGCGAGTCTACTGTCACCTCTGCCGTCCAATGTGCGAGCGCGGCCGTGGCTTATCACGACAATTAAATTAAAACGGAATAAATAACAGGATGAGCCACCAGAAAAGAAACAAATTGCGAATGAATGACTGCCACACATATACGTATGCAATTTTACGTCAATTCTACTTCGGTTCGGTGTTGTAATAACGGACACTGCAGAAGAAACGAATTAAATTACTCGTTAATGAAATGCAAATTAAATTGAAATCTATAAATTATTTAATACTAATTTCCGAACTCTGCGCTTTTATATTATTTTTTTAAATGTATTTTTATTTATGTACTTTTTATCTGCATATAAGTATTTTACGTGTACGTGCAAAAGTACAAAATAAATCAATTTCGTGTAAATCTGTGATGCATGCAGGAACATACATGAGCACAAAGTAACATTATTGTGAATCAATTGGCGACGTGACATAGTTTGAAACGCGATAAAGTTAAACAGCGCAGCAGAACAGTCCGTTTTAATCCGTTTCCGATGTGTTCACGCGTTTATTAGCTTGCCTGTTCGTTCCAATTTATTAACACGTTTATTGGTTCGCCAGTAACAGTCGGACAAAATCAAAATGCGTTTGTCGCTCGAAGATAGCTCGAAGATTGAAAGTGGAGAATCACGTGCAAAAGTAATACAGTATTGTCTCGAATCGTAAAATTACCCCTCGACAGAAAACACAAAAATATATATTAATATTATAATATTATAATTTTATAAAAACGTATGTAGAAATTTACAAATTAATTTATAACGAAATAAATTTCAACGCCAATGATTAATAACATCCGATTAGAAATCGCGTGGCTTATTTTAATTATTTATTTTATTTCTTATTTTATTCTTTCAGATTTTTGCATCGCCGAGGTGCAGGCCGTTCGATTTTTCTCGCCTCCTTCCATCCGCCCTTTCAGTCAGCGAGAGGGATGGACGGCGCCGAAGAAACGCGATTGTTACACTCATTTGCATGACAGAAGAGTAAACAGGGGTAACGAGATTTGCGGGGTGGCGACGTCCGTGTACAAAACAACCGCGGTCGGGATGTCGACCAAACACCGAGCGCTAATATGACCTCGTGTGTATACGCCGGCACACACGAGGGGTGGGCACGGATAAGGGATGACGAGTGGGTTCCTTTTTGAGTGACAAGGGACGAAAAACTGCATGGGCGTCACTATCACCCGCTATACTCGCTGTACTATTCCGATATCGTACACATGAGATGATTGAAATGTCATTTTATCGCAATGCGCGATAAAATGTAATATTTGAATTTCTAATATTAAAGAGATTTTAAAGAAAGATACTCTCTTGTACATACCTTCGTATTTTTTCTGATATGTTAATTTAACATTATTAAAATATATACATCTAAAATTTTTAATATTATTAAAAAATTTCTCTTCCCGACAAAAATAAAATGGAATAACACACAGAACTGAAACATATTAGATATCTGAACTCTATAAACGTACACGTCCATGTGTCTGCTATCTTCAAAAAGATTGTTTCGAGAGAATCCTCGTAAAAAGAGATAGATATAGATCTACATGATCAGGCATCTACATAAATAGTGATATTAACAAAGCGATGAGGGGAGGGCTGGCACGAAAACTCGTCGCTCCAGTGACCCGCTGATGGATGGAGCTGATGGATTTCAATGCGCACGCTGAATTTATTAAAGTAACGACGGTTGACGGGGTGTTGCCCAAACACAGGGTGGCACTGTATACTTACACGGGGGAGATTAAGGGTTAAGGCGCACGAGGGGCTGTTCTTGAGTGACAGAAAAACTGGTTCCCGTTGGCCTATCGTCGCTCATGTTTTCGCCAACTAATGCCAGTGGTTACTACCATTTGGCAAAACACTTAGGGAAAAGTTAAGGGGAGACATTCGGATTAAAACCTGTTCAATCTGCATTTTCCTATGGGCGTTCCAGAATTACGTATCCGATAGTAAAACCGGTAGATGCATGATCTTTTAAAAATCTAAAAAGAATTTAGGATCTATTTTTCAAGGATCTTAAAAGATCCCGGGGTCAACTTTATCAATTTATGTGAATTTAATATCTAGAAATTTTAAAACTTCGACGCATAAAGATCAATGAACCCAATCACGCTTAAGTAATTGCATAAAACTTATAATACCTTGATTATTTTAATTTGAGATTATTTCAATCTAAATATTTTCGCAATTAAATTACGCATGAATAATGAATTAGATATTACTCTATTTGTTTATATACTATTTGCCTCAATAAGAGACTTTCGCATAGATTTAGGAAAAATAAACACACATGCAGGCTCGTAAGATCACTGCTCTTTACCGCGATTCCGGATGTTGCGCCTATTGTGGCCACCAGACAAAGCAGGGCAGGAAAGGGGTGTCGTGGATTAAATTTCATCCCTGCGTACTTAAACGACGAACCTTTGTGCATGCGGCGAACCGCAACGTGGATTCGAAATGTTGCGCTCGCGTTCGATTGGCTGCGGTCTCGAGGGGTGACGGCGCGTCCCTTTTGTACCCTCGCGGGGTGTATACGCCGCAGGACCGCCTCTTTTTTTGCCAAGATCGAGATAGGGGCTCGACAACTACGAGATGAAATCATCGGCGATCACGCATCCGGTTTCGGCGGCCATACTTTGAATCAGGAACAGCGCTCGTCGATCGTTGAGCTTTTATGCGTCACGCGCGCTCAATAATACGTTTCGCACGACGCATTTTATATATTTTTAATTAGAAGAAAGTTACAGAAAGTTTGTGAACTACAGTACGAGATTTATGATTATGCATTAGATATCGCAGTCTTCTTATGATTTCAAATGCGAATGTTTCTTGCGCTCTGACTTTGAATCTAAATACGCATTCGAAACCTTTCGCCGAAAGAAGTACTTCGATAGCGTTTAACTTCGCGAACGCAGGTGCTTCGCAGGATAGAGTAAAAACACGGCGAATCCGCCCTTGTGCAGTTACTTAGCCAAGTTGTGTGGGGAAGTTCTTTCTCTCGCGGCGAACCTGCAACCTTCTGACGAAAGGAAGCACGAAGATCGAGAGGCCTCGCGTCGGATGAGGGCGAAAAAGCGGTCGTCAAGGTGAAAGCTGCCTCCACCCCTTCCCAGAGATTTTTCTCTCCTTACTTAAAGACGCCGTGATATTTATTCGCATGCGCGCGCGCGCGCGCGCTTTATATACCATGTTTCAGCGTATTTGTTCCTACACTTTTCAAGAGATATTTCGGACACAGCGTTAACGCAGCAGCAATCTCGCTCAATCTACTAATTCCCGCAAAATTAAGAGAATAAGAATTTTCCTTGGAATTTTCTTCCTCTGTCGAGAAATATATATATATATATATATATATATATATATATATATATATATATAATGTACAAGACTAAATCGAAAATATAATATTAATTTAGAAGATTAATTTATATCACTAGAAAGTTTAATTGAATTTCTTTTCCCCCCGGTGGTAGATTCTACGATTCAACGTTGGCGTGTTCTGAAAAAATCTTAAATCTCTATTAAAAATAAAATAAAATATAACATCATATTTTATTAAGATGAAAATTTTCGCGCACGGATCGAATTTTAAAGAAGTAAATATTTAGTGGCTCTCCAGATTAAATTCTCACAGAAGCGAATCTTGGAAAAAAGTACACACGGGAAGTGCGAAGGGGTTGAAATGGAATCGTTGACTGGAAGAAGGGTGGAAGTTTTCATGGGTGTAACGGAATTTAGCGGACGATGTGCGGTAAAAGCGAAATGCGTCCCGCTCGGATGCGTTATTATCGTCGCACGCATATGCATGCTAATGCGTAATCACGCGTGAAGGCATGCGTAGCGTGGCGTAAAATGAGGAGGGGGGGGTGAGTTTCTGTTTAAGCAATTCCGGAGTGTAACGCAGCGATGCTCTCCGCTCCCGGGCATTTGGCCAGCTTCATGAACTTTACATTTTCCATTTACGTTTACCGAGGGTGTCCCAAGTTCGCAGAGTTTCCTATTTTCCGACGTCGAAACTGTTTATCGCTTTGTGTCGCCGAGTAATAAATAATGCTTGGCTTCACTAAATTTTTAGTCACGAGTAAATAACATAATGTTATTCCAGCGTTATTATAGCGAAGCGAAGAAGTCGCATCAGTCTCTTGCAATTCATATTTTATGTCAGAATTTGGTGCGTTTTGCACGACAACGTTCTATATATTTGTCATTAACTGGTGCTCATTGATCAATTTGACGTATTTAATTAAATGATACCATGGAAATTATAGTTACCTTTACGCAAATATTTTTTGTATTAATTCATAATGATATTTGATGGCTAACGCTAGAATTACTATTAAGAGCATGTAACCTTAATTTTCAATAAAATATTTATCGATGGATATATACGGTTTTGCACTTTTGTATTCATTTCACCGTTACTTTACGCCATCGTTACCCCAGAAGGAGAACCGTAGCTTATCCTTCCATCAACGTCCACTTGTCAAAGCCACATCCGTAAGAAATCCCGCTTTCCTTCTTTGCCCGACTCGACGAATCAAAGACGAAGGTGCTTTATCGTTCCGAGACCTTTTTTACTCTCCCGTTCTTAGACACAGTCGTTCGATAATTTCCGCGCAAGAACGGAATATAGCTGTTCCACGCCGGATGCAGTCACCCCCCTCGAACCGGGCTCATTGTTCGAAACAAAGAGAAGAATAATGGCCGTCCCGATTTTTTTCGGCCAGTTTTATTCGTCCAGACGCCGTCGATTTTCGTTCACTCGTCGCGCAAAAGTGAAACGAGTACACGCATGTTTGTTATTCTTTTAGTTTCAATAAGTCGAAATTACCAGCTTTGTAATATTGTAACTAATAGCAAATTTAATTGGACCGCTCTAGTGCGCACTCAATGCGCACTGGTGCATTAAAGCCGTCGTATACAAATTGATGTAAAGATGTGTTTTTATATAATATAAACATATATATATATATATATATATATATATATATAAACCGGTTAAATCATGAAATCCTCAATATACTTCATTGTGCTGTTTGGAAAAATATTATATCATTTGAGATATTTGCATTTTACTTTAAACTTAAATTAGATAAGTGTACAACGACTTTAATATGCACCTGTACGCACTGGTGCGTCCAACCAAAGTCGTTATAAGAAATACGTTAGCAATATTGCGAATACTTGCATCATATAAATGGCATTAAATCACTGAATAATTATCACACATGAACGCGCTTCAAACGGAATCTAGAGAAAAAGGCGGAAAATTAAATTCATGGGAACGCTTTGAGAGAGAGAGAGAGAGAGGGGAGGAGGGAGAGAAGCGACTTCCTTTTAATTTATCCATATAGAGAAACGTGTCCTGAATCGTTCCGATAGACAAGACAGACAGAATGATTCATCGTCGTTCGATTCCGCGCAAAAAAAGCAACTTCCGACGAAGCGCAGTCACTATTCGTCGGCTGTCACCGACCGTCACGTTGGGATGCGAATTGATCGGGACGCGAAGCGATTCGTTTCAGCATTCGTTATGGATATGATTCACCAGGGATTAAAAATTGCGGCGCCTGCCTATCGCGAGGAAGTCGGCCGTTTCCTTTAGACGGCGTCAGTGAGTCATTCGTTTGCGGTTTTAAATGCATTCACTGGCTCCCCGCCCGTATCCAATGCGATATACATCCGTCGGCGGTGATATCATGAACCTTAGTTTTAAATGCATAGAAAGAAACCCTCCCCGCTTTTATATGTCGGGTCTTCGGGACGAGATAATCCAAAAACTGAATAACTCAAGCCGAGCATTCGAAGAGCCAAGGATTCGAAACTTGACGAAAACCGCGGTCTCAAGAATTTAGCGACTTAGAAATTCAGAGCCCGTTGTAATCCGAAGATCTTTCTTTTTGTCCGATGGCACTTCACCTTCATTTACATCGCAATTATCATTTTCTTGCGAAAACGGCATCGATGCGGCAACGACGGTCTACGTCGTTTGTCTGGATCTCGGGGACTCACCAAGATCGGCGTGCATAGAAGGAGAAAATTTATTAGCTATTACCGGAAGACCTGAGCAGGGGGTGATCGATAGTCTAGGGTGCTCGACGACCTTGGAGATCCGGCACCGGTGGATGGATTGATGGATGCATCGATGGATATTCGCACGGTCTTGTGTTCGCTGTTGCCGCTATTCGTGTCTGTAGAAATTTACGGCAGGAGATATCTTGACGTATTCGTAATCACCAGAATATTCGCGGGACAAAAGAAAGGAAAAAGATCTGGTTCGATTTGAATTTGTCATTTAAATATAGATAGTAATTAAAAGTTAAAAATTAAATGATCCGTCGTTTAACTCAAACATGCAAGTTACATTTTACTTTGATAATTTGCAATAAATATTTTGTGGTCCTTCGAAACGTTATATTACCGTTGGTATTTCATTATCATTTATCCTTTAATTACGTGCAGTTTCACGGCTTTTAATCATAATCATTGTTTTTCGATACTATTACATATTATTTGATTCTCATTATTATTGGTTCACGCACAACTCTTATCAGACTCAACGGCACGGATTCTCTCGTTCGCCTTCGTTCCCTCTGTTAGCCGAGCCACGCTCGTTCTACGTCCCGTAACTTCATAATCGATATTTCAATTAGTGCGCGCGCCGGAGGGACGGGGGCAGCGCGCTAAAAGGAAGTAACGAGCCGGGTTGTAAATGCACACGATGCGCCCTAGACATGGAAGGTCTTTATGTAGTCGGAGGGCGGACTGGGGGGAATTGCCGGCCGCCGTGTTGAGGCAGGCAGGTAGGTACCTGTACCTACTTTAGCCGATCTCCGCGTAATTAATGTCCTCGCTTGTCGGGGCTAATGACGTTTAACACGTGTCTGATGGGAGTAAATGTCGATCGGTTCGATATACGTCGGCGTAATAAGCGCATGACGCGCCTATCGGCGACGGCGCTACACTGGATTAATTAAACCGGATCAAGAATATTTGCCATTGCCGTATGCAAGTTCGAAATGCGACAATACGCACGCGTTATAATCGTGCGTGAAAGCTCTTTTTTTTTTGCAAAATTAGTTGCTTTGTTGCTTCGGCTTTAACTTCAGACGCGCTCGTGCGAGATCGTTCGATTTCCTCCTAACAACGATACGGCGCGTGCGTGTAAACTTTAATCAACCCGCGCGAAGATTTTCTTTTCCCTCGCGTATATATGTATACATATATTTAACACGCGCCAGTGAAACGCGGAAGAGAAGGATGTTGGAATGGAGAATTAATTAAGGAGCCGCAAGTAATTCCGGAGATTAAGTATACGCGCGGTTGTTCCCTTCCCGGGAGGGGAAACCATCTCCGTTATTTTTTTCTCTACATTTTCGGGCGCTATAGTCGCAAAAGCGGAGAAATAAATTTCCGCTCGACGCGCTTAACTTTAAGGTACCGAGACTTCAAAGATGAGAAGCGCGTCTTGCTTCGCTCGCGACCGAACGCGCCTGGCGTTTCGGACTCCATAAATATCTCTCTCTCTCTCTCTCTCTCTCTCTCTCTCTCTCTCTCTCTCTCTCTCTCTCTCTCTCTCTCTTTCTCTCTCTCTCTGTCTCTCTGGTTCTCCCGGACAGACGCTCTCCGGTTACGGCGGCGGGGACGATCGATAAATCATGGCCGGCCTCTCGAAAACTCGACGGCTGGCGGGATGTATCGATGGGCTATCGCGTCACGTTCCCGGGTAAATGCCCTTTGGCGTTGCGTACGTCCTGGGTTAATGAAGGCACGTACCGGGCCAGCGTTTGTGCATCGGCGACCTTATGCACTGTGCCATGCCGGTCGTCACGGGTGAGTTTAATTCGTTCAATCGCGTTAGCCGCGCGATAAGCAGCTAAACCGCAGTTCGAGCTGAATCATTCATCGCCGCCACACCGCGGATACAAGTCGCGCGTTGCTGATTCATCGTCGATCGAGAGATCGCCATCGGAGGCTTTCGACAGCGCGCGATCAATTAGCGTTCGAACGACGATGGCATTTCGCCGCGGAAATTGCATCGGGGATAAAGCCACCGATTGCACCGCCGCGCGCCGCCGCCTTTCGATGGGACGGAGATTTCATCGCGCTGTTAATTTGCCGTTCGCGGGCATATTCGCAAGATTCGAATTCCCGATTTCTGCTCCTTCACGATTAAAGATATTTATTTTGTGCATTCATAACCAGGAGGATAATAATCTCCGAGCACTACGGAAAATATTTGTCATTATCGTGAATGCATTTAATTATTATTGGCGTCTGAGAACAATATATTCCACCGTATTTCTCATAATCATATACCGAGCGCAAGAGACAATTGCGTCATTTATCCGCGGAACTATTTTACTAAATCCAGCTCGGCGTTATTAACAAACGCGCCCGCGGAGGCGAAGAAAGGCCGCGAAACACTCGTTCCTGCGACGATACCGGGGATCATGCAAGCGCATCTAGTCGACCAAGCGGAGGCAGTCGGGGAAAGCGAGGTAAAACGCGGGCTTTTGTGCTTCCTTTGAGTTAACAATTATCCGAGCATGAAGGGGGCGTCGTCCCATGCCAAAAAGACGGCTCTTCCCCGGGAGACAGAGTCGCGTGTCTCTCTGTGCCGGCCCGCAAGGAACAAGAGTGGACCCGGTTGAATAGACGCGATAGGAGAGCACAGAGAAGGAGGAAGAGGTGGTCTCTTTCATCAGAGTTTACGTCGACCCTCTTCCCGTATCTGTCCCCCCTCTCTCTCTCTTTCTGCCGCGACGCCAACTTCTTCCTGTCCGCGTCTCTGGCCTCTGTACAATGGGAATCGTGAGTCTCAGATGGCAATATACGCTTCATTAGTTTCTCGACGATCGTGCCCGTCCGCTTCGCTATACTATCTTGCGTCTCCCTTTGGTTACGAGCGTACTCGATCCTTTCGATTAAGTAGGATCTGATTCATCGGATGATTAGCTCGCGTACGTAATCTCGGCAATCGAGATTCACAGTTCAGTTATAAAGTGAACGTATTTTCAAACACAATCAACCCCATTCGTCCGCAATCAGCTTCATTCTGTTCCATCCCTCGTGTATTTGCGATACAAGTTGTTTGGCGGCTTAACGAGAACAAGGAAAATCCGTTGAATTCTCGGCTTGGAATCGTGAAGCGAAAAATATCGCGTTTCAAAATGTTTATGTCTTCTGACAACGTATTTTTTTGAAGTACATGCTCATGCGTATAATACATGTTTTAATTAGAGAAAACGGTTCGATGGATATTCCTTGTGTAACTCTGATAGCGTTAGTAAATAAAGATAAATTTTCCTTTGTTGAATATTTTCGTATATGAGGTTTAATTTTTTATTTGATCCAACAGCTTGTTATTAACCCAGAATGTAAAGCTCGAGAATAACGAGAATCGTAGGGACCAAGAGAGAAATAAAAAAATATATCTTTTTCCTTTTTGTATTTCTAAAAATATATTATAAAATTTAAGAGTTTCAGATATATCCGAGGATTCGAGCACACTATATTTTTACGATTCAAATATCCCGGACAGATCTCTCGGAGCTTCCAGTTTTTATTCACCAGACCGTGTAGGAGTTGCGCGGGCACGCACCCCGCGCAACATACATCGATTGTCTTTCGGTATCACGTCGTGTAGCCAGTTTTCGCTCCGCCATTTTTCCTGCTTCGCTCCCTTATAGCCGGCTTTCCGTGGGTGCGCGTTCGTCGCGATTTCCGCACGCGCCTCCGCTATTTCTCACGCCGGTTTAAGCTGGCGCGACGTGGCCGCCACCCCGCGGAAAACGGCTATCCGATTTACGCAGGACACGCGCGCAGAGCCGTCTTAATGACTTTACGAGAAGGCGTTTGCGTGCGGGCCAGCAAATCGCCTGTTTACCTTTCCGCTCGGAAATAACAACGGCTCGTTATTAGCTCTTAATCTCGGTTGCACTCCGTAAAAGCCGGACGGGAAAGTAGAGAGTCTCGACAAGCGTCGGAAAAGATTACTCGATTTTTACGACGGCTGCACGAGGAAAAGAAGCGAAGCAGAGAGCGAGAGTCACAGTCTTTCCTATTTTTCCCTCGTCGTTTACGCGACCGCAACGGTGCGGTTTAAGGCAACTTAAATTCCGCATCCGAAGCGCGCGCACACACACATTCGAGGCTGTCCATACGTTATATATTCGCGGAACCGGAAGCGATAATAACAGCGAAGGCTCGGCGAAACCGCACGGAATTCGGGGCTCGATGCCTCCTCGATATTTCAAGCGAATAAATCTGAACTCTCATATCCAGACGTGGCGGCAGTCGCGTTCGCTCCTTGTCACGGGCCCTTAAATTTCCTTAATGCGCCACGCGTATATTACCCGAGTTCCGATAGCGACGCGACGGTGAGGATGGAGGATGACTTTTGTGCCCACATACAGAAATTCCCAGCGGTATGCTCCGTTGTTATAGCTGTAGATAGTGCATATCTACAATTTATCCGAGTGTGTTCGCGAGGATTTGGCCAGCCTGACAAAATATTCCAAACCGAAAATCGGCGAAAGCAAAAATATCTCACGCTCTGGAATCTGAATCTTAAATTCGAAAGAGCTTTACGCTGAAGCGACGTGAAGAAGATTTGAAGAGAGAGATAACCAAATGTGCAATAATCGAGGATTTTAAACAATCGGATTTATGTTGAAATATCTAAAGACAAATTGTTTGTCCTATGAAACTGGATTGTTTGAATAAAAATACTTGGGAATTCCGTAAGAATAAGAAGAAAACTACCTAAAAATCGGTGGCATATACGCGGAAACGCATTCGTCTTTCGAAAACGCCGATTCTGTCGGCCAAGTTCGGCGGCGGCCAATTCTCTAGAAGAGAGAGATATTGAATCGATAAAAACCACCCCCGCGGAATTTTACGGTCCGATCTTCCTCCCCGGACGATTTACGACCGCCTTTTTTCCGTCGTGTCGCTCGCGCGACTTTCGCCCGAGCACGCCGCCGACTTTTCTCTTTATTAACTCATTGGAAACATGATTTCCCATTGTAAAATTAGTACGCATTATCCGAATGTGCACCGCGGTGGAATTTCGATATCGGCAAATGCACTTTCGATCGCGCTAATCGGCTCGAGCCGATGGAGCGAGCGCGCTTCCCAGGTCGTTACTTTCCGAGCCGAGATATCTCGATGAACACGCAGCTCGCGTAATTTTAGCGTAAGGGGATTAACGCGACGATGCTGTGGACAAACACCGATTACCCATGCTCCTCGATAAGGGACCGGCTTAATGCACGGAGAACGTCGGATTACACCGGGCGGCCCGAGGGTTACCCGGAGAAAAGACAACGTCGATGCGCCGACGATAGCGATGTGAGAACCTAATTGAAGTGGGCGCGGACGATAACAGCTCGACTATACGAGGCTCAGCCACGCGAACTCCTCGTTCACGCGGATACGCTGGTCTGGGGAGATTAATTCGATATACGAACGTTAGGACGTTAGCATCCAAGGAATTTCAGGTCCGATAAACAGAGGGATTCAAATAACTTGCTTAAGAATTTTAAAAAATGTCGAAATATGCTTCGGACATTTAAATGCGGAAGATTTAACACATTGTCTGCCCAGTCTGCAAATTTTGTAGTTGTATATTTGATTGTGTACATGTCTTAATAGAATTTTCATAATGATAAAATATTGTGTAAAAAATTAGATCTAAGATTTCCATTGTGTAACTCGGAAAAATATTATATAATTTTATAAAAAATATCGTTGAATAGTGTACTTTTTATTTTACGCATTGTTATCTATTTATGTCAACTAAAATTTTATAAATTATTAAATAGTATTTATTTTTTACAAGCGTTTTAAGTCCTTCGAAATAGAAGAATAATCGCAACTGTAAATTTTGGAACCCAGGAAAATCCTAGAAAGTATTAGATTTGACAAATTCATGGTAGATCAAGGGTCAATTTTGAGCTCCCAGAATTCGGTGATTCAAAGGACCTAAAATTCGGTCTTCAACCGACTTTTACCTAACAGTATATTTTGATAGATCATGGCATACTTTCTTTGTAAACTTTTTGAATTTTTGCAATATCTTCAAAATTGAAGAAAATATAGTACACGAAAATGTGCGTGACGTCATAATGTTGTTGCGAAATCTTTTGAAGTTGCCGTCATCAAAGAAACTTTAGAAAGCTATAACTTTCTCAAATTTGGGTTTTTTTTTAAATTAAAAAAGTACTAAAAATCGGCTTAGATTCTCTACATTAATTATGGATACCGCTTAATAAAAAAATTTTACTTGAGAACCCAATTCCTGAGAGCTGCACATTGGCGAAAAAATGCAAATGGCCGGGGGGCACGCACGTCAGTGTTGAGGATTCGCGAATAGAAGGATCGAAACGTACCGAGCAGGCTTCGTTGACAGGCTTCGCCGGCAGATGTACTTCACACGATAACGACTTTAGTCACGGTGTCACTCCTCGGTAACCCTTGTGACATCTGGTAGGCCGTTCGCATAATGGAACCCTCAATGTTAACGGTGCGGCGCTGCGGAGCGAGGGGTTTCGACGGGAAATCGCCGTCGCGGCCAGCCCGAGGCGGATCATGCGAAACCGAGATGAGCGTGTAATTTTTGTTGCGCCCGGCATTGTCCGCGTTTCGTGAATGGCGAGCCCCGGGGATATCGATGTCTCAGAGAGAGAGAGAGAGAGAGAGAGAGAGAGAGAGAGTGGCGCGGCGCGGCTTGGCCGCCCGAGGGGTATTCATCAAACCGTAATTCCTTTCCGCTTTTGTCGCGTGGCAGGCGGTCCGTACCGTGATGAAAAGTCGAATCCGTGGGCTGCTTTTCCACGGGCCGTTCGTCAGGGAAGCACTGAAAATCGCGTTATTTTGCTTCCGACACAGCAGCCACGTCCGCCGGAAGGGCGTGTGTCTGCGATTAAAATACGAAACTATATATATTGTAAGGCGCGATCGATAAACTATCGTGTTAAGAAACGCAAAAGGTCAATTTATTTACATTAAATAAGAGTAAATCTGAGAACATAAATGTATCGTTTACCAATCATAGTGACGCAGTTGTTTCTTTTCCCTTTGGTAAATTTCTCTCATGATTTCTTTAGATTTAAGCGTTGAAGCAGAAGACCGGGGATAACTCCGACGCTATACTTCCGGCAAGAAAGTCCAAAGTCGTTCTCTCACAGGGAATCGTATCCCGCTTCAACCTCGGTACTTATGGGAGTCGTTAAGAGGCGGATTCAATGGGAAAGTCCCTCGGTTCGTTCATTACAGCCACAAGAGGCCAGCCTTTGCGGATTACGTCGCCACTTTGGCCTTTTCGCTGGAGACGTTACGGTGAACGGGACGAGCAAACCGAACGAGAACAATAAACATTTTCTAAAGCGGCTGCAAAGTGAGCGAGAATTTCCTCGAAAATACGCTTCTTGCAGCGGTGATCACGTATAACGTAAAGAGGCTCCGCTGATGAGTAAGCGATTAATTTCAAAGTATGAGAAGACATCATTTTTTTTCGGGACGAATATAAGAATATCAAGAGATCCATACCAGAGTGTCGATATTTATCGTATTCGTACATATTACATGAACATGAGGCAACCGATGTGTCACGTTTCTAAGATCGAATATCGTTTCAGAATGTCATACTGCGTGCCACCAATGTTACACGCGCGCGCGCGTTACATATATGTATATAGTTTATAGGAAAGCGAAAAGAAACGCTCGCATATATATATATATATATATATATATATATATATATATATATATATATATAATGCATCGTCGCAGGAACACCCGTCAACCAGCTAACTCGTCTTTTCTCCATTCGTTTCAAATGCTTTATATATGACGAAATGGCATGCCGTTTGTCGCTCTTGCGGACGCGTTATTAGGTCTTTTTCTGTAAAAGAAAGAGGTCATTTTTCAGTGGCGCATTGTCCCTATCGTTCCTTTTTTGACCGTGTCACACGTAACACCCGTTATTCCATACAAAAAAGATAAGGGTAAGCGAGAGATTTCACGAGAGAAGTTTAAAAATATAACGAATAAAATATCTAACTTATTAATACTCGATTAATTATTTATCAGTCTAAAGATTTAAATAATTCAGATCATAAGGAATAGGATATAAATATTTTTATACGTATATACGTCATTTTTGCATGGTTTTATATAGATATGTATACTTATCGTTGATTTTCTATCATACATTTATTCGTCTCTTAGCTAAAATAAGATTTTATATAACGAAAACTGTCGCGTCAATTCGAGTTTTAAGACGGCAGATCGACCGAGGAAATCACATATACTTATTCTCGCGGATCGCAGTGCTCGAGAGATCAGCAGACAAATCTCCGGACTTGTGTGGAGAAAGGGGAGGAATAAATCATCAAATGATAAACGATAATGATGCGCCTTTGAAAAATCGTTCTTTCCGTTTCTTGCGGGGAAGTCAATGGCGCGTTCGCGAGAGTGACAGATGGCGAGTCGTTCGTCCACATGCACACATACGCACACTGACACGCATACAGGCCACTCCGGAGGGTGGGCAAAGGAGCAAAAGGAAACGGGTTGCGAGGATACTCTTTGACTCCGTTCGTTCGCTGCAAATATAAATCAGTTTCGTGCTCACCCTCCGCCGCGCCGTTACGACGTCTCATTCTTACGTGATGCACCCGTATAAGGTATCGAATGCACGCCATCGACTTGTCGAAGGGTACGTCGTGTTTCTATCGTCGCATCACGTCGCGACGTCGATTTTCTATTTCCTTTATGTGTTCCTGCGACTCGGAAAATTATCATTTTACGAACGATGAAATATGATGCGAACGTTTGGCTGGAATTCCACCTCCGCGAACGTACCTCCCGTCTATTTCTCTCAGTCCTCTATCCGAAAGCGTTTTAACGTTAAATTTACAGCACGATAAAGGTAAAGGAAAAGAATAATCCCACGTGAAAAACAGTAATGAAATATTTACGATTACAATTCGGATCAAAGCTGCTGACCTGATATCGCGAAATCTTATGCAGACGTCCTTACAATACCGATGTGTATACGAAGCGAAACGTTCTCTCGCGAAGGAGCTCTCGCTGAAGAATCCTTGGAAACTGCCTTTCCATGTGGGGCTCGCGTTACACACGCTCCAAATAATTCATTCGTCATCCCCCGACTTGACGACGGAGATCGTCGACGTTCGTCGTCGACGTGCTCGGGTATTGAAAGGACTCGCGCGCGCGCCCGCGGAGCCCGTATCGAAGTCTCGAATCCAGCTTGTTCCCGGATTCTTCCGACAATGTCGTACTCGGGAAATAATACGGAACTCGCGCGGAGATCACCTGCTCGGAAATGTGTACGACACGAATTCAAAGCCATACGACGCCTTTGCTAGATTGTGTGCAGGGGCTTCTCCGTACATTCTCTCTGCTCCGGATCGCGGACGAACAGAAGAGCGCGCGAAAGGGATATACCCGCACTCACACGAGGGCACGGGGCACTTTTATCACGTAAATAAAATAAAACCGTTGTGCACGGATTAAATCACGTGGCTTTCTCTCGTTTCCGATGATCGGATATCGCAACACCCCATGTGCAGAATTTTAATATTATATAATGAGCATTTCTCTTGATTAATTCGCAATGGGAATTATTCCTCAACGGAAATTGCAATTAGCATTGCCGTCGCTGCTCCGAATTAATTATTAGGTAGAACCAGACTCGATTATTAAGCGACGACGGGGCGGAGCACGTCACGGTCTGCCTAATCCTATATTTTCCATGTCGATAATTTACCTCTGCCGGCTTGCTTGGCTCCGGGCGATATTTCGACTGGGAACGCGAGAGGCGCAAGAACGTGCGCTCGTGGTAAAGTGGTTCATTTAGTATGCGGCTTTTCGATTAAGTGGCGCGGGCGCGCAAACGCCGGTAGGGACGGACGCGTGTATCGAAGACGCGCGGAATGCGGTACACCAGCGACGACAAAACGAGCTCGGGCTCGGGGCTCGGGGGCCGAAATTCACAACAAGGATATCCACCAACGTATCCAGTAACGTAACGTTTGCGCCGCGCCGGATATATTCGCGCGAGCATCCAGCCGCATACGTGAAATGCCTGGCGCGCCGAAAGCCCCGGCTCACCGGCGAGAGGGAGCTCCGCAAACGATCCATGTAAACGTTGCCGGTAAATGGAACTGATTGCTTCTCTCGGATCTCTATACGTATATAGTCCGGCGGGACGGACACGTCACACGTATGGACGTGGTATGCGCGTGTGTGTCGGGATGACACGAACGACACAGACGTTCCCGGCGAGGAATTCCGCGCGAGGAGATTAGCCTGCCGTGTCCGGAAAAGCGACTATTATAGGTTCTTCTCCGATTGAGGCAAGTGAGATGAGAATTCGTACTCGCCTCAACCCGCGACAGCAAAATATCTCGCCGTCTCGGCCGTTCGGATTCTTGTCCGCAAATAATCGGAATATCTTATCCGTTTATTCGAGGATCCTCGCGTCTTCCAATAACTGTATATGGGTATAATCGGATCTTCGAAGCCCGACAATTTTTAGACTCTGACGTCTTATTCCTTCCGTTCTAGTGTTACAATTAATTATTCGGATCTCCATTCATTCATTCAAGCATTCTTCGTATTTTTGGAAGTTAAACTCCTTCTCGTTTTCAAGATTGAAGATTTTAATTAAAATTTATGAGAGAATATATAAAATTTCGAATAATTTTGTTATTTGAATTGAACGCAGGATGGAAATTTAGAACATTGCGCCATACGGGACGTATGCATTTTTACGCGTTTAAGGCGCAACACGAATTTGCCTATTTGGTAACCGGTAAGCTGACGCCAACGTAGGTACTCGACACGATGATAAATCGTTGCGCGACGCCACCGACGGCAAATGTTTTTCCTCCTCGCGCTGCATTATCGGGAAACAATTTAAGAGCAGCAACATTTATGTAGAGAGCAATAAGTGCATCGTCTAATGCGGTTTAATGGTTCCGCGTGGGACGTGTTGTCCCCTCGTCCCATTTTTCTCGCTTAGCAAAATCTTTTCCGCGGAACTTTAAGCACATATTTTAAACAAAAGCGCACGACAGGTTTAATGGTCGTTTTCCGCAACAAAATTAAGTAGACTAAGTAAATAACTTCCTAACAAAGTTCCTTTAAGCGCGATGTAAATTACGCGGTACAATAACATTCACCTGTCCGTACAGTGCTCCAGAATCCTCAATTTTCACAATAGAGTCTTTGAATAATTTGCGAAAAATCGATTCCGTATTCAAACAAGAAATATATCAACGCTGATCGCATTCTAGGACATCCTGCATACGATTTAATTATTAACGTATATAAATTTTTGCAACTTGATATCCGGTTGATTGTCATCGGGTCGCTCCATCAGAACGTGTTTCGCTCGCCAACGGAAGATGAAAGAAAGATGGGGATAGCCGAGAATAGTTCGACAACACAATGCTCCGCAATACAAGACTACTGTCGTCGGTAGTCGACGGATAATCAGCAATAATTGACCCGCGATCGAACCGATGATAAATTTCCCATTACCTGGAGGCTTTCGATGTCGTTGGAAAAAGGAAACGCCGATCCTGTAAGCGGGGAACGAAATAATCACTAACGCGGGACGACAATAACACCCTTGAAAAATCGTTTCGCCGTGGCCTTTTTTGCGTAGATCCGAGACACTGAGATGAGACAGATGGCAAGTCATTGACACTCGCGAGGGGAGAACTCGCCGAAACTGAAATATTTTAGCGGTGAGGAGGAAGGCATAACAATTCAATATCGATTAGAATAACATAATAATTGACGCAATTAAGCCTAAAAGAATCTAAATCCCGGAACTTGATAATAGACCTTAATGTTCAAGAATCTGAGGCTCCATGCAAAGATGTAAAAGAGATATTAGTTCGCTACGAAGTTTTCGAGATTCGAAAATTGTAATTTACGCGAATCTTGAAGGAGGTTGAAAAGTCAAGAGCGTAAGGGATCTTAAAGTTCGAGTTTGCGCGATATTTTCCCCGTCGAAATTTTTCGCGAGTCTCATTTAATCTTTTGCGAGAGTTTACGTGGCCGTTCGGAGGGAATATTGATAGGCCACGACTGGTACGTACTATCTACGAATCTACGTACTATATCCACGGACTATCGGTCGCACCGATGACAACGAACGTCGACGCGGCAAATAATCGACGTATGTACGTAGCGTGTCGACGCCCAACTGTCTCGAGAGATGTTTAATTACGTCGACGAGTAATTGTTGGTTCGAGAGTGAAAGCAGACTGCCGAGTCTGGTGTGCATACACGACGCTGACCGTATCCACAAGAGGATGACTATCTCGTCGATCTCGTATAACAATGATAATTGATTCCATCAAAACCATCGAGCCGCGAAATTGCACCCAATGTACACGTCGAAACGCGTACGTCTAATTCGGCGGAGTGTACGCTCCGCTACGGCGAAATTAAATCCAACCTCGATATATAGATATCCCATCTGGAGAGACATTATTTTATCAAGAATGTAATTTCTCATTTACTTTAATGTCTCGCTAACATATTCATTATTCTATATTTCTCCGTTTGTTATTTATTACTAAGGGACGAGTTAACAAGTTACTTCTCCAACCCGCTGAAAAATAAAATAAATGCCCATTTATTTTCCGGAATGACATCTCGCCGCAACACGTTGAATGCGTTACCCAAATTTAATCCCAGCCAGAAGATTAACGAAATAGAATATCTAATGAAATATTTATCAAATAATATACTCGCAACGTATAAAATATTTCTAGCGGCTGCAACGAACGCACCTTGCCGTGATCCGATAAACAATGCACACGATTAAGTTTTCCATTTGCACGGCGGCGCAATTCGAGCGGAATGAAAAATTCAGTGGCGGCAATTTTCAGGATCCTTGCACGCCTCAATTACTGCCTATATCTTTACTCCCATATTAATCTATGCAAATGAAAGCACCATTTGCGTTACGCATTGTGTCGCACGAGCGGCTTAACATAAATAACGATGGAATTTTTCGCCGAAAACTCCGGGGCACGCGTCACTCGCGATGTAATAAATACGCCGCGTAAATAAAATAAACGCGCGCGTACTCCCGCTGGCTGCTCTCCCTTTTCGTTACTCGCCGAGATATTTCCAATTTGCGAATAATGTCATTATTTTATTACGCCCTCGTTCGAGCGCGTGTCATCGATTATGCAAGCCTTACGACGAGCTATTATCATTTTAAATACGGAACTTAATTAGAGACCCCCTCCCCGCGCGTTGATCGTTCCCGTTGTCAAGCTGGCCGACACACCCGGATCCCCGAAGGCTGAGTTTCATCTCGCGCGCGCCGCAGTTACGCAGTTATCGATTGTGCCAGATGACGCGAAGGAACGGCTTAATCGCATCAATGACGCGTCGCCGGCTCGGCACAGAGGCATCGGCGCATCGCATCGGTGCGTCGTGGCCACGAAAGCGCGCGAGCACGTTCCACGGCAGCGCGCACACGCCGGCTTGCGAATGTGCATTCATCGCGTGCATTATTGCTCCCGTACCGTGGATAGGCGGCGTCGGCTATGAATAGGGAGCAAGTTTAAGGGTATACGACGTGGGTGTGCGTACGCAATAGCGGTGGCGGCTGCTGCTCTCACCTTGACAGATTTACGCGTGAGCGTATGTCCGCGATATTTCGCCGCGTACACGATCCGCACCCGCGCTTGTGCACGCGGCGTGTCTCGAAACTCCCTGGGATTTTGGCACGGTCGGAAGGAATTCGCTCGTTTCGCGGCTCCCCTCCCCCCCGATCGATCGCGGTGACGTTGATGGAATTGCGTACGGAGGTCCGTGCGTGACGTTTAAAAAGCATTTTGCATTGTTATCTAATTAATTGAAACGAATAAAATTCGTATAATATATTTTGTATCTTTTGCATTCCGTTTATAAGTTACCTCTACTGAAGCTAAACCTATGTCGCTTATCAACGTCGAATTATATTCATTGCAGAGAAATCAAAAGTGTGGTTATATTATGTGGTTAATTGTAATCATTACGGAATTGAATAAATTGATTGTTGCCGATAAATTTGCCTTTTGCTTCAATTTTTTTCTATTATTCCTTATTAATTGAAGCGTACAACGTGTTTTTGACACGTTCAAAACAAGCCAAACCGTATTTACCATACGTGTGCATCCGTTCAGCATCGAATCTAGAAGAGAAAGAGCACGTAGCGCGGTAAAAAAGTATACAAGCGATCCTTTTTTCCTCATCCACGTATTTATCGTAGCGCGCCGAATAAACGAGCCGCGTCCGCTCGTAATTTACGACAAACAAATGTATCCCGCCCGAGTGCATCTCGCGTCTGGATGATCCTATTTGCGTGTCGTTTTCCGACGCGCGTCCACACCGACGTGATCGCGTTTAGCGGGTACCTTTTTCCCCCGTTCGGATCCTCCGCGTCGTTTGTTTCTCGTTCATGGTCGGTTGCCCGAGGCGAAAATTCTGCACCAAAAACGAAGGATTCTGCGGCCGCGCGCGACGGATATCGCGAGATCGCGAGAACCCGCGCTCCGATGCGTCTGCGTATGATTGCGACTGCGGTGAAACGCGATAAAAAAGAGTGCTGGCAATCATTTTTGTACCAGCGGTCCTGTCCGCCGCAGCTCCTACGCTTCCGGGACTCGCGTTTTTTCCTTGGCGATCGATCGATCTAGTCGATTAAGCGCGAAACGTCAACTGTCCTCTTTATAAATATAATTCAATTGGGCGGAAATTTGATAGACAAGATAATTAAATGGCTGAAAACCTCATATCACGGACTTTGATCTATTTTTATAGATGAATCTCGAATTCGTTACTACGGCATAATACATATAAGATCGTTTTATTGACATATAATTTATACGCATTATTAAATTATATTGGCTTAGTTTATACCGTGCGACCTGATCGCGACCTGACCCATGCCTTGACCTAAAATAGGCTGCTAAACAAAACGTTTACACCATGTAGACCTATGATACTTTTGGTCAAATATAGATAAAAATTCAGTATCCAGTATCTATTGGTACACTCTCTGCACTTTAGGCGATCTTTAGGTCACCTGCGTTTACACGCGTTACGTCGTGTGACTTAATTTAGGTCAGGGCACGCGAAAAAGAGACCTGACCCAAGCGAGGTCGCAACCGTTTACATCGTCGCGACCTATCGTGTTTAGGTTGAATATAAGGTATAGGTCGCGGTCTAAACGCACGGTGTAAACTAGGCCATATTTTATCATGATTGTGGATATATGTATATGTGTAATGGTGAATTGGGCTTTAATTTGATCGTTCAAAATTTGACATATTTTCGTCATTTCATTTACTTATTAGATTTCGATTTTCATAACGAGAAAGATTTTAAGTCCGTTTACGGAAAATCCATGAATAGATTGAAAATATTCGTTGAAATAAAAGATTAAAACATCTTACGATTAAAAAGTTCAATAATTTGTGTGATCGCGGTCTTTTTCGACAACATAAAAAGAATCGCGAATAGACGGGAAACTTGGCGAAAAAAAGAGAATAGAAGAGAGTAGGGCAGAATTAAGCACCGTGATTGGGTCATTCGATCCGGGGTTAAGAGCGTCCAGAATGTTGAGGGTGTTCTAAAGGTTTCAGAAATTCGAAAGTGTCGAAGTTGGTCCCTCCATTGCGACTCGGTAATGGCAACCCCTCGAGGCTACTCTGATGGTTGTTCGAAAGTTTAACCAGCTTCCGAGTGGATCCGCGGTCAAACTCGTAACCTTGTATAAAGTGAGATTTAAATCTGCCGAGGAGGCATTTTTCTGCAAGTTAACGGCATTCCGATATTTATCGTCGCAAAGGGATGCAGTCGCATCGTCAAACAAACGGCTACTGTAATCGATTTTGCTTCGCTTGTCGAATTCCATTCCATTCGCTAAATTTTCTTTATCTTCGCTTTGTCTACACACACACACGCACACACATATATATGTACGTATGTGTGTCTCAATTCCTGTCGACCCGGTTTCACTCTGGTTTCATATAGCACTCTCATTTCGGAATTTTTTTAAAAATACGGAAGACAAAACTTTGCGCGCAAAACCATTGTAGCCCGTAATCCCACTGTCCGAGCTCTTGTGTTTCTCTATTAGTGCGAATAATGGCGGCCTGGTTGTGTATAAGCCGAGGGCTTAAGTGCCGAGTCTGTTTCGATCGCGGGTATAGAAGCCGAAATAACCGCGGTATTGTGCACGATTGTCGCGTTCAGCGATTTCTCCCTCGATCACGCGCGCCGGCTCACAGAGGAGGCGATACAATGGTAGTTACCAGCGCATTTTAACGACGCTTCGCCGGACACACTCCGGGTCTATCCGCGTCTATTTTCCGTACCGGACATTCCCTCGTCGAGCATGTAACCGACGAAAGAGAAAATCTCATTCGTCGCCTCCCCGTACTTCCGGGATTTCGTTAAATGCGCCCGAGAGTATGAGAGTACACATCGTTGATTAGTCGGACGCAATACGGCCGAGCGATCCTACATAATCCCCGACACTTTAATCTGATTTAAGGAAAAAGACCGAGGGAAAAATTGCGAAAATGACAAAACGTCGCTTTTCTATTAAGAATAGTCTCGGCGGACTAAATTTTTTCAAGAATAAAAGCTAAAGTATAACTAGATGTTCAAGTCGAGTTGAAACTTGATAAATGGTTACGCGAGAAATACCTGGGAATAACGTTCCACGCGCAGGATGCAACCGCAGCTTGTTCGCCGGCGTGCTGCATCGCAAATTTGTCCTTTCGTTTATATACATACCTGGAACACAGAAAAACAAACGTGCATTTGTAGTTTACTTGTGGGATAATAAATAGAGTATATATAATTGAGGATTATAAACCCGTTCGCGACGTCGGAACATTCGCGGTTCCACGCGCGATCTCAATTGCACATATCTTAAACACGGCATAATACATTTTTGCGCTGCGCCCCGCCGCCGCTATTGTACGGCTGTCCGAATGACTTACACCACTCCGGTTTTGAACAGCCATGTGTTATCCTGTCAAAAGCAATGAACCGGCTGCGGAATTCCGCCGACTAACGCGGCGCTTCTTCGGCGAAACAATGACGTTTCGCCATAAATAGCGGCGCGTATACGGCACGCGCAATTGCGCGAATCGCGTTAGCGGCGGCTATGGTGTCGGCGCGGTGTGTCTGCGCGTTTACATTCCGCCCGTAAAGTAAACGCGCGAGTCTCCCTTTTACGACGACGATACGTCCCCGTTTTATTTTCCCGCTCGCCGGTTAAGGTGAAAACCCCTGGGTGAGCCCCGCGCGCGCTTCCCAACTAAAAAGACTGTAAATTCTTAATGCACGCTCAAATTGGCTCAGGTGCAACCGCGCGACTACAAACGCGCGATACCTCGTAACGATGTCTACAACATTTTTTCTTATTCCCCCCTTTTTTACACGCCGTTTTTACATCCCGTGCGTAGCGGCGCGTTTTACGAGAGCGGAAATTTGATACTCTCTAAATATTTCTGTGCCAATTCGATGCAAAATGTTCTGCGTAGCCTAGGCGAGTTACTTGAAACACGATATTTTTCAAATGCACCGGCAGCAAAAACAAGAAAAATCTAAAGGCGTCTTTCATTGGGAAAAACTCACTGGCACTCAGTGTCTCAGTTTTCGAGTTTTTCAGAAACATGCTCACTAATTCAACCAATGAAATACGCTTCAAGGACTCAGTGCTGCCAGTGCCAGTGAGTTTTTCCCAATGGAAAACACGCTATAAGAAATCTGAGAGCAACTGTTCAACCGTTATCTTATTTCTTTTATTTATTCCTGTTTCAATACTTTTTTTGACTGGAAAAAGCTGAATATTTATATATATTATATATACATATACATATAAAAAGATGTGATATATATATGCTCTTCCAAGTCGCTAGCGAACCTATCCACACAGCTGCGTGACATTTCAAACCCGTAATTCCGCAAATCGATACGCAACGTCGTGCACAACGCGCCGTACCGCACATTCGATAAAAATAAGTTGACATTTCGCTGGTCCGCAAGATCTTCGACAAAGGCGGAAAGAAAGCAATTCCCGTCGCGGGCAAAGTTACAGCACTCGTTTCCCGAGGCTGCATCGCTTCGTGCGGTCGCGACCAGATGTGCGGAAAACTTCGTATTCTTGCGGGACATCTCAAAACAAGGTTTGCGCGCGGGTTTCGTCCGCGAGAATTCGCCAGAAGTCTGCGAATAAACGCGCGACATCCGCCGCAGAATATTTTTACTGGTCGAGCGGATACCCTTTTTGCGTATCACCACGATTCGGAGGGGAGAAACGAGGCACGCACGTGCGCGCAGAGTGACGCGCGAGCTGCTGGAAGGCAGGAAGAGCATCCTTGAGAATGATAATTTGCTTGCGCGCCATATCATCGCTGCGCAATGATTCCGAACGAATTTATGCGCGTTTAACAGCGGCTCGTAATTTTCTCGCGAGATATTAAATTTATGGGTTTTAACCCAGGTTTTAAGTTTTTTCAACATCGAGTGTCTGCCATTGCGAGATTCTCTGCAAATACGCTCAATATTTAACACTCTTGTTCAGAGTTGAAGTATACGCGGAAAAAGCGGGCTTATTGTATTTTTTTAAAGGCCAACGTGGGTGATCCATTTTCATAAGCTTCTATAACTGTGCGGTTTCACCGACAAATATATTACGAATTATAACAGAATTTTATTTCATGTGAAAAATAACAGGCTACACACACACACACACACACAGAAAGAGAGAAAGGGAGAGAATTTAATACTCGAATTGCTTAATGAAGAAAAAGTCAAATGTCGATAAGCTATCAATGTATACATCTATTCAACTCCTATCTAACATAACCGAGAATGATTACTGTAATCTGTAATCCGTGCATACGGGTTATTGAAATAAACTGTTTATCTGGGAGCCTTCATTTAATTCTACGATGATATCGTATAGAATTATGACGTACCGCCGACAAATGTAACGGGCAACTTTCGCGTGTGTGGGTGCAAGTATAGCTCTCGCTCCATTCGCTTTAACTGATACACCGCTGCGCACCGCTCATTCGAAACTGGCGATGAGCCAGATGGACGATATTAATGTACATCGCGCACGTACTTCGTAACGGCGCGTCGGCAAACACTATTTTAACGGCGATCATGTTGCCTACACGATATCAGCTTTCTGTTTGCCGGCGGTTGATGGTTTTTTCGCCCCTTTCATCGTCGCGCCGGCCTAACTCCGACGTTATAACCCGATGGCGATTAATGGAACCGAAAATTGGAGAGACGGACCAACTAGTTCGAGAAATATTCGCGATTAACGCCACGGATAGTCGCCCCTACTGAAGATTGAATTCCAACTAAAAAAAAAAGAATGTTCTCGATACCTCGAATGTCGAATATTTTTTTCCTTTAAAATTCCACGTGAAATTATTGCGCAGAATAAAAGATAGCAAGGTGAATCCAACACGAGCAACAATGGACGTAAATTATCTAATGTGCTTTTGAAGTAAGAGTCTTTTAAAATTTTTATCGCGAGTAATTTCAACGAGTCTCTTATATGATACGAAATAATTATATATAAAAACTGGACAGCCTCCAGTGACGTGGAAGATAATTTTAATTTTTTTCCACAAAAATCAGGTCATTTTGCGGCCCATGCATGAAACGTCATGACTATATATATGCTTAAGCCCCGCCGACTGTACATACTGCATTCGGCAGCCGAGGATAACAAATGGCACGGCGGAGACCGCTACAATGGCGGCTGAATATCGTGGCATTTTTCTCGCGGCTCGCTCTCTGCTCTCTCGTTCGTCAGTAACAGAGAGAGGCGCAGAGTGAATTTATTCGATCGCCGCGTCGACGGACATCCGCCTCCCCGGGTCGCACAGAGAGATACGGGGCGCACAATTCTCCGCACAATTCCGCTTAGATTTAAGCGACATCGGGTGCCGCGCTCGGCACAATAGCGATGATTGCCGAAAATTAGCTGGCGCGCGAGATACGGGATACAATTGCTTTTCTCTCTCGCAGGTCTGCGAGAGCGAGGCCGATTGCGAGCAACTGCGAGCGCGCGACAGTTCGTATACGAGAACGGCGTTCAATTTAACGCGAGAAAGAGGCGATCGCGTGCTGCATATAGCCGGCATAGCCAGCTACGCACGAGGGGGAGGGCGAGCTGCGAGCGCGCACGTTCCGCATGGCGTACGGATTGCGGAGACAATTGCGACTTCCTCTCTGCCAGCATAGGCGCTGTATCAGTAACGCGGACTACCGTATACCTACTACCGCCGTTAAATCACTTTAATTCCCGGCGCGGCCGGTGTCCGGAATCAACGGGTTTTCTCTCGCGAGCAACTCTTTCACTGGAAAACTGGGTGACCAGGAGTACACCCAAGATCGAGTGGCCGACAAAAGCTACGCTTAATATCGCTCTCACGAGAAGAGATATCTCACGCGTATTAATATCATGGGTAAATTGAAGATCCACGAGAACTGACGGCGCAAACGACCCGGATAATTAAAGATGCGGTCACCGAAGATTAAAGGATTCCACAATTTTAATTCAATTTGCGAGAATCGTAAGGAATTAAATACGGCGAAATTACGTAGCGGTCTGGCGCTACGGGGAATAACACTGTGGGAGTCCACTGCTCGTCCCAGGTCAGGTTAATACAATTAATTTAATCCTGCAATGTTTCACGTTCGCGCCCTTTTGAATTCCAAGTAGCCATTCCAACAGGTAGGAATTCAAGCAGGTATTCATTTACACACAACCGGCGGTTTTATTTCAGCTTCCCGAAGGGAGAACCGTGGAATATATTAAGGCTCCTCCTTAGCGTTATAGAACACGCAGAAGACGCCCTTATACCCGCGCAATTTCCAGGAGACTTCTTTTAACGACGCCAGGCGTAAAAAACTTTTCTCTACCGCTCGTGTTGCTTGCGCCGTTACGGAAGTTTGTCCTTACATAATTGCATTCTGCGCTGCCATCGCTCTACCTCACCCCCGAAGAGTCGCAATCCATACAACTGGCGAAGCAACAAAAGGTACATCTCGCGATCTTTGTCCCGCGTATCTCGCGGGAAGAATAAATTAAGCTCGATGTTTTCTCTTGCGACGTAAAACTTTATAAAAACAAAAACGTTTGACATTAGATAAAGAATTTTTCAGTCTATTTCAGATTCGGATCACGAATCGTGGCAAATTTTAAATTTTTGAAATTCTTAACCCTTTTTATTCCAAGATATTTCGAACCCTTAGACTTTTGACTCTAGATTTGACTTAAACTTTAAAACTACGAATTATTATACTGTGCCATTAATGTTTACTGCACCACACACGCACACGATTGCGCATCGCGACATGCGGCAGCGCGAGATCTTCGAGGCCCGCTTAATAATTTTTTGTCGCGCCTTAAATATCCATAAAATAAAATGCTACCGGGGCCTACCGTCTTTATGGCACTAAAGGAGTCGTATAGCGGCGGATATAGGTTACGGCCGTTTCGCTCGCGCTGAATATTCCACGCTTCATGCGCGACTGTATCATTTTTACTCGGCGTGGAAGATCTAAACCACGGCAAACGCGCCGTCGCACCGGAATGTTAAATCTCTTCGCTCGCTCACACACATAAGCGAGTGCGACTCTGACTGGAGCGCGCGGTGAAATCGACCGTCTGCATTAAAGCGAGGGGAGAATCAATAAACGCTAACTGCGATATGAAACGAGGGAAGTGCAACGCGATGCGACGCATGTTCGACGCGTTCATATGCTCGAATAACGAGACATGTTAATTCGTAGAAATACGAAACTTTAGAGGGTATACGATAAAAACCGCAAGAATAAGGATATATTCTCTATATCATTTAAAATTACGACAATAAACACACGAATAATTGAATTCAAAAGAGAAAAGAAAATAATGAGAAGCGAATGCGCGGAGAGTCTCAATCCTCAATTCTGACATTCTCGTTTTTCCTTCTGAAAACTTATTCAGCGCGCGATTAATTTCGTCGTCAAGATACGAGTCGATTGTTCGCCACGCGATAACGTGAGTAGACGACATAAAACGTATAGCCACGCACGCACGGTGCACTCGCCGATGTATTGTTCCGCGAACACCGGCTATAAATATTCGACTGTAGACACGCTAGAGCGTGCTTTCTACACGATCGCGGAGTCGCGCGAGCCTCGTAAGAAATCGTGAGAAACGACGACGTCGCATATTTTTCAAGTGATACACCCGCCTCGTCCGATTAGGATCAAAAATTAAAGGCGGTCGTACGCGCGGCACGATACCTTAATGGAAGGCAGGAGGATTGTTAATTATTAACCATGGTCATTAATCAGTCCGCTCATGAAGGCTCATTTGTCCGCTCCTTGTGTTACGCGCGAGCGCGGAAATAAAAGCACAAAGGAGGTTTTTGATGGTCGGACATAAGAAAAAGGAAGAGAGCGACCAGGCCCGTCGTCAAGGAAGAGGATCAACGTGTACTTCATAACGAATAACGAATAACGAAGCGTACGCATAGGTATATGGTATATAGGTACCTTTTGCGAGGAAATACTGCATTGCGGTAGAAAGAATGGAAGATCCATAAGAGTCGAACCGGAAAAAACTCCGAACGGGATACAGCTAAGTTAGACACGGATGATTATTGTTTCGCATAAATTGAAGCTGCCTGAGACGACTCGGGAAAATTTGATTTTAAAGGAGAGATAAAACCGACCGCGCGTTTCTTGCGCGTCTCGCGCAAATGCGACCTTTGTGAATTAATCAGTGGAGAATGTTCAGCTTCAAAGAGAAGAAACTGACGATAATTTTGTACATGTCACTTTTTAAACTACCCTTTAATATTCTCGGACCGTGTCCTCTATAATCCTAATCCTCTAGATATTTAAACCTAAATACATATATAACATTTGTAAACGTTAAATAATTCGATCATTGAAAATCTTTGGAACTAAAACTTTCAATCCACGAGAAAAGAAGACATTTTTTTTCTAGATTCTCTGATTCGAATCTTTGGCTGATCTTGCTTATCTGATGAATAAGTTCGATGTCACAAATCCACACACCTTCCGCAGAATCTTAAAAAAAAAAAAAAGATAGCGTCGACCGTGCTGAGAAATGAACACATCACTGCCGGTGAGAGCGAATTTTCCTCGTAGCGTACAAAGTAGCCCGCGGGACGTCAGTTATACGAAAGGAAGTCACAAGCGGGTTGCTTCTTTCCCTGTTTTTTCGACCTGTCCGCGCCCCGCCGCGCCGTACTATACCGCAAATGGAGAGAATTTTCTCCGTCTGCAACCTCTTCTTAGCGCCCCTGCAAAATCCTCTCTCGTTTTCTATCCGCGGCCATCAGCAACCGGGACGCTCGCCAAGGAGAGGTCCACACCGAATACGAATGACCTGGACAAATTAGGTCTCTCCCGAAGCAGTCCCGTCCACGTGCGGACGTGCCCGTCCTGCGATAGCTTGCGACTCGGACGCGTCCCGGACGTTCGTCAACGGTGCGACTGAGTTAATTAAAAACTCAGCGCGCAACGTAGAAAACGTGGTATCTATAAGCTGTTCGTATTTGTCGCGAAGGTAAGCTGCATCAGGTAAGCTGCAGCGTTTTACTGTATACAGTAAAACGATGTTTTGCAATTAGGCGTCTACGAGTGTGATATACGAGAATTTCGTGCGCGGAAGTTCCTCTAAATATCAACGTTAGTCATATCGATGATTCGTAAGAGCACGCGCTTCTTGCCATTGAACGTGGGTGCGGTTGTTGCGCGAATGTCAACGGTGAACGATCGATGAATCCAACATGCACGATAAAGACGTGGCGCGTAAGGGCCGAGTGTTTCCTCCACGTTCCACGCCGGTGAGTGGCTTTGGGATTTGACGTGAGAGACAACCTCGTTCCTCTAAGTAGGCGTGAGTGCACTCTGGGGGGGGGGGGGGGCTAAAGTACGCGGGAGCGACGAGAAACGGCGACGGACGGATCGAGGCGCCGTGTCAACGGTAAAGACAGCCACCGGAAAAGATTCGGAGACGCGTCAGTGCCTCGACTAACAGAAACGAAACCTCGGTGGGAACAACTGAGCGACAACCGAACGAGCACGAATTTTTAAATAGCCGCTTATTATCAAACTACGTTTCCGGAGTGAATAAATTCGCGCTCTTTCTTTGCGTAATAACGACACCGTTGCTACAGTATCAAACGATTGTAATTTTGAATGCAATTTTGCTTCATTTTTCTTCTGTTAATTGCATTATAGATACTGATATAATTTGTACTAATAGATATTTTTTTATTACTTTGAACAGCAATAATAAATATAATAATTTGTTTGACGGGCGCCTTTTCTGTCTCTCTTTTTCTCCTTTCTCCTTGTTACATCAATTAACTTAAAAATAAAAGTTACATAAGTAAATTAGATCCTTTAAATATATAAGATTTTCTTCCTCTTGCAATTTTGATTCCTTAAAATTTAAATTATTGTTTTTAGAGTGTCATACTTTTTCATCGTTGAATACGTTGCCTCGACTTTTTAAAAAAATGTCAGAAATTATATTTAATATTTAAAACTCCTAGAGGAGAAGGTATACTAAGCTAACATTTGCTAGACTTCGAGGCGCCCATCGAGTAATGAATATTCATGCGGGCGCGTTTCTAACACTTGAAAAAAGCGAGAAAGATGGGAAGTATGAGGAGTCAAAGAGCTCGTGTCAGCGAAATAACCGAGTAGGACTCCGCCGCGAGGGAGGAACGCCTCTTAGAAAAACACCCCCTAGAGCAACGAGAAACCTGACCCCCGACCGGACAGCTCAGCGTCACGAACTGCTATTATCTTGTTCCGATAAGTTCGCGGAGGCACGAGTTTTCCGAGCTGGCGAGCCAGTACTGCTGATTAACAACGTCGCTCGGGAGTTAACAAGCACACTTTTGCTCACGCGTGATGAACGAAAGAACTAAATGCAATCTAGCGTGTAAGTGTATTTGCAGATAGTCAAATCCCTCGGATATCTTCCAGCGATTTATAATATAATCATTTACGCGTGCAATCTCCGCGGAGAATTCAAACATTTTGTAACTCCTGTAACCGACGTTGTAAAAGATATACGATCCAGATATACGCGAAGTGATACAGATCCAGATTTAAATACCTACGAATGTATCACTTTCCGGACAGTTAGATACTCCGGGGCTCGGATTTTTATATCCCCGGACTTTTATAACCATATACGGATCTATAGCGGTGCATGGGGTTCCCTAAACTTGTGCACGGTACCCAAGGCTTCCATTACATTAGAGGCGCGCATTTTTCTGATTTACGAGTACGAGCTGCAGAAGAGGGAAGCGAGTTTCGAGACATAGCTCACGATCTGGCTAACGCGGCTCGCATCGGCTTTCCCCGGTTTCTTACATTCTCTCCCCCGATTCTCCTCGGAGCGACCGCTCGTCCTTCGCTTTTTTTCAACCCCTTTCGCGTCCCTCTGTGTGTCCGACGTGTCGCGCGAATATCCCCGGAACCATAGTCGCCGTTGAAATGCTTCTCGCCTCGGACACCGTCCTTCCACCGGCATGTCTGTATAATCCGGGGAATGCTATTTTCCCTCACCGGCGTCGACGCGCCACCCCTTTCTTCGTACGTACGCGATAGAGGCGAGGGTGCGTCAGTCGATGGTGATGATGGTGGATCCCACCGCGCTCCTGCCGGTCGTTTCCGGAGCTTTATCGAAAAATCCGTCGGGAGAAACGGAAAGCTCTCGTGGACGTCGTCGTCTCTTGCGGGACGTCGGAGGGTCGGAAAAATAAGACTCCGGCAAGATGGCGCATTCGAGACGGAGGGTGAGGGAGGGAGGGAGAGAGAGAGAGAGAGAGAGAGAGAGAGAGAGAGAGAGAGAGAGAGAGAGAGAGAGAGGAGAGAGAGAGAGAGAGAGAGAGAGAGAGAGAGAGAGAGAGAAGAGGTGAAGGAGACCATCTACCTCCCCCCCCCCCGATTTCTTCGCCGGAAAAGAGAAGTTCTCTATCTCGCCGAGCAAGATGACCATTAGACGAGGGTGGCTTGGCAAGCGTCTTTTTATCGCACACATCCAAAGAAGTGCCCGCGCTTGTGTATACGTTCCGTACTGAATTCGATGAAGCGGAGGAACACGACTACGTAGAAACGAGAAATCCCTTCACAAAAATTGTAACATTACATTCGAACGTTATCCTTGTGCGGTTTCTGTTATTTGTAGATCACAGTTAGCGCCTTTAAGTCCGCAGGTCTCTTTGGATCCTTCTCAACGACCTCGTAAACAATAGTCTGTCCGTCTAATAGAAGAGTAGTTCTTCCTACGCGCGTGTCTTGAAAATCCAGGCTTTTTGTCGCCCTTTGACAGGAATAAATCTTCCGAAGAGGGTGGATTTGTCGGGGGTGTGACGTATATCAATATATCCACGGAATACAAATGAGCGGGAAAGACGGACGATATATACGTATCGTGGCACGAGGCAGAGCGCGGCAATAGGCAGGGAAAAGGGATACGTAAGGGTATCGAGTTCATTGTACCGCTATCTCTCCCTTCTGCTACTTTCTGATTCGGTCACGCAGAAAACGATGTCGTGAGGATAATAAATTTAAGGGTGTACCCCCTGCGCGCGTCGTGCCGCGTAATCCGTCGACCCGATATCCAAAGCAGAATTGAAGAAATTTATTGTTACCGGGACAAAATCGCGAGAGCGTCCCATAAAATTTTACGTAAAGTACGCGTACGTGACGGCGTTATCGAATCCACGACGAACCGCACTTATCTGCTCCGTCGAATCGCTCACCTCGTTTCGTCCGGAACGAAATGCGTCGCGCGACCGTGAAGCAAATCGAAATTGGCGCAGAGATATTCCCCGCGAACGCGAAAATCGCGGTAGTATATACCGACCTCGGAACGAGGCAAATGATTATAATGGATCTCGCAGAGAATTTATGTACGTCACGAGAAAGCTTCGTTATCTTCCCCTTGGAAACAAACGGTAAACATCCCTCCGGTTGTCGCAGAACGGAAGAGTAATGAGCCATTGTAAAGAATTCAGAGATTTGAGGAGTCGGGAAATGTGCTTCAAGAACTCGTTAAGGCGTAGTTAGCGCAAACTTAAAAATACATAAGTGACAGAATTTATCTGTCTAAAAATTCGGAGAAAGAATGCTCGTCTCGTAATGGATCATGGAGACTTTACGTGCGTTACGAAAATCTTCATATTCATTTTAAAATAAAATGACAAGCTATATAGTTATGAAAAAAACGGAGAATTTTCAGGTTAAAAATGAGAATTAACCGTTTAAAAAATTTAGAGATACAAGAAATAGAAGTGTCATTGAAAATTCATAAATTTTGCTATTTAGATTCAAAATGATGTTGATGTCCAAAGATCTAAATAAAATATTAAAAATCTTGGGAATTTTGCATATTGCATCGATATGCAATATCCGACATTGCGCCAGTAAAAGTGAGTCTGCTTTCATAATATCGATTTAACTTAAGAGTGGCGACTATCACCGAGCGGACCGCGGGGATCAATCGTGTTTTCATTTCCCAGATTAGGTCACGGTGAATTAAAAAAAAATCTTTGGTCGATCGGCCCCGCGTACGCGGTTGTCCGTCCGCGCTGTCCAATTCGCGGATTTGACGTTATTTCAATTAAAACGATCGAATGGCACGCAACGGAACGAAACGATCGCATGTAATTGAAAACGAACTGCATCGATTCCAACATCCATTGCTTCGGGATACAATGCCGCACGTAAATGTTCATCAACTCTTATCATATTAGTGGCGAATGGCATTGAGGCTGTGCATCACGATCGATTCAAGTTACACCGTACGTCTCCCATATTCGAAATGACTGACGTATATCATGCTTATATAATATAATCTTCTTGAACACTACAATTCTCGGATAATCTTAGATTATTAAACACGTTTAAATTCTTGAGTCTCCGATTTGTAAAATATTCGGATGAATAATAAATTTAATTGATCGCGAATGAAAATTTCATAGACATAGTTTGATTATAATTAACTTAAATATTTATAACAGTTGAAATAGTTACAATGACCGAAGTGTCTCTTCGACGAACATTTTTCAGAAAATATTCTTATAATTTTCCTTTCGCTACGTGAATACATCTTTCTAAGACGTTTTTACGAATAAGGCTACTGTGCTCGCGCCAGGCATTGTAAGTTCTGGTTTAGCACTCAATTACATCCAGATGCGATCGATCCACCGATTCATGGTGGGTCGAGATGTTTCCGGCGGAACTTCGACACGAAGCAAATCCAAAATCCGGGATAACGAGGTCTCACCGTGGTATTTGTCCGGCGAGTGTCCGGCACCTGAGAACATTTCGGTTTCTGTAACTACATAGTAAGGTCGTAAGGGCTGCGGCCTTTCTTGCCACCGGGTCACCCTACACGATATTGCACTCTGGGTGGGATCTCCTCGACGCTTACGCCAGTATCGAAGATAATACACCCTTGAAAACGATCAAATGCCGTCTCCTCCTCGAAGGTCCACACGGCACCTGCGCTGTGATCTAGTTTGCAACAACTTTCGTCGAGAATCCGACCGTTTTAAAATTTCAGTATCGCCGATGAGAGCGAGTTACGAATTTATCTCGATCGTATCCTCTCGTTGAAAATATATCAAATCCGCCTAATGAATTTTACACAATTCATGGCTATTTGAATTTTATATTTGCGATCAAAAATTAATACTTTTAGAATAAAATCTTTCCTTTCAATTTAATGGAATTTATTTTAACAAAATTTTCTTCAACGAAACACTATGAGTTATATTCAAATTCTTCAATTCTCGGATAAGAACGTCAATCTCTTGGATTTCTAAGGAAATTGAAATTCAGCGGATGAGGTTGAACTAAACTGTTGACGCGCGGACGTTGGCAAACTGGCGCACGGCGAATTCTTTGCGTTCTTTTTTCCGCTCTTTTCGCATAGCATGCGGGAAGACAACATCGATCGACCGTCTAATAAGGAAGCCCGTCGTTCGTCGTGCCCGGTCGAGTTCAATATAGCGGACTTCAACGGTTTCCAGATTATTCGACACCGCGATCGATTCGTCGCGGCACGCGTCGCGACACGAGCTGCAATCATAATGGAAATGTTCGTCGCAACGCCGCTGCTTGTTCTTTATTTCAATCGTACAAACGGTTTACCAGCATTTACCATAGCGGTAGCGAACGAGAGCGGCCGCGTTTATAGGATCGTGTTTCCCGGAGCCTTTTAGAAACTTGTCGATCCCCCCATTGCGTTGTTCGAGAACGGCTGACTCACCGAGACCCAATTTCATCAAGATAGTCAATTTACACGCAAATACATGTCGTTTCCTGAAAAAATTCTGCTGATAATATATTTCTGTTCGATTAGAGGAATTATACGAAAAGAAATCCGACATTCTTCAAATCTCATCTATGTCAATTTTTACTTAGAATTAAAATTTGACATGTTAAAAAATATTCGAAAATTTGATTAAATCGTCGCTTAAACTATTTCTGATAAAAATTTTCAGAATTTAATCTCGATGACACGCACATTAAATTAATTATTATGAATTAATTCAGTCGACGATTGATAAATTTAACATTACGCTCATCAGTGTCCGTAAGTTTACGCGTATCAATTCTTAGACATCGGCAATTCGTGAAACAAAGCGAAGTTCTTCACGCAGGGATGTAATTGTCGAGCGTAAAAGAAATGAGTCGATAAAACCAGATTGGATAACCGCATTTATCAGACGCCGCGGTAGCGCCGACGTATTCTCGACGGGGGGGAAAGAGCGCGGACCTAGAAAATACGGAGGAGATCAGCAGATTCCTACCGCGATCATCATTCTCCTCGCGGGGAGTTTTCTCGCCCCGAGGGGAACCGTCCGCGGGAGACCAGGAAAGCTTTCGTCGGCGCGCGAACGGCAAAAACAGGGAACGATCAATTATCCTTCGAAGTTTTCCGGTCGCGGCTAACCTCGCGCTTGCGCGCGCGCGCGCTCACGCTGAGTGGATTAAGCGATTGTCCGTTGGATCGTTGGCGGCTTAGAGGAAGGAAGGAAGAAGTGGAAGAAGCTCGCGCGCGGCAGACAGGCAGGCGAGCGGGCGGATTCATTCCCCTGCTTCCGGGATCGTCTCGCGAGAGCGAGCACGGACCCGAACTTCGATCCAAGGACGGGACGGGGGCAATTAATCGACTGAAGTTAATTTTGAGAAAGTATGGCAGCCAGGCGACAGCGTTCTCGCTTCCATCGTGAGCGAAAGAGACCGGAAATAAATGGGAAAGACAATGTGCGCGCCGTCCCTCCGTTTTTAGATTCTTATGTTATATTCTGGTATTTCATATTCTATTCTCGACAGTCTTTATTTTCTCAATTCGCCAACGAATTCTCGACTCTTGATAATTTATATTTTTGACAAATGTTTTAATTATCTATTACAATCTACAAATGTTTTAATTACTTGTTACAATCAGTCCTGATTCATGCACGATCATGATATTCCAAGTGCCAAATAAAAACTTCATGTGAATTTATAATTCTCAATCGAGGTAATGTAACTGACAAATTAATTTCTGCTTAATTCCTGCTTACAGAACACGATGTCGATTGTGCATCGTCGCTACGAAGGCATTTACGTCAGAAACCCGAAACACGGGGATACACTACCCGGTCCCGCGAGAGACGCAGGAAAGAAGACGGGTTTTCACAATCGCGAGCATATAAAAGCGTTCTCGAACATTTATTCCCGAACAAGGTACGTTAGAGTAATACGTTTTCCCTGTCTATAGAAATAGCTGTCAACTCAGCACATCTATACCGTTCCATTGTTCGCGGATTGAGACCCTTCGCGAATGCGGCGGGTGTCGATGTAGCTAAGATGAACGATCCGCCGTATTACAAAAAGGATCCGCAACGCGTTTATATAGAGAGGGTAGCCGCGCCACGATGTCGTTGATCAATGCGACCTGTAGTTAACAGAATGTACCGGCATTGATCCTACTCGGCGACCCTAACCGCTGTCGCATTGATAGAATAACACGCACGAGAAAGCTGATTTTAAAAGTACGTAAACATTCGCACATGGAACACACATTTCCTTATTATTTTATAAACTTCTGCACCATTAAAATAAAAAGTTATTAATACATAAAATATATTTATATCTATAATTATATAATAGTCTCGCAAACTTTTATATGTTTTTTGTTTGTTTCCCCATTGAACCTGCGTTAGATGTTAGTAAGTTTCGATTTTTACATAAGAAAAATATTATTTATAACATTGATATGTAATTTGTCTGTTAAAATCAGAGTTGGAAGCTCAAATCGATCGATCAGACCTGCAAGAATGTAGCGTCGTTAAAGTACCTAACCCGTCCAAATACACGAAATCAGGGCGGTGTCGCGCGGCACGACGCATCGCGTCGCGTCGTATCGCGCTGCGGACGTGACGCGAATTCGCTCAGCGGTGCAGCGGATGTCGCGGTGCAGTGACGGCGAGAAAAAAGCCTGCGTATAAAAGCCGGGGGGGGGGGGAGGCCGCAGAACGGTTCGCCGTGCAACGTGCAACCCCCCCGACCGCCATGGTAAACCGCCTCGCGCATACGAGCTCGTATCTGATCGGGGTCGCCCGTGCACAATCATCCCTCTCCATCCGCGAAAACACGCATCAGTGGCTGACCATGTAACGCGCGCGGCGCAGCGCGGGATGGGTTTGCGGCGAGTTAGCGCAGCGCTGTAGATTTCCGACCGCGAAGCGGCGTGGCGTCGCGCGACCTCGCGAAATAACGCGTGATTTATTCGACTCGCCATGATTTACCGACGATTTACGACGCCGCCGTTTGACCCGCGCCGCGGCACCCTCGGCTCCTCCCCTCCTCGAAGTTCCTCGCGCGACAGACGGCATTGTTCGCCCGTGGATATAGAAAAGAAGACGAAGGATACAATGCCCATTATGCGTTTTTGACCCTAGCTTTAAATATAATTTACAATATTAAGTGATGTCTATACAAACAAAGAATATTCTGGTAGAACGGGAAAATGTCGCGTATAATATTAAAAATCGAATAGTCCCCTCGAACTTATATAGAGATACTCTAAAATTACTGAGGTGACAATGTGAAGCGATTTCGTTCGGTAAATGTCAGTGGCAACTTTTTCCCGACGTTCCCGTGTCCCACCTCCAATACGCGATGGAGCTTCCCCTCGCGAAACTATCCGCAGATGCTGAAATAGGATTCACGCGGAGCGGATTACACGTGGACTATGGCGCGTTTGCGGACGAATAACTCACGCGGGCGTCTCGTGGGTGCGTCTCTCGTGAATAAGACATTTATGATAATGTCAGCCTCGTGCGGAGCTTGCGGAAAATTTAGCAACAGCCGCGAGGAGAATTTCTTGTATGTCCTTCTTTCCCTCTCTCTTATCCGTCCTTTCGTCCCCAAAATTTCAATTTCCCAAAATTCCCTGTCTCGCTTCTCTCTCGCCTTCGCGAGGTTTCCACCGCGACCTCCCGCCCGTTCGCTCTCGTTTCCTGCGCCGCATGGGAATAGGAAATGAGGTTTATTTAGGTCAAATCCGCGCGAATTTCTACGACCTCGGGATATACAAAATGACGCTCGTCCTTTTGTCCTAACCGTCCTAACCGTCCACGCAATTCTAACACTCTCTAAATTGTTCGCTATATCAAAGAGTCGCAAAATACTCAAATATCCAAACGTAGAGAGAGTACTTTGAAACAATATTCTATTCTGAACAAATAGGTACTGTCAGATAATTGGTCTCAGAACGCTAAATGAATCCGTATAAGATATAAAGATTAAAAAATGTAGACAGTTGTAAATGTTGACGTAAGCGAAATTCTGCTTTTGAACTAATTTCCAGTTTATTCCCACTTTTGGTTCTGCGTTGACAGCTAATTTTCCGGTTTTACAGGTGATTCACCAAAGTCCTGACAATCTGAAAACTTGAAAATCGAGTTGTACTATCGCAAGAATTCGCGGCGACACTTTCGCGCGGTTATTAAAATTCCTCCCTCTCCGCCTTTTCCGCAACATAATTATAAAGAGATAACCAAATTCAGTTCGAAATTACTTTTGGTTTCGCAAATTTGCACGTCACCAAACTGCGAGAATCGAGGCTCGCGCGAACTCGTTGATCGACCTCGTGCGGTGGCCTGTGCGGGCAGCGAAAGGAAAATTAAAGTTTGATGAAAAGTGCGTCGGCGCAAAGTGTTTCAACGTGTTGTCGCGTCGACAATACGTTGAGGTACCTCATTTGACGGCGTTAAATTTCTGCGGTGTCGGGTAACGCGCGACTCAACGTGGCGAGCCGTGGCGTATATAAATTTTAATGGGCGACAACGCGTAGCCACCGGAATGAAAAACGTAATCGCCACGGTGATACGCTCGCCACGGTTTAAAAATGCTCACATTTTAGAGCTATATGTCCCGCGGATGTTTTTATTTTACTTTCACGGGGCGTCGCGCGTTGCATGGCACGAAACGTACCTAATGGGGAAATGATAATTAATAGCTGACGCGAAAAATTATAAAATCACTCGGCGACGGCCGCGGAGGTCGTGTTCCGTAGCTGATCGATCGAAAATAATTAACCGCGATTAATTTCGCGCCGGCCGGCCGGTGCGGCGTCGAGACGCGCCGTTTCTCGCTCCGTTTGGAAAATAATGAAATTATACGGGCGCGACAAGCGAGCGTCTCGTTCTCGGCAACCGTAAATTTTCGGTCGCAGGAAAAGAAAGTAAAAGTTATAGAGGACGAGGCGGAACAAGTCGAGAGGGTTGATTTACGCGGCATTTGAGAATGCTCGTTCGTCCTCAGCTTTAAGGTTCGTCCTCGCGATAATCCGAATGCCAGATCGATCCATTCAAGATTCGTCTGAAAGAGAACTTTGGATTTTTATTTGATTGCGCATTCTCGAAAATTCTCAAAAAATTTTTAAGAGGTTGGATTCGTAGATTTTCGTTTTTAAGACGTTAAGTTGCCTATAACCAAAAACTCATTTGTCGTATAAAGCGCGAATGTGAAAACTGAAAATGCAGAAAAAGAGGTCAACTACCTCCGAGATTTCTTCACCCTGAAATATACCGTTCTTTTGGACGGTTTGTCATACGCGCGAAAGTAAATCTGACTGCGTTTTCCATTCGGACATGGCACGTGAAAAGAAAAGCGTTCCCTTGCGCGCAGATAGAAAGGGGATGCACTTGTCGGGAAAATAAATTTCATCCGAGAGAGCCACTGTTTCTCACGTATATTCGGCACTTTATTTTAGTTTCATCCCTCTGACATTCACATACCGATGGTTGAGATATTTGTCAGATTATTATACGTAAAGCGTCTTAGAACTTGTGGAATTTTAATTTTAATATTTTGCTAATTATACCTCAAATTGACATTCGAATTAAAAAGGCAATACTGATTAAAAGAGAAAAAATTTAAATGAATTATAATTATTTTCACAACTTAATTGAATTTCGAATTACATATAGAGTTTTATTTTCAATTGCTCATAATCGAAAAGCTTATCTCTGCGACACTTTAATTAAGGAAAAATCGATTCCGAATTGATTAAGGATTATTTATTAAAATTAAAGATTAAAATTAAAAATAAAATTAAAATTAAAAAGATTTCAACAGTTTTTTTACTTTTACAGATACAACTAAATATTTTATGGAAAATATTTTAAGTCGTATAAAAGGTCTTTCTACCCTGAGGAATAAGCGAAGAGATATATCCTTAAATAAATCCGAAGTACCTAAGAGAAAGCGACAAGGTTTAATAAATTTAGTGATTGGCACGAGCATAAAATGCGCACGCGAGAGACGCTTCTCCAGGGACACTTTTTAGCGGCCTTCTTTTTACGCTTGAGCCACTTCGTTAATAAAGATGCGGATTAAGCGGACGCGTGAAGTAACTCGAGAAATATACGCCGCGTGTGTTATCGCGTGGTATTTTTATCACTAATTGGCTTGTCCTAGAACGCACGGTTCGTAAATGCGGGCGAATAACTAATGAGAGCTCGTGTAAGAGCGACTTTTACGAACAACCGCCATTATTTTGCCTCTCCTTGATACAAAGAAATGATCTTACGCCGCGCTGCGTGTTCGCGACAGTGCGCTTTCAACAGGCCCTAGGGAGCTCTGAATTAGAAATCTCGTTTTCCATACAATGCCTCATTGCAACTCGCCGTTTTGCAAGTGATTTATGATTCGTCATCAAGGGTATACATATACGACGATCTAAAAACCTACAATCTCTGAATCGCAATATATTCAAACAATTCGAGTGTCGATGTATTCATAAATTTACGCAAATTCGATATCTAATATTCTGAAAATTCGAGCTCGCGTATTTATAGAGTTAAAAGATTCACGTAGCTGTGAATTTTTACATCTATTCAACTGTCCGTGGAACTAATAAAATAAAAAAGAAATTAAGAAGAGGGTACAAAAGCTCGCGTAGCGAGGTGAAAATGAGAGAAGCCGCAAAAAGGGAGGGCTGGAAAAAAGGTATATATAGGTATATTTATGAACAGAAACGCGCAGCTGCTTTTGACAGCCTTGCGGCTTACTGCGGAACTGCATATGCGAGTACGTGTCATCTACGTGACGATTACGAAATCCAATGTCTATCAAAAGTTTAGCCTACTTACGTCACTATATCTTTAGAGATGTATTTTTGCCTCATAACTGCATTGCTAAATAAAAAAATAAAAAAGTAACAAAGTAGAAAAAGGCAGCTCTTCCTCGACGAGAAAAATATCAGTTCTCGATACCTGAATGCTAAGAACGCGTAACGCTGAGAAAATATCAATTTATATAGAGATCTCGCCATATCTCGCGTGTTTCCGTACGTTACAAGATGAGTGACAGTCGCTTTGTACGTGTTTATTACTGACTTCGCCTACACATCGTGCGCTCCGTACGGGCGAATACGTTCGAAGCAGGTGCGCGAGAAAGAGAGCCGTGGGATGAAACGCGAGAGGTATTTCAGTCGACGCGTCGCGGAAACTTCCATTGATTCCCCCGCGACGATTTTCCGACGGATTCTTACACCCACGACACTTCGTACGTACCACGCGCCGTGACACGGCTAGGACGACGCGAAATTTCCTCTATGGAAATCAACTTTCGTTCGACAGGTGCAACCGGGGCGCGCGCTCGTTCGTGTACACGTGTGTCAACGCGGTGCGCGCCGAGCACTTCCGCTCGCACGCCCCGATAGGTCGAGAGACGCGCGGTAAATATGCTGATTTATTGACGAAGGGTAAGGTTTGAATATATACACAGGTGGCGAAGGGGTATGTATGATTTCTCCGGGACTCATTCTGTTGAATGACTGGTATGTTCGTTGATATATCTATCAATTGTTGTCGCCGAGCTGAATATTGATTTCTCCCGCCCGAAAAGTGAAATGGAGGAATAACTTCTCCCCTAATACGAGTATACGAAATTAAAGGCAGGTATATTCTAAAATCCATGAAAATTTAGTTTTAGTACACGTTCGGAGATACACAGGGTTTCGATAAACTTGCAAATTCTGTGTGTGTGCGTGTGTGTGTGCGCGCATCGCTCTTCCTCTTCAAATTCCGTACTGCATGGATTATTAATCACTTCAATTATTAAGCACGTAAAAAATGCATATATTTTATCCTCGCTGACGGAAGAGCTCTTGTACAAACGGTGTTGTACGTAATTAAATAAAATTGCTTTTAACTTGCAGCTTGCGTGAAACCTACTCTTCAAATCTGCGTAGATTGATATTGATGATAGTCACGTGCCAGACAAAATGTAATTTCCACCGTCTTTAACGTGAATCCTGTCGCAGGAATATTAAAGCTGCTAGGGAAATTAGAATTCGAATCCCGTGGAATTTGCCAAGGGCGCTCGTCAATTTCTCGCGAGATTGCAAAATCTGTAAATCGAGAAACTTTTGAGACGCGTCATTAAATTCTGGTTGACGACTTCGCTTCGATATGCAGTCAAAGATCCTGGGCCGGAACTTTGCAACGCTCTTGATAAGATTCTTGCTGACGCTATGAAATAATAACTCACGCTGGCGAACCGTTTGCTAATTCAATTACACGAAAGTCGCACGAAACTCGTCAATTCTAGAGTTCTAAGCGCCGAGTTCGAGCATCGAAGAATAAGAAAACTTGAAAGTTGTAAGAGGATCGATGGCTAAAGGCTTGAAATTTCAAATGCAAGAAAATTTCAAACAATTACTATATGTATGTGGAATTGTATGATAGAAATCAGGGATTTAAATATTGTGGAGAAGTGAGAGAATGAGAGTGAGAGTGAGAGTGAGTGAGTGAGTGAGTGAGTGAGTGAGAGAGAATAACTGTTTTCAGAAGCGCCCGTGGTAACAGGCGCGATTTTCATTTAATGTTTGAATGTGTGATCAATAAATGTTTTACTCCGAATTTTGTTTTGTTGTCAAGCGAGATGCTGAGGACGCATCAGTCGTAAATCGGCGTTACGAGAGAGCGTGATCCGAGAACAGAAATGTAGTGCGTGAAAGCGAAACGAGAGTTTATTATTTGTCACTAATTAAACGTTCCTTGGTATAAACTGTTGTAGATTTCTTTTAAATAAAATAAAGATCCTACAATATTGAAAAATTTAAAGTAGATTTTTAAGGTCTTTGCGTTAATGTCCAGGAATCTGGATAAATTTTTTTTAATTCCAAAGTTTGCGAACAAATATAAATGATCGTACATTGACTGCACATTAATCTTGATTCCGCCGTCCGAGATTAACGTGTCACTTTTTATGTGCCCGTACATTACCGTATCGTGCATGCGTACCTCGCATGCACCGAGTGCGCAACGGATATGTGCAATCGAAAATCCGCTTATAGCGAAACGCGTGACGGTAGTTTCGGACGTTTCGCCGGGGCTGATCGTAACGTCCTAATTTGAAGCACACGGTTCTCACACGGCTCTCCTATCGTCGCTAGAAGAGGAAACACTCGGCTACACGGTAGCTATAACGGGCCGGGTGTGTTAGTAGAACGTTATGCCTGCCCGCGCGGGGTGCCAGCTGGCGCGTCGGGGAAAAGTAAATAAATGAACGCGTAAAATTTGACTAAATTTCGAAGTTTCCGTCGACTCGAAACAGCGGTCCGGTTTAAATAAGCGTTTCATTCAGCGACAAAAAATTTGACTGCGCGCGTATTATGTGGATTGCGTAGCCCACGAACTCCAGCATAAAATAATGTACAATGTCTAAATCCATTAAACACACAACGCGACTTCAAGGATTACGGTTATCATTTCTCCACGTCGCAACGTGCATGTTATGGATATGCGCCCGGCTCAGCGTGCACAAAGCACTAACAATCGAGAGACGGGCAGAAGAACTTTCGCGTCGCGCATTCGTATTCGATTTCCAATTCGTATTCGATTTCCAAGTGGCGTGCCGCTGCGGCTTGTTTCCTTTACCAAAGACTTCACACAACCCCGGACGTCTCTGATACCCCTTTATGTACCTGCGAGGACAACGCGGGGGCGAGTCAACGGAAGCCCCCCAGCGCGGGAGCTGCGACGAGCTTTTTCCGATGCCGTTCGTATAAAGGATCCCGCATGTTTACGCGCACCTGGAGTTCAGAAACGACCGTCGACGCACAATGCCCGCAACAATAGAGACTGCACTAGCATCTCTTCGGCGCACCCGCGCACCTTCGTCGCGCCAACGATCCGTCGGAAACGTGGAGTTTTATGCAAATGATACAAATGTACTCCGGCTATATGAAGGCGAAATAAACTCACTCAAGGAAAAACCAATGCTGTTTTCTTTAATAGCACAAATAGAAATCTGATATTTTCAATTTTGCATAAATTTTAAAATGGGTCTTCTAAGTTACCTTCTTTAACACTATACGTTTTTCACTCGTGGAGTATAATACTCTAGCTTCTAGCTTTAGGAATATCTATTATGCTGCACAAATTATTTCACAATTTAAGAAGAATTTTTGCATTTATCTTTATCTAAAAGATGTTTAGAATATATCAATAAAATATATCAATTTTTATTAAATTGTAAATCATCAAAGAGACCAATGAAAATTGCGGTATAATATTGGAGTGTAAAATACATTCCGTAAAATACATACGTGAGTAATTACGTTAAAAAAACCATGTAAGTAATGTAAAGTAAAGTAATGTAATATTAAAACCTCGATCGTTCGAGTCACGCTATTGGGCTATCACAAATTTTCGGTTCACGCGAGTATTTCTAAATCTGGGAGTATCTCTAGATTTTTTTTCGGATATTGGATTTCGGGGTATTCGGTTCGATTCGGATCCTCACGGTCCAGTGTCTTCGAATCTTTTGGCCGCACGATGGTCGACCGACGCGACGGCGAGGGCGGGGAATTTTATTGAAACGAAAAATACGATGCGAACGCGAACAAAGTAATAAAAGAAAAATATCGTTTGCTCGGCGTGCGCAATTAAACGTGGAATTAGTCCGCGGGCGAGGAGGGGGACAAAAAAGTACATCGAGTGCCGGGGAAAGGTAGGTGGAAATGCTCGTTGGAAACACACGCGCGCGCACGTAAAGTTCTCGCATCGTTGCAACGTTCGCGCTATCCGCGGGGACACTGCAAATCCGGTTAAGCTCGCTTCTGATTTCAACGTGTATCCCGTGTGTTGCACTCCCCTGTGATCTCTCCACGCTGTCTCTTTGTCTAACGTACGCACTCATTTCCTTTCTTTTCCGATCTACCTTCTCGTTTTCCTCTATTCACCGCTGACCCTTTCGTAATCAAATAAATTTCTACACAGATGATCTTATAACCCAAAGAGAGAATATTTCTAAGTTTAGATTGTAACCTACACTTGTGCGTTGATTTTCATCGTATGTCAAATTTAATATTTAAATAAATAAAATAATTAAATATCTATGCTAGATTATTTAAAATAAGGATAAGATACTTCCACGTATTTCCTTACGGAAATTCGTAATAATAGATTTCTATTATATAATTGCCGTAACACGTTGAGACCAAGACCTAGACTATAGAACTCAAGTATTCGGTACTGTAGAAGTATGAATTGAATTTCTTGTTCCTTAACGATGGACGAGCAAAGCCGAGCTCGTCAACGTTTCTCAACGTTACAGTTTTTCATTCCGTCGCATACCAAGAAGCGCTACTCGCCGTGGGCGAGGGTACACCGCGGAATGCCATTAGCGGGCGGTCGCAATACCGCCGCAAGTAATATCGGAAATATCGATAGACAGACTTCGTTCCGTGCTGTCCGGTGGCTTGAACTCTCGCAGAAAATGCCGAGGTAACGGCGAAGGCTTAATTAAAAAATACTTGCAGTCTTCCATAATTACGCGAAGGACTTGTCGTGCATGCACGGGGCGCGCGAGAGGAAAGAGAAAATGGAATAAGGACGGGAGATGGAAAGGCGTCCGTGAGATCTTGTCAAGTCTGCCATTCGTCCGTTCCAGTGTTGCGTCCCTTTCTTTCCCGCTTTTCTCTTCCTTTCTCCATTTTCTCCTTTTCCGAGTGCCCCATCGACCGACGCGCGACGGCCCCTTGTCTGGAGGTACGAGAGCCGTAAACAAGTAGACGCGGTGGAAAAGTAATTAACGTATGTGCGTTTGAAACACGAATACGGGTGAAAATGAAAAACCGCACGTTACCCGACGCCAGAGTAAGAGCAACGAGGGAGACGGAAGTCGTGAACGGAGGCAAGAGGGATAGCTCGGGTCTCGTTGGCGGTGCACCAGTTTATGCATTTTTTAACCTCCGACTGCCCGGTTAATTCCCGAAGAGACTCGTGTCGGTAAAATGGGTTTTTATATCATCGCGCGCGCCTGGCCGGGGATATTAACGTGATTAAAAGGTGCTGAACCCGAGAGAGCGAAAATCCAAGTAGTCGAAAGTTTTCCGAGCTACCAGAGTTCAAAGTTGGCGAGATATCACGCCAGGCGCGACTGCCGCGGCTTTCTAAGAACACCAAGAACGAGAACGTTGACATCTGTCGTGTCGATGATTACGATCATTAGACATTTGCTCGTGAAGTCGACACGAAGTTGCAATTTCGCGGACGGTTACGATTGTCCTCGAAGGCAGCTACTACGACGACGATGGAAAATAGGAGGGATCGACCATTCGCGGCGAGAGCATAAGGATCCGTCACGAGCAGCGGTGTCGTTCGCGCGCGAGATCGTCCAAGTTCGCCACCTCGAGAATCGTGTCGTCGACGCCGAGAGCTCGAGGAAGTTATGATTAACGTTAATTTGCGAGTACGAACGAGCGCGCGTCTAAGTCGAGAGTCGAGACCGCGCGATCGCGCTTTCCGACTCCCGTCGCGAGTCCCTAACATTCGGCTGTCCCATAGATATTTCATGCGCCGCCTCTCGCCCCTCGTATATCATTCCCGTAACACATGGCGCCATCCCCAGAGGGAGAGTAGTTGCCCGGACCCTCCTCGCGCCTGCGGGGGTGAAGCGTTGCAGACGGCGCAGTGTCTCGTCCCCCGAAAAGCGAAGACGGAGGAAGGCGGGCGTGTACGCTTGCACGGCTGGCTGGCTGGCTGGCTAGAAGAAGGAAGGGACGGGTTGATGCCTTAATTTATCACCGTGACCCACGTCTTCTGGAGACGTCGCCGCGAGGAGACGTCCATCCCCATCGTCCGCCGTATCCCGTCACCCCGCTCGCTTGTCCACTAGAATGCCTCTTAATCAGCCCCGATACAGCCGCCGTCTGTAGTCGGTAAACGGCGGTCTATTGTAAAGCGGATTCCGTGCTCCGAGTTGCGCCGGAGGTCAACGTTCGCCGTTGAAGAACGTCGCTCGAGCGTATTTGCCCGGTCGAGACACAAGAAAGATACCTTTACAATTCTTGTGCTCTCGATCGGTATAGCGTTTAATGGATCTTAATTCTATTGTCGATTAAGCGGATTAAAACATTTTTAACTAAACGCGCGTTGGAGAGACGTATGAATATTAATTTCCATGAAATGAAGAGAGTTCTCTCTTCCCGAGAAAACCGTTAAAGTTTATTCATGTAAATCAAAACGTTAAACATTACCTAGGAATTTTAATATCAGTTATCACGCGAATTTTTCATTACTTTGCACACACGTAGACGTTAACGCGAAAATTAAATGCCAAATTAATTTTGTAGCGGATCAAGTTTCCTTCGCGCTTGCGTATACAAATACTACAAATCAAATATTCTCTCTCTCGGTTGGTGAAAAAAAAACACAAAAATGAACTAGCCGTGGCAAGAGTAATGAGTAATTCGAATCGGCGCGTAACAAGAGGCGAAGGTAATGCTTGCTCACCACGCCACGGCGCAGAATTCTCTTTCCATCGGAAAGGGCGTTTTCTAGGGCGCAGTCTGCCGCTAATTGCCGACACACCTGTCCTTATTCGCGTTTACGCAGCAGTCGCGTTGCGCTACAATTAAATAAGCCAGGCATGTTGTGTCACGGTCACGAATTTACGATTCCCCCGTTTCTCCGTTTAACCTAAGACCAAGACGGCTTCGCCCGATCGATAGATTAGCCCGCGAGATCCTATTTGATTCTCAAGTGCGCGGCTTTGTCGGTCGAGAGCTCTCGTTCGATTACGCCAACCAATCGACCGTGAACAGTTCCTCGATTGCGTTTCAGGTAACGAGAAAAACAGTCGGCCGTACCTTCCCCGAACACATGTTAAGCGATCGGCTCTAACCGAGCGTAAAGAAGAAACTGTACAATTACGAGTAACCGGGCGGACGATAACGAGATTCGACTACTAGGAACAAGCATTGTTTCCTAGACCACAGACTCCGTTTGCGTACTACGAAGCGATGCATTCTCGTATAAAATGTCCGAGACATAAGGGATAAAAATTTCGATGGAGAACATCAAGTTAAGAAAGCAGGTATCTCTAGTACGTAAAAGATTTGAAATCACAGGAGAAATAAAATGTCAAAGAGCCGAGATACGAGAAAGTTGCGACTTCTTAGGAGCCGGTGCAACAATGCAAATAATGGTAATATTTCGACGCAGCAATGTGTTCGCACGATGGATAATCGTGTACACAACGTATAAGTTGCGCGCGTTATACGTGTCCTTGCTATACGCTTGTGGCTGGCGGTAATTCCGATCGCGCGGGAGAACTTTCGCCGTAAAACATCATCAAAGCCATATACACGCGCCGGGAAATCAAGTGGAAGGCGCCTCCGCCGGAAGTGCTTCAGGTATTTTCGCATTCACCGCGCGAACTGGATAACTTGCTGGCGAAAGGGATAAATCCGCATGACTGGTAACGACTCCACGCATTCTCTTTCTCCATTTCCCCCAGTTACGCCCGAATGCCCAGGAAGTCCTTGAAAGTACCTAATCGTCCGAGGACCCATGAAAATCTGAGTAAGTAGAAATAAATAAAAGAAAGTATAAATTTAAAAAAAAATATTGGACTGTCAAAGTGTGAAAAATCGAAAATCACAAAGATTCGAAAGCGAATCGATGATCTAAAACTCGAAAGATTCGACAAAAAACGTCAGTATGTGAATGCGAAGAACGCTCAACGGATGTAATCTTCGAAAAATCCGAGAAAATTCAGGATAGTAGATATCTAGAGATACATCTAACGAGGATGTCTGGACTAGAAGTGTCTAGTATCCGTGAGAGAGGATACGCGAATTGAAGAATGCGGGGCTTCGTGGATCCGGGAACCAGAATGCGTCAGAGTATTTCCACCATGCAGCCAATACGCGCGCGGCACTGGGCGACGGCCGGGAAAACGCGGAACGTGGCGGACGAAGTTGTTGGCGAACGAAGTAATCCGCGCGACTGGGGTAACAAATCCGCTCTCATCCCCTTTCTCCATCTTCTCGTTACGCCCGAGAACACACGACGAGCTTCGCCGTGCTTCGCTTGTACGTACGTTGTTTGGTCACATTTACATAACGAAATAACAAACAGCAAACACAGTCAATTTTAGGCATTATTAACTCTTAATCCAAGATAAACATGAAGCTCGCTACTCCAGTTAAGTCCGTCTTGGATTTGCGTGTTAACGGTTAATACTTATTGCGACTCCACCTTACGTTCATTAAGTTTGTCGATAGGGTTCAATTCCATCATAACGAAATCTCCAACGAGGATCGGTCCAAAACATGCGTTTGGTCTCATTACCAGACAGAATATTGTCGCGGAATATTATGGAGCAAAGGTCAGCGCGACGTGGCAAAGTTACGCGTTATTGATCCGGAGTAACTAGTTAGGTTTGGCCGCTCATTAATACGATATTTTAGCCGCTATTTCGTTACGCGCCGAAAGAGACGAAAAATTCATATTTCATCTCTTTAACATACGTATTGCAAAGTATTGTCCGCGACATAAAAAGATGATTTTCGATGTGTAACGCGGAATATTCGCTGACAATAAATACCGTCAAATCGGTACCGTGCAGTTTCACAGTATGAATTTTCTAATAACTTACGCAACGTAAATTGATTGAGTAATTAAATTCGGAACGAGAGAGAAATTTTCCGCGAGGAAAAGTACAATGCGAATTACTTCGGGAAGAAATTCTTCTTGTCGCGCTAGTGCACGTCCGCTCCGAAACCGTCAGTACTTGGAGTCACTTTGCGAGTAGTTCGCCAATCCGACAAGATAAACGTTCCCCTAAGCACCATTGCGCGTACCGTATCTGGCGGACAAATTTCGCATAAAATTACCGAGGACGAAGATTCAGGGCCATCCGAGCCACCGCGAGGTAATATTTTTAACGTACGCGCCGCGCCGCGCCGCGTCGCACGCGGGAGAAATGCCGTCGAAACCGTCGCGTCGGCGAGGGTGCGAGGGAAACCCCTCCCGTTCGTGGAAGGCAGTAACGTAATCCTCCGCAATTTGTCATTCTCCGTGTACGCCGTTTCTTATTTTACCCGGCTCGTGGACACGAACGCCGGCGTACACCAGTCACCGCCCCTCGCGGGAGAGTAAATTATGCGTGGGGGTGGTTTGGGGGTGGTAGCGACGGCGGCAGAACTCGCGTAAGGCGAAACCACAGCGATAAGGGAATACGAAGGCACCAAGGATCCTCGGCGTCTCACGATAAACGCCTGATGTGTTTCCGCTTCTCAAATTTTTATATTCTAAATATTTTGTGCTGTCCACAAACGGCGGAACTTACAATTTTACTTTTCGACAATTTTAATTTGCAAATTTCAATTCCTTCAATCCTCGAATCCGCAATAAATTCGGAACTCTGAACGCTACACCTCGCGATGTAGATATATATCTGTCTTTTTCAGGAAATAATATCTGGAAAAAGGACAGACGTCTTCCTTCGCCTGTCCTCCGATCCTTTTGCACGAGAAACGACCTGCCTGCTTTCCGCCGTGTCACTCCTGGTGACTATCGTTCGGGAGGAGCTCGACGGGAGGAGCTCGACGGCGGAACATCGACGTCGACGTCGGCGCACGTCTTCATTATAAAGACGCCACCTCGCCCGTCGGTGATTCCGTCGACGAGCGAGCATCACTTGTGTCCGACTGCTGAGACACGTCCGCGTTACGTCGCGCGCGTGATATGATAGATTGCACCTTCGAGATGCATCCGTAGGTAGCCGAGGTAGAGAGAGGCGCGCATACATCTACGAGCGACGCTGTGTGCGGCTGGCAGTAATGTCGCGTCGCATCCAGCCCGCTCACAATGCACCTGCGGGATCAAGCGGGATATTCGGATACGTTCGCTACGTTACGGCCGTTCCATGAACCATTCCAGCTGAAAGCGACGAAGTTAGTTGCCCGAGCATGTAGCGCGATCGTCGAATTATAATCCCTTACGATCTGCGCGCCGGATGGTAGACGTCCGATCGATCCTCGTCAACGACACCGAGAGGCTGTATCGATCACGATGCGCCGAGCCAGATCGGTCGGCTTGACAGTCGCGATCGTTGTGATGGACTGGCTGGCAGATAACATTCTGGTATATATCGCGAGGCTGTATAAACATCTCTGGGCAGATGACGATCCCTCATGCCGGTATACGCAGGCTTACGGCGCGAATAATGGGATTTAAAGTGAAAAGAATAGCGGTCTCAAGTCGAGGCAACGAAAATTATTTTACCCTAACAGAAATTTATTTCGATGCGCTCCATTACGAAAACACAACGCCGAAAATTAAATCACATGGAACGTAGGCTTAGATTTACTAAATAAAGAGCGATGTCAGACAGCATCAAGGAATCTGGTTTATATACGACGTAGATAAGACTTTACGCGCGTCGTTTGTTAGTTTTCAAATATTAAAAAATGAGGGATGCTCATCAAGCTCGCGCGGTACGTCAGGGAACAGGAAGAATAACGAGCCGGATGTACCCGAGGTCGGAAGAAGGTAGATGCTCGGACATATTCCGGGATAGGCAGATGGTAGACCGTAAACAACGTTCAACGATCAGGCGCCAGCGACCCGACGAAAACGGCGGTAGCAGAGTGCTCGTTTCAACCCTTCGTCACCGCTCTCCGCGCGTGCAACCTCTCTACGGTCGGCATTAAATCACCGCGTAAGTTATATTAACGGTATTTCACACCGCGGCGTTTCGCGGCACGCTATACCTACACCCCGGTTGAGAAAAGTAAAGCGGTTGGGCTAGGTCGAGGTGCTTACCACGGGCGAGATATAGGGAGTTGCCCGGATGGGTTTCGCGCGAAGATTGCGTCTCACCTTCGCGGAATCACCCCTGCTATCTCTCCGCGCGCCCAAAGCCACCGCTCCCGCATATAATTCACTTTCCACGGAGAAAGAACGGGAGTGGAGGATGGAGGAAAGGAGGGCGTGAAACGCGAAGAGTAAGCAGGCCGCTCGAGGAATCAACGTAAATAACGATCGACAATTTAAAGGAAATTCGAGAGGCTACGATGTCACGATACTGGTGGCGATTAAAACGCTAAGAACCCTTAATCGTTCCAGCTGCTGAACGTCCCGAGTGACGTCTCGACGGAAGAAAAATGGGATGCGAGTTGCTCGAAGATAAAGTTACGCGCTACTTGTACACTTGCCTTTCTCATGGCACTTTGGAGAACGGCGCACTTCCGTAACCGTTTTACGAGAAAGAATATTTTAAGTGACATCAAAGAAGGTTCATCCGTCGGGAGATCGACCAACTTTTCAGTTGATCGACCAAGTTCCGCGAATCGCGCTGTAAATGTGAGACGAATGTCGTTTAAGCGAAAGATTCTTATACGATCGCGTGCAAGACTGGCAACCAAATTTTGTCCTCGTAGAAGGTACACCTTAAAGCAAAAATCGCTAAATTATATTTGCTCGTCCAAACGATTTGGCGAAATAATTTGAATATAAATTGACTCTACCAGATTCCATAGTTTTCATTAAAATTCCATATTTTCCATATAAATTGTATAACATTTGATAACTGAATTAAACATTAAAATACCGCATTGGAGAAGCCAATATAAATAAAGATGTAAAAATATTTAATATTGAAACGCGCGATCAATTTAATATCGTAATGTTTTAATAATTTAATCGAAATATGGGCTGACTTTCTATTTGATGTTAAACGGACATATTAATTTCGTTAAAATTATTTAATTAAAAGAGCTGACGGAGATTCCTTTCATCATTTTCGCGTTGAAACAATGATTCCAACAAATTAGCTTATTCGCTACAGATAGGTGGATATCGGTATACGAGCGAGGAAACATCGCGACGACACATTAGTCGTGTGGTCGCGTACGACCGAATTTCCCGCTGACGAAAGATACTTCCGATGACTTGGCATGCAAACCGCATGATTTTCCGTCTGTTGCGGTTACAGCAGGTGGCCGGTAACAACTTCATGAAATACAAAGTTAGTTGCAGGTTCGCGCGGTATTTGCGTCAGACTATCTAACGTCGGGGAGCAAAACATTCTGCCCGGCTTGTTTTAGATGTTATACCAACTTCTCGCTTCGAGCGGACCAACTTTGCAGCTCCGTTACAATTTCAGAATCACACAACGAATAATTTTGCGTCACGGCGAAATTATGCCGGGTACACGCGCGCCAAAAGTAACTCAGTTTAATCGTTATAATCCACGCGACTCATCCCCCGTTCTATAATTTCAAAGTTACGTTACGGTTATAGCGATGCACGGCGAAACGACTCGCGTAGCTTTCCGTAGCAAGATTATCCTGTTTAGGATGAATTAACATTAATTGAGGAACTGTTATTTGGTTTTGGTGGAAACGTAGAGTAAGCACTGAGAGGCTGTTAAAGCGTCGCGCGGAACACAGCAGTTCCACATACATCGATTACAACTTGGCTCGGTTAATCGGCTTCTTAATCTCTATGCGGAATCTTTGAAGAAAATTGCATAGCTGCGGCAGGTTCTGTTGTAGATTGCACGCGCCGCGGATTATCGTTTAACCGGATACATGACATCGAGGAAAATCAAGAGTTATAAATTACGCGCTGTAATTTTATGGCGTTTTTTTTTTTATCACTCCCCGCACGGAGCCACGCGATTATGACTCCCGCGAGACGTTCGAACGACCTGATGGCGTCGCTCGTCGCTTGTTATTTTTAGATAATATCATCGAGACATCACGCGTACACGTGCTGTATGCTGCGTGCGTTATGCACGCGTGCGCGGTCGTGCGTACATACGTGCGTGTGCCAGGGCATGCACCTGTTAAATACGGCAAGCCTGCGCCGCGCCGAAAGGGAAATAATAGTTTGACTATGCTCCTCGAATATTCTCGCCGTTTGCGAAAGCAGAAGCTATATAAATTCTTTATCAATCGAAATCTAATCAGTCCAATGAGTCTTCAAAAATCGAATGTCAAGCCGAAGAGAAAAAAACGCTACATATAAATCGCTATTCTGTCTCTGAACTCCGGTATCTTTAATTCATCGATTCTTCGCACATATATCATTGGATTTCACAAATCCTTGAATTTCTGAATATATTCAGAAGTTTGTAACGTCTGTTCGTAATTCTAAAAACTAAGCTCTTAATTAATTCTAAACCAGCTTCTTTCGCTACAAACTATGAGTTTCGCTACGAGTTTCGTTTCGCTAAGGCCTGATAATCCCTGCGCAAATAAAGTTTGCGATCGAAATGGAAAGAATGGCGAGAGGATCTAACACGCCAATCCGGCTTCGCGAATGGCAATTACAGGCTTCATTTCGCTGCAGCTCCAATTATCGTCACCATTCTTTGTTCGATGGACCGTCAATTCCGGGCGACGGACACGCCGCCGCGCCGCGCCGCGCCGCGCCGGCCGACCCGGACGAACCGAAGTGGATGATGCATCTCTCCTCTCTCTCCCGGATCGTTTAATTAAATTTGCCGAAGACTGCCGTTCTCGTTAGGATGAAAAATTCTGTTTCGCGCTTGCGAGTCCCGTTGTCTCGGCGCCGCGCGCTAATGTGATAATTACAATTACTTTATCGCCGTACCTCTCGCAACAAAAGACGACGAAGCAACGTCGGATGAAGAGAACAGAAGTAGACAGACTGCGCGATCGATGAAAGGGCGACATTCGATTAAAGCAATTATTCCTATTAGCGTGCGCTTTGAGCGGCACGTTGATAATCTCTCAGCTAAGTGCAGAGTTCTTAATGCAAAATTTTCGATCCTCTGATCTTAAAAATTCTGTGCCTTTGTACTTAAGAATCACTTAAATTTTTTAAGTTAAAGTGTCAGATTGTATCTGAATTGTAGAATAATTGCAGCCGCAATATATAAGAATAAATGCAAGCATTATTATATTATACTCAAACTTCTCGATAATAATATTACGATAATGATTGTGTGTATGTGCGAGGTATCGTAGAAGTTTTTAGCACTTCGTTATAATTTAGCCGATTCAGTTTTTTTCTCGTAATAAAATACCTATATCGATCCTCTACCCATCTCTCATTTTTTGCTTCCTCATTTGTTTTCGTAAAAAGAAATTTTTTTTGTTTTTCTGAATGTGTTCAGAATGTTCTAAAATGTCGAAAAATTGCAATTTAAAAAAATGTCTGTATGTATGTGTGTGTGTATGTGTGTGTGTATGTGCCAAATTTACCGAAATTTCTATAACTCCAGAACTAATCAACCAAATCTTAACGAATTATATATGAAATAGGGGTAGAAAAAACTGAAGAATATAATAGAATTAATAAAAATTGCTAATAATCAAGGGGTCCTTTTTTAATAAAATTTTGAATTTGCAGAAATGTTTGTTTATGCTGTAATTTTCGCAAATTTGGAGATATCGATCTATTTCTAATTTTATTATATTTTTCAGTCTTTTCTACCCCTATATTTCATATATAATTCTTTAAGATTTGGTTGATTAGACTCAGCTTTATACGCGATCAAAGATCCCTAATTTTTAGAAAAATGTCTGTAATAACTTTAACTTCTGTAAATTTTAAGATATCGGTCTATTTTTTATTTTGTTATATTCTTCAGTCTTCTCTATTTCTATTTTATGTCATTCTTTAAGGCCGGTATTCATAGTCGGGTCTTATATTAATTCAAGATCGTCTTAAGTATAGTCTTAAGGCGTCATCAGCCAATCATCAGAGGGCTGTATTAGCATCTTAAGACGTCACTTCCTCTACGAGGAAGTCAAGTACAAATTTCTAATTTGCACCAATTTTTTTTTTTTTCCCAACATATTTAATTTCCATCCAAGTTTCCCGGACCGACGACTCGAGGAGAGACAGCGACGGCTGTTATTGCGTTTGAAACGCGCCAGCTTGATTGATGGATTGATCGGTAAACGGAAACGACTCTACTGAATTTTATGCCGTATCCAGGACACAAAAGACGGTCGTCCGTTCGTTTCGCGATGGAAACAATGCGTTTATCGAGATGTCGCTTATGAAAAATGAAAAATTGGAAATTGGACCGACTGATACGAAATTGTTTTTCTGCTATGTGATAGACCCCCTCCTCACCTGCCCTCTCGCGAAAATAGACATTTTTGTGCGAACTATCGATATCTAAATTTATATTAAGTGTCTTGAATATGCGCTTCTTTTTAATATTCGTGTTTATTCTGCTTCCGTAAACCTTTTTTCACGTGGCGCACAAAGAGCGAGCGTACAAAAGGTGTGCGAACGAGATGAAGAGGAATGGAAAAACAATCAAGCTCTGTCCGACGAATCATTCGAGCGCGCATAGACGGAGAACAGTAATAATAATCATCAGTTGCACCGACGATGCTCGATAATAAATCCCGAAGAGGTGATGGCGGAAAGAGAGACCGAATCGCCGATAATAAAAATAAAATTGATGCTGCCTCGACGAGAATCGAGCGATTTTTCGCTTTTCCCCCGAATTGTCGTCCGCGGCCATCCCCCGTTGCGCATTCTTTTTATTCCGTTCTATTTTCCGACGCGCCGCGTCGGTTGCTCATCCGTCAACGAATCGAAGAGGAGGTGCGTTGTCACGCCGACGACGTGTCGACGGAAACGGTAAAGCTTCCGGCGTTATTTTTGACTTTTCGCCGGCGTTCTCGCCGCGCCGTAAATCAGCGTCGCTCTGGCGCGCGCAATTCTTCCAAAATTCATCCGAATTCCCGGCGCCGCCGTCCTGGGGGGGAGAAAAACTCCGAAGACAGGACAGAAGGGTCGCGTCGAGTCGCGTCTCTTCATCAACGTATCTCGCACCGATGCGGCGAATACTCGATGCGAGTGTTTATCGCGCACAGCGTACAGCTAATGAGATTTCCGATGTGCAAAAAGCACAAAGTGCGCACGCGCGCGGAAGCTGACCCGAAACAGCCGCGGTTTGATATTCGATTATTACAAGTTTCCGTCGGCCCGTTACACCCCCGATTGAATTAATTCGACCCTTTCATGCAATTATAGTCGCGGGCGTTCGATTAAACCGCGAGAGCCACGCGCGAATAAACCGTAAATGCGTAATTAATCACCCTCGTATTCGTTACGATTGCACGGTCGAGCGATCTTCTACAAAGGGTGTCGCGAGTTAATCATTGTTATTCAAGAAAAATCGTCGAGGCCATCGTCGCCCTGCCAATGAAGCCCTCAACGAAACTTCTTCGTTCGGGTGCGGTGAATTTAAAACGAGTAACGTCGTATAATGTATAATGCTTCGAAACTGGTAATTTAATATAGAAGATTGCAACGCGCTGAGAAAACCGGATGTTTAATAATACTCGATTATCGATATATCGTCGTGATTTTTATTGCGTAGCAATTAATTTTATGCGCTTCAATCTTCAAACGTGAAGATTACCCAGTCAAACATTTTACAATGGTTGCAGCTTTAAAAAGAATAATGTATAAATAATCACAATAATCTTAACAGCCATGGGCTTCTAATTTTTTATTTTTTATGTCAAATACCCTCTTCCCCGTCCTTTCTCAAAAAATCATAAAACCTTTCCAGCGCGATGAATATGAAACAAGCAGCACGACGCGTTTTTCGCCGGACTTAATAATTCAAGCGGAGAAGCCAAGGCGTCTGGTATAAAATCGCAACGATTCAATGCCCCTTTCCGTCTGGAATCTCTCGTTGATTCCCTCTTGTTTCTCTCCTTTATGTCTCCACGTAGCGCTCCGAGATTTTTACGGGTATCTTGGTGAAAAAAAGTGCGCGGTAGAACGGTAGGCAGAGGGGAGAAGGGGGGACCGCTGCGAGCCACGGTGCACGAGCAAAGAGGTATGAAATTGAACCGCCGTACTTGCAACTTGCGCTCTTTGAGCCGGGACTAATTAGCTGGACTCCCTTCAACAAGGTCAACGGTATAAGAACGATGTACGAGCGGGTTGGGTTGGGGTACTTTTGAGGTTAATTCAAGGCTGCGCGCCGCTAAGCAGCGACCACGACCCGCGCGGATGTAATTTCTGCTTTATTTTCTGGAGAATGGAAGCGACGCGACGCCCTACGCGTCGTCACGCGAACTTCTGACGGCGAATGAGTGTTTGTAACCCGGATGTGTTTACCGTCTAGAAAACGCTTCGTTTAAATCCTCTTTTGCAACGGGATGCACGTACGAATCATCACGTACTGAGTCACGCGTTTTCAGAAACGAGTTTCCTTAGTACAACAATCCCGACAAATTTTCAAACATGGAACTGGATGTAAAGATATATATATAGCAATACGTATAAAATAAAGTGAATACACGTGATAAATGTCTAAGCGCATTTTTGATAGCGCCATAAAATCATATCTATTGAAATAGAACTTTAAAAGAGTTGCTTCAGAAAGAAAAAAGTTTTACCGCGACCACGGGGAATAGAAGGAACGAATATGGAACGATCGAAGAATTTCTAGATTTCTAACACGATCGATATTTGAGAATTTTTTAAGATTAAAATATTTCTTAAAAATATAGTTCTTGAATTTGTAAATGCTTGGACTCTCTTAACTACGAGACTGAAACGGAACCCGAATAGGATATTTGCGTCGTCGAGACACCGGAGACACGGGATCTTCGGGTACCGGAATACTCCGCCCGCAAATGAAGCTCCAACGGTGTCCTCGCCACGTATTTCGGAGTGAAACCGCACGTGCCCGCGGCAGTGCCCCGTAACAAGCATTTCCCTAGGGTCCATCCGAGCTTACCCTTCACAGCATCCGGCAGGAGGGAAGCCGATTGCTCACGGCGAATCCCAATATTTATGCGGGCAATGAGGCGCGCTGCCATAAATATTTTATGCCCCGCCACTTTTCGAATTCAACGCGCGTTCGAGTGAGGAATATGCGAGAAAGAGGGAGAAAGAAATATACAATGGAATACAATCGTAGAAAGCTCGTTCGTCTTCGTTCCGTCACGAATGATGCCTCTTCCTTCCCAGAATCGATGGCCTTTGGATTTCTATAGGGATCTTGAGTAGGCCAATAAAAGTATTACGATCAGCCCTCGATCAGCCCTAATCTGCGGATATTACTGCTTGAATAATGAAATCTTTCTTAGATCTTCAATCGAGCGCTCTGATGCCTGCGCGAAATGTTTAAAATATTTTTTTTTAGAATCTTTAAACGGTTCTTAATAGTGCTTTAGTGCAATAGCAGTACGGTATAAAATAAGTATATTTTCTAATAAATAATTCGTGTGTTAATATCGATCATGAAACTCTTATTGTATTCAGTTTCCGGGTAGGGAACGAGTGTCATGTTTTAAACTGTACGAGAGAGCGTGGGACGTGAAACACGACACGGATCATTGCGAAAAGTGCCAACTCCACTTTTGTCGGTGACATTGTTGGAGCGATCATTACCTCTGAATTGCTTGCACCAACTACGATCACTTACGGCCGCGCGTATAACGCACGCAACGTGTAACTGGGTTACAGAGCGCTGACAGCTACTGCTGATTTGATTGGTCAATTACTCGAGTTTGCCCGTTACAAAGTAACATCTCGGACCTGATGATTTACGGAAATGATAGCTGAATGCGTTTTAAAAAAGGGGCTTACGAAATAACAATTTGTCGTTTAACTCGCACGTGCATCTTTATAAAAAAATAACTTCTAAAAAATTACTATATTACAGATTGCGTGCGCGCGCATTGTTTTCCTAACAGATCATAAAGAATAGAAAATGAAAAAAAAAATTACTTTATGTAATGACTGTTTAAAGCGTTGCCGAAATGACGATGAGATAAATTTAATAATAATTTAATAGTAAAGGGATAGTTTCGGTCGATTTTCCATACGGTAATAACAGTGTAAATACCATCAATAATTCGATTTACCATTATTATCGTAACAAACTAATTGCTTGCGTCAAGTAATATTAACGTAAACCACTTTATTCGCGATTCGCATGCATTATTGCCTAGCGATCAAGAGGAGCATTTAATAGCATCTAGTAACTCTGTTACATATGCATGCAAACAAGCGGATTAATAAAGCAGATAGCTTACGTCAAGTATTGATCCTATTTTTTTAAGAGCTTTAAAATGTTCAAATTTAATGAATGAGAGAAACTATATAGAGAAGTACTTTTAAATATTTGAATTTTCAGATTATCTAATATATTCGTCCAATCAGATTTTCAAATCATCGAATCCTTTTAAATCTTCACAGCTTGTTAATTACGAAAGTACATACGTATATGTACTCGCGATCGTTCCCGAATAATTAAATTTGATTCGTTAAATATACTGAACATTTCAGATTTCGGTGTACTTATTAGACTTGGAAAATCTAGAATATACGGACCCTTCGTCCCTCAGATCCACGGATTAGCGTACTTTCTCTTTGAAGTTTCACATCTTAAATATGCTCTGCACGTCGGGCACCGTGAGATACTCGCGTCGATATATCCTGGCGATAGCACGGCGAGATGGCACCCGTGTTCCGCACAGAGTCCATGATTCATCGAGCGGTGAGGCAGTCCATCGGTTATGCCAATGCCGCAGTCCCTCATCCGCGGCTTACCCTTTCCCTCGCACCCTCCCGTGTTCGGACAAAACGTGCCATACCCTCCGCGACATATTGCGTATGATCCCGACCGAACGGCCGAGAAGACAAATGGTCGGGATGCTAAGACATCTTCGAGCTACTCCGGCCAGGATTATTTCGAAATGAAGACAGCACCGGGCTTCCTGAATCCAGAAAGCGATGCAATACTGCAAAGGAGGATGGAGAAAAGAGAGAGGGGAGAAAGAGAAAGAGGGGAGAGAGAGAGAGAGAGAGAGAGAGAGAGAGAGAGAGAGAGAAATATGAAGTTAACTTGGGGAAGTCGCGGGCAGACTTGAAGTACTATCTGCCAGACGAAACTTATATTTCAAAGCTAGTTTTGGTGGCGGGCAAACTTCACGCGAAAATGTCTTTCCGTGTAATGTAAAGTGCACAAGACGTAATAATAAATACGAGACGTCGTATAACTATATATTTGGAGAGATCGTGAATCTCCGTATTATAATTAGACAAATTCTCGGACAGATATACGAGTCGTGAAAATTCTTGAAATTTCCGTCCTCGAAATCCCAAACTCCATACGTATCCACACAGATTGCACATGCTTCAAAATCCACTCTATTTTTTTCCCTTTCCAAGATAGTTTCTAAGATTCTTGTGATCCGTAGTTTCTGAAACTTTTAGTTTCTTTTCTCCCAACAGTTTTATAACACATATTGTCTTCCACAATCCTGATATTACCAGCGAAAGAGTGCGGCGGCGTCGAAAATTTTTAGGTCGAGGGAGAGAACTGCAGCGCGGAATCACCACTGCAGAGAACATAACGGGTGAGCTTAAAATGGCTCAAGGTCAGTCGGTATCGATTCCAAGACCTCGAAGGTTCACGAGGTCGGTACCGATTTGCGTCAGTACCGTTCTATAGAGGCACCATGGCCTCGACACGAAAACGTTTCAAATTCTTAAAGGATAGCTCCTGGATGCAACTGCATTACGCCCTCCCGACGCCTGCAACCACCGATCGGCCATGTATAGCGCAAGTGCAACCAAGACGACCCACTTTTCGAAGCGACTCACGCGTCGATGCGTATATGTAACTTTCGTTCTGGCTGTTATTCGCGGGGGAGGCCGCCGTGTCGACGAAGGAAAATGTGCACGATTCTCTCTTACGGTAGTTCCTACGGAGTTTCTAGTTTAATGACGACAAGAGTTTGTTGGTCGACGACGCGGATCGAGAGCTCCTATGAATAGAGAGTCGCATAACTGCCGCGTTGTCTAATATTCACCTTTCGAATATTCCTCGGCTTTATACATACATCGTATTCATTCAAGTTAAATTTGTATCGAGTTGGAATTCTCTCTTCGCGAAATTTAAAGATCCAGCGCTCCGAAGACCTCGTCGTAATTTTAAGGACCTGATAATCCGTGTAACTATAAACTATGTTATTTGGGTGCGACGTCCTCGTATTCGCAGACTTTTTCACGCATTTTCGGATCTCTGAGGTGTCAAGCGCGATCTTTTCCGGTTTTAAACAATATCCTGCAAGCAATGGCGATATAGCGCGTATTCCGTTGTCTTTATATTGAAGAACAAGAATGGATTCTTGTACGTTGACCATACGGGGGATCTCGAAAGGAGGGAAGCACTCTAAGTCCTCTCCGCAGAGCGTAACTCGATATTGCATTAATGCGATATACGGAGGATTTTGATGGCGGACGAGGGCCAAGTCGGCTGCAATATTTCGTCGTTCCGGTGTCATATGGTGAGGCGCCCAGGGGTATTGCGTTTCCACCAAGGGTTAGTGGTGGATTAAAGGGGATACGTTATTATAAGAAATAGTCGTGGTGTCGCTTTTCAAGAAAGACCCCGACTTACGAGAGACGCGTGGCAAAGTAGGCTTGCGCGTAATTACCTTTAAGACCTGCGCGCGTAGCTCAATATTTCACACAAGTTGCAAGATCTTTGAAGTCCGGACTCTCTGGATCTTTGGTCTTACACAGCTTTTCGTTGAAAGTATGATTAATATTAAAAAATATATATTACAGCATCGGTTAAACAGCTTTGAAATGTCGAATTTTTTCTTCTGAAGATTTTCACGAAAATATTCCCGGATCTCCCGAGCCACGAATTCATGCGAGGCATACCTGGGCATCGCAAATCCACGTATAGGCATAAAATCGAACGTCAATATTGTGTGCTATTACGTGGACATCGGCCTACGTGCGGAGGGTTAATAATTCATAGCGTACATCCCATACCTCGTATCAAAACGTGATCCATCGGCAAGTCGGCCGTATGACTACTTCATTACGACGTAATAAGCGTACAGCCGAGCCCGGTCGATGCTCTACTAAACCAGAACCAGAAACAGTGAACTCGAACGGAGTGGAGTCGATACAGAGCGCGCCGGCGAACGACCAGCGGGATGAGTTTGGGGCGTAGGACGGCATAAAGCATGAAAGGACGACTCTCCGAAACTCGGAAGCATCGCCGCCGCTGTCGTATAAACCTCGGCCGTATTGTGTCTTTGGCGCTGGCAATGATATTGGCACTACGGCATTAGCGTATCGGGCCAACTTTGACGACCTGTATCAATGTCGGTGCTTCTCATGGAGCGGCGCTAGCTATTTACGCGACAAATTAGTTTACTTGTTCTTAGAACGAGACAGACATCGTGCCTGCCATTTGCAGCTGCCTGTACTTTACGGTCAATTAAATCGGCTTTGAATTCAGAAATATTAGATGCGCGCAAACCGAAGCTGTTTTACGAGTATTCTCTTTCAAAAAAAATCTTTGAGCGATAATTTTTTGGAACAATTGCAAGGCTTTGTTGTATATCACAAAAATTAATTGTTAATTTACTCGACCACTTAAGAACGTAACTATCTCGCGGAAAAACCTTTCTTTCTTGACAGAGATCCGTTTCGTGTCGTTGGTATTTAAATTCCGCGCGGCACTGAGAGATAAATCGCGGCGTAATTACCTCATTTATGCAGCCGACCTTTGTACAGAACATGTCGCGCCAGAAACACACCCTCCTTGCAATTATACCAGTTCCAAAGTATTTTATATCGCATTAAGCCAACAGCTAAAAGTGCAACGACACGAGAGGCCAAAGAGTCCGATTTTAAAGATTCTGTGACTTCTTCACTTTTCAGGAAGCAGAGGCGACGCGTCTCGCGGTTAAATTTAAATAAAGCGAGATATATAATTGGAGTAGAACGACTGATCGATGACGCCCATTTCGTAGAACTGGGACGATGATATATCTCGTACAGGCGCGGTCATTGATCTAATTAATGCCGTTCGCGCTGTACCGCACTAGTGCGCCGTAGCAGCGGCGGCGGCGCAATCGAACGCAGGTCGGACTTAATCAACGAATGTCTGCGCGACGATGCGGATACGATGCGGCGCTAATTGGGACAACGTTTGCCAGCGATCACGCACGCTAAGAAACAGGAAATTTCCATTCCTGGTAACTTACAGATAAATAATGAAGAACGGAGGGGAACGAAAGTGGTGGCTTACCATCTACGAGACGAGATACATCTTATCCTCGTGCGAGAAACGCACAGTTAGTCCTCGCGGAAGTTTTATTATACGCGGAAGAGTAATGTCGACAGCCAACGCCGACGAGGTGGTAATAAGATATATTTTTCAACGTGCGCGCTCTCGTGCAGGTTTTCGGCGGCGCCAAGTGCTAGCGATTTTATTTATGACAGGTGTCTGCTAACCCTAGCAGATACTGCCATGCACGTGCCCTCTGAGACAGTCTATATAATATAGTTTACGTATATAAAAACGTCCATAAATCATAAATATAGGAATCGGTAGATATAAACTTTCAAAATTCACGTTCAAATTCACGAATCTATAAGCGTATTTCGTGTGAATGGAAGTCTATACTTTCCAAAATGTAATCTTCGATTATATATAAACATAATTATTTTAATTTTAGATTCACGAATATTCTAAATATAGAGATTAACGAATATGTGCATTCAGATATAGGAAGATCCGTGGAGATATTTTAGTTCATTAAACGAGAAAAATTCAGAACTCTTTTTGCGTTCGTCAAGGAAAAAAATCCTCCGAGATGGATTTTATAATTATTTTCACCGAAAAGTACGATTACGGATATGTATTCTATGATTAATCTAAGGATTTATTTAGGACATGAAGCTTTTAGCAGTAGACGCGTTTACATACCAGACAAGCCGGTAAATCTAGAGACCAGCTAGCTAGACAGCTGGCCGAAAGCAAAGCTGTTAGTAAAGCAAACTTCATCGGGTTGAATTAAATTAATGCGCGGCACGGCGCTGCACGACGGGAGTATACTGCAGTAACGAGCGTACCCAAACCCCAGCGATTATGTGTAAAACTTGGGATTAAGATGTAACACTGCGCTAGGGGGACCCCATCTTCCTAGCCATTCTCTATTTTTTAAGGCATGAATAATTACTTGAATAACTCCGCGAGTACTACTTAACGCGAAATAGCGAGTGTTGGCAGTGTTTTCCCTCATAAGAGTTAATTTACGAGACGCGATAAATTTATCAGCGACGAAAATGAGTTTGTTGATAACGACGAGTGTGAAGTCGTTTTAAACGAGCCGTTCAGTCGAACGCTCGGACCTCGTGACTTTTCTCGTCATTCTCCCCGATGGTGTCGCCATTGCCGATCCCTCGCTCGTTCCTCCCTAATATCCTGGATATTAAATACCCCTGCCCGAGGAGATAACGCATCGCCCCGAAATTCCCCGGCGAAGCGAAATTCCTTGCTCGCCCAGCCGGGAAAGAGAAAGAAGTCTGAGGTTGAGGGAAACGAAAGGATTATCCTTACTTTCTTTCGCGATCCTCGTTTCTGTCACGTTCTTACCGTAATTGTAACTGTACAATGATCGAAGCAATGCATCATTAAATTGACAGATATCGAATACGGAAGGTATTGGAACGAGAATAATGATAGGGTCCTATATACTTTTACCAGACTGCGGATTCATCTATAACGATTGTAGCATTTCGTAGAACGAATCTTTCCCTTAACAATAAGAACCTTCTAAATTTACAAACGTTAATACTCGTAGTGGTCTGATATACCGCGTATATGCGAAGTTACGTTGAATGGCTCATGGTGCTGTCGTTATTTCCAAGAACAACTTCGCGACTTTTACAACTTCTGCGAAGCAACGGAGAGCAAGTGGCGTATATCGCTAACAGGCGAAATATCGTTAATAAGATTAAATAGAGTAGATCACGCACTTAACCCACAGTCTTGCACCATCTTGGAAACGTGCTGCTGACATTCTTATGGTAGCACGTGACATCCGGAAATATACGTTGCGCTGCGGATCTTAATCGCATTTGGAGACAACGCGTATGACATTTTTTGTGACGTAAGTCGTCTTAAAACAGACGAGAAACCGTAAAATTTCGTAAATATATATGTAACACACCACGTGTTTTGCGGAATTTTACGTAAGGCGATGCCGTGAAAATACGCAGTCAAATACGATCAAATTAGTTTCGATAAATAACGACTTGAATAATAAAATAAAGCAAAACTAAACATAAATTTTTTAATGAAACTATATATATGTATTAGGTTTTTAAGAAAAGCGCTTGAACGTCAGAATTGCTAGATTCACGTGTCTATAAAATTTCAGGTCGTGGCGAATACGAAACTAATTATGAGTTTTTTTTAATGAACGGAGATTGTGCACGCTATTAACGAGGATCATTAATGAAGGCCAGAACGCGATTTTGTGGGTAAAAGAGAGGCCGTGGGGAATGACGAGGGAATATGGAGCTTTGCGAAAAGAGTTTCACGCTATCTCGGTAGTGCGGTTCATCGTTTACCCCTCGCTCGGTTCCAGTGGGAACTCTCGAGTCACGTTTCCCGTTCCTGGGGGTTAGAAATCTTCTCCCCGAGCTCTAGACACGTACGACATATAACCAACGTTTCGCCGGTTCCAACTTCGAGGACGAGTACGGGCGAAAGGGGATCATGCAAGGGCCGAGCCGTAACCGGACGAGGATCCTTGTCGCGCACCGTAGAAAGGAGGCCAGGATCCCCTTTTCTATACGGCGGCAAAAACCTTCCGAGACTCTTCCACTCTTCGTAACTCTGTAACCCTTCCGTCATTACGACGCATTGGGGATGCTAAACTCTTCCGGGGATGTCTGACCACATTTGTTCTTCCTTCATCGTGCGCAAGTTGCAGCAGGGCGCTCTCTTCCTTCTTCTTGACTCCTCGAATGTCTGGAGTCAAGCGTTATTTACATTCGTCCGTCGTATTTGTTTCGACTCTCTTATTTACGTTACTCATCAACTTCCGCGTTGAGCTGTTTAAAATGTAAACTTATTTGCAGTTTTTCGTACGCTTACATTTTCCTACAGTGCAAAAAAGTGTTTCCCTTTTTCTACAATATAAAATTAATCAAAAATAAATGCAAAGAGTTGTTTAAATACGTTGCACCTTGCCGATGGATTACGATACATAGACTTCGATGAAAAAATTTGAATTCATTTGATTGGATGCGCGAATTTACATAGAAAATGCGCGGCACGTCAACAGTACGTGACGGATGTACCGCTCGACTTTGGCGAAGTGATCGTGGTTCCTTTTTGTTCCATCGGGAACGTTCATTCGCGAAACATTCATCGCAAAGCACTTCCAAAGTGTTTTCAAGGAAAACTATTACCTTAGATACTCGACTTTCCTTTCTCAGACAAACGTGTTGTAACGTATCTCGAGAATTATAGAATATCAAGCAAATATTTTATAACAGCAAAAATTTTTAAACACGGATTCGGAAAACATTTGTAAATTTTATGCACAGGTTTTTGAATTTACGAATTATTAAGCTTAGATCAAATTCGAACAAATTTTCGGTACTATAAATCTTAGGGGTCAATCGATTTCATGGCATTTTTTATCCTCCAGAGGTCCCTTGCACCTAACAGATTTTCGTTGCGGACATGCAATTGCGGTGAATGTCGCATTCTCGCAAAATTGCGGATCGCTTAATCTCGCAGACGTACGAGGAGCGAGGAAAGATGGAAGAGAGCGCGCCGGGCGACGTGAAATCCTATTAAGCGATCCCCAGCCTCTATCTTCATCCGACGCGTCTGATGCGACTGACGTCTCGAAACGGCCAGGAAATGGAACGGATGCATAGGAGCAACAGCGACTATGCCGTGGAAACAGAAAAGGGGCGATGGGCGAGAGCGGAAAAGGGAAGGCGTATAAGTGAAAGGGATCCAAAATGGAACCAACGAAAACGCCTGTCGGGGACTGAATTCCTTCATGGAATGGAGGATCATCGTTACCGGAAGCCTTCGACCGGAAATCTCGCTAGCGGCTCCGAAGGGTCTCCACCCTCTCTATTTCGCTCGCTCCCGGTGTGTTTTGGTCATTCAATTTACACTTTTCTTCAGTTTGCGCAGTTAAGGCGAGTGTGCCATAGATCGCCAGGGGATGAAATGTGATATGAACGTGGATGATTAAATAAAAATTTCGAGAGGAAAGAGGGAGTAGATTTGAGTTACAATTTTTCTGAGTAAATTAAATAACATGGATGTGGAAGTTTATCTTTCAACGTTATTAAATTTTTACATCCTTTCGAAGCAGTGTATTTAGATTCTTGTATACCTAGGGGCGCTTTTCATACATAAATTCTCCTAATAGCACACTAGATGTATTTTTATAGACGTAGGCATCGGTTTTTTTTGTTTTTTTTTTTTTGTTTTTTTTTAGCGCGTCAATACTCACGCGGAGAGAAGCAAAATAGTTGAACCAGAATCCAAACATCTAGAATGCATAACATTTTAAATCCGACTCTGAGCGCGGGATTACATACATACCATAAACCTTCGGCGAGATTAACGCTTTTTCCAGGGCTACTTCGTCCGGCCGCGATTCGATTCGACAGTCGATAAGGAATATGTGTTTGCACAGCACACATCGCCGGTTTGCTGATGCTTTATGGTGTTTGCATTGATTTCCATCGATGACAGAGCCACAGTAAATATTATCAGAGGCAGCTACACCGAGGAGTGAACCGTGAATTTAGACGCTCACGGTTTATTTTCGCGGTACACGCAGACGTACGAGCTCGAGGACGGAATAATAAACCGCCTCCGTCCCTGTCTGCTCCTGGAGCGACAGGCGGAATGCACACGCCGGCGGAGATCTACTATTTATGTGTAAAAAGAAATATAATCGTACCGCACGCTGTTACTTCAGCCATACGGTGTCTACTACGCCGAGCATTGCACTTTCGTACCCTCCGGGCAATTAACGCTTCAACCAGCGGACTAGAGTGTAAATCGCGGCAAAGATTCGCATGCTTCTCTTTTTATTTACAAATTATGTTGCGCACTGTCCGCGCGCAAACGAATAACAACGAAAATATCATTTCTCGATTAACTCGTCTTAATTTCCCTCCGGCGACCGCTCGATCCACGCAGCTTATTATGAAAGAGATCTGTTTAGCGTTAAAATTGAAACGTTGTACATTAAACAAGATATAGTATCTTTTTTAAATTCATTCAATACCGAAAAACGGAATCTGCTGCTGATGTATCGTTTCATAATTTCAGAATCACCGCGCATTATCTATGTGTGAACAATTTTATCTTTATACATTTTTTTTATAAACATGAGGAAAATGCGGAGACACCTCCTCGACATGATATTATCTCTAAAGCTGTAGTCCCTCTTGAGAAAAGAAGTCATAAGTATTCAATTTCTGCTCTATCCGGAATCAGCTGGCATACGGCCACCGCGAGATCAAGCGGGTGCTGCTCCTTTGTGCCCGACGATTCTCTAGAAAGATATTTGTCAGTCGGCGCTACCCGAACCCGAACTGCACTTGACTCTAAACCGCCGGGGAATTGACCTCCGCACGAACACGCTTCCTTTTCCAGCATATTCGCTATACCCAAAGCCAAATGTCACGGCGTAACATAATCCACATAAGGCGTAGCGTGAGACATATAGGCGCATATAGCGCGAATGCGCTGGAAAATATAAAACGTGCTGGAAAGTGTAAAATGGGAGAGATGCAGAATACAAAGCACGGACAAGGAAGATAAAAAGTAGGATTTAATACAAAAACTCTTGTGGATAAAGAAAATTCATGAGATCGGTTGATTCTAAAATTTATGTTTTCACACATGAATCTGTCCAAAAGTCTTTGAATTTAATAATTCTTTAAATTTATAAATCTATATATAAAATTTGTCAGATAATGAAAATACGACAATGCAGCTATTTGTTTGGTAATTTACAATAAGAGATATTTTAAACTCTAAAGGATTTAAAAACTTGGAAATTCAAATATCTAAAAATCTAAATGCTTCAATCACAATACTCATTCGTTTTTGTGCAACAAGATAATATTTCTCTCGGAGAAGGAATTCTAGACGCGCGTACAAAATAATATTTTTTTCTGCTTCACGAGCACGTGTCACTTCTTGCCGGACTACGATTGCACGGAGCGACGACGTAATGATAACTCGAGAGAAAAGACGGAAAGAATCCCGAGGGACGACCGGAAATAAGCACGTCGAATGTGCGCCGTCGTCTTTTAAAATGAATGTCTCGTAGATTTTGCCGCGTGTCTCTACATTGTCCGTAGCTGTCCGCAATTTCCAAGCGGATGCGATCACAAGGGCGATCGACCCGCTACGATGGTCGGACGAAATCGCCACGCTTCTATTCTTATAAGTCTTTTGATAGAATTATAGAAAATCGGCCTCAAAGAATTTAGATCTTTGGATTTGTAGATCTAAAACATTTATTTATAGACCTGTATATATAATAAAGAAATCTTTTAGAGAACCTAGATCTTTGAATTTATAATTTTTTACAGAAATACACGGAAAGAACGGTTTTGCTGAAGTATTTAAAATTTTAGCTAGATATACAGATCTGAAAATAATTTTGCTGCACCATCAAAATAATTATGTAGAACACTCAAACTGGTTGCTAAAATATTAAAATTTTTTACAGCATATTGTCATGATACTTCAGCGACCTGCTATAATTATTTTGATGGTGCAACGAAATTATTTTTCTAGCTAAACTTTTAAATACTTCAGCAAAACCGTCCTTTCCGTGATACTTATCTGAAAATACACAAATTCTTTCTTAATTTAATGAACTGCGATCTAACAAGAATTTTTTTATTATTTATATAAAATCAAACCTGAAGAGTAAAAGAGTAATAATAAAAGATACGCCCAATTTTCTAAACATGAAATAATAAATTCATTTATAACGAAAAGCGGATATAACAAATATTATATTATACTATGTTATATTATTTATAATATATGTATAATACTGTAATATTTATTTTTTACCGAATATATCCGACAAATCGAAGAATGCGCAATCGAACTGTTGGCAATTTTCGAACCGACACCGGAAGAGCTTTTGTCTCTACTCATTTAAGTGCATTTAGCAGGATCACCAGCGTCGGCGATTGGCCAGCTTGGCTTGTTAAACGATCGACGTAATGGACAATCGGGAATCCAATTTAATCCCAAAATGCCGAAACTCACTCTCAGCTCCGCTTACGGTAGCTGGCTTACTTAATTGCTGGCTTTTCTCTTTCAGTAGACACTTTTGTATCCCTGATAATTTCCTTCGAACACCGCTTATTCCCGTCTCTCGTCATGAACGCGTTCAATCGTTTCGCGTATAGAAAAGTGATCGCGCCGTCTATTATCCTTTCAGTGCGATTAATCCGAATAGTCGTGTCTCTTTGTCAGAATAACGCGAATCGTGCCGTATTTCACTGTGGTATACGGCACTCCACAGCGCGATATTTCCGCGCACGTTGGTCGTGACAAATAATAGCACTTTGGGGCACTTAACGGGTGGAAAAATAAAAAAGTCCCTCAATCGCACTCGCGCAAGTACACTTAACAATTCCATCGCGCACGACGCGGTTTGAGTTATCAATATCCCTCTATTTCCAATATATATAAAATTCGGATGTGTATATAATTCAGATATGTCATATATGTAATATATATATAAAACACGTACTATACGTTTTTTGCTTTTGTATTCCATGCAATTACCGAGGAATTATATCATAATGGAGATACGCGCTAATTTTTATTTGATCCCTTTACGAGCACTCTTCAACACGTTCAACGAGAAGAGCGCTGTAAATTCTGCGCACCACGAAGTTGCACGTGCCGTTTTTTTTCTTTTTTTATCAAACGAGATTGTTGCCCTGCCGGTTTCGGAAGAGGTTAACGACCAGAGGGTTAATGAGTTTACATTAATGAGTGTGATCTGCATTAAACGCGAGCATGTGCTTCGTTTATTCTACCAGGCGTTTTTATGTCTCGTATTCCAGAAGTATTGTAACGATCGCTCCTTCTTTTTGATAAGTACTGTTGAGTATCTCATTATTTTTTAGCGCGAGTATTTCACTCATTCGAGTAATGGAAAATATTATCTCCTTTCTATGTTTCGCGATATGAATCTCATATCTTGTTATACATTATTTTGCATTTTTATGTCGATTAATTGTATCGAGCAATAAAATTCTATATTTCGATATATTTTAATAAATGTCAGTTTCATTCATATAAAAAAAAGTATCTAAATATATAAATAAACTATTTCATTTTAGAAATTTAATATCTCTGGTCGAAATATTTAAATTCCTCTCTGTTTATCTTTTTTTCTTCTCGTTTCTCGATTTCTCAGACCTCAGAATTTTATTCCTATTTTCCTGTCTTGTCGGTTTTTGTGACAGAGGAAACTGTACAAGCTGATTAATTCAGTTCAATCGCTGCTATCATGCCAAGAAAGTCCTGCTGGTTAACATATAGATCGTCGTTTTTTTTTTTTTTTTTTTGTACAAACAGAAACGCGGGCGTCCTGGCGTCCTGACGGACGTCGAGCACACGCACGCGATCACACGTGGGTTTTTCTTGAGCGCGGAATGTCGCGTATATCGATCACCCCCTGGTCTCCGTGATGTCTCACATGACAATATGTGTCGCGTGACAGTGATCAAGGGTTAACGGAGAAGAGGGCGGAGGATACAAATATATCGGGCTATAAATTGTGGCTCATTCCGGCGTCGGCCATTATTTACAATCCTCCATATCGAATTACTTTTCCGAGCATTATTTATGGCAATCCGAACTTATACGAGGTTTTTCGAGCTTTGCTTTTGTTCGAGTCTGTGCATCGAACGCGAGATGGGTGATCGATGCCAAGTACACGGCATTGTTATACGAGATTGTTACACGAGAAAAATTCGCGAGGAAACTTAGCACCCGCGCTCCTCGCGGTAACGACTGAACTATCGCGGATAACACAAAAGTTGGGCGTGAATCGGAAATTCTCGGAACGTGATATCTTTCTTTCTTTGAATCTTTAGAATCTGCAGGAAATCCCCATATTTATTCCGACTTCAATTCTTAAATGAGCGAAAAAAATGCATCTTTCACATTTGAGACTTTCACCTGCTACGTGCAGTCGAGCGAGCCTAATACAAGTACGCATTTCTGTTTTACATAAAAAATTATTGCAACCATTTTGCAGCAATAATATAGTCGACGGTTCACACGGTTGGATTGAAATTTCAAACCGATTACTTACATCAGTTCAGTAGTAAAAGCTCGCCACGATCGTGCCACGAATGCACTTGCGAGCGCTGGCGCGCCCTGCACCAAAATGATTAATGACAATCACGCACGATATAGGTAGACGCCGTTGAGACGATACGCATCGCCGTGAATCAACATTCCGTTGTAATACATCGGAAAATTAATGCTGCGCCGCGACTCGGTGGAGAAAAAGAATACCGCGGAAACGTGCATCACGGGCAGAAGCGTGCCGTCATTTACCATGGAAATGTATTCCGCGGCCGTACAGTAGATCGCCAGTAATTCTGCAGGAGGTGCTTGATAAGTAAACGAAATTATTTTTGCGCTTAAACATTAATCAAAGATGCATCCGCCTGGCAATAATTTCTATTTCCCTATATTTACATTTATAAAAAAGATATGCAGTACGTCCTGAGAGTCGCAAATTTTATGTGAACCATGCATGCATAACGCGACCAAGCCACGTTATAAGAACACAAAGATGAAAAGAATGTAATTTACGTTGTAGAGCCAGTACAAATTAAGTGAACTTGCTAAATTGAACTTACGAGAGAGATAAACAGTCAATATTTCATCATCTTTAAATGTATAATAGTGACATAGTTAATCGGGATTTTAATTATCATGAAAGCTGGGAGAAACGAGATACACATGTAAAAAAAGATATTTCACTAACGAATGCACGATCGATAGAAAATGCGCGACTTGTGGAACAGTATATAACTTTTAGAGGTGAAAGTGTTTCATGTTTTTCGTAAAATTCAACTACGCATGAATGCGGCTACGAGGCTACGACTATATAGGTCGTTTTCTATCGACTTTGCCTATCGAAAATCCCTAACCGAATCTGTTTACTTTGCCATCGTACTTTTACAGCCTCCGGCTTCAATTGCGACTAGCTTTTTTTTTGGCACTTTAATATTCGATACTTCGTGGTTTTACGTAAAACGAACGCTATCGCTCGTACTATCGTTATCGAGCGCGGCATTTCTCATAAAAAAAGAGGTACGCGTAGCTTTCGGCGTGATATTTGATACCGCATGGCGCGAGATTGGATTTAATGTGTATTTTTTCGCGTTTTAGTAAAAAAAAAAAAAAATAGGGTGTCGCTCCCCGTTCTCCGACATTCGAGAGGACGACGTCGAACGGATTTTTCTCGACAGCTGTTTTCTGTGCCATCGAAATTCTACTGTATCGATCACGAGGCGAGGTTGCAAAATTTCCCCGAGGTCTCGTTTTTTTTCCATCTTTTTTTTTTTAATCGCCGCCGCACGCTTTGTGCTACGAAAATTTGATATTGCACAACGGCCGATGGGCGCGCGTACCCGCCTTTGTCAGTTAACGTAACCGGTTGCCTATTGAAATCGTCGTCACTGTTTCAATTAAAACAATAACGCGCATCGTTCGTCTTTACACGCGTGAAGCTTCTTCATAAATTTCGAATTTATCGTGAGAAAACTTTATCTGTATTTCTGTACTTTGACATATGCCAAAGAAATTTAGAAAAAAAAGAGAGAAAAAGAAAATTCAATAATATCCGGAGAAGAATGAAGGGAAAATGTAATTCATCGGCAATTAATGTAGTATTCGAGCAGAGGGAAGAGAAGCTCCATATAGTCGCGTGGGCTATAGCTTCCTCATTTTTTTACGTTACATGTGCAAAAGGGGAGAAAGACTTGTGCTTTTCCTCGTGCAACTATCTCGGACAAGGTCTTTAATTAACTCCGTTCTGTCCGGGTCAATTGCCTTCCATAAAGAAAAGAGAAACGACGCGCGTTTTTGTGAGGGCGCAAAAATTCGGCTCGATGACGATTGACGATATATGAAATTATTTAACAAGAATCGCCTTTATTTTAATTATATTTATATAATTTATACGGCCGCAGCAAAAGATGAAGAGAAAAAGGAAAGAGGCAAATTTGTTGAATACAAATTACGTTATATTACGCAACCGTACTGTATTACGATATTGTGTTATACTCTAAATTGCATTATGTTATATTATATAATATTATACTAATCCACTGTATACGTTTATTTCGTTATAATAATGTAATCGCGTGAAAAGCTTTGTGTCACTTTTACATAATTCATAATAAAATAAAATAATTAAATTGTTAAACTTTATAAATACTGTTTTAAACGTGATTTACCCAGCTAATTTCAAAGCACACGGCTTTAAAATTAGTTGCTAAACGCAACTTAAAAGATATTCGATCGCCACGAGTTACAAACGCAAATGTATCGCGTGACTTTTCAGTCATCCCATAGCTCCTGGTACGCCAAAAGAATTATAGGCGCTTTAGACGACTACACAAAGGCCGCCGTCCGTTTTTCTTATCCGCGGGGAGTTTAGGAGAGAAAGTCTCGTAACGAGTTCCGCGACGGCGGTCGATGCGTTTAATTAACGCGAAACTCGCGTGAAATAGATTCAACTTCGCGGCTCGTTTGCAGCCCATTCTTTGCCGGTTATTCGAATCTGACATCGATATTTTATGGCATTTGAAGCGAATACCCCGCGTTTCGTGATATTTTAAAAGAAACGCATTAGAGATATATTCGCGGAGAATTAAATAAAATACGTATTGTCCGAGAACTATGGCCGGCCTTTAGGTGCGCACGCGATTTTTACAACGTCCTATATGCAGATTCGATCAATGCGGGTAAATGCACTCCGAACCATCAAGCACGAGATAGATCGTCCAGCTATCATGGCATACTTAAGTCTAGACTAAATAATTCAGAAATCATTACTTCCTATCGCACGCACGTCCAACCCTCACTATTTCGTTGCGTATCGCGTGCGACACAACGGGTGTCCCGACAGCGAAATACGATTTAATCGTCGGTTTCTTATCATCATATTTAAGTTGCACGTTACATACTTTTTTATCATTAAACATAAACTTTTTGGCCTAATTTTCCATCATTAAAATCCTTCTTGTTATTCAGTCAATTTTTCATGACGCATCATCTTATATATCGCGTGTCAACATGAAGCTTATACACACACGTTCCGTGTTAACTTAAATAAATTATTTACATTCACAACTTTTTTATTGCTTCTTCCGCTTCAGAGATTACAAAACATTTTCCCGCATCACTTCCCGGCGCCGCTCGAAATTACATCGGCACATGTCTTCTCGTGAACGAAAAATTGCGCGTCTCGTAAGTTTAATTGGCGGGAACGAACTGTGAACTAAGTATGCATAGGGGCATCGTTGTACGACGTTGTGTGGAGCTTTAGCGAAGTGTGGGTGAGGATGAGACATGATTACCTCCTCAATTACCACTCAATGCTGTCCTCTCCACATAATTCATAACGTTACGTACACTACGGGTGAAATTCACTCGTATGTACTCTCGGCAACCGCAGAGTCGAAATTCCGCCGACGTCGAACTCGGAATTTATGCGATTCTACGAAGGAAAATCGGTGGTAGAGACAACGTTCGTGCGAATTATTTCTGCCACTCGCGTTTCGCCAGAGTTTTCCTCCTTCGGTAAAAATAATTCGGTATGCGGAGTCTCTTCTTTCGCGAATTATTAAATATATGTAAAATAATTATATATATATATATATATATATATATATATATAAAGTCCGAATCTTTTTCAAATCTAAATTTTCCGGGGATTCTGAGATGTTTCAACTGCAAGTGAAAATCGGAAACTCTAACAAACACATTTAAGCACGCGCATGAATATAGAAATATCGTGACTGAAAATTTTGCAACTCTATAAGAAAGCTAAAATAATTAAAATCATTAAAACTATATCGCGTATACAGACTTGAATGGAAACTCTTATGTAACTAAACGACAACCATGACTAACTTGCGACCGTGAAATATGCATTTTCCTCTTCGCTTACTCGCATATGCCGAGCGTACAACGAGCGACCTTACGTTCTCTTCTCTCGCGATGACTCCGTCCCGCGGCATTCGTCGGAGGATTGCTTAAGTGCTATAATTAGTCGAACGTACGAAGTGCGTCATTAAGCGACGTGGTGAGCAGAAAAGTCCGCTAGAAACGGTCGTCGACCATAAAACCCCCTACCGTTGGGGTGTGGACAACGATTTTCGCAAACCGTCGCATTCTTAATGGCGCCATCGCCAACGACCGCTTCGACTTCGTTTGAAAGTCAGGACGAGACCTGAACGTTCTAATTCCTCGTTGCTATTAACATTTTCTCGAGAGGCTCTTATTTGAGAGATGGTGAACAGCGAAGTAATAAAGACGAGTAACCGCATCGAGCCATGAATAGTGGACAATGTTATTTCGAATAATATCCTACGACAATAAACACAGAATATCGTGCAAGTGACAGGTTATTTTCGCGGATATTATTTCATAAATATTATTTCGAAACGTGTGTGATACGCTTGCGACGATACTCGAATAGAATATAGTGATGCACCACTTGTTTTTACTCAGATTACTAATATCAATTAAATGTATATTCGTACATTATATATCAGTATATGTACATACATGTATAACATAATCACGAAAAAGATATGCAAATCGCTGCAAGTTATACGTTTGCCTTTAAATAAACCTTTAGGAAATGAACGTTCAAAGGAATAATTAAAATTCAACGCCGCATAAGATCGGAACGCAACTGTTCACGAACAACTGATGTTTAAAAAGCCAATAAGTCGCAAGTATAATCGTATAGCATCATAGAATCTCAGGAGGATCATCAGCGTGACCGGATCTCCGGTGAAAATTACGTGACGAGACTTTCGACACACGTGACGCGCGCGCGGAGCACTTAACTTTTGCATATACGAAGACGCAAAGGCACTTTCCTGTATTTTCGAGAGAGAAAGGAAAAGGGCACGGATGTAAGGATTTGCAAAACTGTATTTTTGAATTTTTTAAATTCTTGGACTTTTAAAACTTTAAATATTTATTTGGTATTGAATTTTTGAACTTTTAACTCTTTGATAATTTTTTATTTTATCTTTTAGGATATTGGAAAACCTAAATTATCGGATCTTCAGTCTGAAATAAATTTTTGTATTTCTAGTCTTTGACCTTTTGCGCGTTCCACGATCTTGAGACGTTTAGATTACGTTCTCTAGTCTCAAGACGCTCGGTCTACCGTCTACCCCTTTCAAACAGTCCGTAACGTCTTGTCAAGCGGAACGGCGTTCTAGTATACATATAACGAGAGGAATCCTTCCGGGACTTTAATTTAAAAAAAGTCTAGACAGACGCTTGATGCCCCTCCGGAGGGTCAAATCCGGCTCCGTTCAAACCGCGTTTCTGCAGCCCGCGATTCCTTCTCTTTGCTACTTTTGTGCATCATCGTGTATACCATCGTAATTTATATACCGCGCTCGTCTCGCGGAGCCGGTAACGAGTACGAGTACCACGCTCGAAAACCAAAGCAAATATTTTTCCGAAGGAAATCCCCGTGATTCGCGCTCGCTAGACGGTCTACTCGCTCGTGTGCCTTCCAGGCAAAGAAGGGAGAATCGAATCATCGAACACGATGATTCTCGCGAAGGTGAACGAACACTGTAGAATTCGCTGCAGTGTGTGGTCTTTCTCCCCATCTCCTCCTTCCTTCTGTCTCTCTCTCTCTCTCTCTCTCTCTCTCTTTTCGCGACGGTTCGTTCTCTCTTTCTCTCAAACTCCGACCGGATATTTTTAACAAGCGGTTCGTGCCGAGACGAAACAATGTGCATGTGCGCCGGGCGTCTGTATGCGCGCGAACGATAACGTGCATCGTGGCGAAGAAGAAACACGTTTTTCCCCGGACCACACTGCAGAATTCTCTTAGTCTTAGAACTTCGCATTCGACGATTCGCGTTTCCCTGGCCATCCCAACCCACGTCGCGTCCAAGAAGACCGTCGGACTCGCGGCGCGAGATTCTTTTCATTTAATTCCCTCGAGTCATTCTCTCGAACTTCTCTTTTTTTTTCCTCACTCCGGATTCACCGGAAATATGGAAACAGCGCGCGACGCGCGACGTAGCGACGCCTACGTCGGTATGCTGAATTCCGCGTGCAAAATAAAAGCGACGCGACGATAACGGCGGCGACGGCGCGACGAAAATTCTCCGGGAAACCCGACGGTGGAAGCGCCCCCAAAGCCGATCTATCGCTCCGCTGCGTCGGGATTCCGATGCATCCGGGATCTGGATGCAGCTGCGAGAGACGCAGGAAAGGAAGCAGGGCAAGAGAACGGGAGAGAGAGAGAGAGAGAGAGAAGCTAAAAAGAGAGCAAGGGGGCCGTAAACGCGGTCGCGCTTCGACGGAATCCATCGGCGGGATTGGAGCGATAGCGGGCGGGCGCGCCGTTTCTCGAAAACCGGAACAATACGTCGCGTAGACGCCTCCGGGGGCAGCGAGGAGAAGAAACCAGGGGTGGCGTGTGTTACGTCGTAAAATATGGAACCCCATAAAGACCAGAATCGTGTGCCGCGTCGGCGAAAAGACGCCGGCGACGATCGTGACTCCGGAAATTTCCTCTGTCGTCCTTGTGCTCCGCGTTTCACTCTTTCTCCGATTCGCACACGATTCGCGACTGCCCTCTCTCTCTCTCTCTCTCTTTTACAATTCCGAGATCTTTGATCTCCGAAATATATATTTTATTCTATTCGCGTAAAGCCGGCCTAAACCCGATCGAATTTAACGCGCGCTTTCAAGCTATGAATTTATTTATTATATCCTTTCACAGTCGATATAAACGTATTAAATGCGATACGAGCGATGACGCGAACGTCATCGCAAATCGTTCTAAACGAATAGCCTTTGGCTGTTGCCAGAGAGCGAGGCTTTGAGCAGCGAACCGATGCGGCAAGCACGCGCGACATTCGATCACGCAAAGTGCGGAAGTGTACCCCCGCCGATTCGAGTTGAAAGCGTATCGGTAACCAAGTTTCCACGTGTAAATCCTTTCGCACTTCGGGACCGACCGACTCTCATTTCGTCTCAATTTCCAACAAGAATCGTACTTGAGCCGCCGAAATTCCTGGGATATCTGACCAATTTTCGACAATCGCCGCGGGCTAAAGGACACGCCGTCCTTTCCGGCACGGAATCGCGCCCGGGCGGTCAGACGCGCGCGCATTGGCAGTTTAAGATAGTTAGGCTGCCACGTTGAAAGTAGCGGTAGTTTGAGATAGTTAGCGACCACGATGAATTTCCGCGCCGAGCCGATGGCTATATAGACGTATATGGGAACGACAGTCCTCGGAGAGGAAAAGTTAGGCATGCTTGAGACATTTGGAGACAATCCGCGATTTATCAGGTGTTCAATCACGATAGACGCATAATATGAACTTGAAAAAAATTAACGAATAAATCAACATCAATACTCATTAATGCGTTACGATTAGCCAAAGTTTCGTGATTTTCAAATAAAAGTCAAGAAATAAGGAACCGGAGAATGTTCGAAATCACAAATCCGAAAATTGCGCAAACGACCGGAGAAGCAATTAATTGATCGTGATTAGCGATCCATTCGCATCGACTAGATGCACCGAATGGCTTACTAAGTCATCGATCTAATCGCAAAAGCCACTTTCAACGTAATCCGTGCGCTAGCAACAGAAACCTGGATCCTGCATAATTGAATGCGATACATCACACGAGGCGGCGGTGCCGAAACATCGTTGCGGATATACTTGGGTAATAATCTATCGCCCGTATAGATCGGCATGTCATGCGAGCTGTTTTCGCGATTATCTAGGGACACTCAGTTGCCTGAAGGCGACAAGAAACCTGCACCGCGTGTAATTGAATTTGATACAATGCGCCGCGGCCTACGCTGGTCCGACCGGGGCTGTCTTGCTCTAGCGCGCGCGCGCGCGCCATACACTACCGCGGATTAATTTCTCGTCCGTTAATGAGAATTGATCGCCCGTATATCCGCCGTTACTATATCCGACTTTTCCGATATCAAGAAGACATGGCCAGACTGCTCGAAATGTCATATGCGATGGAAATAATGTAGATCTACAATCTATATCTCGAGATATAATCGTCATTTACATATACGTGCATCGTATATCGTAACATGTAATAATCAAATTATAAATATTATTAAATTATGGAATATTAAATATAAATTATCAAATATTATCGCAATTATATTAACAATTAATTGAATATTTAGGAAATTAATAAACGACCTTATTTTTCATCTAGAAAATTCAACGAGGAGCAAAATATTTCTCTTTTGCTCTTTCTCCTCTTTTTAAGGATCAGCACATCTGAATGTATTCGAGTTAAATATTCCACATTTCAGAATTTTCCAACGCTCCTCTGCGTAATATTTTTAAATGTTGCTCTGCATAATTCATTTAGCTCGCCGACCGCGAGCGCGAGTATACGTGCAGTTGCACGGCAAACCACCGGTTCTATCAGTATGTCATGCGAACTGTTTTCGAGGCTATCTGAAGTCATGCTGGTCGCGAATACAGATTTGCATCAAGCGTAATTGGATCCTATACACCGTTGCTCGCTAAGGCCAACAAGCTACTGGTGCTAGTGTCCGCAAACACGACCCAATCGAGCTGTCACCACGACCTTCGGCGTGCACTTAAATCGATACATATTACTACGTCCCACCTATTCGATCGCGAAGACCTAGATACGATTATATCCGTGAGAAAGACTTGTGTATAGATTCCGCCTTAGTGGAAACAAAAAGATAAAACTGTGAAATTCTAAACAAAATCGAAAGATGAAATATAAATTTGCGAATTGGCGTAATGCTGAGAAAAAGATCCTTGACCTCGTAAAAAATCCATTTCCAAGCAGGATCATTAATAATTAGTGGAATAACTGATACAAACGTACCAGTATTCGGAATGTAAACGAGAAATTGGTTCGCGGGACTGAATAATGAAAATTCAGAGAAGCATCTCATTGAAAGAGGAATCGAACGCAAATTACCATGAAAAATGAACCCCCTGCCCTATTACCTATGGATCTCTGCCCCATTATCCATAAATGCGGTGCTCTTCGCGAGCAAGCAGCTCGCCGGGACAAGTATTTGACAAACAACAACCATTACGAGCAAAGATTATCTGTAAATATTTTCGCGACCGAGTCAGCTCGCTGAGGCGCTGCCCGGTTTCTATTAGCTGCCGTTTCTCGGTTCATCGGCTCGCTGAAATTGGAAATGGTCGTCGATGGTATCAACTAGCTCTCTTAATTCTCGGGTCTTCCCTCGCTGGCGAAGGAGGAACGAAACCGGTTATTTGCAACCTTCGTTCGACCGTGGCGAAGGTACATATTCGCGCAGCGCGTCGATTTCCGATGATTTCCACGACGAGGCAGCGGTCCGATTACATGATTCACGGAAGCTAAGTATCTTGCAGCAGGGTGAAGGCAATTAGAGAGAATCCGGTATTTCTTTCCCCTCCCCCGTTCTTTTATTCCCGATACGTCTTTTTCCGTTCTCTCTCGCCGCGAATTACGGAATTCTCTCCGGGGGAGTTCTTTCATTTTTGCAGACTTTTGACTAAACTTGAAATAATCTTCCATTCTTCGTATTTCTCAGATCTACGAACCGCGGCATGCTAATAGCGAAACTACAAAACTGACATTCTGCTGCTACGTTATCGATTTAACAGAGAGAATTCCATAGCAATTTGTTCGAATTACTGTCAACCATTTTGTAATAGCATATACGATTGACTTTCGCTTTCAAAAGAATTATCGGTGTAACTGAGAGAACGGCAAACGCTATACGTGCTGGGTTATAAATACAAGGGTATTGTGACGCTGCGTTGACCTGGAAATCGTAAAATTTTATTTCGGCGCCGGGCGTGCCAAACCGTACGTCTATGCTTGGTAAAAAAGTGGCCGTGTCGATCGACCGACTAAATAAAGTCCGCGAAAATGGGCCTCGATATCTCCGTGTTTGGGAATAGTTTGTCGAATCGATTGGAACTAAAACTAACCCCCCGGCGAGAACCGTCCGGGCGATTTTTGTCGCAGCAACAAGTTGCCGGGCGGAATCGTTCGCCCCGTCGTCGCGCCGGGGAGAGAGAAGCAAGAAACGCATTATTGTAATGTCGTCGACGGGACGAGCGCCAGCTTTCATTCAATACTGACATCGGAAAGTCTGTACGCGAGCTAATGTCCCCTGTGAACAATTTTTTCGTAACGCTATGCATAGAGAAGCGCAACATAAAATCAATCGATCCGCGAGACTCGCATCAAGAAATTTGCGTCACTTCAAGTATTCGATTTTCCTTGAAAAATCTAATTTGTTAAATCATCGGATAATTAATTTAGAAAGACTCTTTTTTATAAACCATCACTTTTTTTCTAAATATATCCAAAAAGAATATTCACGTTTTTCATTGCGTATCGTCGAAATTTCTTGACAGAAATATTACATAATGTATATTGATAGTCTGAATATAGAGCACTTAATATCTCTCATTGAGAATATTCCTTTAAATAGATGTAGGATATGCGGGTAACGCGGCTACTGTCTGCAACGCGCTGCATGCGACGCGGCAAGTACGTACAATTGACCGAGCGGAATGCGAGCCGATCGGAACCGTTGACAACAACGTTGTTCGCGCGCCGGTTCCGCGATAACAATCTCAGCGAGTCTTCGTTAAACGAGGCCGCGTTATTCAGCCACCAAAGGCGAACGAACGAACGACGTCGCTTCTCGGCGCCGGCGGCTCTCACGCTCGGTTTCTTCCGCGTGGTTTCTTCAAGCCGCAGCCTTGCTCGCCCCTTTCACTCTTTTTTTCGTGCAATATTCACGCTAAGTCCCGTACAACTCCATTCATATCGGCGCCGTGCGACGCGACGACGGCAGCAGGTGTTGCTGGCGCGGCAGATATAAATGCGGATCGCACGCTCGTAGGTATTACGCTCAAGGGCTCTTAACCTATGGATTATGACCCACACTCGTGGGTCGACAAGATCTTTTAATAGAGTGGAATTTCCTCCTACGCACCGGCCGTCGTGAATCAGCACGTCGGCGTAATGAAAAATGCTGATCCGACCGACTCGCCTCGTAACGCTAATCCGCCACTCACTCTCCCGAGTTCAATATCCAAATCGGAAAAAAACTATGGATCACCGATCAAAGACATCTAAGGAGATAAGAATAGATAGTCAATATCCAATAATATTGAAACGCAATCAGAAAGTCCTAAGGTCTAAGAGAATGCAATTTTTATGCTTTTGATGTGTTAAATTGGCTGACTTAGAAATTATCTAATATCTACTAAATCTATACTATTTAATCTATGGCGATTTTAAGTAACTGAAAACGTCTATCTCCGCGCGCTTCGCCGCCGAATGGTTTAATCGACTAGAACGTGCTGATTGGAAATCGTAATCGCGAAGATGTGCAAAATTTATCCGCGACTAGGCATCAGAAAAAGGCCAAGAACCGCTGGAAACTGGTAGACAAAGGAGCACCTCGAAGCTCTGTCTAACAGAAATCACGTCATTGACCGGAGAGAGAGAGAGAGGGGGGAGAGTCGCGTTGCCGCTTCTGCCATGACGCACGTTGCATGCACGCGTGTGCATGCGTACCTCCCACGCGTGTGCGTGAGAGTGCTTCGTGGCGTAGACGTCGCGCCGGACTGCATGGTTCCCTCGCCTAAGCGGGGGCGAAGTAATGAGAAAGAGCCGGCATGTGGATGGAAGATATACCACGTGTAAGCTAACTCCGCATCGTATATTTACGATCTTCTCTAAAAAAGAACGCCATCCGCTAAACGAGGGCTCTCGCGTATTGTGAGAGCAATTTTTAACGTTAAATTAATTTACATTTCGACGAAATAACTTGTGACTCATCGTGCAGGAGAGACGAGGAAATAAACAGCCATACAAACGTTCATCGATGGTTGATTCCAATGATTCGTATCGCGACGATTCACGCAGAGATCCGCCGCGCCGCAGCGGAAACTATTTGGCCGCAACTCCGCGTTTATAATCGAATTACGCCGAGCGAATGTAACGAGGATAATGCGCCTCTTCTTATTTTGCGTGGATCGTTAAATCGTAACGGCTTTCCGCGCCGTCACGACGTTTACGACTAAATTTACGCGACGTTATTGGATTATCGTGTTAATTAATGACACTGTAAAAAATGCGCGGTGCAGCGACGCTGACATTCGCCCCCCGGTAATTCTCTTTTATCCCGCTCCATTATCCGCGATTTATTAAGTATTCGAACGTTATTTAACGTTATCGCGCCATCAAATTTTTACCCGCGTTTACGCCGATGCCGATAATCAAAATCCGAAGCACCTCTGGTCGAAAGATCGTGCGACACTTCCATTCTTTACCGTGCAAAATATTAAGAGAGATTCGAGGGGAGACGAATGGCGGACGCAACTTACGCGATCGCCATGAATTTCGGATAAGGATGGGGAAAAAATGCAGGCTAATGAGAGTTAGGCGCCCGTTTCGCAACTTTCCTTTCGCGCAATTTAATTACGGCCACGGCGTGGAAGAAGTTAATGAAGTAAATAACCGCCGGTTTCATATACATTATTCAACCGAGTTAGAAACATCTCGCACGCCCGATTTACAAACTTTTCTGCCCTTCTCCCCTCCCCCCCCGTCTTCCGTTCCTGCCCTCCTGTTCCCACCCGGAAAAGTTCTCACGCGACTGCACATACATCGTTAAACCCGGCGATCGGTTCACCACCTGGGCGAAATGCGCACCGACCACCTACGCAAATTACTCCGAAATTTCGAGCGCGCAGGAAGAAAACGCGGAGCGAAGCTCCATTCGGAATTCACAAACTTTCGATTATCCGCGAGAGCATTTACATAATTGTTCAAGATGAGATCAGATTCAAACCCTTATAATTTTTCTTGCGTTTTTCTTCGTCTTTTCAAGATTTTAAATCTTTCCGTCATTGTTCGTTTCTCAAATCATCTGTGTTTTTAATTTACTGTACAGTCGTAACACTCGACGATAATTACTTCCAAAATCAACGATAAATAAGAGTTAAACACATGAAACAACAACAAGTAGATTCAGCCACTTCGATACGAAAAATTGGATTTGCATGCATCGCTGATCTCATGTTGGATATGGAAGGATTAAATGACGTTGAAATGAACAAGTATCGCTGAGTGGGCACTGTGGGCAGCTCCACCGATCATGTCGAACCGTGAATCTGATGCGGAAAAAAATCGAGCGACGTGACGTATGACAGAAGTGTCACTCCAAAACATAATCGATTTTCTGTGTAGCTCTCTAAAAAAAATTGTGCGCGCGACAGTTCTAAATAATGGAATTGGCGCAAAATTCCGAAAATATAGAAAAATTAAGTTATAAAAAAGTAAAGAGCAGATTTAATTACGTTCGGTTTTCATCGTTTCAATATTCACATTTGCTATTTTAGTAGTAAAATGATTTAAATAACACACATATATATATCTTTGTTTTTAATTTTTCGAAAGCTTCTTTTACTCGCATCGATATTTTATTCATCGTTAAAATTAAAATTTGATATATGCAGAGGGAACGTCGAAAAAATATATCACTATCTGACATTTCGACATTTTTTGATGATTTTGACGGTAACATTTGTGCGCGAACACGCTTTTTATCTCGTTAGAAAAATCATTCGCCCCATTGTAACTGAATATCGATCGCGTTAATTTAATACAATGACTAGCGCGAATATTTCTCGCTCTTGTCACGAGTTCCACAGTCACGTTCGTTTACCGAATATTTCCCGATATAGAAATAACACGCAGGATGGAAAGAAAAGCGTAAAAGAACGCCGAGTGAGAAAATCACCAAGGCGATCGAGGTGATTGCAAACGATTCTCTCATATGGAAGACAACTCTTAATGACAGGCAATCGGCTGCGTTTCACGATGCCACGCGGAACACGTTGCACAATCATCGCGCGGCTGCGACGAGCTCTCTGCCGCTGCAGCGCTGCATTGAAATTTTCTGCCGCATTCAGTATTATTGTACGTACGCGAGCATACGTTCGTCATTCATTTAAACGCGACTCTCGCGCGCACGGTCGCTCCAGCGTAACGGTTCAAGGACACGCGGTAGGTAGTCGTGGCGCATATCCGCGACGTTACGTCGCGCCGCGCCGGCTGAATCGATGGCATTTGGAGAACGCGCAATTTAATATACATATATATATGGCGAAAACGTTTTCTTACCTGGGACAAGTCGGAGTCGTCGCGTATCTTGGCGTCCATGGTCACCTGGCTAGCGTGGATCCTCGCGACGGCGAGCGCCGCGGCGAACAGGAATGCCAGCATCGTCCCTCGCAGCCGGGCGCAGCTCCCTCGGGATACAGGCACACGGGACAATTTCACCAAATTCACTCGCGAATAACAACCGTTCACCACGCGCCACGCGGACGATCCCCCCGGATGATCTATGCCGGACGATCGATTCACCGATAGATCATCGAGAGTACACAAGGCGCGAGAGAGAGAAACACTGAAACGCGTTCGCGAGGCCGCTCCGGAAACGTCGCAGGCCGGAAGTTCTCCACGGACGGACACCGTAATCGTCTCTCCTTCACTTTTCCCTCCTCGATCTTTTTCCTTCTCGCACTCTTTCCGCTCGACGTGTCAACGATACGGAGGATAGCGCGGTACTGCGCCCTCTCCATGCCTAGACCCCTCTTACACCCCACCACCCGCGACGAGTCTTCGGCATGGCCTGCCCGCAGCCGAGTTACCCCCACCACTGTTACGCACCCCTCCCGCGCGTGCGACCGCCGAGAACACGTGACGTCACCCGCCTTTTCCTATGCGGCGATCGCGCCGCGCCGCGCCGCGCGCTCGTGGATCATGACACTTTAATTCGACCTGATACAGCTGCTCCGATTTTCGTGGAGATAAAATTCCAAACGGAAATTGAATATCAAACAGGTTGCGTTCGGTAATGGGCGCACATTTGGCGTGCGTGACGATGGCGCGTGTCGAAAGCTGACAACGGTCTTTCCGCAACAAGAACTTTGGATCTGAAACACGAATGATTTTGGATTGAAAGATTAATTGTATTTATATATATCTTGTTCAATTAATTTTAAACGGAGCTTATTTTAATAAATACAATTAGCCAAACTTCAACGTTAAAATCTTTTTTGTTGCGGAAAATTAAATTTAGCGTGTAATTACATTTTGGTATAAAAGGAAAAATTATCCCAATGAATAGAGCGTATCGTATTTATACTCTTATCGCCAAATAAATTTTAATTTCATGTTAATCTTAAATCAGCGGTATAAAAAGAGAGAAGTAGGTCAAATAATAAGAGACCCGGTGGATAAAGTTCTTGATTGCGAAAGGTGCATGGTCCTTTCGCGGACCCAGCTAGTCAAGTAACAGTCCGTCATGAGGTAATTGAAAACAAACATTACACACAGCATTCCAATAATTATAATAATATAACATGATTTTACACGCACCATTTAATCGTATTTAATTATTTACTAATTAAAAAAAATATCACAATAGTAGCGCGGTTGGACTCGATTTAGGTTAGGTCAGGCATGACGGTACGAGTAAAGCAATATGCGCGTGGATCCACTACTTATTTAACCTCATATATCAGAGCAAAACATTTGGCAAGCCCTTATTTTCAAGGTATGTACGAAATCCGGAAACTTCAGGGAATATTTTAAGACGTGAATAATGTATTCATCTGATCGCTATATAGCAGGCATTATGCTTAACTAATTAATAATTTGTATCCGTGACGTTTGAAAAGGACCGAAACCCACGGTCGAAACGTAGCGTAGCGTTTTTTCAAATAAAGTTGGCCAGTTGGGTCGAATAAAAGATACCTAAGCTGAATATTTTGGAAGGAACACGCGTATTTTATCAGCGACACGTTGTTCCGGCGAGCCTAAGTCAGTTGAAGAGGCGTATTTGCTCTAATTACCTGGGCGGATTCGGACGAACTTAACGTGAGTCCGCTTGTACAAACGGAGAGAACGGGACAATACGGAAGTTTCGGGCAAACCTTCACGTTTATATTCGTGATCAGGATCTTTCCTTAATCCGCGCTGTGCCTCAAGTGGTTTCGAGAATTGGTCCAAGTCCACTCCACTCAGCAAATACCCCATGAACTTCTGTTGGAGTTGGCAATTATATCGCCCGGAATTCGATCGCGTTGCATCTCTCTCTCTCTACCTCTCACTATCTTTCTCCCTGTCTCTCTCTCTCTCTCTCTCTCTCTCTCTCTCTCTCTCTCTCTCTATCTTTCTCTTTCTCTCTTATTTCGTGATATAAGACGATATAATGAACCTGTAGTTAGCCACGTTAAATCGTAAACTAATATATATTTATTGTTAACTTCAGCTACATAGCCAAGAAGTGGACTTGGTTTACAAATAGCCTTAATCATTCATCCTTCCATTCATACACTACTATCCTAACTTACAAGTAACTATTGCACATATTGAAACACATTGACCTTCTATGTTTTAATCCAACCTTATTTTTAAATCGTAAACTAATAATAATTCTCCGATAATAGTTTATCTTCAATGGGAACGCGAGTCATTTTATAATTTATTTCTGAACTTTTAACGATCCAATATTTTATGCGCGTCCCAGTCTTTATTTCTATAGCGCAAATTTATTTATATCTTTTATATACGGGGGGAATTTAGTTGAAAGCGTAAAAAGTGAGAACTTTATCCAGGAACATTGAATACAATCCAGCTAACTATTCCGTCTTGTATATAGCGGTATATTCTCCTTTAAATTATAAGTTATAGAGCTTACAAACTCAGCTTACGCTCCAAAAAATGTAATTTAATTCACTTACTTAACTCGTCTAGACTAAAGAATGTAGCCACATTATCTTTACTGCCGGTACACCGCGAAGAAAGGCATTCCCATCAACGATTGCGAGAAACTTTGTTCGACCACCATCGGTTCAAACAACGAATCATATTAAGGTGGTCCTTTCGCGAGAACAAGTATTAGATAAGTACCTAACGTTGATATATGTTAACGATACAGCAATAAGGGACATGTGTACGAAAAATCAAGTGAGGTTACCGACACTTTACAAGAAATAAGTCATTCTAAATGTGCGTTCGCGGAGCGTGCCATTGTCATTCTATCCTTGTTTACATCTAACGAACGAGAAAGATAGAACGGTGCAAATCGCCACGGCCGAGGTTTTCAACGAATAATACATGTAATACTTATACGCCACATCTAAAAACTAATCATTGAAATTCCAAATATGTTTACGAGATGGGACTGCATCGCTCGGAGCCCGAGTTTTCAATCAATTTCATCGACGATGCCAAATTAATCGGTTAGAAATATGTTTTTCCGCCTGGAGTTTGGTAAATGTTTGACTAACGAATAAACAGTTTGTTTGTGCGAGAGAGAAATATTTAGTTATTAATACGCAAACGCACGATTTGCATTCGCTATTGCGAGAATAATAATACGTAATGAAAGTATCGCGGAAGATAGATTGAATTATACACTTCTATAGCGAATATATCAATTCTCCATCGCGACAAGTTTACTCTATAGGAGGCACTATTAGTTTCGCGTATACAAACGCGCAATGATTCCCCCTCCCCCCGAATGCAAATAGGTATTCTAACGTCGCGATTTACGTATTCCGTAATCGAAGGATCGCGCAATTTGAAGTGCCAAGGTTGGGAAAGCTCCTAGTATACGAGGTCTCGAGGTCCCTCAGGGCGTCGACCCTCAATTACGACTCTCACAGCCCTCGGGTTTCTCGTACGCGGCCATCGCCGCGTGGAAGCTCGCTCGCTCCTTAAAGACAAAACAAACTCGGCCATGAAAAGAAAAGTTAAGTGCTCGTGACACTCCCTACGACGATCCCTCACGTTTACCATTTTTCTCACCGGGCCATAATCCTCCACGAACGGCACGTAATTTTTAATTACTTCCCAACGAATCTCTTGCACGACATTTTTTTACATCGATTTTCTTCGCCCTTTTCTCTTTTGAAATAAGTTCAAAATTGAAAAGTAAACTAAATTTATCTCTAAATAATTATTTCACATTTGTCAATTACGAAAATAAATTTGTTTATTTAAATAAAAATTCTAGAGAAATTCAAGACTTTCAATAATGTTATATATATGTATATACTTAGAACTAACAAGCTTAAAATTTAAGGATCCAAAAATTTAAAATTTTTAATTCAAAAAATAATTCTATATATGTATATCTGTCGGTACATTCGAATAGATCGTTTCAAGAACTGCAAGTCATTTTTCTCTCAAATGATTGTCTGCGGTAATAAAATCGTTCACGCGCGCTAATAATTCGGCACCAAATCGCGCACTAATAGCTATCTCCGTGTCATTTCCGCTTCCTATACCTCGGCTAAGAGCCGTGGATATATTCGTGACAAACGGTGAACGCGTTTTATCATCATTTTATCACCTCTGCGACGGGCTGTTATTTTTTTAGCGCTAAGCCTTTCGCGTGGGTGGGTCCCGCCGCCGCTTTTGTTTTCGCTAACTGGAGCGGTCGGCCTGATCAACTGTCTGTCATTCAACGATTTCGATCTCAACGGAAAAAAACCATCAGAGTCTCGTCCTACTCTTTCTGCCTTTCTCTTGATGCAAGCGAATTTAGGGGGCACGTAATTATAGCGCGAAATTAAGAGAATTAGTTTAACATAACACTCGCGAATACCATCACGAGACGCGATTTTTCGATGTAAAAAATAAAAACAAGCATGTTAGATACATCCTATACTTATTACAATTTCACATAATGACGGTATTTTGATTGCTGATGAATTAATATTCGGAAATACATATTTATTACGTATTTTTAGATACATGAATTTCCATGTTACTTTTCCCCGACGTTTAGATTTCTATATCTTATAGAAATTGTAGGAATTTTTGAAATTTTTGACTCCGCGGATCCGTTGTACCGATAGATTCTCGGATCTTCGGATTTATTCTTCCTTCCTGATCTTCCGGGTCTTTGAATTTTAAGTATTCGGAGGAAATTCTATAGACTCCCGATACTTAGAATTCAAATATTAAGCTTTTCACCCACGACTTATCTCGTCTTTCAATTAGCAGGGCTATAATCTACCTGTTCGATGATGCATAACGAGCCCTAGCGCTTTCAAGCAGCTAACCCAGCATTGCATTCAGGAGAAGCTTAGTGGCCAAAATGGTACTGTACCTCCCCGGCGCATTAACGACCACCGGTAATCGCTTCTGAAGCAAACGCACACCGGAAACCGGGGGTCGGATCCGCAAGACGCGAGTAGTCTAAGTTTGCCCGTTCGCCACTTCCGCCGACAAAAGCCGCCTACCGCGCGCGTGCAGGATGAACGCGAGCAGATGGAGGCAGATCGGGGGTGGTGGCACACGTTGAGAAACGCATTTGTAAACATACATCCTATCCTACGGGGCTCGAGCAGCCGTGTCGCAGTAAATCCCGGTACATTAATATTAATGCGTCTTCGGCATGTACCGGGCCGCTCTCCCATCCACCCTCCCACCCTCCCTCTCTCCCACCCCTCGACGTCGGTCCTCCACGTCGTATAGAGAGCAAGGGAGTTCGGCGGAGTTTACAACGCGAAGTGCATACAGAACCTAGGGCTCTTTACAATACCGAGGGCATCCACCCACTCGCTCGTTTTCCCTCTGCGTGTCTGTCACTCCTTCTCCCTCTTTCTCTCTCTCTTTCTCTCTTTCTCCCTCAGTACAGTATGCGTACAGATAGATATGCGTGTACCATGAGCAGGTATACGCGCATTTTACGGTACGGAATTCTAAAATCTCTGAATCCTCTGATCTTTTCGGTCCAGAGCTCCGAATGCACTGCATATAACGTGGGTGAATCTTTTAGCAGAGGTGTACATTCATAAAAAAAAAGGTGTCTTTGCTACCATCTCGGAAGCTCTTCGTGATTTGCAAATTTCTAAATGAGAAAGAAAGTACCTTAACTTTGAGATAGCGGTTTCTCACAGTTATTAACATGCAACATGTAATATCAATAGCATATGAATCTCTACCAACGCGCGCGTTTAGTTAAATAATGAATATTAGACTGTTATTAGTATTGTAGATTGAGACACGTATATAGCGTGAAATAATGCCGCCGATTGATCATCGCGAAGGACAGATCGCCACCTTTTCCGCAGCTCTGCGGTTGGCCATAACGATCTCTCGTTAGCGCAGCTAATTACTTCAGTAGTGTGCAGTGGACCGTGGAAGGTCGTTAGTCAGTTAGTACCATGGGTTAGAACCTAAAGTGATGGGATCTTCACTCTCCTCTTTCTACCGATCTCTCTTTTCTATATATATCAATATATCTAGCATTGTTTTATACGCGAAACCGTCGCGATGACATTTTCCAAGTGTGCTTGGATATGTTTGACAGTCTCCAGATCTTTAAATTTTTGCCTACGTTCAGAGCTTTTATATTTAGAATTCTCGAATAATTATATTCGAGAATTGGAGCTTATCTTGTTAACCGCTTTCTGTTAATAGCTTTCCGCGGATTTAAAGAAGATTTTTTTTAAGTTTTAATTATCTCAAGATATTTTAAACTTTGGAATATATACTTTAATTCTTAATATCCAAATTAATTTAATATTTTAAAATCACTAAATACCTAATTTCTCAAATTCTCCAATTATCGAATTAGATTACACGTATCTCCACAGACACCTATCTGAAACTCTTGAAACTTAGGATTCGTGGAATTTTAAACACCGAGGAATAAAAGTTACGCACATTTCTGAATACTTACATGGGTGGTACACGACCCCAACTCTTTCGAGTATATATTTACCCTTCTTGTAGTAACTGAAAGGAGCGCTGAACGCAAGCTGGATATCAGGGAAGGTTTTTGTGAAGAGGCAGGAAGGAGACGGAAAAGGAGGGAGAGGGTGGGCTTTGCTCCGGATTCTGCATGCTCGTAAATAGTCCCGATAACGTGCCTTCTACGCGAGATACCCGATATTCAACGGCGCTGTTCATTGAATTTAGTCGCGGGAGCGGTCGACATCGCGGTTTCCCTTCCTGATTTTTGTATAAGTAACGAAGGACCTTTTTGCTGATTTTTTATTCCGAAACGTAAGTCCCCTTCTGAATCCTCATATTTTTCCTATTTTTCCTCTTTTTATTCGTCTAGTGGAAAGAAGTTGCAAAACATCTTTTTATTACGCTTCTCGACGGACTCATAATTTTCCAACCTCAACGACTGTATAATTGTTCAGACGAGAATCAAAAGATAAATTTCTGAAAGCAAGATACAATGATCCTGCAAATGTTCGCAATCAGAGCGCGGAATAAGATTACCGAGCGATGCGGCAAATTAGTGAGCATTTGTATTCTGTCATCACGCTTGCATCTCTGAATTTTATTTCGCGTTTATTTCCGCGAGTGAAAGAAAACACAATACACGCGAGAGAAAAGTATAATGGCGAAGATAAAGGGAGAGAACGACGATTAATAGCAGTTCGCAGTTGAATTTGATGGTTTCGTGTTTGTTTCGAAGCAAGGGGATCGAGTATCATCCTCAAGCACTGGTAACACATTTCAGCTAAATAAATTGTCCGTGGAAAGTGCTCTTGATTACACTAATATTACCAGCCGACATAGTATCTTTAAACAAAATATTTGCGGGCAGTTTTTTGTGCTCGAAATGGAAAATTATTAGCTGCGCGTGCAACCGGAATTGAAACTTTATTCGCGGCGATATTAAAAGCGATGCATTAATATTCCGTGCATCTCGTGCATGTTACGATGTCTCTCACTTTAGAACATGTTCCGTCGAATTGCGATACCAAGCTTGTATATATCTCAAATGTGTTTGTAATACTTGTAGTACATCTCGATAGATTGTTTAACTGGTACACAGATAATAAAAACACATCATTATTTGATGACGTAACTTCTGCGATTGATTAATCGTACTTCAATTTATATGGGCCAAAGCACATATGACAGTCGTCGTAGTCGTGGACGTAAGTAATGCACAAGCTTTGGCGTATCCTGATTTGTCAGGTCGAAAACTACGACCGTCGTATATTGCTACGCCATGTTATGTGCTTTGACTTACGAGATAAAATATTTGCAACTTTTGATGAAAAAAATTTTTCGAAAATTTCCATCATCAATGGATTCTTTATATCTTTTTAATCGTGTACAAAATGTATCAAGACGATTATGACGAACAAAATTAGAAGAAGGATGCTACTATTATATGACGAGCTTAATTTAACGTAATGTCAAGATACACCTGCGCTTTCATGTCTTCGCGTTAAATTTATTTCAGTCACGGCGTAATTTTGCGCTTCATGTGCGAGCGGGTACACTGTACACACACGTCTCCGGGGGTCTCGCTAATTTGTACCGAGATAATGTCAGTATATACGCTCCACGCTCCTACCATTGATGGTGCGCGTGCATTCGTGGCGCTATTATTAATACAAAGTAGACAGCGATGCGTATACCACGCGGTCCGTATGCGCTTTGAAACGCGCTAGGATCGTTTCGACATGAAATAATTTCGCGTCTATGTTGTCCGCGCAATTACGCACGACATTAGCGAGCACCATCACCGTCACTTTGTTTCAATAATTCCGTCTCGTACTGGATACCAAATGTTATAACCGTTATTAAAAATTAAAGCCGGTCGTCGTTTAACAGAATATTAAGTTTTTGAATCTTTATTAGATGATTGATAAATCTCTAGGACGAAGTTCTTTTTATTAAAAATGATCGTCAACTGTTAAAAAAATTCGGAACGAATATAATATTTAAAGATTTAAATGTTTAGACCAAATTTAGGAGACAAAAAGTCTATTAATTATGTGCTGGTTACATCGTTTTTTAATCGCCGACAACTCTAGACGCTCGTACACATATCGAAACATATAATACAAGAACAGGCGACAGACACGTTGATGGTGTAAAAAAATCCGCGAATCCGTTAACATTTTAACTTCTTTTATTTTCGCCGAAATTCAAAACTAATTTCTTTTCGCGACTCGACGCGATGCATATTGCAAATAATACCGACATCCGTGTGGTCAAATATAACTCGACAACTATAAATATGGGAAGATTTTTATTGAAAAACGTTATCGAAAAGATTCTTCAAGGGCACAGTGCCTCAACAAAGGAAACCGATTCAGCGCAGCCGACTCCAGAGAACGGAATTCGACCGTCGGACTTTAACGCGTGCATGCAGATGTGCGAGCGATTTTCCGCCAACCTGTACTTATTGCTATATAGACTTATAACAAATCGGACTGTGACTAGAGACTCGCCTCGTATCGTCACATTTCCTTCTTTTCGCATTAAACTTAAAACAAATCTTTTTCGAATATATAGAAATGGTTAATTAAATTATAATATCTCTACTAAATCTCTACTTTTTTTCAGATATTCTATAAATATATTACAAAGGCTGTAGTACTTCGACATGATTCGATTCTCCACGTGTATTATAGTAAACACTGGTTAGACATCTTGCTCGAGCGTTTTTTCCCCGAGTATCGCCGGCGCGTTTGCCGGCCGGAAATATTGTCCCTCTTATTAAGATGACGTCAGGATTGGAAACGGGCTAGCTCTATCGGTTGACGGATGTGCAAATTGCGTGCGACGCCTGCGTAAATCGCATTCTCGATGCAGGAGGGGCATAAGCGAACGGAAATCGCGTGTCACGGCCAAACGCTCCGGCGCTTTATCCGAGCGCGCTCGGCTTTCCGCAAATTTTGATTTTTCCCCGATATGTTGTATTGCTTCATTAATCCCTTGACGCGATCATCACGATGCCAGCTGCAAATTCATTCTCTGTGCTCGTTGCCTTATAAATTATTCGAATATCCGTTTTTGCGTATAAGACAGAAAGAAATTAATACCCTATACAACCGAGTGTTTTAATTTTTATATAAATGAAATAATATCATTTTGATAAACGAATAAAATAAATTTTTCACGTTGTTCTAGGATTCGATTCGGCTCTAATTTAAATGCAATAGACGTTGCAAAAAACCATGACAACCGGATCCCCACAATATTTCAAATCGTTGAAAAATTACCATCACGATCGAAAAATTAAAAGAGGTTGGTGGTCGGAGCAAATCAGTTTACCGAGAGCTTTTACGCGCGCTTTTATCGTAAGCGGCAGATGAAAATTGAACTAGCCGTAAAATTTCACACGACGACAAATGGATCTGCCTCTCGCTTGTGTAGCTCACCGAATATATAATATAATTATGTGAACATATATTCCTCGGTTTCCTTACCAATCTTCAGTTATCTTATCATGTCCTCTTGTACCTCAATAATCTAATTGTCGCTGTAATGGTATCATTAAAAAAATCCGACTTTACTTAAGTTTAATAAAAGTTTGAGATCCGCAAAACTTATATTATAATTTCCAGTTGTAAGCTCTTCGGTGTTTTTTTTATTTTTAGGCCATAGGACATTATCTTAATAAAAGGGATAATATATGTTCAGATTCTTCGTTCCTCGGATTTTTAAACCGGTGAATACTTATATTTATTCAACATCTCAATCGCGTCTGGCGCGATGTTATTTGTCGACAAATCCCCAATCTTTCGCAAATAATCCCTGAATGACCCTTCGATGAGTCGCGCGATCGGGTGATTGATGCATGAACGCTAAATGAGCCTACTCTTAAATAATTGAGACGCTTCATTTAAATAATTGATTGATGGTAATTGCAAGAACGACATCGGCGGTCGTGCTATACCGTCAGCGGCCGACACTAGCGCGTCCGCCAGTTTAATAATTTATTGTCGTTAATAATTGGCGAATAATTAGCGTGCCACGCTGACGTAATGTTTATTCATAGAGCATTGTGTCGGGGTAAAATTTAACCGGCAGAAACGAATGGGCAACCCTCTTTTTGATGGACGACTCGTCCGTGACGACGCGGAATATCGATGGCGATCCGCAGATATCGATTCCCCCGAGGGTCGTAACGCTTAAGATAGACATGATAAAATAAAGTCTGCATCTTGTATATCCAGACTTAATCCTTTTGCAATTCAAATAATCGGAAAACTGCATTCTATATGACAGTTTAAATTTCACGATATTTGAGTCTATATATAAATTCTCAACGTACGTATCATTATTTTCTAAATTCGTTAAAAAATCTATAAATCCAAAGTATCGATATACGATTATCGTGAGAAACGACTGGCTTATATGCCTTCGTCACGAGATCTCCGATAAAAAATACAATCGTTTTTCGGGCAACGCGAGAGAGAATCCTCTACGACTCGATCGCGCGTTGAGGTATGCGGAGAGAGATGCGCCTCTGTATTTCCCTCGCAATACCGTAACATCTCTCTCGCCGTCACGATATCCAGAACGAAGATGGACCGCGGCACGTGAAATATGGTAATTCGTCTGATAATGCACTCCATCTCCCCGGCGTCCGCCTGTGCGCCGCGCGCGCGTTGCACCGCGTTCGCTCGCAGCAATACGATCAAACCGGCACTGAAATTTGAAGAGGGTATTCGTGTTTCGCGAGACGTTTCGTTATTGTCGTGGCGGTTTGTCGCCCGCGGCAGGTACTACCGTGTTTTTCACGGCTGTCAGTCATCTCCCCGGGGATCTAAACCACCACAGGATCTAAAAATATATATGGTATTATATTTTTAGGATCTGAAAGGTATAAAGAACTCTCCCCCCATGAGGCAATTTTTTTTAAAATTCATGACGTTTGATATGCGATTACAGTTATATAAAATTATTTAATTCCATAGGAGAATATAAATACGTAGGAAAAATGGAGACAAAAAATCGAGTTTTAAAAATATAATTATTATATTAAAAAATTATTTCTGATTGTGTGTGTTATATAATTTTCTTACAATCCTCGTGCCATTAAATTCTCACCTTTCTACATCCTCTAATTCCATAACTTATTCGTTCGAGGCCTTATTTTATCTAATTATCATTATTCGCTCGATGAAATGATTTCAAAATTTCTAACTGTGGGATTGCACGTTCAAGCGGAACGACAATCGCGCGCGGAAAACGTAGTTTCATTATCGACACATCGGCGCGCCAAGCGGAGTCTCGATCTCGAGGATTCGGTATCGGGGTAGGTATGTCTCGGTACCAGAAACGAGAGAAGGGCGCTAACGATAGCCGGCCGACGTGATTGGAATTGAGAAAGTTCCGGTCAACCGCGCGGCCACACCGTCTCGAAAGTCGAAATACCGGCTACGAACTCGGAAATCGATTCCTGCCCGGAATATATATCGTCAACGTGTCACCCCCGTAACGAGGAGCTTTCGACGGAATAATGAAGTTTTCACCGGGAAAAAAATTGGGTCGCGCGCGTGCGAGTTTCTTTCCTTTCGTCGTGGCACCACCACTTTCGATCGATACTTTTTATCTGATTGCACAGATGCGATCGCGGTGCCCGCGCACCTGAACCGCGTCAGCGAAAGAAATATTTCACGCGCGTCGAAACAAATTTTGTAAAACTCCAACTCACCCCGCCTCGCAAACGAACTTGGTCCGGCAGTCTATCCGAGGACGACTATATACACACTCCACTTTCCGTGCGAACGAACGAGGCCGCGGCCGATTGCGTTACAAAAGATATTTATCACTCTAATAAAGATATATCACAATGACGCGTGGATATAACGTTTAACGTTTATTTACGCCGCGATATTATCGGATGTGCGCGGAAACTTTAGTTTAACGTGGGCGCGAGGTACGCGAACGTCAGGTGTTCCACCGGGATTGTTTGAGATTGCCGCGCGGCTAGTACAATTTGAATGGAAGAAGTTACGTGCTCATAAGCCCGATATGTAATCAGAATTTATATATGCTGTCCGCAGAATCGCGGAACACCCATGTTCGGCCACATATATTTCCTACATTCAACTGAATCTTTAGAATCGCGGAACCATTAACATTATATAAACTGTATAAGTTTCGTAGAAAGTTTCGTGGAAATTTATACAGTCGAGTTGTTATGCAAAGTCAAATTAATATATTACGAATATACAGACATTGTCTTCGTCCTTTTCCCATTATCTTTCTAGATTTTTAGAATAAATTCACACTCAACGAAGATATGTTATATTATTTTTTCAAGTATATTAATTATTTTTATCGCATCATTCGAAAGCGATTATAACTTCGATATTGTTGTATATTACGATTTTCGATTTTAATTAATCTCTAGAATATATTGTACGATGCGGTTGCGGGATATGCATGTATATAGTTACGTATAGTCAAATTAAACTACAGATAGGAAGTGGTTAACAGGGGTTTACTTGTATAGTTGGAATACATTTGCGATAAAATACACGCTGCACATTGTACTTCAGTGTTTTCAAATTTAAGTGAAAGCTAAGCACGTTAATGGATTATTAATCTATTCTTTTCGATTTAAATTGACCATGAAACTTTGTATTTATCCTTCTCAACCTGTATTTCGTGGAAAAAAGTCATTGAGGCTAGTCGAATCCCGAGATAAACTCTACGGTCTCTCGATTCTCGCGCATGTATACGCGCGTAAAACGTGCGTCCCATAGATAAGGCAGACCTCTCGTCAATTTGCACTTTTTCAACAAAACATCGCCGTGTGTCCGAAGTAGGGCGCGCGGACGCGAATGGCACGGCGGCGCTGTGAATTTTTCTCTCGTATAAGCGAAAAGCTGCCCCCCGGACGGATGAAATTGCATTCTCTTCGATGGAGTAACAGCCGCCGCAGTCAGCAGGAATGAGAAACGCGTTTCAACGACCGGGCGGCCGAGACGCCGCGAATAAATTCGAGCGAGCTCGGTCGATTCTGGCACGCTCGAATTTCAACTCCGGGCGCCGATGCCCCGCCATCGTAAGCATCTAGTTTAATTACGAAGCTATTTGGTATATCGAGTATGGGCGAGGAGGTGAAGGATACAAAGCTGGCAAATGCTTAAACGGCGTAACGGTTGTTACAGCCGAATACTGTTTTGCGATTTTTACGAAAACTTGACTTGCCTTTCAATCGAGCGCATGTTCACATATGTTCCACATACTACAGTCTCGTAGTGTCAAATTCTACCTTTGTCCTGCACTTTACTCGTATCCTTCAGATCACTATATAGGATCCTGATATTCTCAAGATCTGCAGATATACGATGACCTTATGCTACGTTTGAAAAAGCGGCGCCCAGAGCGGCGCCCGGAAAGCGCCGTCGCGCTTTTGTTCGTCGTCCCTTTCCGAATTCCAGGAGTTCCGACAAAATTCTCCCGCGAATTCCCGCCTTGCGACGACGACCGCTCTTCTATACAAGAACAGGATGGACAACGTACGGCGGAGGGTAATAAAACGGCATAAAGGTAACGGTGCTTTTTTTTTGTCACGGTTAATTACGAGCGTTCTCGAAAATATGAAGGTTGTCCTGCGCGATAAAGTTACGATCGCGCGCGTAATGAACCATGCCGGCCGTTTTGCAGAGACGACGACGATACTTGGAAACTGAAGTGTCAAAATTAATGTCACGAAGGGCGAACAGTTAACTCGCGTACGAAATAAGTTTTTTGGAAAAAAAAAACAAAGAATTTTTCTCATGTTATTTTTTGTCACATTATGAAAATTTTTAGAAAGCAAAATATATCACGTTATTTTAAAATACATTAACATAAAGGTCATAAAATCATTGCTGTCATTAATATACTTCGTTTCTCAAATAATAAATCCATGGCACATTATCTGTTATCTACTGTTTCTTTTAATACTTGCATTCGCGAATGTATTTCCAAGATAACGAGTTACCATATCAAATATATAATTTGTAAATTTCTATTTAATTTCGGGATTATCTCGCTATTATAATATGGATTCAATATTTATTATCCATCACACACATCGAGAGCGGTTATTATTTAAATCACGATAAAAGCTCGATTATTTTCGGTTAAAAATAATCGCAACACCGTGCGAGAGATTTGAATCAACGCGCGCGAATGAACTCGTCGAGTATTACGACTGTACACACAGCGACACAGCTGGCACTTAAATGTCAAGCATGCCTATCAACGTTGCACATCGGCCTACAAAGCGCTGTTATGTCACGGTAACGTCGGTTATAAAACAAATCCTCTACGGGGCAGCAGTTTACGCTTTATATGCGTTTCGTGGCGCATTCTGCATCATCGTGCGCAATAACAAATATGATACAACGGGGTCCAGGCATCCGTGCCGAAACTCTCCGCTTCCTCCTGGGAGCTCCAATTACGCGGTTGTTACTTCGGTAATTAATAACCGATATCCCTTGATATCCAACCCCGTTCAGCGGGCATCCGAATAGCCAGAATTTCCGTGAAGCGGTGCATTATGTCCAGCGAGCAATCGGCGTTGAATTAAGTAACGAGTGAAACGACGTACGAAGAGGAAAGAATAAGAAGCATTAAAAAAAAAAAAATATCGAGTTAGCGTATAGGTAAATACCAGGAAAATGAGAAAGGAAAATGAGAAAGAAGTAATCTAACTGTAGTAGATGTACTTTATAATAAAAATTAACTGTATATTGTGATAACAATATACCCACTAACAAAAGCTATGTAAAGTTTAAAAAAAAATGCTATATATTGATTAAAAACATTAAACGATGTATCAAATCTCTTCCGATAATCTTCTCGATGCTCCGTCCATCGGATTTTAATCAAGTAACTTAAAATCTTCGTGGGCTGTTGTCCGACAAGCCGACAAGTGACATTTGTATAGCTTATAGCTTCGCGGGGAATAATAAGACTCCGATTGTAGAATCCGAGCCGGGGAAAACGGGAAGTGGAGCTGGAAAAGAGCACAACAACGACGACAAGTCGAGGGAACCTAATAAAGCCAATATCGGGTTGCCGGATGCCGGATTGGAAAATAACCGCTTGGCGACACGCGGTAAAAGAACAATAGCCTGTTGCAGCCGGGGGATGGGTTTTGCAAAAAGAAGCGGAGTAAAGGGATTTACGCGCGGACACACACCGCGCTATGAAGATGATCGAGGTTTCGCGGATATCACTGTTATTGATCATCCCTGCGTAGCGTCGAAATTCAAAGAGAGAATAACGGAACAACGTCCACGTATTAATAAATAGAATGGGACTTGCGCTTCATAATTTAGATGACGGTCGGTATCATCCATACGGGCAGTCGTAATTACACGTCGCCCGATAAAGGCAAGAGCTACGATTTTCTATGAGAGCTACCAATTATTTATTAAATAGGACTCGCTAAATATATATATATAACATATCGCAGAATTCGTGAACAAAAACACAAGAACGATGTTGCGCGCTCTAAAATATTCCACTGTTTAAATGCAGGATGTTCTTTAAACATTAAAGTGCGGTCAATGTCGGACGAAATTATAATGTTTGAATTTATAGCGATTAGAATCGCGAAAACCAAAATAAAATATTTCTAAAGTTTCTTTTCAAGAGACAGCGAAAATTGGTTTTATTCATCTGATTTCGACCAACAGAGAAAATTTTACATTATCCGCAATACATATTGCGTTCATGGACATCCGGATCAAAGCGCAAAGAGAAACATCAACCGGCATTGCATTCAAAGCAAAGCTTCGTAAACCTCGTTACCGTGGGTAGCGTGTTGAAAGTATACCGGCCCTCCTAAAGCCATGCACTGCAACACGTTGAAATCTCGATTCGTCGTCCAGTTCGGCAATTGCTCGCGGAGTAACAGAACTAATATAGATTTCGGATTCTTACGACTTTTATATATCGAAGTCTTTTGCTTCTCGATGATGCCAGGGGCGTTATGCCTCTTTGTTCCTTCGAACAAAAGGGTATAACGTTCCCCCGAAACCGTAAATATTCGCGTTGATCGCCGAGTATTAAAATCTTTTTGGAATTAATCTTTAAAAATTTCGTGCTTCTCTCTAAATCTCTCGACTAACGAGTTCCAAAATCGTCGTATCCTCGAGTCCCTTCGGCACAAATTCTCAAGTGGAATCGCGTTGCCGGGAAGCAACGTTTTCCACAATTAATCGGCAGCCGCAAGTTCGTAAGAGCACTTGCACTCGCTACACGGCAAGCCGGTGGAACGAGTGGCTTTCGTCCGTACGACGCGACGACGAAACGACGTTCGATGTCGTGGTGGTGTTCCTATTCCGCAAGTCGTTTCTTAAAGGCGAAATACCGTTGACGTCACCGAGTATTGTTCGCCGGAATTCTCGCCGCGGTGCATAATTTCGCGGTGTTTGTTCAGGACCGTGTTCTCTCAACGGTAGCGATATACCCTCCTCTTTTCAGACATTTCGAAACTTTCAGGTAGTTCGTCTCGAGCATATTTTACCCCGTTTAACTCGCGGGATGGTCGATTGAGATGCTTTCTGTCAACGAACGCTAACGTCAAAAGGATCTTTTCATCTACGCAGTTTTGGATTTAAATGTTAATAAACACCTGCGTCGCGCGAAAATGCTAAACATTCAATAGTACAAACATTTTAATACTTATGAAGCTATGGATACAAAGTACGCATCTAAACATGCAGTGTTTAAACTATTAATAAACGTGCAATATCTAGCCCCTTCTCAATTAGCTGTAGCCACCAAGGGATAATAAGGATTAAAGGATTAAGCTTTAAATCTGTATATAGAAAGAATCGATAAATTCAATTTACGTATATTAATTAACCTCATAAAACTCATCGTAAACTGGCTATCCTCGGCGGAAATACTTAAATTAATCATTTATCGAACGCAGGACGTTCTTCTACAATATTTTCGATCGAAGTGATCTTGCGAACTCGTAATAGTCGAGTGTAATTGCGGAAAGCGCGGCATCCCGGCATTGCGATTCCGCTTCAAGAGTACAACCGATTAATATTTTTAATAGCCCTGTCGGAGATTGGCGGTTTGTAAACCGTAATTGGTTTCAATTTTGTCGTCACTTGATTCCGTGGAATCGCGGCAGGTTATCGGGTCGCTCCGACAGGGCACTATTAATCTTCCTTGTTAATAAAACGCGCTTTTATCCCTGCTGCGTTGCTACGCGAAATGCATGACGCATGAAATTGTTATTTTACAAGGTCCTCTCGAAAAGTCAAAGATAAGCGTATTGATAGCTATATGATCGCATTATCTGTTACATTTATGATTATAGCATAATCGAGTTATCAATACGTAACTCGAATATCTAAAATGCATAATGAGCTTTATAATAATTTTTACAAAAACGTATCGTATTTAGACAATTCAAAGTTCGTTTGATTAAATCCGAATTTAAAACTAATAAATACGGTCTGAAGACCGAATTAATATTTACTTAAATTAAATAATTTTTTTTTTGTGACAAACATTTCCGAGCTTTAGCTTATCGTTTTCTTAAAATAACTAGTTATTTTCATATAGAAAGACATACGATCTTTACAAATGCAAGAAAATCACATAGAAGCTACGACAAATTTAGTTTCTCTCGTAAAAGTGATATCGAAAACCTCTATTCGGGATTTTCAGTCGTCGATTCGCTTTGATCACGGTCTACAAGCACTGTGTGATGCGGAATTCGATCGAGATAGTGGAACCAAGAAAGACGCGTATCGATAGTGTCCTTTGCGAGATGAATCCTTTGCGGAACGAGCCGGACAACGAACGCGGTAATTTGACGTATTTACGCCCCGGGCAGAAAATATACAGAGCTCACTTCGCAATGCCAGACTAACGCTGGTTCGCAATTTGTAATTGCTTCTCCATTTAGGATACTGAGAGCTCTGTAACTTTTTTCATTTCTCCTACATTCTCTTTCTGTTTAATACAATCTCAGTTTTTCACATACACAATAACACAATCTATTTCTATATAATTGTAAGACTGATTCTGCTTAATATATTCTAAATCAACTATTTAAATATATGTAAGATTTCAGGATAAAAAAGTTTTTATAATTAAATATTATAAATAATATTCTACACAATGCCGCGAATATGTCTTATCTTATATATTGAATTAAATAATAAAGTAAGTACATGCTAATATTAAAGATAAGGGAAAATAGGATTATTCGTTAATTTAATGAATACTGAATAATAAATTTCACCGACAAAATGATTCTTTCCGGCAAAGATTAATTTTCTATCGATCCGGCTGCGAACGCGCTGATCCGATAGCATCTGAGCTCGTGCGTGACCTCTGGCAAGTATAATTAATATCAGTTTTCTGGCTGCTGGAACTCTATAATGCACAACCAAAACGCATCCGCCTTCGGAGGGGCATATTAGTCGCGTCAAGCTCGTGATATTAGGAATCCCGATAGTGCTCATGCGTATATGCAGATTGATTAGACGCATGCACGCGTTTAACGACGCGGATGCGCGCGGATCACGCAAATTCACGAGGGACCTCCGCGTGTTACGTTTAAGAGAGACGTTAACAGTTTATCGTATGTGTAATGCACTCGCGATCGACTTCGCAGAAACTGCAGGGCTAATATCCGCACGATAATATTGAATTCCGATTTAATAATTATCGTGCAATGAGATAACATCAAGACAAAATATACGATATCAAGATCTTCAAAGTTCGGAAGCTGTGAAATCTCATTTAATCTTTACACGCATCGAACTGTGAAATCTTGGAATTTGGCGTCCTCGAGAATTCTGAAACTTAATCCTTTAACGCTTCAACCCGTTACAAGTTCTCTCTTTTTGGATATATAGTCCTTTTCGCGATTTCATACATAATGATAACATCAATTAGAAATCAAATTATTTGAATCTTAACATTTTTATGTACGCAACGTTAATAAAATAAAGGTTAAAAAAAATTGGATAATCCAAACTTTTTTATCCTTTAATTTCGAAGTTTTCTCTCTTTTCCGTCTTCCTCAAATTCTGGGAATTTTCCGAGTGTGAGTCGTTTTAACGATTTGCCAAACGAAGTTGCTACTACGCGGTGGCATTTTAACGTAACCCATCTCCCTTTCCCTCGCGGCATTCCCCTGTCGACGATGCGAAACGTGCGCGGAAAAATATACTCGCGCGTATCTGAAAAATGCTTTGACATGCGCCTCGGTGGGTACATTCTTCCTCCTTGGCGAGGACAAGTTGCAGACATGCTTAAGCGGGCGCACATTGTCCTGTTTCAACAGCCGGCACCCGAAACTATTTCCCACATTATGCTCGCGGTAGTCACGGAAGGATGACTAAGGAAGCGCAAGGCAAGCCGTGTAAGAAAGCGGACGGGCGCTGAAGACGAGGTGCGGGAGTTGCCGCGAGCAGACTTCCTTCCAAAATTCAACCGTAATTCAGTTGCTCATTGTACGCGACTGTAACGCGAATTTTGGGATCTTCTTGGAATGAGATATCTCGCGGCGAGAAACAGAATCTTTCGTTTTCTTCTTTTCTCCCTTTCATTTTGATCTCGCGAGCGCGCGTTTCTGACTGTGCATCTCCGCACATTAATTCACGCACGCGATAACGAGAAGGCGGTAGGCGAAAAGAGAGAGAGAGAGAGAGAGAGAGAGAGAGAGAGAGAGCAGTGTGTGCGTCTGTGTGTGTGTTGACAACAATAGAGCACGTTTAAGACGAAAGAGGAACGATTATGGCAGCGTGGGACGTACTTCCTCGTCCTGGGGCACTTTGTAACTGGAATGGATGCGGGCGGGCCGGGAACACGACGTCGCTTAAAGTTGAAACAAAGTTCCCCCGGTGGTGGAAGGAACTGACTCCGGAACGTACGGGGTGACCCATAATTCCCGGACATTGTTCTAGCTATCTTGCAACAGCGGGGCATGCCGACTCTTTATACCGTTCCCCGTCACGTGGCGTTAACGATACGTAATGCAGACGTTTGAGAAATGTGATATCTACCCATTGCGCTATTCGCGTAAAGAGTACGACGTATTCGAGAGACCGCTGTTTCGTAAAATCGGATACGATGTCGGAAACAAAGGCAAGATGTTCGAGAATTTACGCGTATAAAACTTTATACGAATCGTAATCTTACATCCGAGTCGAACAGGGTTGTGAAAAGGCATTGGCAGAAATTCCGCATGCGGCGAAGGCAAAAACCACATATATTTCGGGACGCCGATAACTGCAGTTTTCCTGCGCGAAATCATTGAATACCCTGCGACGAGTGCATGCCGCATACCGAATGAAACGAGCATGCATTGAAATTTTATATCTATAGCAGCGCGTCGCATCGCGGTAAGAAAGGGATCGGGACGAGGTAGAAAATTGCAGGAAGCGTGTAGCTCGGCTAACTTTTCGGGATTTTCCATGGGAGTTTGACCGTCGAAATAAAATAGAACGACAATCGCACCGATAGCGCGAAACAGTAAATTCTATTTTCAACTTTTGTTTAAACAAAACGATTCGACGGAAATTGTAACAAAATATATTATGCTTATGTGTCCTACTTTTTCGATCTCGCCTTAAATTCTTATTCTTTTCGAGGCATTAGATTTTTTTCAATCTCAAAGAAAGCAAAGAACTCAGAACTTTTTATTAAAAGTCAAACTGTATATTAAATTGTTTATACGCATCTAAAATATATCCTTCTCTGCTCGTCAAGTCTGATATATCCTAATATCCATTTTCGTGTCATATCTGTGACGCTCAAATAACGGAATCCGACTCTTTGGGAAGCGACGTAGCGCGCTTTAGAGAGAATGCCCGAAGGTGAATACTAGTTCTCCGGGAATGTTTCGCGGTACGTAATAATGTTAGGGCTCGTTCATCGTTCACCAGGTGAAAATCGAGTACGGGGTAACGCAACAAGCCATCGCGGCAACGCGTAACGAGATATGTGCAATAACGGCAAACTGCGGGGTACGCAACGCGTCTACTACCGCTCGTTCCGAATGCAGATTATCGGAAAATGTCGCACCTTCGTTTCCGGTGGATTGCCTTCACCGGGCAATTTGATACTAAGACAAGACCAACACTGATATCGCACGCGCGGCGCCGCGAAAAATGTATAAGTATAAGCAATTCTATTTTTTTATATTGGCTGCTCTACTTTAATCGGATACTGTTACGATTAAATGTATTTTGATTAAACGATTGAACTTATTGTTAGCTTCGAAATATTTTTTTAAATAAAACTTCAATTTTAGGCAGAAATCTATGGAAACCTGTTGTCATTCTCGCCTTCTCGTTTTTTAAATCGACGCTCTTCGTTTCTTTGCAAATATAATTTTTTATATTTTATTGCTTGTTATACAATTTATTTTATGCAACCTATACAATGAAATTGCTTACATTTAACAATACATTTAACAATATAAAACATATTGTGATATGACACTCACCAATGCGCGGAGTCGTAGACTGTATTGTAGCTGTAGTCGATCTTTAAAATACAAACGTCACGTCCAATTTAGCACAGTGTGCAAAATAATTAATATTTTTAAAAAATAATTATTACGCGCATCGAAGATTTTATTCATTTTTAAGATATTTAATAAAATGATTCTTCAATAATCGTACAATTTTTTTGTCTCTATTTTAATATAAGCTTTTATAAAATTTTATGAAAATATATATATTTTTCTTAAATCTTATTTAAATCGAAACAAACAAGCGGAGATAGATTGTTAATTCCGCGACTTGTAAATAACATATAAATAATAAATTGCTCACCTCATGACTGCTTCGCCGTTGCCCGATGCCTCCTCCTTCTCTCAGATATTTTCGTTGCACATATACACTGCACTCGCGAAAACATGGTTTATTACCGCGACGATCGCGTCAATTAATCATCGAAATATGACGATTACGCGATTTTATGTGGCACTACCGAAGCTAAAATTAATTAAAATCCGGTTTAGCAATTTCCAAAGGCATTTATGGCCAGTTATAATGACTTTAATTTGCGACACAACTACAGAATACAATGTTTTAGATACGTTACGTTACGATGGAAAGATTAATAATATATGATTGATATATTACACCACTTCCTGTTTCTTCTTTTTATTCGATTTGCATATTGTTTCATGCCAACAGTTTGAAAACGGTAATGAATCAATTACATTTAACAATAGGTCGTAAAATACGCGCGATAAGCGCGATTTCAGAGGTATTAAAATATCATTAAAGAAACGTTTGTTCGGAATGAGAGATCGTCCGTAAAAATATCATGATAAAATAATTTATAATTTCCCATTATCGCGTAGACTTCAATTTCCAACGAATAAGTCGCGTAAAGTGTTTAATCCGTCAGACATAGCTGTCTCGACACGAATTAATATTCACGAACCTTACTCGAACAATCGCGCGTTATACTTGGCAATCGCGAATTATGATAATCGCAATAATTGCGTTTAACGTCTCGCGTGCTCTGCGTCTCGGGAGAAAGTGTGAATGATAATGGAGCGGAGCGACGGCGCGTGCCTCGTGTGCGTAGTGCGTAGGCCGAGGTATCGAAGGAGTGGGGGGTGGGGGTAAGCCATTGTAGGCCGACGACTTCGCGTAAACAACTACCGCCGCTGTGCGCCGCGGCGCGCCGAGGCCGCGCGCAAGCCTATTGTCGTCGCGAAATATTTAACATTTTATAATATTCACGTTTTAAATCTTCACCGACTTAAATGTAATTTATCTACTATTTTTAGATTGAGAACGTAGTAATATATATACGAATTGCTGAGTTTATATACGAATTAGAGTTTTGCATATAGATATTTAAATATTCCGTATATGTAATTTTCTCTACAAGTTCTTCCATTTCAAATTATATCAGCTATTAGTTACAATTAACAAATAGTTCACGGTTTTCTGTTGGAGTATTGCTCGATCTAGCGCAATTCGTGTATTAGAATTATTAGATAATCAATGTTCTCTCACAATCCGAAAGAGATAGGGAAATCACATTTAAATTTAAAAAGCGACAGACATAATGCATAATACGCGAGATACTTTCAAAAACCAATCGTTAAGAAAATAATATCGCCCGTAAATATGCCGGAACGGTAATTTGTAACTTCCACCCGCTATTGTTTCGATTGCGAATAATTGTTTCCGCAAATAGCCCTCGCCCCGATGTGCTTATGAATCGTTAATTGTAATCACAAATTTCGAATTGATAAACACTTACAAATTATTACAAAGTACGATTATATTTCGAGAGATAATAACGGCTCGCGGCAGTACGCACGCCGCTTACTCGAGTATGGTGGGGCAACAATAGACTGATCTGTTTGTTCGGTTGCGTACTTACAGCCGTCGTCGATACAAAGTCGCTGTATCGTCATTCGCGCTCAGGCGTCACCACTATCGGCAGACAGTTACGGGGCTACGGGGTCGGAGCTGTATCTTCGCAACGAGACAAGATGCTACGATTACTGTAATTCGCCATAATTCTGCGATTGCCAAGTGATCAATTAACGTCCGTGATTACTCTTGTCGAAATGACAGCTATTTATCGGAGCAAGTGTTTTATACGATTTGTTCATTGGAAATTGAAATCAAGGCAATAGAGTATAAATGATTTTATCGCGATATTTACGGACGATAAACATTTCTGAAACGAAAGTTGGATATTAATGTATCTGTGTGACATCGCGGCTCGTATTTTTTGCCTTATATATAATTGATCTATTACCGGTTTTGTATTTTGTGAACGCGAAATAACACGAATTACCGGATCGAATAAATACAAGTAACGAAAAGCCGTGTAATATCGATCATGCATAAGTAATATTTCCAACGGAATATAATGTACCTAAAATATTGTATTGCCACGAATCGAAGCCAGTGTAAATTGATCATACAGCACGTTCGATGCACGTTGGTTGAATATTACAGCTGTTTTCACCGAGAGGTCGGATTTTAATTAGTTTTAATTTTGGAAGTGCCGTGTATAGTATCGCGCGATTGTCGTATATTTTAATAATAAATTCACATGCGATCGTAATTAACCGGATTTTTACGAGTACAGTGCTGTGTATGCGCAACTCAGGAATTCGGAAAGAGGAGGAGATCTGAGAGGCATCGAGTAACATTGCAGCGGGAAGAACAACCAAAGTGAGTAATTTATCGTTTATATATTTTTTACTTGTGAAATTAATCGTCTATTCCTGCTTATTTTAATATAATTCGAAGTTAACGAACAAATCTTTTATAAAAGACCGTTTTTTGCACGTGAATCATAGTTATGTCGTTAAAGAATTCGATGTGCACAATTGCTATTTTTTTCTATATTTTAATTATTTTGTACGGTGTGTTGTAATTTGGATTTTGCGATTATATTTTATGGATCGATGTAATTACGATGTAGTCTACAACTCCACTGTTCCGCATCGGCGAGTAGCAAATCGTCTTTTATTTTAATCAGAGATAATGGATCTGTGAATATTGAATTTTGAGAGAAAGATAACATAGATCAATTGCCTCGCAATGGATGGGCTACGATAAATTAATATTTAACCTTAGAGCATACACGAGTGTAATCACCTATCGATCATTTTGCGCATACAAGAATGCACAAATACAAAATAGAGCTTATTGTTATCTATGCGTTAGCTATGCATTACTAATCAGTTCATAGTCATTTACTGGCACATTTTGTCGTCGTATAAAGCAACAGAATAGTTATTATTAACAATGCATAAATTATTTGAAAATTTATATATAAATTATATATAATTTATAGAAAAAAATTTAAACTTGTAAAATATTATATGTAATAATACAATTTTTACAAGAGAGAAATTATTTTTAGACTTAGTGAAGATATTATTTTTTTTTGCAAAATATTCTATTCACAACCAAGATTTTCAGAAAACAACGGTTAAGAACTTCATAAATAAAAATATTAATTTTGGTATCAAGTTTATTATGATTGATTAAATTTTTTAGTTCAATGTTAAGATGAAAAATAAGAAAAAAAGAAAAAAGTTTAATAAAACTATAAATAAAAATAAAATGCTAAATATTTTTGGAATAGAGAGCTTTTATTTAATTTTATTCTCTTCATAATATATACCTCAGGCGCACAATGAAGATCGGGAAAAGATGTTTCTTTATTATAAATATTTATGTGTAATAGAGAAATAAATTGTCATATCTATAGGCAGGAAAAAAAGATATGATCTACGTTTGGTCTCCCTATATCTTCTTTTCCAAAGTTTAAGATTGTATAAATTAGCGCAAGAGAAAGAAGTATAATGTTATATACTCAGTACAATATGTACATATATATCAAAGCATAAATATCGAAAGAATAATATATATTTCAATTACATAACATATTTCAATTTGTTCTGGAAGAGCTCGATTATTATTTATTACATTTATTCTCTCATAACACGCGCTAATTTTATTTTAAAAAATTATAATAAATTTTGTAAAGAATTAATTGTAATCATTGGATAGTAATTTATTCGTATTTTAAATCGTGAATTCACTAATGTACTTTAGAGAAAAGTATACTAAGAAACTATTAGACGTGAATAATTAATATTTTAATACACTATTGTAAATAAACTAGATTTTATTTTAAATTCCCAACATCCTTATTTTATTCGTAATTTGGCCGTTGGCCGTTTTACATAATAACTTAGTTTATAAAGAGCATTGACTTTTCTATTAACGTGGCAAATTAATTTTGATTATTTTCTGCTGATGATTTCAATATTGAAGTTCAATAATTGAAAATAGGTAGTACAAAAAATTGTATAACATTGTTATACAATTATAAAATTTAAAAAAAATGTAGAAAAAACAGAAAAGAAAGTTTCTTTATAATATGAACGTAATGCGTATATATATACGATTAAATAATGTGCATAGTTACAATTTTCCATTAATGAGACCAACTCGTCAATACATCATGATTGCTATATATCGCGTAAAAAGTCAAAAGGCAAAAATAGTAAAAGTAAAAATATACGACATCATTTGGCTAATTTTGATCCCTTTTAATTCACAAATTCTTTAGTTCCGAAATTAATCTCCCAAAATACGCTGTGTTAAAATATTCTATGATAAAATTTCTATGACATGGGACATTTTCTGATGTATATCTGTATATATTCTATATATCTCGTCATATTTTTACTCTGTTATAGGTGGCTTCATCGGATTGTCGATGTCGTTTCGATTCGCTACGTTTTCTAGTAAAGGCAAACCATTGCTCATCCATTTGTGCAGTATACATAGTTCACTTTCAGTAGGAAACTATGAATCGCGGCGGTTGCGTTTGAGCGACGCGACGCTGTGAAATGAATTTCAAGTCACGTTCGGCATTCCACTAGTATATAAGAACACAGATACGAATATTTAAAGATCGCGAACTTTTAGCGCTACCGGCAGCAACCCTGAACACCGCAAACCAAGAAATCTGGGGCAAAGTCGAGTTGAAATCGGAATCGAGTATAGTTAACCGTTTCCTTACGGCACACTGTGCGCGAAGTTCGACTGCATTGTTACAGAAGTGCGGCGATTTATTTTTCCGCGAATAACTCTTCTTTCACCGAGTAATTTCTGTTCCAGATATTTGCTCGCAATGTGCGCGAGGTCACGTTGTTACAAATTGAAATGAAATTTATATTATAAATTTACCGAAAAAGAGAAAAGAAGAGAGAGAGAGAGAGAGAGAGAGAGAGAGAGAGAGAAATAATACACGCGTTTGCGATAAAACATTTCCAAAAGCATAGATTTGCAACTTTATAGATAAAGTGAACGAACAATTCCGCGGAATGCGAAACACGTGCAGGCACCGAGCGCGAGATTAAAATTGCAAGTAGCCGAGAATTTCAATCAAAAATTTATCCGCCTTACCACCGGCATTCCGTTACATCGCGGTAAGCGATACCGCGCTATTACGCAACTGACTCCGACCGGGAAGAACCGATAAAACGACTATTAATAATCTCATCCGCCCTCTCAATAAGACCTCGCGATTTCTCGTACGATCAAAGGAGGAAAGAGGCTCATCCCTTACTTGCCATAAGCAAAAATATCGACATTTTCCCGCAGGGTACGTCGATATTTTTGCTTATGACAAGTAAGGGATAAGTATCACGAGCATATGCTCAAGATATAGCTAAAAGGAATATAAACGGTTGTGAAACTGAACGCTCAAGATATACGCGTGTAAAAGTCGGAAGTTACTTTAATGCGCAATATGCTTTCAAAATTTAAGAGAAGACTGAAAATTCCGTAGCTTCGCGAAGTAGATTTAGCTTAAAAATTTGTAACAACTCAAAATGCGAGTTAACACAAAGATATCTAAGCCTACCTAGCTTTTATTTTCAAGCACACGCGGAAAATATTAGTCAACGACGAAAAGACAAACTTCGCAGCAGCAAAGTTTTCACGGCGTGACATTTAAGTTACTGCGTTGATCAACGTCTCTCTAATTACGGCCGGCGGAAGTTACGATGAAGGAGAGTGTCAGGGATCGTTAGGGAAATTACCTAATTCGTTTTGAGCATCCCCAGAGGTACACGAAGCTCGATGTACTCGGATTCGCGCTATATGGCGCGAGAGTCAATAAATCTGCAGAGTTTAAAACGAACGCTCAAGTGTCGCGAAGACCAACATAAATTTTAAGACCGGCTCAGCAGATAATATTCATACTTTACAATAATATCTTTTATCTCACAATTTTCATCTCGTGAAATTTATCTTGAGAATCAACGGGAAACTTGTTAAAATTGTCCGGTTCTTTCTCTATTAAACGAAAGTCAGGTCTTTATTGTCCAACGAAACAGAAAAGGGGCTTTCGAGTAAACTATACTATATTTGACATAACTGTATCCTTGACATTTCGCTTATTGGATCAGGAACCTTGGTCGAAAATATCAAGTATCTAAGGATGGCGAGAATCTAACGACGCAGATGCACGTGATGACAAAGCAAATCTTTATACGTCTGACGCTAAACGGCTCTACTTCCTTTTGCGGAGCGAGTTTGTAACATCCGAAAGGAAAAGCGCGGCGAAAGTGAGCCGATTACCGTTGGACCTTACCGCGATTTTTGCGATTGCGATTGGAACCGATCGATTCGTGCGAGACGGGGCTATAAATAAAACCGAAATCAGATTGAATCCCATTTCGGGGTCGTATCATATTGGCCGCCTTCCAATAGCAGTAACGCACGTAGGATCTAGCCCGACGGGGTAAATCCAATCCATTTGGCGTGACCCAGAATTCTCCGCTCACATCTACTCGGGTATTCATATACTGTCTCTTTTGCATGTGCAAGTATGGCGTACGAGAGGAGAGCAAAACAAATTGCTGACGCGAGTGCGAATTAACAATTTACGTTGGAGATGTGTCTAGTCTTATAGGATCAAATTTATTAGTCGCGTGAGATATACTGTTCCGTATATATATTGTAAAAAATATTAATTCAAATTAATTGAATTTACTGTGTGTGTGAGAAGCGCTATATTATTTCTCCAGTAATATCATAAAAATTCTTTGAATTGTGATCAAATTAAATTAATTAATAACTAAAATTTGTGATTTTCTAAATATTAATTTATAATTTGTATCTTTGTTATTTTTCAAAAGCTGTGTTAGCAGTTCGTTCTCTTTTATTTCACTGAAATATTTGATAATAAATATTATTATAAGGAATCGGAAAGAACGAAAATAAGTAGCGGAAGAGTCGCGGCTATGTTTATCGATGCGAGTGGTTAGGCAAGTAGATCGTATAACGTTATCTCTAAATAATAAGTGTTCGGGGAGAAGACAAAAGCGGCGCATAATAAAACGAGAAGCTTGAACGGCGACTACTTTAAAGTTTAAAGGCGGGATATACACGGAAGCTTTCAAGAGTCATTTTCAGCGCATAATTCGATGCTTTTATTCGATAAAATCTCAGACGGTGGCCCGTCCGTCCTTGCGTCGTATATTTTCACAGACGCCACAAAACTTTTCCCGCAGCGGGACGCGATATCGCGAATGATTAAAATATTCCGAATAATTGACTTCGCATTCGTGCTTCAAGCATTAGTATTAAACAAAGAGAGGTACTGTATCGAACGGTGTGTATTACAATGATGGTGTTCAATGTCGCGATAATTGATTCCATTTACATTCTAGAGATTAGAGATTTATTGGACGCGCTTCACAAAAGGGTGGGAAAGAGAGAGGGAGGAAGAGCCTAGCACGCGTAACGATCCGATCCAATTTGAGCAAGCGAAATCAGCATAAAATATCGACGCTATTAACGAGACTGCGACAAATCCTTAAGCCGGTTACTTTTAACAGTATTGAATCACAGACGGCCGCCAGCAGATTCATTATGTGTCATAATACGATTAAAACATTGTTTTGTAAAGCAAGCATTAATCAAAGAGAGATAACGGTAACGAGCGAGATGAACGCAACAGTTTTAATTGCTCGTAGATCGTATACTAAGTAACATTACGCGCGAACTTTTCCCCGTAAACTCATTTAAAAACGAATTAAGCCGGAATGTTCATGTACGTTTACGTCTACCTCGACGGCGCACGTTAACACGAGCAAGTCTAATCAGAATGGCATTACGCTATAAAATTTTACTTTACAAATGTATACACGTCGTAACGGAATGTATTTATGAAATTTTCGCGCTTTTGCGAGTGATGACAAGGTTCGAATACTGTCGACCGAATTTCGATTAATAAATTAGTTCATCATTAATTAAATTAGAGTACTAATGCTTTCGAAAACTAATTCGATCTCGAAGCGCTTAAAAATTGATGAAGGCAACGACCTGATGGATCAACAACGCTCTCTTCCGCGGTGCATTGCGGGATAACGATCGATTGGCAAATACATGAATGAGTAAAACACTCCACCGCGACTGACTTAGCATAATAATGAAATAGCGGGGAGAGAAAGGTGCAGGCACCGACATTGAATTAATTCGTCCACAACGGAACCGCGACGGTAGGCAGACCGACTGTTAGCAGAGAGGTCCTGAAATAATAATTCCCGTCTCTGTTTGCTAACGAGGTTACCGTGGCCGAGATTATTCCACGTGGAGACGCTCTGGTGGCGCGATCGGGCCTGAGAGCAAGGCCGAGGAAAGACAATAGGATAGATGGCACACGATGGTGAAAGGAAGCGTAGGATCAAATAGGATGCGAAGTGCTCGCACGACAATTGCTATAGGTATAGAACGCCGCAAATGAAATTGCGAGGAAAGGAGGTGAATGCAGCGCGTGCAAAGCAAAAACTTTGGAGTATCTCGAAAAATCTGAAACAATAAGTCTTTTCGCGAGAATCGAAATAACTCATAATTTAACGTCTTCCCATACGAATGATAACATAAATCTCTATCAACAATACCTCACTAAATCCCTAATTACATCTTCTCTTATTACGCTAATCTAGGAGCAGAACGGGCGCACTTAGAATTGCAAAACACACCGATTCTATATATATGTACGTGTACGTATATATACTTCTCCAGCAAGATAAATAATTATTACGGCATGGCGGTGTAATACGAATCATGCTGTATGTACTAACGCAGTAGTGAGTTAGCCCGTAATTCGTAGTTACGCGTTAGGTAAACGTTACGTACGTACGTATACGTATACGTTCGTATATTCCGACTGTGAATTATTTTACCCGGCCATTCACCCTCGTGACGGTGCGGGTGAATGGTACAGATTTATCCGGGTCTGACTTCTGGTCGGCGCTGTGGCTCTACGCCGCCAGTAGTGTGATCAAGGCTCGAGCCGGACAGAGAGCCCTCGGACAAGCTTCCTGCCTTATACCGTATAGCGCCAGGACGGAGGTATAAAGAGTGTCATCGTTTAGCAAACTCGCTGGAAAGGTCGGCGATAAAGTCACGCTATACTGACTCCGTAAACGTAACTCAAGGCAGACGGGCGTTAAACCGCGGGTAGAAGTGCCGCGACTATAAAAGCACCCGGGTATATCCTGCTGTATATGCAGGATTATTCCGGAATACAATATGTGGCGGGCGTTATAGCGGGTGCTATGTCAAACACAGTGACGAACGATTCGTGCGCGCGGCTCTTCGCAATTTTTGACGCGGCACGCGACGGTTTTCGATGCGCGCGAGTGAGTATTGACATTCCAGAATAACACCGCCGGAAATGAAAAGCTCCCGGTTTTTTTTTTTTTTTTTTAAGTTACTTTTACGAGATTTCTTGATATAAAGTATCGTTCGATATTGTCGTAAATATAAGTTGGACACTTGCGGCAGATGTAATATTTTCCTGAAACTAAACGCGCAACTTTTACTTAAAAATAAATTTATATTTCTATGGATTTATATGAATATTACGAATTTATTTATTTAGGTCTCTTTACGTTGTAGGTACGTCAAATTAAATATATTAAATTCGCACGCTTAGCAAGTGAGATTAAGACAATAAGCGAAGAAAGAAGGAACGAACGTATTGAAATATCACATCAGATGAGTAAAGATCGGACTTCCGTTCAAGCGTGCGGCGCATATGTCACGAGTGAATTTATCAAAGACGTGTTAAATTACGTTTTATAAATTGACTCAATTCGCACGATCGCACGCGCAACAGTGGAATTTCCCTCTCTCGTTCTCGATTTTACGAGGCATGATAAGTCTATATTACTACGCGAAAAGAATTTATTGCGCTTCACTCGCGCTACCATTTTTGACACCTCATTAATCTCGACGAGAGACAAATAAAAGAATAGAGATAATGTCCCGTCGAACCATTTCGCGCTTAAACGGTTCTGTCAACAGTTGTACTGTCGATTGCGAAGGTTCTTGCAAAAAATTGCAAAAGAAAATACATTAGCGACTTACGATATATCCGAGAATAAAATTTGTAGATAACAGATAATTCTTACGGATAATTTGCGTATCTTGATAAGAAATCATTTCTTCGGGTTGCGAATTATCTAATAACATTCTCGACTATTTGTACAAACTTCTGTAATGAAAAGTTAACGCATTAAGCATTGCCGTTATATGCATGCAGATACTCTAATGCACACTTATGCTTATTTATGTTCCAAAAGCTAAATCATCCGAACTATTATAACGGGTTATAGGCGTTCGTGTTCGCCAACATCAGACAAAGTTTAAACTCGTCCCTATCACGCGAGATATCCCGGTGAAATGTCAACGGATAGAAATTTCAGGTATCTAAGTCTGCAATAATAATTGATGTCGAACTATTTTAGAATTGTCTAAGCCAAGCTATTTTTTTGTGTCTGGTTTTAATAATCGAATCCTGGTGATCGGATGCGTAGTTATTTCGAGATATGCATGCGGAATGTACGTGAATACAGGCAATATACAGACATCTAGTTTGACATGGAGATAGATAATTGAGAGAGTAAATAGACATGTAGATAGCCAATGTGCACATGTAGGTAGTTAACGATGTAAATAACTGGACGCGTATATTATGTGATAGGAAACGCCGATGATTAAGTGCACCGGGCATCACACAGACGTCAATATTTAAACGTATACATATAGGTAGTACATATAATTACAGATTTAAAATTAAGATTTGAATTGACTCGCAGCTGCGAGTATCTCTTAATGTGATTAAAGGTACAAATATATAATTCTAAAATTGGCTTGCCACGCTAAAGAAATAGCCAGCATTATATTCGTAAGTACAAGCTTACGACAATGTTCCTGCAAAGAAACGACGTAACGTATTTCTCGGCCTTCACTTATATACGTTTCTGCGACCCGTAAAGAGCACTTATCCTTTACGATAACGGCGAACATAGCCGTTCGCGTCGATTACTATTCCCATCCATCGCATTTTACCTTCAAATATTTTTAAGCGATTTTCAAGCCATTGATATTTACCGTTGGTATATCGATATTGAGAGATAATAATCATAATTCTCGTAAATAAATACAATATTATTATCAATATCAACTAAAAAGTACGTTAACGAATCCCACGCCATTTAAATGTTAGCGTACTCTTGACAAAATATTCACCACGTCGTGCGATACAAATATACGCGCCTATTTTCTCAACATAAGACTAAAATTTGAATTTATGACCAATCAAACAAATTTGAAAGGCGGTATAAATATTGGCACCGCGTTCTATTCGACAGCGACTTGGCAGTACTTTCATATTTTCGTCACTCTATATCGATATTTTGTTCCGAATGTGTCATAAATCCAAAAACAGAACCTTGTTCTCCAACAGCGAACGATAAAAGGAAACGACAATTTTTAGATGACGTATAATTTTGTCAAATACAGTTTGAGACGTGGACGACAAAGTTTAATATCGACAATTATATAAAGTTTAGAAAAAGAAACTCATTTCGAAGTGCAAGATTAATCAGATTAGGTTTTGATAATTGATTTTTCATTAACAAAGTGTTTTACTTTTAAAGAATTAATTCTAACAAGAAACTGCAATCTATATAATAATTTTTTTATTACGTTGACGTAATTTAAACTTGTGTATATACACTAATTTACGAACGAATCACCGCGCTTTTTGATCTCCGTGAAATCGGTCACGAAAATTCAAAGACCGCGATTGCCGTGGCGCATTGTAAAAGGAAAAATACGAGCAAACCTTTCATCTCACGAACATCGATCAGACAGCGCTAATTAAGGTAACCCTCGAAAAAAACGCCCAGTGCTTGAATGCCAGCGGCTAGAACAGTACAAAAAACGCAACTCCAGGCGCGGGATCGCTCCGACGAATTAAAAATAAAACAGAAGGAACAAGACATGCTCTCTCGCGGAAAGTTCATCATAGGAAAAATAGAATAAACGCGCCCCGCGTTTCGGGCGTCGGCCCGCCCCGAGGTGAAATAGAATCCTGTAAATCAGAAATTTTTATTCGTGGAAATTTCAGTCAATTTGCAATTCAATTTCTACATGTCTCTGCTGATGATTCGCTTTTTGTGTTTCAGGCTTTATTCATTTAAAATCCGTATTTTTCAGCAGTAAAAATCCAAATATCCAATAATCCAACCGAAGCTCTCAAGTATCACGAGAATTAAAGTTTAACAACTTCAGAATTCAAATGCGCTTTAAAATCGAAATTAAATTATCGCGCGATGGACATTTCTTAAAGAACAACTTATACGGAGACATTTTTCCGGTATGCCGTGCGCAATCTAACAAGTTGCTCGACATGAGTTTCGAATGATAATAGGTGTCGATGTCTTAATTGCATTCGAAATTTGAACACGCTCGTAAATTGGAGCTTTATTGGTCAAAGATCAAGAGATGCGCAACGGGCACATCAGGAAATGCGCTTGGACCTCTCGACGGGATAATAGATGCAAATATAATCTGGCGGGCTTTCACGGTGCATTTAATGTTTCACGAGCGTACAAAATGGATAGTGTATGCCGGTGCAGTTGCATCAGCGTTGCTGCAAAGTTCTACGCCACATGTAGTATCGAAAATCGAAAGTGAAGTTTGCGGATATCCAAACTTTTTTTCATAAGTTCGCCAAGTTATTTACATATACAAGATTATTTCCCAATACTTGAATTTTTTCAATTATTAACATTGGATTCTACCAATATATATAATTAAAATACACACATGCCCTGATTTAAACAATTAAGTTGCTGTATTAATTACTATTGAAGGAAATCGATTCTTTTGCAGTCTCATTGCATTAATAGCGCATAATGTACCTTCTTCATTTGAACAGAATGAAATTTTAATAAATAATATCTTTTAATTTAAGCTTTAGCTTGCTGCAATGGATTCATTTAATATTTCTTGAAACACGATAGACACGCGTATGAAATAATTTTATTTCTCATATTTCCCTCGTATTATTCTTGGCTTCCACCGCGACTTTTCGCGTTGCATATGCGTTCTTTTCTGGCGAATATCAGACGTGTATAAGTATATAAATACAGTCTATTACGTACCGAGATTAAATTCCATTTGAAAACAAAACGGTCTGAATAACAGTCAAAGTAAAATACAGTCGCAAAACAGCCAAATGCAAAATTAGTCTCGCACACTTTTAAACATCTTGATCTATACTCAATTAACTCGACAGACATGTACATACATTAGTCGAATTTTTTCTGAATTTTTGTATTCCTCTATTATATACAAAACATATACATATATGTATAGAATATTATATACAAATATCTATACAAGACTCTAATTATGTTACGTTATAAATGTAACTAAATATGTTACATTTATTACAATTCGTATATTATCATTTTGTCAATTCAAAAATACTAATAAAATTGCATTTAAATCAGCGTAAATATACTGCGTGAATATTATAAAACATTAAATTTTTGGAACAATAGTCGGTTGACGCGTAGTTTTGATTTGTTATTGTTTAGTTCATTATTTTGTATGAAACATTATTCAACATTATATATGGTATACGAAAAGCTATACTCACTCGGCAACTCGGGCAAACAAATGCTAAAGCAATATCTTTTCATATAAGTCACAACTTTTCAAGACAATTTATATAAATAAGTAATGTTAAAAAAGAAGCCAAACGCAATTATTTTTTATGACTCTTAGAATTCGTGATCACTCTGTGCTTATAGTTTTCACGATTAATAATTCGTAAATGAATTGAGACAACGGCTTTGCATGTATCGAAGCTAATTTTCGCGTGATTTACTTATTAAAAGTAAGAATTGAGATAGAAGATGCGAATTTTATAAATTATTATTCCGTATCTCGCGACGAACATAATAGATATCAACTTAATTCTTATGTTCGAATAAATCTTTTTAAATCGTCACATCGTCTTTTACTTCAATCTAAGGTAATTGATTTGTGAATATTAGAATGTATAACATTTCATAGATCCATTATCTTGGTATCGAATGCGATGACAGAACAAACATTATGGTATTATAACGTCATATTGGCGATTATCGATTCCGATCGATTATACTTGTCTGTGACAGTAAACGGTACAGGAAGAAAACTTCGACATTCTGTTACTGTGCGATATTACAAAGGCGAACAATAAACCGCGTCATGTATTATTTGGTGGAAGCTGCGACTATGAATCTTTCATGATATCGTCGAGAACGAAGGAGGAGAGTAACAGAGCATTGTAGCAGGAGATAAAAAGAAGTTTCAAAATGCACCTTAACAAACATATATATTTACATATTGATTTATTCATTTAAAATGACTTTCCCGACATTCTGATCTAGCAACCGGAGGTCTTGTGGAATTCAAAGATTCCGCAACTTTGGAAACTTACAGCAATAATATGCTAAATTACACGACGAATGTTCGCGTAACATTCTTATACTTTTCCCCTATTTTATTATGCTTGCAATAATATTCGTGTATTTTCCTTCGGAAAACTGTATTAAAAGAAAAATGTAATAGTTACAAAGAGAGAGAAGCGTATATTACATATTATATTAAAATTTATATATCTGAAATCCTTCAATTTAATGCTTAAATATTTAGAAAAATAAGTAACTAATTATTAAAACGTGATCGAATGCAAACAAGAAAAAATCTCGATGATATAAGGATAACAAGAGCTAAAGTTTCGCGAATATCGAGAAAAATACTAAATAAAATCAATCTCTGGAAGAAGTAGATTAAAAAATTTACCAGGCCATTAGAGAATCGTACGATCTCGAGGAAGATCTCGAGATACGCGTTACAATCAATTCACGAGCCGAACGAGAATTACATAAATATAAGATACGCGTTGCTGGCGCGCAGTAGAGCCAGTACGGTACTGGTCAGACGTGGCGTCGTCTATTCGAGAACGGAGCACGGAGAGAGGATTTCAATGTAGAAGCGGTGGAACGAGGGTCGACGTGCCACCGCCACCGAAAGTCAAAGCCGGGGATTAGTACGTACACGGACGAACCCCACATGGTCGGGAGATAATGGATTATCAGACGGCGAAATTAGTAAGTGGCTTTATCGTAATTGCGTGAAAGCGTCGCGTCGCGTACGTTTGTCAACGACCGATCTCTTTTAATACCCGCAAGAACTCACCGGGAAACAGGACGATCCCGCGCGGACATATCCGCAATATAGCGCATTCCAGGACTCGCCAGGGGATGAAAAATCGCTCTTTTCCTGCCTGAAGGGACATTACGATAACGAGGAGAAACGGCACGATGAGCGTGCGTGCGCGCGCGCGCGCGCAAGCTGTTAACACGTGTTTGTACTAACCCTCCGCATAGTTATGATTATACTGCACTGCTAGAAACTACACGATGTCGGGGCGCACGAAGTAATTCCGAATTCGTGTATACGCGCGCTCTTAATTGAGCAAATATAACACCGCGATGTTTAACGAAGGGATATACGGTAACACGAAGGATACGTTGCGGATCCACCTACCGGAATTTCGTCCTTGTGTGTTCGCGTAAAATACGGCTGTCAATTTCACGCGCTTCAATTTCTGGAACTCGCGAATCCGCAATGTCGCTTAACATTTTCGAAAACTTGTAATCCTTACGTTAATTTTTTTTTCTTTTTCCGGTAAATTCCTTTTTTCGCGAAATAACTTAATATTACTTTGTTGAGTCGATTCCTTCCGAGCGATGATAAAGATATCGAGAATATCTTTAATGTGGTTACGAGTGCGGTAGTGAACGTGACGAGAACGACGGTAGTACCGCCATAATCCGGCATGCTATCGGAAAATCCAGTACTAACCTCCGACAAGCTTATCTACCTCGTTAGCACGCGGAATTTCCGGAATAATTTTTCTTCCTTCGAAAGAAGGAAGATCCACAGCGATGCAAATTCGTTATCCGCGCGATACCCGAGGCAATTAAAGTAAAAGCGATACAAGTTAATGATGCTAACCCGATTATGTCGGCGCTAAGTTAGCACTCACGGTGGCAGTACGCTACTCGTGCTGCCGACTTCTTAACATCGCGACCATCAGCTTTAATTTCCTCGAGGCGGAAGTTGTTAATTGAATTCGCAAGTTTTTTACAATTGGTTTTTTGGATGCTCAAACAGCCGTGGGTGCTCGAGTTTCCTCCTCTCGTCTCTCGCCTGATTATCCGTTTTCGTTAATTTCGTTAAATTCGTTAAATTTGACTATCGACACTTTCTAGGATAGAAAGTTCAGAAACTTTTAAAAAATCTGCACTTCTACATCCGCGAGGCATATTGTTATCTTTACAAAATACTATTTTCGTAGTACTGTGTAAAGATACGGAAAAGCGCGTATTAATTGACGTATATTGTATAATCGTTATAAAATAAGTGATGCGAATAAGATGGTAGGAAAGTGACTGCGACATCGTCGGCATTGCGCTTTCCTCTTATCAGAAATTATATCAAATGCTTATACCGACGGCAAAGCTAGAAAACAAACACTTGGGATATAGTGGATAAATCTGCAGTATCCTCGAGGACGCATAATGCAACATAAAGTTGCACCCGTCGTACCGCGTTGTTTTCCTTACTTTCACCGTTCTCTTCTAAGCCTGTGTTCTCTCTGTTGTGTATTTCCAGTGAGTTTTTCGCATTTCGTCTCTTCTTTTACGTCAAATAAATGTTTCGTAAAAAAAAAAGAAAAAAATTTAGTTGTAGTCGAGCGCGCCGTCTCGATTCGATCTCATCTCGAAGAGAGTTTGCGATAATGGTGGTATCGTCTCACCGGATAGCTTACCATCGATGTGGGCTATACTTTACCGAACATTATCATTAAGATAAAAATGCCGGCGATAAAAGAGAGATGGGATGCCGGGGTCTCCGTCGGCCGATAACGTTTGACTCGCGTTTAGTATAGCGAGTCTGAAGGTTACAAGAGCGAGTGGGAAGCAAAATCAATAGCGCAGCTAATAATAAGCACCGAATCCCCTAAAGTGATGACGTTACATCCAATTTGTACCCCATTCTCCTATAGCGAGACATAGAGGCTTCAGCTTTGTAGATTTTAAAGGTGATCGCCCGGAAGTAAAGGAGCTCGGGATAGTGTGAGAGACGAGGCTACCTTTGTTTTTTTCCTGCCTCTTATATCTTTTATCTCTTGGAACTCTCGGTTTCTTCCGTCTTTTATAAGTAAATTTATAAGTGATCGCGGAAACTTTCTAAATAAATCCTCGTACAATCACGAGATATTCCATATTACAACGCATACATAATACACGTATCTTCCTATTGTGTGGATAGTCTTTTTTAATCGAGTACCGACGAACGAACGGCGCCAATATACGCTTAACAGCTTTCGCGCTTAACTGACGCCCTAAACAAATGACTGCACAACTGCGGGCGAGCGATAGTTTTCGTCGTTCGCATAGTTCCGACCTCGCATACCGGCGGCGGACCGAAAATTTACGCTTCCCGAAATCCCTCAGAATTTCGTGATCGCCCGTACATCTATCTAGACGCGCGTGCGCCGGCACAAAAGTTCTGCGCTCCGCCGTTCGCTCCTTTGACAACTTTTCACCGTGCGCGCAAGACACGCTGAGAGGGAAACTGGAGATCGTAAGTCCTTCAAAGAATGGGGAACTGTAGAAGTGATGAGATTCGCGATCGAGGAAGCCGAGAAGCAACTGTGAAAACCGACGCTCTTCCGGGATTCGTGACACGCAATTTGCATCAATAAATCCCGCATTTAAAATTTCCAAGTTACTTTTGCTCTGAAATACTTAATTCTTGCGAGCTGTGAAATCTTTGAAGCTACAAGTATGGTCTTATCGAATTGTTGCATTAAATTATTTAAACTTGATACCTATTCTTCACAACGCAAACCTCGCACGTTTTACGATCGGTGCACTTTTTTCTCGAGTATGTCTCGGTATAAGAGAAACATCCTTTCAAGTCTCGTAAAGAAGTTTACCGTCGTGTAGAAAAATAAAAATAAACAGCAATGCTGAGAGCTCCTGGCTAAAAGTTTTTCAACCGGGACGAAACTTACGATCACTGTGTATATTTACAAAATTTTGAATCGTGTGGAAGAGATCGTGGCTGTCGGAAGATGAAAAAGAACTAAATTAGTGTAAATAGGACTGCTAAGAAAATCAGACATGATTAACGAGACGTCACGATTCAATATTTGAATTATTTCGCGTTTGCGAAATTTTAAGACATCGAGACGACTTTCACGAGACTAATCGTTCATATAAAATTGAAGGAGAAATTCATGCTCGTAGCGCGCTTGCAACAACGCCCTAACTTTCCGCCGGCAATTCCTTAACCTAATATTAAACCCCCTTAATAAATCAAGTTATAAATTTCAATCAGGAATTTCTCGGAAAACTTTTGTTTCTCCCTTCCCTGGAAGCTTCTTTCATCAGTCAAAGAATTTAACGTCGATTAACTACGCTACTAGTAATTAGCGTCAATATATCGACAGAGATGAATCCCGGGAGCGCAAAGAAAATCTCAGCAGGAACTTTGACAAAGACCGAGCTGGAAACTTCGGACTTTTTGATCTCGGTTTAGATCTTAAAAATTGCAGGAAACTGCACAGGGGAATATCCCTCGAGGACTTACGATTTCTTTTCTAGCCGCTCGACCTTCTGCAAAAAGGAAAAAGTAACGAACGAACAGACTGAAGAACGAATGGACAGATAGAAAAATAGTTCACTACATCTGCTGCTGGTATAAGGTTGTAGAATCAGAAAGTAAGTACAATAGATGATCAGTAAAACAATGAGATAACCACGTACTTTTTTGATAAAATTATTCCCTTGATAAAACAATTACTATTAATTAATTGACTATATTTTACATGGCACATTGCGCTTTCTAATAAGTACTTTTAGTATAAAAAATCTCTCTACATCATAATTTTAATATTAATATAGGGTAAACTCGGGTAAGATGGCCATACAGGAAAGATGGCCAACTTATGTTTTTTCTGCAATCTAGATCGTCATGAAACATCGAATGAACATGGGTTGGCCATCTTTCCTGTATGGCCACCTTACCCGAGTTTACTCTATGTAAAATGTCCGTTTTATGATAAGTAGCAATGCAAAAATCACCGTGATTTTGTACGACTGATTTAATCGAGCTGTTTAAAACGCGTTTGTCGAAGGTAAAAGTTTCTTAAAATACTTTTACGTGTCATAAGATATATCATATCTTTGCTAATAACGTTTAAGAAAATATCTTTATATAATTTATTTTATATAAGGTCTTTGTGAATTATTTTAATATAATAATTTATAACGGGTCGAATTCTCTCCCTTTCTCTATACGACTCGCGACGCGGAGCCGACGATGCGGCCAGTCGAAAGCGTCGCCCCTTTAAATCAAAAGTTCTTCATCGACATTCCCATCGAGTGGACACGAAAGCGCGGAAAGAGCTGCTCGATTATTCTCATTTTGTTCCGCCGCCATCACTTTAATGGCGTTGTTTCGTATCGGACATAGGTCTTTGTGCGGAATATCGAATAGCAGCGCTTTGAATCCTCTCGAGCTAAAAAGTTTCTCATCGACATAACGTTTCAACGAAGTATCGACGATAATTTTTGTCAGCGTCATCGATAGAATATATATATCCTTGTGACAAATATTATAAACGATTTTCGCGAAAAAGAGAGAGATTATACCTTCGTGAAGTTTAAATTTTTAGAATTTTGATGTACGATAATCGAAATAAAATTCTAATACTTCTGCAAAGTTCTGAAATTTTTGATATGCTTCAAAAGAAGTTTTAGCTGCTAAATACAAATATACTAGCTTTGTATTTCCAACATTGATAATAATTTTTTTATTTCAGTCAACATTAAGTTGTGCCATAAATGTTTTAATAAAGCTCCTGAGCCATTATTCAAAACTCTCAAGAAAATATCAAATATGTGAAAAGAGTTTGTATGATTAATAGAAAATTCCTACCTATAAGTATTGAAAAATCGCCAGAACTTTTTTGTTTTTCTCTCGAGTGTTAATTGTCAAAACGCTTTTTAGAATATATCACAAACTTTAGAATTTTTTGCGTAAAGTCTCTAAATTATAATATATCTATTGAAAAATAAGATATTGACTTCACAAAGGTCAGTATTGTTAAAGTATCCTTAATGCAACGAATAAGTTTCTGTTTTATTTGATTTATAAATGTTATTTCTTATTCTTTCTTATTACATAGCTTTCCTTTAACTACGGTAAAAAAGCTTATAAAAGTATACGAATTTTTCTATCCGTTGCGCTTTGTATTTTTACACAAAACTCATTTCCATAAACATAAAAATGAGAGATTGGTTTTATTGAATATATACATATATAAAGGGTGTTGGGGCTATGTAACATGATTTCCGCTGAAACAGCTAACTCTTGTATTGGACACGTTGCGAAAATTGCTCAAAAGCCTGTGTTTTGTGGTTTGAACAGTTATCCATCACTATGCACTAAAAACTATAAATTCCGTTTCAATGGTCGGCCATTGAAACTGGTAGCGCATTCGAGCGATGTCGCTCGTAGCGTTGTGTTTGCATGCGCATCGTCAGTTCTAGCCAGCCAAAAAACACTTTGCCTCTGTCTATTTGAAATATTTTAATCGGACGGTGGCGAAGACAAAGGGTGTACACGTCGAAAAATCATTTTTTGATTCTTCTATCTCAATTAAAGCGAGTATTAAATCGGTGTTGCGAAAAATATCGACCACCGCTTTTTCGCGACATCGTATCAGCTTTTGTGAGCTACCTAGAACCGTTGATTCCGCGAACAAATTTGAGAAAAAAATCTTTCAAATTCTCTAATAGCATTTTTCAATAACCAAAGCGTTTTAACATTTAAAATTAAAAACCTGTTGCATCTTACAGGGCGTGAAATCGTTACTTTGTTCAGAACATCTTACAGATATTAACGTGGTATTATAAAAGATTACTAATACTTAAGAATTTATGAACACTGAATAGAATTATTAAATGTTCAAGTTTCTTCTAATTTTTGAATCGCAATTCTAATTTTTAATAGTCACATATATTTTTATGGATCGAACTATTATTTATTCGATAAAACGCATAACAAATGCTTTGGCAAAAAAGATTGTAACTTTTAAAAACAGTAGGAATAAAAATTAACGCATTTTATAAATAAATCAGAAAAAAAAACAGAAAATGATTTATTATATTGGAAATATTGTAGCACCATAGTACCAGCCTTTCTTTGAAGTTAATATCTCATTGCTCAATATAATTGAGAAACTTTTCGCAAAAAATTCTAAAGCTTCTGATACGTTTTAAAAAGAATTCTAATAATTATTGATCTTTGATTATTTTGATAAATATGAAATAGTTAGAAAGTAAGATGAAAGGAATCTGGCGAAATACTCGACGTAGCACATAATAAACTCTTGTACTATTCATATAAAGCTATTGAATGTTCTCCATTGAGAGATCAAAAGCGCCACTGCCCATAAACTAGAAAGTTATACCAACATTGTTTCCAACAAGAATGTAATAACCATGTAATATAAATTATTCCACGAAAGTGAGAGCATGTAATAACAATTACCTGCTAACGTTAATGAAAACGACTGTATAATTTCGTTGGACGTTTTCATGTGACGGATGTTGCGACGCAATGTCGCGAATGAATTAATAATACATTGAACGCAAGCATGCGGATAAATTATCTACAAATAAATTCTCAAAAGCATTGCCGCGCGCGTAATATTTTTAATTTAAACAAAGAGTGCAATATCGCGATACCCATACTGATCGATAGTCCCCAAAGTCCGACTTTCGCTTCCTGCGGCCACGATCTGACACGTATGACCTCCCGGCGAGTCCACTTCGCAATTAACGAACTTATAATTAGCGCACGCCACGCGCTGACAACTTTCCTCAGGTTCGGATTACGGTCCTTCCTGTCAGCGACAAACGCGCGTTATAGCGTGTTACTTCGTCGCCAGTGTCAGATAATAATTGTTGCGTGCACGCTTATACAATATGTACTCGGTCAAGCTTCCGGTTCCCGCGCCACGGCGTTAACGGCAGGACGATGGATCGATAAACGTATTTTTGTTTGTCAACCGTATCGTGTGCTTTTATTAAAATATAAATGCGGCAATTGGAAAGCGAGGCAGCCCATATTTATCGAAAGACCAACATTTTATCGGCGTCGTTTCGTATCAATAAAATATCAATGTAAGAATGATACGAATTATATTCCGGAATAAAGTAATTATTCGTTTAAAATATAATCTGTTATTTATTTAAAATATGAATTGAAATAATCATATTAAAAGTGTGATTCAGTTTATTTTATCTCGTGTTAATGAAGATATTATCTAAATGAGTATATTATCTAAAACTTTAGATGAAATAGTACTGACGGTATTTTTAGTAATAAAAAAGTATAATGGATAGAGATCCATCACGTATATTCTTTTTTTTATAATACTCGTCGTAGTAAAATAATAAAACATATATAGCGTAAGCCGTAAGAGGTACTCTAAACAAAGTGCATCAAGCCATACGAGACCGTAACACAGGGCTCTGTTTCAAGGGCAGTTAAGCCCTAATACATGCTTTGCTTCTCATCTTCAGAAAGACCGGTATATAGCAACGCGAGTGCAGATTACGGTAAATCGAATAGTGAAAAGTATTTTTAGAAAAATACGAATTAGCTAAAAATTGTCAAAATATTTATGGTTTATTTTTTTTATAGATGTTTTCTAATTAAATTGTAACCCAAATATTTAAAAAATGTTTGTTCTTTGTGATAATTACACGGAATGATTATTGCATATAATTCGACAAAGAGGTTTGGCATAATGTAGCATTATAAAAAGCGTAATTTTATATTAAAAAATAATTATTTAATTAAAAATAATTATTTATATATTCAAAGATCTGATGGAACTAAAAATTTAAAAATGTAAAAGATACATATCGGATTAAATAAGCAAATATAATGTTATATGGGAAATATCATAAAGTTGTATGAGGTATAAAATTCTATTACCGTCATGTTTTTCCCAGTATTTTGCGTACGACTGCTACAGTAACGAATCGTAACCGTTATCGTAACGCTGTATGTCGAAAATTGCTTTCGAAAATTTTTTTTATTTTATGAATCGTACTCGTAACATCGATTAGAGATATTGAAATCGAGATTGTGTGAAATAGTCACTTGTATCTACATATTTCAAAGTTGATACGTCGTGTAAAATAATTTTTAATAACACTTGTAGAGGATAAATTAATTATCCATCAATTAATATATATGAAAATACAATAACGTAACATTTCAGATTTTGAAGGACGTACGAACATAAATCGATAAAAATATTGCTTTTAGATATTTTTAAATCGACAGAATTCAATATTGTATTGTCATATTTTACTTGATTTTTAATTACTGAATCCACGAATTCTAACTTTTAGATTCTCGAATGTTTCCATCGTCGAGCAAAAGAATCTAAATATCCTTCCAAACTTTTTCTCGACGAACCTCGCGCTCTCGAAACTCGAAACGAATGCTCCGCCACCGTCGAAACAAATTACGAAATAATTTTGTTGCCGAAGTTCAGCTAGCGGTAGGTCCATTTGTTGCAGCGGCGGCATGCATTTCGATCTCGAGGAAACGAAGGCGCAGCTTGGCGCCGTTCTTTCTCATTTTGTCGACGACGGCAAAGTCAGCGCGTTCGTTAAGACGGCCGGCAGGAATCTCGGCGCAGTCGTCGCTGATTGCGCAGTCTAATTATAATTTCCGGAGGGCTCGAGCAATTAGCATCCAGCAGTTGCAACGGGCAACGGTGCACGGCTGCGCATCTTATTATATCGTCTTTTGTTGCGCGAGCGAGCGACTCGAAACTGCCGGACGCGCGTTTGAGTCGACGACGTCGAATGAAGAACGGCATTTCTAGATCTTCTTGCTCTTACGAACAACCGATAATTATTACAAAACGACGGTGTGTATCGACTCAAAGGCGCAGGAGCAAACGAGTCGAGGAAATATGCCCCATCAGGCGTAATTATTCCAACAAGAAGCATACGATTGCCACACCTGCGTCGCCGCGCGAGAGAACGCCGCGAACGTTTTGCAGGTAGTGACGTTTATCACGGATATTATTCATGTTATATGACGACTCGTTTTACGTGATGCAAATTTTGTCGATATATAAGCGTCTATTTCAATTAAAGGTTCCGTAGAAATGCGATATAATATAAAAATATCTGAGAGGTTTAAATTTTGTGACGGTAAACGCAGATGGTATAATTATATCAGTGAAACATGTCTGTATATGCTTGAGTATTTTTGGATCCTTATAAATTTATGAATTTTTAAAAATTTAGAATTTTTTAATTTTTAAGATGTTAATCTTTTAAAAATTCTGGATTTTCCATAATCTAAAGTTCTGGAATTTTAGAATATTATTTTTAAATCTTTGAAGCTTTTTATTATAATAAAAGATCGAAGCTTTCTCTCTCTCTCTCTCTCTCTCTCTCTCTCTCTCTCTCTCTCTCTCTCTCTCTCTCTCTCTCTCTCTCTCTCTCTCTGTTTTAACATTCTTATCTAGATCGTTAATTTTACAGTGATAGAAATTTTGAAAATTTATATCATGCCCTAAGCTCTAGTTATATTAATTACATGTAGGTACTATAGCCGAATTCCTTGCATCTTAGAGTTAAGTGATAGGATTTCGCCCGAGACAGAGAGAGACCGGTGTCTCTAAGTCATTTCTCAAACGGATGTCAACGGATTCTTATATGTACATTTGACTATATATACTGCGAGGAAGCATTGATCTTGCAAAGGACTCCATTAGTAGCCATTTAGTTCGTATCGTACGTCGACCGTTGCTTGCTCTCGCGGAAATTGCGTCATCGGTACACAAACGTGACGCGCCGATTGCTACCGCAGCGTTCGACGCTTCTAATCGAGCATCGAAATCGCACGTGAAAACCAACCGGCAAAACTGCGGCCGGCGGAAGGTGTGCTCCATGAAGCATTCATAACTTCCGGCACTGGTTGCGGTCACCAACTCCGCAGGCAACTCGTATACGCGAACACGCGTGTGAGTGATATGTTACGATCGTGTCGGTGCGAGTCGTCGTTGTACCGGAGGCTGTCACCGGTCCAGGGCTAACATCGATTTCAATCTAGGGTCGCTTCACTCCGAGATCCCTCGCAATGAAATCGAATGTACCGCGCGGTTTTACGAGATCGTTTGGGCATATCGGGATCGTGGGGCACTGGTTTATGCTCAAAGGCACGTCGATATTTCGTAATGTATTATCGGTATATACTTCACACGCGCGTATATATTGTCACGTACATAAGATATATAGGTACTTGAACATATATAATCGCAAAGTACTAATAGACTCGAAGATACGATGATAAAAACTTAATATTTGAAGATATGAAAAATTCGAAGATACGAAAAATTTAAAAGCAATATATTTATCGTAAAGAATTAAGTAATCTTGAAAAATCTGGACAAAATGCGAAGATCAAAATATCTCGCGATTCAAAGGTCAATAGATTTATGTGCAAAAAAGATGTATAAATCTTCTTTTGAATAAATCAAGTAATAACTGAGAAGTTGAATTTCCAATCCGTATACAATTATTCCTACGATTTATCGCTTTTAAATAATTGTTCTCTACCACAATTTTAACCATTGATTCTTGCTACACTCCGTACATTTCGCTCAAAACCCCAAGCTAGACCTCCCTTTTCTCGGTAACTTAATGAACGGTCGATTATTTCCAAACGATTTCGCTGCCCCTAACGCGCATATACCCTTGACAGATGGTATAGCGATAAAATTACATTTCACCTTCTTGGAAATCTGATGAGGGAAACGATTACTTCAAGGCTGACCCTAAACCCGAATACACTTCCCTTCGTACGTTTCGCGATAATGAAATTACATTTCGCCTTCTCGCGGGCGTCGGGAAACTCGACGAAGGAGCGATTACTTCCAAACGATCCGTCGTCGGCGGCAGTGAATATCGACGGGATATTCCGCAAACCCCGAAATACCGGGGAGTCCGAGAAACTCGATAATCAATTTGCATCCAATAATCCACGATCGTTAAGACGGATGTAAGTATATTCGGCGAAACTGGCGTCTCAGAGACCCGAACTACCGGCCCGGAAATCGGCATGCGGATTAGACGCTTTGTCGTCGCCACGACGGCAAGCGTGGCCCCCCGATCTACGCTGGCCCGGGATTCCCCGGTTTGCTTATGAATGGTTCATGTCGAGTTAACGTGCGCCCACGTGCATACATACGTATCTGTGCTCCGCGCATTCAGCCGCGCATGAATGTTTTAACCGACTGCGGAAATTACGGGACACGCCCTGACGATCGAGTACGCGAGCGCGAAGAGCTTGAGAGATTTGACGATCTTAAGGCACAAAGACGATAGGAGAGAATACACGATATATTAAATATTTAAGAATTTAAAATATCGAAAGCTTCAAAGATTCAATTTAATTAATTAAGCGAGTTTTTAATTATTCAAAAATACGAAAGTATATAAGTTGACCCACGCAAAATGCCACTGTTTTTCTTACAATAGACAATTATTAGAGATAAAACCTCGTGTTTTGTTGTTTGTGAAAAAAAATTGGCTGCTCTAAAGAGAAAGGCAGCTACCTTTATTTTTTCAAATAACATAATATATTTTTGTTTCAATATAAAATGATTCTTTTATAAAATATTATAATCGTCGAAAAGTGTAAATACTTTACTAAAAATGGTTATACACAATATAACGTACACGATAAAACAAATTTATGAAAGATAAATAAAATATATGATTTTATTTAATAAATGGAAGAGGTGTGTTGTGGAATAGTTTGCTTGCTTGATAATTGGCCCATTTAAAAGAATTTTTTTTACTTTAATGGACCATCTTATATATTCATATAATATGAAGGCAGAAAATCCAAATATGTGAAACGGAGGATAAGTTGATAAAGATATTACGATTTTTATTTATTCTCTCAATTATTCATCTCATATTAAAATTATTTTATATTTAACTCTTTGCACGTGAAATAATATTAATTTTAATGCAATGAAAGAAGAGATACCTTGTTTTATGTAGGAAATATACAAAAAATTCTAATCATTTAACGTCATTTACGGTTTATATTGGATCTAGCCTAATAATATTGTGTAAATTTTGTATACTTTTTCTAAATTTAATAAACTGCGCGCCAATTTTTTGTCAGTTTTTAAAACACAGCTCTTTGTTGGAACAACAAACCCACATACTTAATCGATAATCGATTTAAATTTTAATGCTAATAAGCTTCTTTATTAAAACTGTAAAGAATTTATTGCAACTCCAGCCAAGGTTCAACGGGTAAAGACATCCGTCACGGAATGTATAGAGAGGTCCAAGTTCGAACCCTGGCTATAGGATGATATTTTTTGCAATAAATTATTTATAATGATTTAATAAGGAAGCTTACCAACATTAAAATTCAATTATCAATTTAAGTATGTGGGTTTACCGGTCCAACAAAGAGCTGTGTTTTAAAAACCGAAAAACCGGCGCACAGTTTATTAAGTTTGAAAAAAAGTATAAAAAATTCACACAATGCTATTATTAAGCTATCAAAATCCAGTCCGGATCGCAAAGAGCGTTTTTCTCTATAGTTTCTATATAGTGATTAAAATTCTCAATTATGTAATAAGATATTTGATATTTCTGATGCAGAACATAAAAGTCAGAAATAATGAAATATACAGCAGATATATGATATATATGAAATATACAGGAGATATATCAAGAGATATATTTAATTATCTTATCGTTAGTTATTTATGGTGTAACATTTCAGATATTTTTTCCTCTATTTCTGCAATTATATAAAACATCATATAAAATGGCCTAACTTTATACGAAGCATTTTCATTGTGTTTAAATACGATATTAGCTCTCGTACGAGAACGCTATTAGCTTTTATAATGGCAAAGATATAATTTATTATAACATGAAAGAAGAATTAAATGTGATTTGTGTTTAATTAAAATATATTATTTTAATGAATCATTCGCCAAAATGCACACGAAAAATAGAATATTCTGCTAATGTTGCCGCATAATTGGAACTTCAATGCAAAAGATAAAAATTAATTACATGATCAAAATTCTCGTGAAACGGCAACATCATCGAAACGGAATCAAGCTAGAAAAATAACTCCGCCCGAGGGAAAGAAGCAGCGGAAGCAGCTGGATACAAAAAAATTTCCAATACTCATATCATGTTGATACCATTATTTAATAATCCATATATGATCTGAAAAATGCATGATATTACAAATACAAGATACAATACATGGCCGATTAAATTTATAATATAAAGGGCTGCATTCCCGTGCTGCGACATACGTTGCGTATATGACAATTAACGAATGATAAAACGTAACAAAAGTTATTTCGCGCCCCGATATTTTTCTGAAATGAATAGCCAATCTCCCTCGTGCGAAAACATTTCTCCATATAGCATTCCTCCGATTCGATTCACGCATCGTGCTCACTTACCTGAGAGAATCCGTTGTAGCTCGACGCAAATGGGCATCTCGAGGCCAAGTCGTCTCCATTCCGGCGGCCCTCCGGAGATCGCTCGACGGTCGTCCGCAGTTGTCCTTTCGCACAATTATCAGCCAGAAAGCACTCACCCGCGTTCCCGGTTCCGCAAACATGCGTCAAAATGCATGGAGCGGCGCATCGAGTCGTTCGTTTCCGGCTCGTCCCGAATAACGCAACTGCCTGCTGAAAATTAGAAACAACTAATCATCATTATTATATAATGAGATATTTCGTCGCTCTCAAAGAGATGTCCAGAGGGAAGGCAAGAAATATTATATTTCTTTCAAGTTCGAGATAAAGTATACGAATATGTCGCTTTTAATGTAGGAGATACATACCCGCCCGCTTGGCGAAGGGACGCGACCGCGACGTAAATCAGCACTCACGAGCCGGATCGCGTTATCCCGCGATTGCGCATGATTTTAATATCGCGAAACTTCTTGCGCGTCTAGCCTAGCCCAGAGAGCCCGAGTATATACAGCCCGTCGCAACCAAACCGGCAACCGTCGGAACTCTAGTAGTGACGTCTCGAGTGGCTATTGGCTACTTTCGATTTGCTGCGAAACTGATTCAAATTTGGACACGCGGCTAAGTTCGGCGTGGTTCGGCGCTGCCAACGCGTCGGCATTAATAATGCATCGATAAAGATCAATAAAGATTGAAGTAATGGAACTGTCCCAGCGAGAAATGACCCGTCGAATCGACGTCTATATATAGACGTCTAATTCTAATTAGTCGATAGACGTCGATTCGACGGGTCATTTCTCGCTGGGGTCCGTTTATCACGTTTAACGAGACATTTATTCGTAATTCGATGCGTATATATATTATCAAATATATTTCTGATCATACGGCTTCATAATTAATTTTTGGGCTTTAATTCGCGCGCCCGCGCGCGCGAATAACAGATTCGACGCAAATTTACACTTTGAGTGAAATACATAATAATTTTATCATTCTCCAATACTAAATATATATACGTGCTCTTTATTACGTATAACGTATCCTTATTATTTGATGTATCTTTCGATTGAATTGTCAGATCGGAGGTAAAAATACATTCTTTATTACCTGCTCGAGGAGCTGGGATTTCTTGCGAGCGGATATAATAAACCGCGATACCTCGCGAGCCAAAATTTGTCGCGCGTCTCTAATTTAACGGAATGGGTCACGCGCATGACATGCGTAACGGGAAATACACACGCACACATATACATTTTTGTCCGATTTTAATCACGAAACTTCTCGCGCGTCCCTTTTCCTTCGCGATCGGCCGAACATCGCAATATGGCGGCTCTGACGTCATCGTCATACGATTACTTTCCACTTCCGGGGGTGCGTTCAGAAATTCAACTCGTTGGGTAGAGTAAGGTTATTGGGGGTAACACCAATAACTCAGGCAGTTCAAATTTCGACGCTCAGCACTGGCTTCGAGCGTGTCAGTGCCGCCAATGTGTATCAGTGCCGGCATAAATACATCGATAAAGATTGTAGTAATGAAAGCGCTTCTTTTTAATAGGTTCACATAAATATACACCCTTAACGAGAAAATTCCTTGACACGTTTATATATGTATTGTTTGATATATTTCTAGCCATGTATATATTTTAGGATTAATTTGTTAAACTTTCAGTTGGTCGTAACAAATTAGACGCAAATAGGTTTCGAGCGAAATACGATCTCGATATTGCTCTTGAATAATGAGTACGCTGTTCTTAATGTATATTTCGTTCGTATTAGACACTGGAGCGGGCGTGTGCGTACGTAAGTATATCAATGGGAAAAATATTATGCACGCACGCTTGCCTGTTCGAGAAACTGAATTCTTGGCGAATCCACGTGAATCCGTTATACTCATTACCCAACTCGATGTCTTGACGTATAGATTCTAATCGCCGCTCGCGTTTCTGATTTAACGATAAATACAACGCGCAACGAGAAATGCGTATGCATTTCTGCCCGATTTTAATGACGAAACTACTCGCGCGTCCCTTCCTTCGCGATCGGCCGAACTTCAATGGCCGAATGGCGGCGTTGATGCTCGACACACACGCGCACAGTACGCGATTACTTTTATTCAGATTTCGACGCTCAGCTAACTTCGGGCGCGTCAGTGCCGTCATTATATCGATACAAAAATGTACGTAATTAAAAATTATGTACTAATGAATATAATCTATTGCTACGATCATGAATGCACCATGATATGTCTATTTAATGGAAAATTCATCCAACATGTATAAAGATATCACTAAATTTGACATATTTGGCCACTCATTTCAAAATTAATCTCTGAATTCGTATCCGAAATACGAATGCATTTCAAATGAAATATGATTTTAATTAATGTTGATAAATTTCGAGCGCATTAAATATTTAAACGTACATATATGTAGAAATTAGTATATTAATAAACTTGTATATTAAAGGTAGAAAGTATATGCAACTCTTACCTACTCGCGAGGAACTTATTATATAATCTTCCGCGTATAAGGCGTATAAATCAATAAGTCTGGAATCACAGATCGTATAATCTTACAGTCCCCGTTTTTCGTTTTTTTTTTTTTTTTTATTAATTATAGCGAGGAAGACGAAGTTAATGCATTTTCGATGATTTTGCCGAATACGCGACCGAAAAATTTCACGCTTCGCACTCTTCGCGGGCAACCGCGTCGCTCGGTTGCCTCCGGTGTCCTTCGGCGAATGAGAGGAACACCTCGCCCGCGCGATTCAAACACGTTAGCCGTTGTATCTCGTCGACAATTCGTAAGTCGTCCTTTCAAGTAGCTGTGAAGAAGACAGTTAAAAATCGTCTGTATGCTTAATTAGCATTTTTCGTTATTGCAGGATTTGAGCGAGAAGCACGCGTATATCTCTTGATTAGTCTCAATTGCATCTTTAAATTTTATACCTTTTATTCTATATTCTACGAGTGAGAGATAAAATTAATATGTAAGAAGGAGATAAGTGAAAGGATTTATTTCAATTTTATGCATGTACATTTATTTCTGGAATTGTTATTTCTCAACGTATCAACACACACACACACGCACACGCACACACACATGCACATCCACACACCGTCTCACGCACCGTTACACACATATAAGATATATATGAGATACGAATTTAAAATCTTACAAGTATGTGTGTGTGTGTGTGTGTGTTTTATGGTAATATACTCTGTTAAATATATTAAAGAATGAGATTTAAACTATTACCTTGTCCATTTTGTTATCTTTAACTACCATATGTGTTGAAATTATTTTAACTCCATTGGTTTAGTTAAATTAACATTGTTAAATTAACGGCACATTATAAAGTTATAGGATAAAATTGACCTTTGTTTAATTTTAGCTCATAAAATAGAATTAATTAATGAAAACTGAAATGTAACATTGGAGTGTAAAATACATTCCACGCGAGTAATTACATTAAAAAAATTTCACACGAGTATATATAACGGGTGAAGTTAATATACGTGGTACGGCTGAACTTGCAAGAAAGCCGTACGCGTGGACTTTATTGGCGCGTGTTCCCCTGCCGCGCGTCGGCAGGTGTTACGATTGAACTTCCCGCTGAAGGACTCGCGTGAAATGCATCATGGCGCGTCGGCGCCGCGTCGTCCGGTGCCATGGACACCGTTGCGGACAGGATGAACGCCGGGCGAAAATAATTCTTCTCCCCGCTTGATATCCCGGCGAACTTCGACCTGTTTTCCCGAGGCGGTAAATCTCCGGGGGATAATTGGCCGGACGGGACACCCCGATAGATGTACTCGTCCGAGGGGTAGCCGAGGAAGCCGCCGTTTCGTTCCCCGTCGGCGTATACCTACGAAATTCTCTGCAACAAGGAAATGTCGCGGGACGACGACGTTGGATTCCTGTACAAAACGATGCGTAAGTTGGGCTGATGATATCCGTACGCGAATAATTCCCGCGCTTGTGTGTCCCGTAGATGCGGTACTTAAAAATATGCGTCGTGCTGGTTCGCAGAGGACAGTGTCGTGACCGCGAGACACATCGGAGATCGGAGTCGATGGAGCGCAAAATAACTTCCTGCGTGTGTTCTTCCCATATTCTCGGTTCCGAAGAAACCGGAGAAACCGAAAATTGCTTTGTTTTTTCGAACAGTCGATCTGCCAAGTAGAAAGCGACATAATCTGGGATAAATTTAGAAAGTTAATTTGCAAAAAATTTGTGCACGTTTGCGTCAAGTAAATACATAAATTGCAGTGATTGAACATCTCGGTGTACGTAATGTCCCGATAAATCATGACATTGTGACGTCTTAAGAACGTCATTGAGACGTCTTTAAAAGTTTTATAATAAGATGTCTTGAAGACGTCGCATTATAAGACTTTTAAAGACGTCTTTGAGACATCAGACATCACACGTCCAGATTTGGGACATGCGTGTGTTATCTGTGGGATGAGCACAGGTGCTCGTACAATTTTTCTTATGAGCTGATATAAGTGAAATTCAATTATTTGCGAATAATGGGAATTAACCGAGCATCTCTTTATTTGTTACATTAAGCAATTTCATATTTTTGCCATATTTGAAAGTTGTATATATCTATTTCTTCTTTCTTCTATATTTTTTCCCGTGTCATTTCAATGGATGTTACAACTACTATATACATGAAATTATGCTCCAAGTTATTAAGCAAACATAAACAATATTAGTTGTATTATTTGATTAATGCTAAATGCACTGCAGCAAATTACATGTTCTACAAGTATATTAATGTCCATTATATTTCTGTAATGTGTGTGTACATATATGTATGTACGTGTAATACGCGCGCGCGTGTATGTAGTTTCTATCATTACCGTTATTATTGCAATTGATACATTATTAATTCTATTTCAGCATTGTGATAATAACAACCCGGTTTGTCCTTTGTGAATGCATGATAATGACCATAATCAACTACTTTATTATTACGGCAACCTCATTTGCTGACACGTATAAAATTAACCTAGCGCGTTATCGGTGATATACGCGCGCGCGCGTACGCGTATGTGTCCTTTGTTTGTGAGTGGCGTGCTTGACGGGAGAGCTTTCAAAAAATGTAGTGGACGTTAATACGGTATAATATTTGACGAGAACCGTACGAAAAACGTGCTGATAGGTTGCGCGAAGAACTACTCCGATTTTGATAAAAGTTTCCCCCCCACATTTTAAGCCACTATGACCAGCACATGTACGTACGGGAATATTAGGGAAACATAACCTAAAACTTGCTCGTATTATATTTATTTTTTTCATAGAAATATATCAAATCAATACAGCTTTCAGTGTAATACTAGTTATAAAACATTTCTACGTATCGGATTGTGATAAAATATATTTAAATTTTATACTTGGGGAAAAATCAATCAAATTGCTCTTTTCAGTTGAAAGAGATCCCAAAAAGAGAAGGGTGAAACCGGTGGAATCAGCGCACCAGTCCCTGCTCGACTTTGATCTTGGTGAGAGCTCGGATGATAGTGATTTTAGGATTGAGGACCATTGTGAAGAGTCGGACGACGATTCTGTAGATTCTAACGATGCGAAAGGTAAGCTAGTGCTGTTGATGGCGTTAATGCTACGATTATGAAGTCCATTTTTACGTGGCATAGAAGTATTAGAAGTAATGTAAAAAAGCGTTAAAAAGTGTCTACTTATTGGCGTTGAAGTTGCGACTTACATAGACCATTAAAGATCTATGAAATATTTTTTAATTGTGTTATCCAAACGCTTAAAGGTTTTTCAGGTCGCTGGATATTGATCTGATGTCAAAGTTGATAAATTCATAATGACAGAGCCAATATGGCGAATAATATAAAAGTAAAACTTCGACCATTTTTAATTATGATATATTCGCCATATTGCTCCGTCATTTTGAATTTCTCGACTCTAAAATCAAATTAATATTCAGTGACCTGAAAAACTCTTAAGTTTGAATAGCAAAGAATATTTCATATATTCTTAATGGTCGCAAGTTTGATGCGATAGACTATAAAAAAAGTCCTAATATTATATTTAATTTTGATCACAATAAAATTTTTCAACACGTCACATATCGTTATAATATGCAAAAATACATTAAAACAGCTCTTTTTGCAATTTTAACTGCTGATGACTAAATTTCTCCAAGTTGTGACGTGATAGAGCAATTTGGCAAACGGCATCGTATCCAGAGTCCAAAAAGCTATAAGAAATGATGCATTTTTCTCGTTCTTGTGCTCGAAAATAAATAATTGTTTATCGAATAATGATATTATTGTGGAAGTAAATTTTGTTGTAAAAAGATGAAGAAAATACATAAGGAGAGAAAGAAATTTTTTTGCAATATAGAGTGATATTTAAGTTAAAATATATTTTTTTATTGAAGAAGAAGTATCTGAAGAATCTGATGATTCGTTGGGAGATCCATTATTGAGAAGAAAAGACGGCACTGGCTTAACAGTAGGAGATGTGATCGAACAAGCTCGCCAGCAAGCTCTAAAGGGTGCTCCTCTTGATGATAAACTAAGTAAAGTGCTAATTTGCTGTGGTTGCTTAGGAGACAGAAGTGACGATATAAACGAGATTGTCGAATGTGATGGATGTGGAGTCAGTGTTCACGAAGGTGTATATTAATTTAAAATATTAGTTTATTTGTTTTTCAAGAGTTTCTACACACGTTTACGTGTAAAAATCAAATTTTAGGTTGTTACGGTGTATCTGACGTAGAAAGTTTCTCCAGCACTGACTCCTTGTGCCAATCGGCACCATGGTTCTGCGAAGCTTGCAGCGCAGGAATTGAAGATCCATCGTGCGAGCTCTGTCCTAACAAGGGTGGAATTTTTAAAGAGACAGACGTCGGAAAATGGGTTCATCTAGTATGTGCTCTTTATGTACCCGGTGTTGCTTTCGGTGAAGTAAGTAAATCTCATGCTGTGTGTAATTGCATATAATTTTATACATTTGTAATTTATAAATACTTATTAATTTAAATATGTATGTATTTTAGGTAGATCGTTTATCGAGCGTAACACTGTTCGAAATGGCGTATAGTAAGTGGGGCGCGAAAACATGTTCTTTATGTGAGGATTCGTGTTACGCGCGCACAGGCGTATGTATTGAATGTGATGCCGGGATGTGCCATACGTATTTTCACGTAACCTGGTAATACTTTTGTTGAGAATATATCAATATTATTATCTATCAAAGTTTGTGCTACAGGTATAAAATACGAGACATGATTTTTACAGTGCGCAAAGAGAGGGTTTACTGTCTGAAGCACACAGTGAGGAAGTCGATCAAGCTGATCCATTTTATGCACATTGCAAATTGCACTCGGATAAATCTCTCGTTCGTAGACGTAGACGTAATTGGCTAGCTTTACAAATGCGTGCGCAGTACCGGCAACAGATGTTGAAGCAACCTAATCACTTGGATACAGACGAGCAACGTAGGATTCAAAGGAAATTGGCCAAGCACAGACACAAATATTTAGCTCACAAGGCATCGCGTCCGCCACCATGGGGTGAATTGATGTTTTCATTTGAATATATATTCTTGGGCATTTAATATATTTCTAAGTATATATTAATTGCAGTACCGACACAAAAAATGCCACGTTTGTTAACTACATCTGCTTCCGCCTGCCGTCAATTGGCAAGAAAGGCTGAATTAATGGGCGTAGATACAGCTGCACTAGAAGCACAAGAATCTCAGCTGGTGGCATTAGTCGATGTTAGAAAAAAATGGCATATCGCTCCCGCTTTTAGTGTAGAATTTATCGGCTATTACTTGGATCGCAATTTACGCGTGACGTCAATGAAGAGGCGGTTGCAAGAACTTCTCGATATCAACTCGCAGTTATTGAACGAACAACAGAGATTGGATAGAAAGTACGACGAAGTGATGAAGGATAATGAAGAGCAGATTAGAGTAAACGTGACGTTGAAAGAAAAGATCGAGTTGTATCATCAAGTACTTAAAAGCGCTGGTTTCGTGAAGCCTTTGCCGTCGATTGGTGATCTAGTGAAGCCAAGAATAGCACCCACACTTGGTAAGTTGTGATACCTAGATTTTTTTAATACAATGAATACATGAAGCCTTTTCTACAGGTACAGGATTAGGCGTGCCTACCGCAGCCGCATTGAAAATGGGTGTCGGATTTCCACTCCCCGTGGGCAAAGGCGCCGAAGGTATACGCGAGGGTAGAGTGTTGAGTAGCCAGGCGCAAGAACAAAATCACAAAAGCGAGCTGACGACCTTACGGCATCAATGCGGCATCTGCAGACGCTCGACTAATCAACATCTTCTCGCTAAATGCGACACTTGCCATTTGCACTATCATCTATCTTGTTTGAGTCCGCCTTTGGCGCGAATGCCGAAGAAAACAAGACAAATGGGATGGTATGTATGAACACACGAATACTTGACATTTCAATTATTTTGTTAAATTTTCCAATATAATTTTGCAGGCAATGTTCCGAATGCGATAAGGAATCCTCGGGATCAGAAGTGGAACGTGTGGACACATCGGCACCACGTAAATTAAGACATTGTAAAGATGAGGCTAACTCAACACCTACACCGCCACAGGAAGTGCAAGTAGCTATGACACCAAGTACGCCTACTACGTCAAAAAATTCCACCAGTAATGTAACAAACGTTACCACTCCCGATATACATACGACACCAAAGGTACTTTTTTTTACAAATAAACGAAGATTTAACTTGACAGCGTTAATATGCACGCATGTATAAGCGAATATATTTTTACAGCTAACTATTAAACCAATGGGACCACAACCGTCAATCGTAGAACCGACGCAAGTATCTGAGTCGGTGTACAATCAACAATCTGTTAATAATATCACCATAAGAGAAGGTTCACCAGAATATATGGTAGCTTCAGCAGATGGAACGGAAGTGGTCTCACAAAGAAGTGGGAAAAAAAGAAGAAGGTATGTACGAAATAGTCTGAAGAAATAATTTAGATATGTTTATTATATTTGTAAAAGTCAGTAGTAAATGATTTAATATTTTTTAGAGAAAAGCATAAGAGATATTCTCCGGATCCGATAACTGGAATCAAACAGAGAAAAAGAAAGCATAAAAGAAAAAGTTTAGATATAGAAAATCCAGAGGTTCAAAGCCAACCAGAGATTCATAGAAGGATTACAATAAAAGTACCTATTATTTTTCTATTTTATTTTATCGCTACATTGATTTGAATGTTAATAACGTCAATTAATCTAATACAGATAAAACCAATTCGTCGACCGGAGGGACATACAGATTCGGAATCGAGTCCGCAAATGTTTGTGGCCACTTCGAGCACTGAAATTACATTGCCACCGCCACCTGTGCCACCTCCGGCTGCAAACGTGCCCCCAGTAAATGTATCCGTGAATAGTAGTGGTCGACTGTCGACGGGAACGAAGAGAGGAAAAGATACGGACCTTATTACACAGTGTAACGTCTGTGATACTTCCGGCACCAACCAAAATCTCGTTATGTTAGTATTACCAATTACAACAAATGATAACTGAAATCTTAAAATTATAGACACTCCGAAATTGTAATTGAGAAATGTCGTTGTAACGAATCTTTTATGTTACGCATTTAATATCTGTTTCAGGTGTGACGAATGTAAGAAATGCTATCACTTTACATGCTTAGATCCTCCTGTGAAAAAGTCTCCGAAAAGGAGAGGCTATTCGTGGCACTGTGCCGACTGCGACCCTAGTGTAAGTTCATAAACTTTTACTGTTCATAGACAACAATATTTTTTAATATTAGATTGATGTACTTTCTATTTTGTCTAAGTATACACACATAACAATTTTTAATAAATAACGATACAATGTGAAAGAAACTATTTTTTTAGATAGTAATTTCTTTATCTTTTTCTATGCAGCATATAAGAGAACGAACATAAATCGAGATAATTGCACATACATCGATATCGAATTAATAAAGACAATAAGCTAAATCTGACAAAATATAAAGTACTTCAATCTGAAATGTACATGAGTAAATTGATTGAGCTGATTTCATAAGGTGAATCAAACTGAAAGGATAGATACATCGTCTTATAAGAATGCAAAAAATAATATTACAGGGGAATAGGAACAGAAAATTTTTTTGCCTAATGCAAATTAAATTATTATATTTATTTTTATTTGGTGATGTGTGTATGTACAGCAAACTAGAATAATGTCTCGAAGCATTCTGAACTCCTTTGTGTCTTCCGCGTAATATCGTCAATGTGGATATATATCATTGGCACATAAAATGTAATAAAAGAAAGAAATTTTTATAGTAAAAATATTTCTTTTATTTCAGGCCTCTGAAACTGAGACTTAATATCAACAATTTTCTATCTGCAGCTCCAATTCTACGTTTATATAAATAAGGCATTCAATGTTATTCTGTTTTTTTGTAAGATACGAAAACATAGAACAGACATACTTTGCTGTAATTTAAAGAAAAACGAATTCTATGAAAATCTACAAGTTCCACTTAAAACTGGTTTATTTGAATCTTAGCATAGTTCGCGCTACTTATTTCTCATTATTTCTTTTACTGATTTTTTCGTAATGCTTTGTAGTTTTATATAATAATTCTACGAAAAAGAGATATTGAAATTATATAGCTAGAAGAAATAAAAGGAATATACAAAAGAATATTTTCGCACGAGACAAGAATGACACTATTTTAAATGCGAAATTAGAGAATCAGAAATAAAAAATTCATTGTATCAATTATTTAAAAAAGCATTGATATATAATCAGTAATTTTTTATTCTTGCAACAGTCACTGCGTCAATATTACATTTTGTACATTCTAAGTTAAACTTACTATTGTATAGTAAATAAAAATTTAATGTTCATTATCTGCTTCCGAATGAAATTGTCATAGGTTTACAAAAGAACAGCGTTGGAGTCAGAAGCAGCGCTCTGTAGATTATGTAATATTACTCTGAAATAATATGCCATCTTTCTTTCTGCCTAATATAAATCCATTTGCAAAGGCCTGTGCACTCATAACTGAACATTTTTCCACAATTACTTTCGTTACTGAGATCCAACTTGGTCCTTTACATGTCACAATTAACTGTTTGCTTTTCCAATCAAATTTCGCAAAACCTGGAAGAGGCTTCACATTAATCACGCACATTTTATCTTCAAATATACAATAATTACATTTTCAGATAATTAATTTTCTTCCTAGGAATAAACTGTTTTCAATCCTCGATACTAAACTTAGTATCACAGCGAATCATGCAGGAATAATGATTAATTACCTGGTACATCCGCATTTTTTACACCTGTCGACGATATCGACGTCTGCCGGACATCCAACAATTTTATACCCGTGCCATCAAACTTGGTTTTTAACGAATACGATCCTAGAAGAGCACGATGCAGATCATAAACATTCTTCGCCGTCATCTCGTCCCATTTCACTACAGAGATCTTTGATGTAATTTTAGGTGCTACAAAGTGTAACCATCGAGAAATATTAGTGAAATCATTTAAATACCAATGTATCTTGTTACTTAGCAGCAAAGACAAATTACCATACGTTATGCCTACTTTTCCCTGAGGTCTCGAGGAAGATAGTACTTGCGGCAATTTTCCAATCACGTCGATCAAAACATTTGCACCCAGCTTTGCTAACTTCACGTTCAATTCTGGTCGAGTTTCATCTGCATGAATATCTATCTTTTCCTGTGCTACTATATCTCCAGTATCAAACCTGCAAGTAACGTAGAGGTAACGAAGAACTGTGTGTCTGCCAGATAATATTAAGATTATAATATTAATCTTTCTTCCAATAAAACTTGGATGTAAATGGCTGACATTTCTCTTTATCAATGTAAGAATTGAAAAAAATATACAAAATATACGTATATTTAGAAAATCTTTTCTCTTAGGGAGAAATTTTATGTAAACTCATATATTCTCCGATACTTGATTTCTTGAACATATTTTGGAAAGCCAATTTAAAAAAAAGGAGGCTTTACTTCTCTGCCACTTTCATAATTGTAATTCCCGTCTGAGTGTCTCCGTTCATTAAAGCATAAATATCTGGAGATGCTCCTCTCCATCGCGGCAATAGACTAAAATGAATATTTAACATACCGCTGTGACAAAAAAAAGATGGATATATTAATTGCACGTCCCATATTTACAGGCTGGATATGTTAAAGATAAATAAAATGACTTACAATGGGAAGGAATTTATAATATTTAATGGTATCAGATGGCCGAAGCAAACAACTATCCCGATATGAAAACCCTGCGGATCGGTTGCGAGAGGCCATTCATTAATAACGAGTCCCTTCTCCTCCGCAAATCGTCGGACAAAATTCCTTTTTCTCGTGGGTACCGTTGCGACTTCTAATCGACAAAGTCTCTCAGCTTTGCTGTAGACAAAAATTGCATAAGCACATTTTGCATTTACATATTTCTTCACTTGTATGGTATATTTAATTACCTATATACCAAAAAAAATTTACAAATGATTTATCGATAAAAGTAATACTGACTACTCGTTGTACAAGCCTCGTAAGCTTTCCATGGAACATTCATCCTGGCCGAAAAACAACACACTCCAGGGACTGCCGGCTTTAAATGAGTGCGATTGTCTCTTTCGAACGTGATGCACACCGCACGAAAAGGTTATCTCGCGTGACTTATCACTTCTCTTGAATGTCTCGTATAAGAACAGGTGTATTTTTGTTGCACGCGTTAGAAATACAACATTCAGCATATTGTGTTCTCACAGAAAAGATTTATTAACTATATGAAACGACGTGTAAAAACATTCGCATGATGCACATGTATCTGGTGCGTGTGTAGTGCGTATGTACATGTACTGTATGTGTATTGGACAGTATTGGACAAACAAATCCAATGCACACACGCTTCTGTTGAAAGATTATTTTCGTTAATTCTAATTATCTCACAAAAGTGACCCGTCAGAATCGCAACGTAGCAAAATGACACTTTCGTCAGTTTTTCGCTCGCAAAAAATCCGTACAAATATCCCAAAATGACACATATATACGTACAATTACGATCGATATCAAAAGAAAGCGCAAGAAAACAAATGCAATGTAAAATAGATCATCAATGGAATTTTTTTTTTTTTTTTTTTTGATCGACAGTATTTACGACACTATTTTAGAATTGCACGTGTCGCAGACTAAACTAATTAACGGAGAAAATTAAGAAACAATTGAACTATAGTCTGTTGTTCGTAATTGAACTTCTTTTCGTCTTTTCCCCTTTTTTTCGACGTTTAATTATACGCCTATCCCATATTTTTAATGCAAATTAGCAATTTTAATTGTGTCAAATGCAAATTAGGGACAGTTGTGAAGAACATACCCGAGAAATCTATATATATAGCTACAGCCTTAGGTTTGTTCCTTGTAACTGAGCACCTGTTAAACATCTTCTCTTTCTGTCTACCCGATATCGTTATACATCTATCTCAGTTTAAGCGCAGCCACGAGGAACGTGTCCCGCACTGCAGAAGTGTAGATGACCATCGTGTGCGCCGTGCGCGCCAAGTCATATGGCCAAAGTTGTACGGTCAGTCGCGGACGGAAGTTATACGAAAACGTTCCTATTTCATCGAAGAATTTCTCCGTAATTTCAACGATTACGAGGAAAGTTGTCTCTCTGTTATTCTTTATATCCATTGAAATATTTGCGCCATTAATCGTTGCCCCAATTTCTCGTCCATATAGTTCGACACTCCGAGCTGATCACTTATTACTACGTTTACGCGAGCGTTACTTCTGTAGTAACTTACGACATATCCCACGTTTACGCGGAGTAAATTATCGCAAGTTACTACAAATTCCCGTTTACGCGAAGGAATTATCGTAAGTTACTACAGATAAGTAACGCTCGCGTAAACGTAGTATATGTTAACGCTACAAATGCTTTGAAGCGTACGATTAATTAATTAAGACAAAGAAATTTATGCTTTGAAACATTTATAGCGCCAAGTGGACTCATCCAGCTTCGATGATCCCTTTTGTTCGCAACAATTAATTTGTATCTGCACCGTTCGAAGAGATGGTAGAGCAACATGGTGTAGATAATTCGATTTGTCTTTCACGTTTGCTCGACCAATAACTCGCCGGCCTGCAACGCGCCCGCGCACACGCGCGCAGTCGATGCCTTCACTTTCGTATTTCGAATACGGGGCCAATTACGGGCACGTAGCTCTCCGGAGGTAATTTTCAAATCTGACGATGGAAATAAAGGTTTATTTCTTAACAAATGTCTTATTTCATCGCGAGTGACGAAGATCTGAGGAACGAGACGCGGCGGTGAGAGGAACCGTGTGCGACCAGAATTATTCCTCGAGGAACTTCGTCTGGAGAGTGCCAATGTCGCGTGATTGCTATATACGAACATACATATGTGAATGTAAACAATGTGCGATCTGTTCACAGTATCCCCACCTCTTAGGTCTTAATATAATATTTGCCAGCCAAGTACCGGTCCTCTTTTTGTCCTTTCCTGTCTCGTGAATTTTCCGCAACGATAACGACTAATAACAACTTCTATATCTTGTTACAAATATTGATTTGGATTAACAATCATGGGGGAGCAACTAGAAGTATTAATTGAATATTATACTAATCTAGATTACGATAAGAACGACAAAGAAGTGAGTATATTGAGATGCACACAAAGTATAATATAATGCATTACGTGGAGAAGTAGTTGCAAAACTTATTGTGTTAGACTAATATTAGGAAGAGCCTTAATCTGGTTTTTTTCTCTTTTTTTTATGTACAACGCTGCTTCTTGGGTGCATTTTTAGACAGCACTGAAAGAAATACATGAGTTATCCGAGAAAAGATTTAATACCGACATCTCTATTTCAGCCAGGTAAATAATGATAATTTTAAAATAGAATAATAAGAGTCGTGGAAGTTGCCCTCTATTTTTGTTATTTTTAATATCCCCTCTTTCGCATCTATAGGCTGGACGTACTGGCAAATTTAATACAAGAGAACATATCGCCTTTCAAATCTGTTTGTAGACACGTAGATGTGATTGATACTATTGTAGGGTATATAAAATTTTATGGACAAGAAATGAGATATGTGAACGGTATACAGTAATATTATATTTTTATAAGTGTAATTGTGTATATCAATATTATTATTGGCATTTTTATTTTTTTATAAGTAACAATAACGGGTAGCAACGAACGCATTAAGTTGTTATATATGAAAATCTTGTGTTATACATTTTCATTTTGTATCCTAGGTGATAGGTTGAAGGATACTCTTAGGATTATCTTTCCATTATTGGTTACACTCTTCAATATATGTGACGAATCTGCAATACAATCATTTTTGTTATATCCTATCTTGTAACTATATATATATATATAAATTTTACTTATTAAATATTAATATACTTATTTTTTCATATTTATTAATTCAGAAGTTCTTACGTTAAAAATTAATGTTTTAAATACTTTTTATAATATTAGTTACATATTTTTTGTATTCTAGCACAGATTCCCCAATAGACTTTGATAAAGCCTGTAAAAAGATAAAATATTGGCAAAGTTCAGTTGGGATAGGTAACAAAACTATTGGTTTATATTGTAACGTGTGCTGTTCATAAAAACGTATATTTTTACTTTATAATTAAGAACTTTGATACAAGTACTCATGCAGAGCATACTTTTACAGAGAGAGAAATGATAGTTTTAGAGGATTCAGACATGTATGCGGTTATTAACTGTTTAATAATAACAGATAAATGTTTTTTACATAAGATATGGGTGCAGGAACAAGTGAAAGAAAAATTTGTATGGCTTATGAAGAGACATTATTCAGACATTACGGCTTGTGAAGAAATGTTACTCATTATTGATACATTTCAATTATTCGAAGATATTCAACTCCATGAATGTGCGATGACTGATATAAATATAGTATCTATATGGTCCGAAGATATTGTAGCTGCGAAGAATTTAGCGCTGTCTTTAAATGTACATTATTTAAATTAGATAACGCCATGTATCGGGAAGAATTCTCTTAAGCTTTATTAAAATGATTTATCTGTTTCTTAATCATTTAGTGTCACGCAGTATTCATAAATACACATATGGATTTCTCTGATGGTTGTCACACATTTCTCCCTTACAAAAAAATAGTTGAATATGTAAAGAGTCAACGAACCTTGAATGAGATTCGCGAGAAGGAATCAGTTTCATCTGAGACAGAACAAAGTGTAAATGTAGTACATCTTTCACATATCGCGGACATAAACTTTACTTCAATTTTTAATCTGTTTTACGATGGTACGTGGCAAGAACCTGTAAAGGGCATGTATTGGAAGCATAATGACAACTTTTGGGCAAATGCAACAAAGTACGAAAGCATATACGTTTTCTTGATCTTATTAACTGCAATCATTCTTGTATTTGAGAAATTGAACAAAGGTACATTGATTTAACCAATTAACGTGTTGTTATTATAGCGATGATATTATAAGATGCTATGAGTCAGCTGAGAAGGGATTCAAAACTTGGAGTATTAAGTCCGTTAAGACTAGAATACAAATATTATCAAAACTAGAGCCCATGTTAAAACTTAATGGGTATATCTTTTGAGTTATTTAAAACTTTTTATATGTTTTTGTATATCTTACTTATGTTTTCTCGATAACCATTCAATCATTATCTTTTCGTTTTTCTTTTTTAGTAAACTTGCATTGGCAGCTATAGTGACAAGATGGTTAAAATTCCTATATTTATGTCCCATAAACGGATATATTTATCAAAATGGAAAGGCAGAGATGACGGACGTTCGTAAGCCATTAGGTATTATCATTCTTAGGGAGGAAAAAGAAAGCGTGTTATTATTTCGATTAATGCAAACTTTAATTGCTGGCAATTCTGTCATTGTGATGTTTGATGCAAATTTCTGTAATCTGACACCATATTGTGATATGTTCTCAACATGTGGAATACCTCCAGGCGTTATAAATTTGTTGTCACATGAGGACGCAAATATGCTTGAATATAAATTATGCTCAGCAGAGTACACAGACTATGCAGATAGGTATTTTCTAAAAGGCACTTCTAAAGATGCATATGTTGGACCATATCTCAACCTTACTACAACCAAATACATTATAGTTCGTCTTAAATAATTTTGATGATGTAGGCAGGGTTTGTTTTAAATGTATGTACACAAATATATAATCATCTTGATATACTTCAGTATTGTGATTTTAGAAGAAAATTTATGTCGTTTAAGCAACTGTTAAAAATAGAACTGATGGTTAGATAATTGTGTTATGTTTTGTAGATAGAGGCTATAAATATTCACGCAGGTTTTGTTTTTATTCGTATAGTTTCATTTTTATATATGTAGAAAATTGTAAAATTTAATAGCATTATTATTATGAAAATACTTAATACTTTCAGTTGTAGACTATTATGTTTTTAAAATAATATACGCGGCGTTTTCAGTAGGTATCGATTTTCAGCAATAAAAAAAAAATATTTTGTTTTTTTTTCTCTTTTCAAAAACTTTATGTACATACTTATGATCACATATAGATGTAGTAAAATATAAAAGCATCTATTTATTGAAATAGTTAGAAGTGAATAATGTATAAACAAATAAATGCACATGTTAATCTGCTTTCTAATATTCTTTATTATTCGTATATTCTCGTATATTTGTTGCAGACTTTTATACGAATTAGCATTCTTTCGTATAAATATTTTTTGTGATATTCTTTGCTTTTTTTAGTGTAATTACTAAACTTAATATAAATGCGTTATAATATAATTCAGATGATATCTTTTTAGTCTATTATTATCTTAAAATATCGCTGGTAAAAATTGAATCACTCAGACAATTAGAAAAAAACATATATTAATAAATAAAGAACATTAAGACATTTTCTTTTCTGAAAGTCAGGGTGAATTGAATAGCGAGCCAATTAATTAATCTGCAAACTATATTATCATCAAGTAAATATTAAGCTGTACAATTGTTTTATCAATCCTCAACAAATCATCTCATTTATAAACTAGATTAAGTTTTTGTAATTGATTTCCAAAAGCGAAACAATCTTTTTCCTTCGCGTTTATCGAATTTATAATTAACAAGTCATTAATAATTTATGTTGACAAGAATTAGTCTAATTAGAACTCTTAGAACTCACAATATTCTCTTAAGTGGATTATCTTAAAGTCAATAGATGAGTGAAAGCGATGAACATGTGAATGATTTTATAAATATACAGAAAAATTTGTATACGTGTAAATGTATAAATATATAATTAATATTATATATTTATAAAAATTTCTATTACAATATATATGAAGGATTTTTAAAAAAGCATTTAAAAGAGACCATAACATGAGTAAAATTAAATCTGAGCCTAAAAAAATGTATGATTGTTTTATAATCTTACCAGAGATTTATATTCTTATCGAATTTTCGTCCTAAATATAATTTACACACTGTGCGCGAGTATATCTTTTAAATCGTTCGAAAAAAAGGTAGTAACATGAGGCACAGTCAATCAGGATAGTTCTTCCCGTTTGTTCGACCAATAACACCCCTCCTGCACGCTCGTACAGTCGATTCCCCACTTCCGTATTTCGAATCGCGTCATACGGGCACGTAGACAATAATTTTTCGACAATAATTTTCAAATCTGACGATGGAAATAGAGGTTTATTTTTTAACGAATGACTAAGATCTGTGGAACGAGGCGCAGCGGCGTGAGGACGTTGTACAAGAATTACTCCTTAAGAAACTTCGTCTAGAGAATGCCAACGTTTTTATTGTTGCGAACGTACATATGAATGTAAACAATGTGCGATTTGTTCACGACATCCCCACTTCTTCGATCTTAATATGATATTTGCCAGCGATATACCGATCCTTTCTGTCCTTTCCTGTCTCGTGAAGGATAACGACTAACTGCAATTTCGATTTCTTCTTACAATATCATTGAGTCGGATTAGCAATCATGAAGCAACTAGAAGTTTTAAATAAATATTATACTGATCTAGATTACAATATCGACAAAGACGTAAGTATATTGATATGCGCAGAAGATATCAATGTACTGCTGCGGATAAGTTATGAAATTTAATAGTTAATACTAATATAAGAAAGAGTTTTTAGTCTGTTTTTTTTTGTGTGTAACGCTGTTTCTTGTGTGTATTTTTAGGAAGCACTGGAAAAAATACATGATCTATCTAAGACAGTAAGGTTCCATAATTCCATCAATATTTCAGACAGGTGAATAACGATAATTTTAAGACGGAATAATAAGAGACGTGGACGTTGCTTTTTCTATTTTTGTTATTTTTAATATCCTCTCTTTTGCATCTATATATAGACTGGAGGTACTGGCGAATATAATACAAGATAATATATCGTTTTTTAAATCTGTTTGTGCACACGTAGATAAAATTGATACTATTGTAGGGTATTTAAATCATTATGCAGCATACATTAAGTATTTCAAAGGTACAGTAATATTATTCTTGCAAGTGTAGTTGTGTATATCAATAATATATTATTTGCGTCTTCATTTTGTTATAAGTAACAGCAATAGACGCATTAAGTTGTTATTTATAAAAATCTTATGTTATATTTTTATTTTGTTTTCTAAATCTAGATGATAGTTTCGAGATTACTCAAGTGACGATCTTTCCATTAATACTTACACTCTTCCATATATGTGACGAACTTGCAATAAAAGCATTTTTGCTATATCCTATCTTGTAACTATATATATATATATATATATATATACATATCTATATACATAACAAAAATTTTACTTATTAATATACTTATTTTCATATTTATTAATTCAGAAGTTCTCACATTAAAAATTAATGTTTTAAATACTTTTTATAATATTACTTATATATTTTCTGTCTTCTATATAGCACAGATTCCTTATGGCCTGAAAACATTTATTCAGAAATATTAGCTGCGCTAAGTTTAATTGATTCAGGTAACAAAAATATTTGTTTATATTGTAATGTGTGCTGTTCATAAAAACATATCTTTTCTTTATAATTAAGAATTTTCGTACAAGTACTTATGCAGAACACATTATTACAGAGAGCGAAATGATAATTCTAGAGGATTCAGACTTGTATGCGGTTGTTAATTATTTAATAATAACAGACAAATTTCCTTTATATACGATATGGGTGCAGGAACAAGTGAAAGAAAAATTTGTATGGCTTATGAAGAGACATTATTCAGACATTACAGCTTGTGAAGAGATGTTACTCATTATTGATACATTTCAGTCATTGAAAGATATTCAACTTCGTGTGTATCATGAGCCTACTATAAGTGTAGTATCTATATGGTCCGAAGATATTGTAGCTGCAAAGAATTTAGCGCTGTCTTTAAATGTACATTATTCAAATTATACAACATGATATATCGGGAAGAATTATCTTAGGCTTCATTAAGATACTTTTTCTATTTCTTAATCATTCAGAGTCACATAATATTGGTAAATTCATACATGAATTTCTCTGGTACTGCCGTGCTTTTCCCTTATAAAGAAATATGTGAGTATACAAAAAATCAAGAAACCATAATTGACATTCGCATACAAATGTCAAAATCGGATTCAACTGACACAGAACACAGTGTAAATGTAGTACACCTCTCACATATCGCGGAAATAAACTTTAAATTAATTTGTGACCTGTTTTACGACGGTACCTGGCAGAAACCTGTAAAGGGCATGTATTGGAAGCATAATGACTACCTGTGGGCAAATGCAACAAAGTATGAAAGTATACGTTTTCTTGATCTTATTAACTGCAATAATAATTCTTGTATTTGAAAAATTAAACAAAGACACATTGAACTTTTAATCAATTATTAATGTATTGGTATTATAGCGACGATATTATAAGATGCTATGAGTCAGCTGAGAAAGGATTCAAAACTTGGAGTATCAAGTCCGTTAAGACTAGAATACAAATATTATCAAAACTTGCGTCCATGTTAAAACTTAATGGGTATTTTTTGAGTTATTGAAAACTTCTTATATGTTTTTGTAATATTCTACTTATTATGTTTGCTTGATAACTTTTCAACAATTATCTTTTGTTCTTTTTTTCTTTTTAGCAAACTTGTATTGGCAGCTATAGTCACAAGATGGTTAAAATTCCCATATTTATTTCGTATAGAGGGATATCTTTCTCGAAATGCAGAGGTAGAAAGAACGATAGCTCGTGTGCCATTAGGTGTTATCATTCTTAGGGAGGAAAATGAAAGCGTTTTGTTTTTTCGATTAATGCAAACTTTAATTGCTGGCAACTCTGTCATTGTCATGTTTGGTGCAAATTTCTGTGATCTGTCACCATATTGTGATATGTTCTCATCATGTGGAATACCTCCAGGCGTTATAAATTTGTTGTCGCATGAAGATACAGATATGTTGGGGTATAAATTATGCTCACAAGTAAAGTATACAGACTATGCGGATGAGATTTTTTCAAAAGGCAACTCTAAGGAAACGTATATTAAACCATATAAAAATCTTACTATAGAGAAGAATATTATACTGTATCTTAAATAACTTTTACGACGTATGGCAGTGTTTATATGTACGCAAGTATAATCATCTTGATATACTTCAGTATTATGATTTTAGGAGAAAATTTATGTTTAAGCAGCTGTTGAAAATAGAACTGATGGTTAGATAATTGTATTACGTTTTGTATAGATAGAGGCTATAAAAATTGACCCAGATTATGTTTTTATTCGTATATTTTTATTTGTATATATATATGTAGAAAGTTGTAAAATTTAAAATAAAGCAATATTATTATGAAAAACTTATTACTTTCGGTTGCAGACTATGGTTTCTAAAATAATATACAGCGTTCTCTGTGCATCGATTTTCAACGATAAAAAATAAATAAAAAAATGTGTTGTTTCTTGTCTCTTTTCGAAAACTTCACGTATGATCAGATATAGATGTAGCAAAGTATAAAAGTAACTATCTAGCTAAATAGTTAGAAAAAAATGGTATAAAAACAAATAAATACACGTATTAATCTTTTTTGTAATATTCTTTATTACGTATAGTCGTTTTAGACTTTACTTCGCATCTGTGTGCAACGAATTAGTCATTATTAATTATATGAATCAGCATTCTTTCGTATAAATATTTTTGTGATGTTCCATGTTTTTTTTATAGTATAATTACTATTATGACTTGATATAAATGCGTCACAAAATAATTCAGATATCTTTTTAGCCCAACCTTGAAATATTGCTGGTAAAAATCGAATCACCCAGATAATTAGAAAAGAAAATGTATGTTAATAAATAAAGAATGGCATTAAGACGTTTTCTTTTCTGAAAGTCGGGGTGAACCGAATAGCGAGCCAATTAATTAATCTGCAAACTATATTATCATCAAGCAAATGTTACGCTGTACAATTCTTTTATCAGTCCTCAGCACTCATCTCATATATAAACTGAATTGAATTTTGTAACTGATTTCAAAAGCGAAAGTATCTATAATCTTTTTCTTCCATGTTTATTGAATTCACAATTAACAAGTCACTAATAATTTATGTTAACAAGAATTAATTCAGTTAAAACTTAATCCCATAGGGGATTATCCCAAAGTCAATATATGAGTGCAAGGGATAAAAATATGAATGCTTATTAATATATAATACGTATACAGAGAAATTTGCATACATGTAAAATTTATATAAATATATAAGTAATATTATATATTTATAAAAATTTGTTTTACAATATATATTAGAGAATTAAAAAGAAGGCATCTAAAAGAGACCATAACATGAACAAAATTAAACCCAAGCCTAAGGATGTATGATTGTTTTATATTCTTAGACATTTATATTCTCGTCGAATTTTCGTAAATATAGTTTATATATATATAGAGCCGCGAGTATCTTCTCTCAAATAAAGTTTCTGTATATCGAGGAGCAAACGCACCCGTGCAAAATTAACCTGATATAAAGTAACATACTCAAATAGCTGCCGGAATCTCGTGTACCAAATGTATTTCTGCGATGAACTAAATTACACTTTTTAGTAAAAACGCAGTTACGCATTCTTTAACAAGATACTCCCACAAAAGTATTATCTTCTTATTAGTTTTCTTTCCAATTATATAACGAAATATAATAATCAAACATCTACAATAAAATACTAGAGGACACCCAGGATGTACTTGTCTCACATTCTTAAGAATTTTATAAAAAATATTGCTAGTAATCGGCGTTTTGATTAGATCAAAGAAACGTAGGTATACTACAGAGTAACTTCTACTTGTGTACTTTATACAGTATAGAGATAGTCGAACAATTTGATGCTAATTGAGCCTTTCGATTGATAATAAATGAGAATGTGTTAATGATTCGCTTATATAATTCGTCTTTCGGCTATAATCTTCATAATACGCTTTTAATATTAAAAAAGGATTACGCGATCGCGATATTAAACATATACATATTATCTATCATATGTCCATGTGTAAAGTATTGCACTAAAAACACTGATAATTTACGATAACAATGATTTATTTGGAATCTTCATCTTGAAATCGTCATTTCAATCGCTGGCAGTTTACTTATTAATGATATGTTATTAGATGAGTATAAATGCAGATCTATGCGACACGAATAATGCGTTTATCTTATTTAATACTATGAGATTATTAATCGTTTACTGGAAGTGCGAGCATAATTATTCACCAAGCACGTAATTAAATACAAATATAAAATGTATTAATCCGTTTATTGTATATATTCTATATTAAGTTGGCACTTTTTTGTATAGCTATATACGAAAATAAGTTATATCTGTAATCGATGTAAGGAAGAGGTCTGCATAAGTTCATTTCGCGTGCATAGGCTTAAATCCTGTGTGGGGGAAAAAACATTTATTTGTTAAGATATATAGTCGCTGTTATGCTCTATTACTGCCGACAATGCGTCCTTTTAGTTAAATGACGCAAACTAGGCCATACAAGACTTAAAAATTAGCGATTTTAATGCAGTACTTCACATAAAAAATATTTCGCAAGCGTGAGATATGTATTTTGTTAATTTCGCAACGCTATTAAAAGCGTCAGCAATCGTTACTCCTATATAAACAGTATAATTCTTCTGTTGATATTTGTACATGTATGCATATTTTGAGACAATATTTTTAAAACAATTTTTAGCAGTCTAATCCCGAGAAAAATATAAAAAGCCGCAAGTTAAAGTATGTTAAAAATCACAAAATCTGCGGCTATTAAAACCTTGTTCGCGCTTATATCTTGTTACTACTATTTTTGTCACTGAAATGATTCGGTCTTTCTTAAACGCTTCGTAAAAGAAAGATAATCTTCAAGCAGCATAATAAACATACGATATCCTCATATTAAAAATTAATAACCTTTTTCCAAAAATCTGATCATTATACCGTCAGATCTGGAAAGGCATGTATAACAAGGCCTATCCATTTAAGACACTTTTTTAAGGGAGCAGACACGTCAGAAAACATTCTGCGAGTTTCGCCAGTTCTGCTCTCTCTATGTGAATCTTGTTTTATATATATTACATAAAATAGATAAATTTCAACTACTTAAATTCTTTTATGCAATCGTTCCGTTTTATAAAAAAACCTATAAATGGCAACTTTTCTACTACTTTCACAGCAGCTGTAATACCTACTTTTTTGGCGAATTCAATAATCTTACTCTCTCTTTTTCCTCCTCGCTGACAAAAACTCTAGTAAATACTATATCACCTGTGCTAAGCGTTTGACAAGCCACACTAATTCCAGCGGCCTGGCGATCCGTCCGCGGATTATCGGTCTTATCGTCTTGACACGTGCAGACGCATTTGATAGGCGACACATCCGCATTGTTGGTGGAAAGCTGGTCAGTCGTGGAGCTAGTAACAGCTGATAGTATGGCTTCCAGTTTCTCAATTTTCTCCAGTTTGTCCATCCGACCGTCTGAGAGTATTTCGTCCATCATTTGCATTGATTCAGTTAAACTTGGAGTGTCGGCGTTCCGTGGCGACAAGATGCCACCTGAAAAAATTGATTTTTAGATCGTAAAATTATATTCATATTAATGAGATAAACCTATATTTTTATATTTTAATAATTTTATTCAATACTTGAAAAAATATGTATATATATATATATATATATATATATATATATATATGTAATTTTAAATTTTCAATAATTTTGCATTCTAACTTGTGTATATTAAATAGCAAACGAAATTGTCATTTTGATATTTTACCAGAATGAGAATTTTCCGATGTGTAGCTTTCCAAGCTCTGATACTCATGATCATCCGTTTTATCCTCGTCGTCATCATCGCTGCTATCGGCCTTATCCTGGCCCATATTCTCTAGCTTTTCCAATTTTCTAGCAACTTTGTAACTTCCTTTGAGCTTTTCCTTTTCGTCTTCGGTAAGATCCAAGTAGCGAAGAAGCCGAATTTCGCGATTACTCAATACGATATTTTTATTCGTCGCTTCTTCCATTCTCCTTTTCAGATCCGCCACTTCGGTCTCGACCTTTCGCTGCTTCTTACGTGCCTTTACATCCAACGGTCTTATGTGCATTTGAATCTGTTCTTCGCACAGCTCTGCAAAAAGACCTTGTACTTCTGGCTTTATAAGTCTGTCAATAATATACAGAAAACCGTTATTAGTTCGTAGCCCATTAATCACGAGAAAAATCTATTATTCACAAGTAGCGAATAAAACTATACCTAGACATAGCATTATAAACTTGAGGTACAAGGCTTAAAACATCGCTGCTCGCGTAAATTAGCATGTCGCGAGTCATGGGTCGCCGAGACCAATAACGTTGATCTTTACGATAAATATTTTTCAATTGTTCTTTCAATGGATTACACGGAGCACCATAATGATCGCACAAAGTGTTCAGATTAACGTTTTTAACTTTGTACACAGGTTTTCCTGTTTCTTGAAACTGAAGCACTGCGTGCGCAGCCTATAAAAGATATTACCATTTTATACAAATGTAATAATAATATGTTATTTCAATATTAAAAGACCAAAAGAATATTAAGTACCTGCGTATCAAAAACATTCGTTAACGTAATCTTAAACTGATTATACAGATTGACACTGTCATTTCTACAATCGTGAATCACCTGCAAAAATCAACACAAATTTACAGGCTTGAAATAATTGCCTATGTTTGTAAAGTAGTTATATACCTTTTACCTATTTCTATTTGTTATATATTATTATGACATTATATTTTATATACATATTTTTACCTTAATAACATGAGGATGTTCCAGCAGTTTCTGGAGACCTCCAGCTTGAACAAGACTCGGGCACGTGACCAAATCGAACACATACGCTTGACCGCTCATCGTACCAATTTGTACAAGAGTCAGCTGTCCTTTAACGCCAAGATTTATGCCCTCGCAATCGAAAGAGACGACCACCTTGCCGTCAAGGGGAGGCCTTCGAGGATTTATTATATCCTCTACAACTTGAAGGCTTTCCCGCGAAGTCGCTATCACCCTGGTCTGCTGTAGCACCTTCAATTTCCACGCGTCGCCCATCTGGGCGGTTTGCAAACTACGATCCCGTTCCGTATTATCCGCCAGAGTCCTCATAACGATTGTATTGAATCTCTGCTTCAGAGACTGCTGCTGCAGACTCACGGGCGGTGAATTATTATTGCTTTCAACAGCGGGCGATGTGCACGCATTCTGCAGCGAATTGGATTGAGATGTCGCGTTGTTACAAACGTTGTCGAATCGATCCGAAGGCGGGGAGAGTTGGATCTTGCTCGGTGGAACGATCGGCACCGCATTGTTCGCGTGAGCCGCGTTGTTACTCTGATTGCGCTGATTGCCGCTCGCGGTCTTCGTTTTCGCGGCCGCGGGTTCCATCACGGAAGATTTCGGTCGGGCTATCAACGTCACCAGATTGGTTTGCACGTGGAAGGCATCCGGGAACATTTTTATAAAAGTGGACAGATCTTGCGGCGTCTTGAATATACTCGTCCAACTCTCGTGGGTGAACCGCTCATCGACCATACTGAATAACTGATCTATGAGAATCGGGCCCTTCTGCTCGATGCACACGCAGAAAAAGTCCAACAGTTTCGCCGTGACGTCCGGATCTATTGGAATATCTGGCTCGAGTTCATGAAACGGCTCCGGCTTCATGCCTTCGTATTGCTTCAATATCACGTTGTCCTCGCTGATCACGAACGCATCGGGATACCTCAAGAGAAAATCACGAAATTCCTTATAGTGCTGACCGGATATATGCCTGACTTCCGGCGAGGCTTGCGACCGATGACCCAGGAGGCTCTTGATAGGCACTTCGGTGCCTACCCCGTATTGTAACAGCTTATTCGTAAAGTATTCTACGGCCTCGCGGGCGTAGTCGCGTTTACCAGATTTATTCCCGCTCTCCTCTTCCACGACCGGCTGAAACGTGTTGACGGACACGTACTCGCCGTCGATCAGGAAGAGTGCCGGATACTGCGCCAGAAATTTCTTAAGGCCACTTTGCGATCCTCCCGCTATTTGACGCATCTCCTTCGTGAATCCTTTAGCCCCGAACTGGCAACTTAGATCGTGCAACGTACGCGGACCGCCCTTGTCCATCAGTCGTTCGAAGAAGAAGAGAAGAGTCATGTTTCTGACCATTTCGTATTCGGAGCTATCCATCTTTCGGTATGTATGGCTGCACCGTCAAGAAATTTATAATTTATCACATACACTCTTTTCTTCAAAATGTGTCAAGACGTTTCCTGTAAAAAGAAACATCAATTTTATCACGGACGTTAGATCGTTACTGTTTCTAAAAATTAAATATAGTCATTCTTTGTAACATTACACTTACCGTCATAGTAAAATTGAAATATCGAAGATGAAGGCACATCGCTAATCTATCACCATTTTGTATTCATGCCTTTGCAAAAAGTATACGTGGGATTCGTCCGCGATCGATGGAAATGATTTCTACCGGGGTTGAGCGATTTCCAATTGAAGCAAACACTTTCAGAGCCAGCATAATGGAGGAAAAGGCAGATCTGAAGGCAGATTTTCGGTGCTTCAAGGTACGTGTCGTCGCATTCCATTGAAAGGTCTTACCGAACAAACCGTACCTTAGTCCCGAAGTAGACAAAATTGTATTATAATAATCGCATTCTGTCTCATCATCATTAATCGTCTCTGTGCTTTTCAGAAACGACGCATCGTAAGATCTTCCTCCTCCTCCGCCTACTCCTGTCCTTCCTGTAAACGAAAATAGGTATTAACAATATTATTTTGATATACGGGATGTTGAAAGGCTTCCAAGGCGATTCGACTTGGAAAATGTAAACACGTTACACAAGCTAAGGCCAAGAGCTACGTTCGCAAGCCTGCCTGAATCACGCCCGAGTCTGAGCGAGATGCGAACAAGTGTCACGTCGTGCGACGTGCTCGAGACACATGCCTCTCCGCGCATCCGTTTTGAACGACGGCGTTTCGTGACCGCGACCGAATGCTCGTAGCTGAATTGGGAAACAACCTCGTGGATCCACGTTAAGGACACGAATCTCTCGGCGGCGCGAATTTTTTTTCTACAGGTCAGAAGGTTCTCACGGGAGAGACGGTAGGAGACGGGAAGGCGAGACGGCGCGCGGGCGCGCCCGGGGGGGGGTCGTCGCGACCTCGTGCGCTCTCTTCGTAGCCGGGGACGGTTCTCGCCGCCGGCGCCGCTCGCCGTGTCCCGTCCCCCCGCCCCCGTCGCTCGGCGAACGTATATACACGGCGGCATACCTCGGCGGCGCGATGCACGGCAGAATCGCAGTTAACCCTAAACGCGGCGCGATGCCGATGATACGTAGGATATCCCGGAACGTATCCAGCACCAACACCACCCGACGGACCTCCCCGCTTGGGAGAGACACCGCCAGAGGGACCGAGCGACAGCCGAGCGAGTGCCCGGAGCGGCCCTGCCCGGGGGCCGTTCCGGCCGTTCACGTCACGCATCTCATTACCGCGTTCCTAATTAATACGTCCGACGGCACTCTGAAAATAAACGGCCGCGGAAGACGCGTCGGCGCGTTGCTCGACGATGCCCGAGCCCGACGATTCAATATGTTCCAAGGTTTCTTTTATTTTAAATTGTCGTTTATCATCAGCAAGATTCTGTGAAAGTCGCGTGGAAATTTACTCGCGATATATAAAATTAAGTTTATTATGATTTATTATGTTTTGTAGATAACATATGTATGTTTTTATGTATATAAGATTATTTCCATTTTTATCATTATAGGCTAACTGGGATATTCATATCAACGGTCGAGAAGAATATTAGTCGATAAATGTCTAGATCTTTAATTATCCCCGGGCCCCTCTCTCTTTAAAAAAAAAAAAGACAAGCGGAAAGAAAATTAAAAAAACTGAGTATAATGAAAAGCTGACATGAGTATAATGAACTCGTTGCAGAGCAATTTTGTCTTCACTTGCAATAGCGGAAAATCTAATTTTATTTAACAGATATACACCTTTTGCGCACTGATATGATAGATTTAATACAGAAATTTGTTAGCATCTCCTTTTCTTTTTTTGTCAGACGTTGTGTGTATACAAATCGCAAAGTCTTGTTTTCTTTGGTAAAGACGCTTGAAAAAAAGGGAAACATTTGCCAACGGATGACATTACGCGGCAATATTTAGGATAGACAATAATATAAATCAACACAGTATTATACGGAAGGTTAGCGGAGTCAGGACTGCTTTCAATATGTACAAGTGTTATAATAAACTGTTTGATATGAATATAACTGGCAAATTTCTCAGTATGGACAATAACGAGTAATGAGGCTCAATCAGGTTTTGCTGTTTAGAGAGGAAGAAAGCTATTGATCTTAGAATCAAAGAATTATCTTGTAAAACAATTTTTTAACGCACCTGATAAGAGTGAAGAGAGGAAAAAATGTTAAACCCAGGCTCGCACGATAGTGCTAAAAAAATTGTGGAGGCACAGGTGATCGCCGCGATGCAGAAGCAAGGTAAAAACTCTCCTCAATTATATGGATTAATTAGATGCTTATTAGATCCATAATTAATTGTTACATTTAGCGATGAATGCTTAAAACTGTAAAACAGTTATTTGTATTCTGGAATTGTATGCGCATTCCGGTTAAATTTTTGTAAAATATCAAATAAACTCCGTGACAAATTTTCTTGAAGGATACACTTTGAACGCCGTAAACAACTACGATGAGAATCTGCTGCATGTAAGCGCGGCGAACGGTTGTCTCGGGATCGTGAGGGAAATTTTCGACCAGAAGGAGAACTGCCGTGTCGTAGATAGGAAGAATCAATTTGGCTGGACTCCGCTGATGCAAGCAATTCGTAATGGGAATGTCGACACTGTGAAATTACTTTTAGAGAAAAACGCCGACGTTAATCAGATGACTTATCTCGGTAAGCGAGCAGCTATTTATAGTTACAGTTAATTCTCAGGATCAAAATGACAATTTTAAAACGTCTGCATTGATATCTTTTTAAAGCGAGATTTTATGAGAAGAAAATAAGTCATTTTGCGTAAAGATTAGGAACACTGTGTTATTATGCGGTTGAATTGAGAAAGAGAGAATAGTGACGTTGAAATGAGAAACCAAACGCTGTGACGCTGTGCTATTTTAAAAGACTTCTCGTTTTAAATTACCATAGGTATGTCAGTCCTCGCATTAGCCGCTGCGATAAGTAAGGAGATGTTCGAAACGGTGTACAACGCCTGCCCGGACGCATTGGCGAGCACAGTTAATGATGACATTACTCCACTATGCGTGGCTGCCATGAAGAACGACGAGGAGCTGTTCCTAAGACTATTGGAATTAGGCATGCCGTCCTCGACTACCAGTTAGACGATTTTTCTTTATAAGATTCGACACGAACCAACATTTATAATAAAACTTACATTTATGATCCATTGACCCAACTATGTTATGTAAAAAATGAATATATGGCATATTCTTTACACTATTATAACTAAAAATTTGATAAAATGTTAATTAATTTCATGTTGCATCACAGAATTCAGTCGTATTAAAAAAAAAAAGCATAATTGGTTCTTATCAATTGTAATTTTTATGCTTTTCCATTTTCTCTATCATTATCCGCTTGAAATAAAACTTAAAGAAACTACATCTAAGAAACTTATGTTTTGAGCATAGATGGGTACACTCGCACTATGATGAAACGTTCCACGGTACCGGAAATAGCCACTTTGGCGACCGAAGAACTTCCCACGGATGACTATTGGAATGATACGTCGGATAACATCGAAGTGTTAAGCGAACAGGACATTGATAGTACGAAGGAGGATCGTTTTACTTTAAATGACGACCAGAGTAAAGGAGAAAAACTCAAGCTGCACCTGTTAACCGTAGTTAGGGAGTCCGACAAGCAAATATCACCGAACTTAACGTACGACATGTTTATGTTCCCGAAAGTCGCCGATTTTGAGAAGGGCAGTTTTATAGAGAAATCAGACATTCTTTCCCAAAAAGCAAACGAAAAGACAACGGAAAATGATTTGGAAAAACGTTCTGCGACGAGAAAGGATCAGCCTGAATCATCTCTGGCTGTACTTCAAAGGTAGAAAGGCAGTACTACAAGTTTAATAATTATTTACCTTTTTCACATTGAAATGATCGCTAAGACATTATTTCTTACACGTATTGTGTATGTGTATATATATATATATATATATATATATATATATATATATATATATATATATATATATATGTATATATATATTTAACACACATTTTAAAATAATATTTAATAAAACAAATTCGATTCTTTGCAGATTACAGTCGGTACGACCTACGGATATTGACATGAAGAATCTCCCGTGCAATTTTAATGCCACTATCGGGTTCACGCCCGAATTCAGCCCAGTCAAATCGCCCCATGTGCCTCCGGACGTTAACGAGGAGGACGTGTTTGGCGAAAATACCCCGACGCCGCCGCGTTGCAAAACGCCACCGAAAGGAATGCTCTTGAACTGGCCACAGACAAAAATGATTATGGTACTAAAACGTTTCGGACTCAGCCACCACAGCTCTGTATTTCTTAAAGAGGAAGTATGTTTCTAAAGAAATTGTGCATGAAAAATGTTGGAAAGTAGATATAGTATTACTCCTTACAATTACAATAGCTTAACTCATATGTTTTGATTGTCATAATTTTTAAATTGTATATACACGATTCGTTTTGTTTTATTCCTAGGTGGACTTTGACCTATTTTTAACGCTTAAGGATAAAGACTTGATAGAGATCGGTATCGAGTACGAAAGAGACAGACGCGACTTGCTGGAGGCAATAAAGGAATGTATTAACCACAAAACATATTAATATTTGATCATTTTTATTTATAGATTGATACGAATACAATTTGTTGCTGTTTGAATCGGAAATTTTAACGCATTATGATTTTTCTGCTTATGTGTGTTCTAAGAGATATGTTATTTATAATGAAATTAATTTATAATTTATAACTTTTATTTATTTATTTTGATTTAAAATTAATTATCTAATTATTCTATCAAAGATAGTTTCTTGTTATACAAATTGTGATACAATACCATGTTTTAGATATTAAAAAAACGAGTAATAATAATTGTTATTGAGACGGCAAATCGCAAGAATATTTCCTTAAAAGTTTCTTAACAATTTTTCCTTTAGTTTTTGTTTATCGGGCTTCTCTTCTTTTTCCGTCAACTCCTTCGACACAATATATATCGTTAATTGTTTCCTTATTATATAAAAAATTACTATAAATTTGCTTGTATAACATATTTACCACCAGAGGTTTGCTCTCGGATTTTTCTTGCTTAAAATAATGCGAGTTGCTTTCATCTTTCTGTACAATTGGTTTGCTGGCCACAGCACTATCTGCGTCGTATAATACCGTTGAAATACTACCAGCAGTTTTAAGCAATTTATCAAAATTACTCGTCGAACACGTTGGACCGATTGCTAAATCGAAATCGTCAATCTCGGTCTTGCACGTAAGAGAATCATTAATCCCTGGTAGTGATAATCGCGACCGTTTTGTGGGAATATCGCACGCAATTGCCCGAGACAAAGGCGTCACGCTGCTAATTCTTGATCTTGTACCATATCCTGTATCGCGGCCTGAAAATCTATTAACTCTTGGTAACATCGGTGAACAAGCTATAACAGCTGCTTCATACGTATTCTGCAAAATCAATTATGCATTAAGTAAATATAAGAACAGTTGTCAGGCGTACCGATTTAATCTGATTTTTGTAATTTTATTTAGATTCAGACATCTATTAATATATCTATTAATATATCGTATAAAAAATGTGTTTCTCTTAAACATATTTTTGTTTCCCTTAATTATATTATATTGATTCTTGTAAATGATACTAGCAATTAACATGCTATTTTACGTATAGAAAATGAAATATATTAGTTTAAGCTTTAAGCTGTAAGAATTGATAGCGAGAAGTTTATCGAGAGAACCCAAAAACGAAAATAGATATAATGATATATGCAGTTCCTATTCTTACCACCGGGCATACGTCCAATTGCTGCCCGCATAATTTCGTCACTCTTCCTCTCAGATCTCCCGCAAATTTGTAAATCCTGGACACCGGATCCATCGTAAGCGGAAGAATTTGTAGAGGTCCTGAGGTCAAGCACGTTTCAGGATATACGAAAACGCTCGACTTGAAATAGAAGAACTCGAGATCGTAAAATAAGAGTCCTTTCTCGTAATCTGGCAATATATAACCGTGCTAAAATAACGAAATCAAATTGCTTTTTATAATAATAGTTTACAAAAGTACAAAGGAATATTTTCCGATTAATAATATTAGCAAATAACTTGATCAAATCTATTTTCGAAGAATTAATTATTCTTTGTACATTATAGCTAATTTTTATTTCAGCGGGTATAGCAATACGTTAACAAAATCGATAAAATTATGCTTAGGAGATATTAGTTTTGATGAATTATTAACAGATTTGCACCATATTTTTCCAATACGCGCGCAGGTCCTCGTAATCCTTGAACAGGTACTTTTTCTTAATTTCTCTCGATATGCTCAACACATTTGCCATTTTCAAGCTACAAGTAGGTGATTACAGAATTGTTAGATGCAGTAACTTATTATACATTTAAGTGATTAATTATAATATAAAAACTGGCGCAGAATTTATTTTATAACAACGATTTATATTAGCGACATTCATAGAATTTCCACATTATTTTTTACCTCGGTAGGACGCGTACTGGCGGCTGCAAATCATGTTGAAGAGGACGCATGGTATTCAGTCTTAAGAATGGTATTTTGAGATTTACAGCTTCCACGTGAAACTGAGCGCTGTTGTCTACAATATTTATCTCTTTTCATTTACAGCTATCTATTTAACGCTCTAAATCTTCTACATATAATATATAATCTAATTTATTCTATTCTTTATATGTTAAAGAAACCTTTATATATCTCTGTGCATATGGATATATGTATACTACTGCATATCTAACGCTATTATCTTTTTGAAATCAGGGATCGTACCGCGGATGTCTTTGATATTCAGCGTGATCGCTTTGACGCTTCCCGTTGAGCTTAGAAAATCTTGTCCCTCGACGAGGTACAGCCCGACTTTGTTCCACTGCGGTGCCAGGTTGTATTCCACTGTGTGGAGTAGACACGCCTTGTAAACGTAAGTCGGAACGGGGTCGAGTAGATCCATCTACGTAATATTTGCATGTCGAGATTAACGAGGAAGATTGATCTCGCGAGAGAGATCCTACATTTTGCGAAGAAACAGCAAAGCCACGATGAGTCTTTTGGCGGACACGTACCACCTGTATGTCGTGGGCGTCACAATGGTCCCGGAAGGTACAGCTTTCGAAAAGGTCCTTGGTGACGATAATGTAAAGGGAACCGCCGGCCTCGAGTAGTTTCCGATTAGTTATCGGGGCGGCCATCGCCTGTGGAGTCTCTCGAAGAAATTGCCTGAAAATCGACATTTCCTTCTTAAGATCGAGACGGACGAACTCGTTGGAAATCAATGATCTTTCGCTTTAAATTCGCGAAATGTGCCAAAAGGATTATAAACGATGGAAAAGTATGTATTACTGATCGTATATAATAGTATAATACTACACGTATATAATACTAATCGTATCGTTGTGTACGTGCCGACACTTGAGCTTGTTTCCGCAATGGTTGGAATAGATCATGTGCATGGGATTATTCTCGGAATTTACGATCTTGCAGATCGCGCAGCAAAGATCGTCCTTTTGCGGGACCGTGACGTTGAAGATTTTCACGGTGGAGACCATAATTAGCTTTCAATCGGACGTAGAAAATGAGATTGTTCTGCGATGAAATATGATTTCGCGTGTGAAATGAGGAGACGGGACGATATCTGTATTTTTATAAATTTACTTTTACCATAAAAAACAGATTAATCGATCAAATAAGTAAAAGCGATAACAAGACGAGCGATTTATTAATTGCGCCCGTCGCAAAACATATCAGCTCTTATATAATTCAGACTGTAAAATTAACCGATACTTTAACTTTTCGTAATTAAACGTTGTCGAAAAAGATAACTGGTTTGATTTAAAAAATTATATGATTCAAGAATTATTCGTATTTCTCATTAAATGTAAACTTTCTTTTCTTAATTACGAGTCTCGAAATGTATTTCTCCGTCCGCTTGTTATTTCTCGTACTTTGGACGGAAAGTAGGAGCCAACTTTTACTTGCTTTTTGCAAATGCACATACGATTGTTAGAAATTAATTGTCGCTGGATGCGTTTGGATTTCGAATTTGAAAGGCCGTTTGCGATTGGCTGAAACATTGGCAGAACTGTGGCGCAACCAATAAATGTTTTATCTGCGCTTTCTGCATTTAAAAATTATTACATATTAATTTCTTTAAACAAATAAGTTTAACATTTAGCGGTTGCTTTGTGTCGAGCATTTTGTGAATTATACTGTATTTTCTCGTAAGATATCTTTCAGATATCTTTACGTGTATAGCGGCTTTTAAAAAGCGCAATATAAATCCTGTTCTTCGTAGCTGCTCCTGCATTATACTTTCTACACCTAAAATGAGACAAATAATTGGCATTGGATAAAAATATAAAAAAGGAGAAAAGATAAACGTACAAAAAGTGCCGCTACAACGAACCCTGTGCCCTGTGGTGCAGGAGCAGGGAGCAGTGCAGGTAATCGAATTCATAATAATCATAATTATGTCAGAAATAATCGCTGTATCTTGTTGAAGGGCCGGTTGTTCTTTCCTGTTAGCGAACTATAACTAATAGTTAAATCATATGTCTATCTTTGTCTAAATTGAAGGAAGGACAAAGACATATATATGATATTTAGTTTACGAACAAGTTGGAACGACCGGCCCTTAACCTCAATTCGACCTAAAGTCGCGTGGTACGATCCCGGTCTTCATCCTGCATATCCCTCGATTAAGAGGTGGATTTCCTGTTTAAAGAGAAATTTAAGGATTAAAGATCCGCAAGGATTAATAATCCGTTTAAGAATTTAAAGAAGAAAGGGTTGAAAATAGTTATTAAACTAGACCTGTGCCCCGTATTGCCCAAAGAAGAAGCCGAAGGCTTTAATTTCTTTCACCCGAGGGATAATTGAAAAAAAAGTTAATAAAGTCGATATTATTTGAAACATGCTGAAAATATTTCGAGCTGAGAATGCTCGTCTGGGACGAACTCGGTTAGCGAAGCCCGAGGGTTTCAGAAAATGTAGCAAGCAGGTTCGATTACGTTTTGTCATCTATAACTTCACTTTATAACTGAAACAATTATTCTTGTGAGATAGATAAAATTAGTGCTTAATTATACAAACGTGTTTAAAGCACTATAAGAATTATTACATTTTAAGGAAAGTTTTATTTATTAAGTTGATTATTTAATGGAAAATTGGTTAGTAGTAGTAGTAATTTGTGCTACATTTGCTCTTCTATGTTTTGCAGGCAACGCAGATTAAGTATCCAAAGAGGATATTCTCCGGAATTCAGCCTACGGGAATCGTACATTTGGGAAATTACTTCGGTGCCATTGGGAGATGGGTGGAATTACAGGACTCCGGCGAAGCAGTTATGTGCAGCATAGCGGATTTGCATTCCATCACTTTGCCCCAAGTAAAATTACGGTAGATTAAGTTCCTATATTCCATCGTTATCGCTCGTTGACAATACGCAATTTGTAGAATCCCCAAAAATTGAGAGAGAATATTCTACTGACGACCGCGACCCTGATAGCGTGCGGCGTAGACTTCAAGAGGAGTATCTTGTTTCGACAGTCCGACGTATCGATGCATGCGGAACTATGTTGGATCTTATGCTGCATCACGACCATGGCGAGGCTAGCGCACCTACCGCAATTCAAGGAAAAAAGCGAATCCTTGAAGAATGTGCCTCTAGGCTTGTACATTTACCCCGTTCTACAAGCAGCTGATATATTATTGTACAAGCAAGTATCTTGACGCTGGATATGTAAAATAATTTTCAATTACATGTCAATACTTCAGGAGATGAATCTAGAAGTCAAAACATGTGAATATATAATAGGTATATATTTATTTCAGAGTTTATTAAATTGGTCTCTTGAAGTATTAATATAATTGAAAATTATCCTATTAATTTTTATGCGCTGCAATGAAGTATATAATGAAGGTTTTTCTTTCAGAGCAACTCACGTTCCCGTTGGGCAAGATCAAGCTCAGCATATTCAATTGGCACAAGACTTAGCGCAGATATTTAACAGACAGTTTGGACAAACCTTCCCGATACCACATACCCTTATTAGTGGTAAGTTCTTACTAAGAGCAGTAATTTCCGAAATTTAATCGCGTTAATTTTGATTTGGAAGATATCGACTAACGAGTAAAATTTTTATACTTTCAGATGGTCCGAGCCAGAGAATAAAGTCTCTACGTGACCCTACGAAAAAAATGTCAAAATCACACACAGATTCCAAGTCCAGGTTAAACATATTGGATGAACCTGATGTGCTGTTGAACAAACTGAAAAAAGCTATTACTGACTTTACATCCGAAGTGACTTACGAGCCGGAAAAACGACCAGCGGTGGCCAATTTGATTAATGTACATTCTTTGTTCACCGGGAAGACTCCGGAGGAAATATGTAAGGAGGCCGAAGGTTTAAATACAGGACAGTAAGTATTTGATGAACGTTATATCTTATTTTATAATATTCATTGAAAAAAGTGATTACTTCCGAAAACTTTCATAAATGGATTATTATGACTTATTTTGGTTTTTAATAGGTACAAATTGGTGGTAGCAGATGTAGCGATAGAAAAATTATCTCCAATTCGTGAGGATATATTGAAATTAACCAAAGAACCCGCCTATTTAGATAAGATTTTGAAGGAAGGTGCAGAAAGGGCCACGGAACTTGCGACAAACTGTTGGACGGAAGTTATAGAAAAAGTTTTTTCCGGTAATGGTATACGGGACATGAAAAGTATGACAAATACTGAAACGTTATGTAGAACATAATTATTTATTGCTGATAAGCCACACCATTTGTAAAAAATATATTAATTTTATATATACATTAGTATATTTAATACTGTTTACTATCTCATGTCAATTACTAGTTTGCCTCTTAAATGACCTTGCTTCAGTCTCTCATATGCCTGTGGCAAATCTTGAAAAGGGTATACTTGCTGAACGACAGGTACGATCTGCAAACCACAGAATATAAAATTACAGAATCTCTAGTAAGAGATAAAAGCATGTCTTTCTGTAGAATTTCTGTACACACCTTTTCGTTCTCGACAAACTCTTGGAGAACATTAATCCCTGTCTGGGAAGGCATAAAAAATCCCCATTTAACACAGCTTTTGTTTCCTTCCTTTGGAATATTGAACTTCAGAAGATCTCCAAGGTTCTGTGCCATTCCTACGACTAGCCCATGATGATCAAAATTTTTTAACAGTGGCGAATTTAATGCTATGTAAGTATTGTGCGGATATCCTTTCATTCTGACATACTCCGGCCCTTGATTCGCGCAATCCAAGATGATGTCATACCTGCTTACAAATGTAATAATCGTACATGTAACATATATATTATATTTATATATGTTACAGTGTATTTTACTATAAAACTTTACTATAAAACTTACGGTCCCTCTGAAAAAATGTCTGCATCGGCATCGTCTCGTTTATAATCAATGACAGTGTCAGCACCTAAATTCTGCAGCATCTCTACAGCGTCACTACTGCACGTGCTGATTACCTAAACAAATTTGATGCTTTACACGTCGCCGACGCCCTAATGCAATATATGCGGATTAAATATTTACATGCATGTCCCAAGCTTTTAGCAGCTGTATAGCCAAAGTACCGACTCCACCCGAACCTCCCATGACCAAGACGCGTCTGTTCAATCTCGTAACCATCGTCGTTTTGTAACATAGCCCGCCTGTGATCCACAGTGCGGACCACGCAGTCAGTCCGGCGTACAGGATACTCGCAGCCTCGATATAAGACAATTTCGGAGGGCGTGGATTTACCTTGGAAGAAAAATAGGTAAAGCTGTAATCGCAAGTTATATATTTGTCGAATATTTAATATATTAAGAACAAAATGTGTCTTACTAAGTTACTGTTAACCACAACGTAATTCGCATGACAGCCCTGTTGTTCGATTGGAACCACTCCCCAAACTTCCTCACCTAGTTTAAACCTGTCGCCTACATCATATCCTTTTGATACAACCACCCCTGCGAAGTCTCTACCCAATGTCAGCGGCAAATCTAATTCTTGGAATTGGCCCCAGGGTCCAGAGGTCAAACTTTTGGTTTTACGCATAACATTCAGGAGAGTATTACCATAGCCATCTGCAATAAAAAAAAATGTCTTTTTATTGTCATTTTTAAACGTTACAGAATTACATCAATCTTGTGTCAGTAGTAAAAGTAGCGATTAAGAATTTATAAGTGACACAACTGAAGGATTAATGAGAAACCTTATTAAAATATCCTAGCATTAATTTAGATATTTATATGGCTTGTATAATGCAATATGCAAAACTCGTATACAAGTTAATTAAATCTCTATACACGTTCAACCAAATTATCTATACACGTTCAGAGCTACAGATTGTAACATTTGACTTGCAGTCACACATGTGTCAACTTTAAATTTCATATGCCACTTTCAAGACAGAAGACACCCATGAAATCGAGCAGGAATAGAGTACCCGTCATCGCGACGTCGATGGGATTCACACTAGCTGCTTCGATCTTCACCAGGACGTCAGTGGGATTCGTGATCACCGGCATCCTGACGTTAGAGAGTCTCAGATCCTCCAGGCCATTATATGAGTGTATTTGCCAGGCTTGCATCCTGTCGCCTGGATTCTTCTTGAGGTCGACCGACAGCCTCGACAGAGAGCGAAGGTGCATCGTTCGAACGGTGCACCTTAGTCCTAGAATCGCCTTCTGCAGCATCTCTCTCGCGAATACGATGCTGCGTCAAACGATATTGGAGGTTAAGAATACACCTATAAACACGAGGTTTTCCCTTGTTTACTTTTAAACACTTAACATCTGCGCTGTTAATTTTTATGCATTTTCAGGTTAGATGAGAAGAGCACAAGTAGATGAGAGAAAATGAGATAACGAGACAAAATCGCGCATTTTGATTTACATCGTCGAATAGATGCTCTGGACTGCTCCGGACGATCCGTCACGTGTCACTCGAATCGATTTAAAAGCCTGTCTGACTCGTCTTTTTCCACTTTGCGTTTAAAAATAAAACACGTGCTTCAGCCCTGTTTTACCTTTTTTAAAGAAGAAAAGCGAGCAATGCACAAAATGCAATTAATAGAGCTGCATTCCGTATTTTATACACGTTCGCTCATGGTGTAAAGAAACATGCGTTCGCTGTTCTTTCTTAAAACAGAATAAAGTCTTATCACGAATACATTATTGCTTAAATGGTGGAAATATTTTATAAATCAGCAAATAAAAATCAGTATTGCATTTAAATCGATCATTGTAAACTTTAGAAATTTTTCTCGACAATTTCCGGATCGATATAAATATGCAAAATGAGATATTGACAAATAGATATTTAAAATTAATATATAATTCATAGTTTATTTAATTTTAAAATAACTATATTTTCATTCTCTTTCGCTCTCAATAAAAACTTTTCTTGCAAAAGTGGTTCTCGAGATGGAAAAACTTTCGAGTTGATCTGCAAGTGGAAGAGGTCCGTTTCTAGTCAGACGTGGCGTGTTTTTGCTATAGGAGACGTATCTATCTATCCTCTTCGCTTATCGCGACTATTACGAAGGGGGAAAAGTGAAGAAAGGAGAGACTAGAGCGAAAGAAAGTAAGCAGAATTATTTATAACAATATTTATTAAGACATTCTTTGTACACAAAATGCCAACTTAGATATCGTTATTTGTATTTAGAAAAGGCAGGTAGGTTCGCCAAATCGCACGAATCACGCGTTGGTACTACGTAAACACGTTAAATTGCATTAGTATCAGGCGATTAGACGGCGAAATAAAATCGCGGCGCAAGATACGACGACTCCCGCGGATGCTGGGTCCCCTCCGGATGGTCGGCGCGCGCGTGCCTCGCATCGATCGCCGATCGCTATGGTTACTCGTCAAGCGGCTTGACAGCGACGATGATGCCTACAACGAGGACGAGGACGAGAGCACCGGTCAGCCCTTTGCGTGGCTACGATAAGCGGGGAGCGCGGAATCGATCGACGGGGATCCAAGATACGCGAAACGCTTTCAAGAAAAAAGAGAGCAAGTCCCTAGAGAAGAGCCACCCTTCCGTCATGACCCGTTTCTCGCCTCGAGGGGAAGAAAAAACAGAAAAGAGCTTCGAGATCTCGGCTAAGGGAAACAGACCGATCGAGCGAGCGACGAGGGCGGCGATGCGAAAGGGCGCGAGTCGCAGGGTCGTGTTTAAGGCTGTCGGAATGCACGCGAAACAGAAACCCCCCGCTAAATAATGCATAAATCAAAGTATATCTCTAATTAGTAACGAACGTCGAGACACGATGAAATATTTTCTCGTTGCCGATCCATTTCTCATTATTTAGTTCCTGTCCGTATAACAATAGTTTAAGGGTTCTCGCGATCGTAGTCTCACCCCTGAGTCGGTGAGGGAGTCGGTCTTGGCTACGCGCACGCGAGAGAGAGAGAGAGAGAGAGAGAGAGAGAGAGAGAGAGAGAGAGAGAGAGAGAGAGAGAGAGAGAGAGAGAGAGAGAGAATCGCCGCGTGGTACTACAGCGAAGGAGGACGGAGTAAAGAGGGAGCGAATTGAGATGGAGTTGCGAAAAGGGGTTGGCGGGAGATGAGGGCGCGTATAGTAGGGCGCATCGGCGCGGCACGTCGCGCCGCGTAACGGGAGGGTGGGTGGATGGACGGCGCGCGAGGAGGGGGCGCAACGCGAGAGAGGATATTGACATTTTCGGCCCGTGGGGCGCGCATCGCGGCGGAGGCAGGGGGTGCGGCGGCGGGGAACAGGTGGGGGCCGGGGAACGGGGTGCGCGCGCGACGGGGCAGTCGCCTCTCCCTGCCGGATCCTGCAGTATCCATGGCTACGTCGTCCGCGAGGATTTCCCGCGAAAGACCGGAAGCGTGATCGCACGGCGAGGTTCGGGGGCCCGTCACCAGCCACGGCAGCGAGGGGGAGAGCGAGTCAGCGAGCGACGAGATAGCAGTAGCAGCGGCCAGCAACCAGTAGCCAGCAGCAGCAGTAGCGACAACAACGACAACAATAACTGCGACGACGGGGGGGTGCCTTCGGGAACGGCACCCGGGTAGTTTTCTCCGATCGTTCGTCGCGTCTTGTCCCGGTAGGTTTCGCGAGGATCTCCCTCTTTCTCCCTCCATCTTCTTCTCCTATTTCTTACTCCGTTTTTCTTTCCCTCTCCTTCTCGTTGAGAATAGGGTGGATACCGTATATATACCGTGCCTCATCCCAGTTTCCCCCCCGGGACCGTCTCCCCCTTCCTACGGGCTACCGCGAGGGCCACGTAATCCTCCGGCCCCGCCGCGCCGTCCCCGTACCTCGTCGTCGCCGTCGCCGCCGCCGCCCACGACCTTCTCTCCGACTGTCGTGCGCGGCGCTTCCAGCATCCCTCTCGAACTGTTCTCCGTTTGTCTCTCCTTGCCGCGGTGGTGGTGTCGTCGCGAGAGGGCTCTCGCCCGCGACACCCAGACTAGGGTTCCTCCTCTCGGGAGCGGCTGGTCGAGACGCCGCGCCGGTCTGTTCAGCCGTGTGTCTAGGAAGCCGAGGAGGAAGCGTCGCCGTGTCGGTGAGTGTGAGTCATCGTCATGCGGACGAACGAGAGGGTTGGTGTAAAAGGGTGTAACAGCAGATAATAGAAAGACGAAGAGTGAGAGAGAAAGAGAAAAATGCAGAAAAAGAGAGGTAGATAAATAGATATAGCTATAGCTATAGATGTAGATAGACAGTTAGAGACGTCGAGAGAAAAAGGGACCAGGGCGGAAATACGACGAAAAGCCGGGAGAGATGGGCAACACAGGAGAGACGTTCTCTCTCTTCGTCGGTAAGGTGGTGGGTGGCGCGGGGCGTTGATCGTACGTATACACCGGTGCTGCTCTGGTAGTGGTGATGCGTAGTGGTGCCGTTTGGTGGTGATGGTGGTGGTGGTAGTGGTGCATCCCGCAGTGTGTTTACCCAGGGTGAGGTGCCTCTCGCGCGCGCGACTAGGCGGAGTCGCACCTCTCCGTCCGCTCCCGCTTCCGCTTTCCGCGTCTCCCCGTGACCGCTTTGCGACGAGGGAGCGACGTGTACCTTTAACCGTGACCTGTTCTCTTTCTCTTTCTCTCTCTCTCTCTCTCTTTTTATTTCTATTTCTCTCTCCTTCTCTCTCCACGTATCTACCTACTTACTTCTTGTACCTAACGTTGACGTGTCAGAAGAGGCGTTGCCGCGGCGGCTGCGAGCAGCCTCCACTCTCAAGGAGGAGAGGACCGGATACCTGGATATAATCTAATCCCTCGTTGATGTTGTTGTCTCGTTCCGGAAGGATCTCTGTCTGAGGACACGTCCCAGGTATCAGCTCTGCGAGTCGATAACGATCACGAGGCTAGATACGAAGGCGTTGGCTCACCTTCGCGCCGCTTCTCCGTCCGCGCTTCCCACAGGAAGAAACGACACGAAGCTCCCGTGACCTTCGGCACGTTTGTGCGGAGTTTCGATTCGGTGAAGATATCTGACCAGTGTCGTAAACACGGATACCTCGAGGGTCAATGTAAATACCAGTGAAAATATGTATCTAATCTCTTGATGTTTTCGATTTTTGCTCAGTGTCACGGTGTGTCTTGCTTGTCTTCTTTACAGTTATCCGAAAAGATCTTCGGTTCGCGAATACATCTACGGATAAAGACTTGAGTTGATAAAACCCACCGAGTGAAGTGAAGGCGTTGGCTCTATCCTCAATTTTCTTTCTGTGCGTCCTGGAGGAAGTGTATGAATTCTCTACGACTCTCTTGCAGTCCTGTGCGGCGTTTCGTCGAGTTTAGTGACGGGAATATTCAGTTTTAAGAATATCTCCACTTTCTGCAGGAATGAGAGAGAGGAACGAATATATCGGTGAATACACACAACCCTGATTCTCTTTTCGTATCTTAAATTTAATGATTAGGTATTGATAATATAATATAGATATAAAATCTTCCTGGTCTTTTTTTTGTGCTAGAAGTAAATGCATTTTTTTAAACTGGGCGATGAAATTACGAGATATGCATTCTAAAAGAAAATATATAGATATATCTGATGCGTAATGGTTTTACCTAATGTTCCAATTTGATTATCGACGTAGGTAGGCAACATGAAAGGTTGCTGTTTGGACACGTGCTGGTATCAGTTCTGTGAATCGATAACAATGGAAGGATATTCAGGCATTAATCATTTTCTTTTTTTCCTTCGTAAGTTTTAGGAAAGAAAACATATAACTCGAAATAAACGTTCGATTGACTTTAATACTGTTGAACATATTAAGTCTTTTCGTTCATATCATTCACATCAAACTATCTATCAAAATTCTAAGTGAATAAGAGAGAACATTTATCTTCATTCTAATTAGTCGCGTTTGATTGGTAAAAACGCTCCTATTGCAAAGGCTAATTTTAAGCTTGTGAAGAATCAGATACAAGTTTTTTTACACAATTATACTCTATGTATTTAAATCGCATATATTGTACAGTATTTAAATTTTTAAAAATTATTTTAAATCTTTCTATCTCTCATCGCAATAAAAATCTGTTTATATTAATAATTAATATTCTTATATTATATTAATATTAATATTGATATTCTTTTTAATTTAAAATATTTTAATATTTCATTTTACATATTCACCAAGAATTTACGAGTTTAATTGCCGCAAGTAGCGTGTCCACCAGTCAAACGCGGCCGGGCGGAGTAAGAACAGATAATCCTTCGGCTCACCTGGACTGTCGGACATACGACAGTGCTCAACACCATGGAAGTCCGGTTTCACATGAACGGATAGCACGAACGTGCACCCGCCATTCATGTTTAGCCACGGACGACGCGTAACCGCATCGCCGCCGAAATCGATATAGTGTTTAGAGAATCCTCTCTCGCTCTCTCTCTCTCTCTCTCTCTCTCTCTCTCTCTCTCTTTCTCTCTCTCTTTATCTTCACATCCACGTCTAACGTCGGCCGTACACCTATACCTTTCGTGTCCCGGCTTTCGTCTCGGGTGACGAGCGGACCCCCAAGCTTGACTACGGCTTCCTCCCTACGTGTCTTCACTCGATGCTACGCCCACGCCGATCGTATTTATCGGGCAAATCACTGGTGATTCAGGAGCCCTCGTTCTCCCCCTTTCTGTACGTCCCGATATACTTGTTCTCGGTCCGCTCGTGCATGCCGATTACGATGACGACGACAACGGCGGCGGCAGCGTTGTTGTGATTTTTGCAGACGGCAGACACAACCGCGATTTTCCGCCGTCCCCGTCGCCCATAATTAATCCTTTGAGACCCGGTGGTTATGGGTGCACGCACCGTTTGACATTTATCCTCTCTCTAATCGCGGGTCTCTCATCCAATTAAGCGGCATACACGCGTCGCTCGTGAATCCGCGCTTTTGCCCAGACGGAGGCCCGATGATGTAAAAAGCTTAGGTAACGACAGCCGTTTGGTCTAAAAATAATTTTCCGCCTTCGGCTCGGCTGCCCAGGCACGGAAACAACGTGTGAAGTTTACCGAGTCTGGTTGGTTGTAGAGGTGGATGACCAATTAATGAAAGAAAGTCTATATCTATGTAATCTGTTTTATTTAACACATATATAATAATTTATTCTCGGTAGCATCCACTGTTCATGGCGCATTGTTATTAAAAAGCTATCGTAATAATTATTAGACACCTTTATGTATTGTTATATTGACATCTGAAATTATCAAGAAGATTAATGTTACAACGATGAACGCATCGCTGGACGTATCTTTAAACGACTGGGACGATTGTTCACGTGCCAATTTTGCACGTACATATGTAGAACGAGCACACGATTGAAAATAACTGCCAACTGCATTGGTATCTCTAATAGGAATGTTCAACCTGGATCCAGAGGATCCAGACTTCTTTATCTTTTTGTAATGGATATTGCTAGATGAACATTGCGAGAGCCCAGAATGCTTCGGCATTGTCGAGAGCACCCTCGGAAAGAAATGATGTATTGCGTGACCGACAAGAGCGGTTCAGTAACCCTCCGGTGGCGCTACCCCTTTTATTATCCGCGACACATCTGCACAATGCCTCGCGCTGTTGACCTCTCCTCTGACGTTGACGGCTTGGGCCGAACGCCACGATAAAATCGCGCTCGCTAATCGATAGCACGTCGTGAAGGTATACGTCGTCAAGAAACGTGAATGGAATGTGAGAAAATGGTAAAAAACTAACGGAGCGAGCGTCGCTAAAGTTATTTAACATCGGGAAATTTTAGCCGGGATGAACGGGGCGAGTGGTAGCTTATATCCTCCCGAAAGTTCGCCCGAGATGGGTTTAGTTTACCGAAGTTTAATTGATCCCCGACGCATCTCCGAAGCTGATAGATATTCATAGTATTATAAATTAGTTAATTATTTGTTGAAAAATTCAATATCGCTAATATGTTAATAAACTTGAGAGCGAACTTGCAACTTATGTAAATTGAATTGACGAGGTCTGTCTGATTCTTAAGTGATTACGATGGCTGTATGGTCAGCCGTATCCTCAAACTTATCTACTTGTCATATATTGAGCTAAGCAAAAGTTTATAATTTTTTCCTGTAATTTTTAAACTTATTAGTCTATTTATTCTTTTGGAAACAATACTTTCTGTGTAACTTTAATTGATAAATAATTTAATTTTTGTTTGTGTCTGACCAAAGCTGACCGTTACCACTAATTAAACTGCGATTAGTTAAATGTATCTGTATAATTTTACAAATGGCTGATTTAAATTATTTGTTACATTAAATATGGATATAACATAAATATTACTATTGAATAATAAGCTAGATATGTAAATAATTAATGAAAAATTGAACTGTACATAAAAATAAGAACTGTAATCGTCAGTCTGATTTTAACGTCTGTTACTACTACTTGAAACTAGTAAATTTTAATACGCATGTACATGTGATATATTCTACATTAATTTAAAAGCTAATTTATTGCATATTAGCTCATGTCATTAAACATGCAAAATAGATTAAGTTTACTACAAAATATATCACAAATGAATTAATTATTGCACAATAACATAGAACTATATGCAATGTGTTATATGCGTGAATATGTATTTCATTAAAATAATTTATTTTTACTAAATTAAATGCTACATAATTGCGTTACAGAAAAATAATATTTTCCAAAAATATAATTCACAAAAAATTTTCTTGCACGCAAAAGTAAATAATTTGTAAGTTACTAAAATGATTTTCCTTACGACTAATCAATTCGTGTCTGTTCGCAGCGATCATGCCAGGGACGAGCTGATGACTATCGACGTCTGCAATGATGTGACAATAAAGATACCTCTTTCCACTCTCCGATAACTCTGGGATCGTCTCTATTACACACAGTGCTTCCCAATAACACACACGAATCGAGGATCAAAACGCGCAAAAAAAGCAACGTCAAACCGCCGACCGTGGTCGGCGTCGTGGAAATCGGTGCCAAAAGTCGACAGAGACAAGCCGTACGAGCCAGCTCCGCGAAAGTGTGTCAAAGAGGGACCGAAGGGGGTGAGACGGAGAGAGATAGAGAAAGGGAAAATAATATAGACGCAGCGAGAAGGATCAGGCCGGATATCCTGAGGAACGGGGAGGACAAGACGGGCGGATACGTGCTAAGGCGTGTCGAGCCGGAAACACGAACGGGCATCACGAGTACAGGGTGGTGGTGACGCAGGCAGAACGGTGGTGGTGGTGGTGGTGGTGGTGGTGTGGCGGCGGGGCAGGCAGGTGGCGGGATCTAAGCCGGAATAAGAGCAGTTAGAATGGGCAACAAGCTCTCCTGCAGTTGCGCACCCCTAATCAGATCAAAGACGTATCGATACGAGGACAGCCCATGGCAGGCCGGTGCCAGGGGCGGGATGGGCGGCGGCGGAGGACGCAGGGGTGACACTGGCCACTTGCTCAGGTGCGGAAGCTTAAGAGAGAGGAAGAGGTGCGCATACCATACCATTCAACCATTCAATCACTCTCCATTCGACCATGTTACCACTCTTTCTCTTCGATGATTACCATACACCCTTGACTATATGCATTATACTGATTCTCTCTTTCTCTCTCTCTCCTACTCTCTTTCTCTCTCTCTCTCTCTTTCTCTTTCTCTCTCACTCTCTTTTTTTTCTTTCTCTTTTTTTCTCTTTTCCTCTTTTTTCTTTCTATTTTTCTCTCCTTCTATCTTCTTTGCTTTGATATTTGTAAGCGGCATGAGAATAATAGATGCGCTGGGCGACGAGAATAAAATGAGTAATGATATATTAAATTATTAAAGAAGATAGTATTATAAATATATGGTTAATTTGTCTAATGACAATAATTTAAACAATTAAGAAGTCATGTAAGAAAGTTGTGAAATACTTACGACTAAAATTAATGTTTATCCGTTTATTCAATATACTATATATACTATATATAATACTATATATATATACTATATATAATGTCTCCTTTTCGAATTTTTAATTTAAAATTTATTTTGTTGTCAATGTATATTTTCTATATATATATATATATATATATATATATATATATATATATAATATATATAGAGAAACCCCTATTGCACATAACATTAAGAAAAAGAAATCAGTTTGTTTAATGGACAATTCCACGAGAGCTTAATCTTAATTTTTGATCCTAGTATAACTGTATCATATTTTATGCGATATCATCATTGGTCTTATTTTAGCAAATTCTCTCAAGCGTTTATTAAAAAATGCAGTTTCCGAAGACCCGGGCTTAATATATTAATTCGTAGCATCTGGTGAGAAGCTATATACCTCTGCAGCCGAACGTCGGATCAGACGTCGCGTTTTATTCACGTCACCCAGACTGTCTCGCATTTTTCTTATTTATTTCTTTTTTTCCAATTTTTTACTTTTCTCGCTGTTCTTTTCCTTACTGTCTTATTTGACCGCGCTTGCGTTTTTAGTCTTTATCTTTTTTTTTCTGTTTTTTATCCGGTTGTTCAAGCTGATAGACCATTTGTCGCGGCCGATAGCTCGTTTTTTTTATTCGAATTGCGATACGCTTGGTTAACTTTGAGTAATATTGCGATCTCGATGTACCCTTTCTTTATTTTCTCGGATATAGGCTTGAGAAATAATACGTATTTAAGAAAATCGCGCTTCACGTTTGAATAACAGAAGTAACCATTCTTTTTCTGCTATTTTTGCTTTGCACTACTAGCCTGGATTTCATTTGAGTTAAGTGAGATGAAAAAAAAGAGAAATTTATGCTTCTCGAATACTTTTCTTTCCCTGGCCACATTATTGTTCTCACATTTTTACACATACTTCTCAATTGCACACTCTTTCACGTATATATACTGTCTACTTTACACCTCACCACGTGCGCTTCGCATGACTATTAGTATTTTTAGTATCATTATTTTCTCGTCCACTGGTCGGTGTACAAAATTCAATGACGTGTCGTCTGATCGTTTTTGCGAAATTAAAAATAAATATCCACAATTCGTGTAATTTTAATGCAGAAAGAGCTCGGCGTTTACATGATAAACGCAGATGTTGGATGCATGTATATGCACTTGCGATTTCCCACCGCATGCGACGATTTCTGTTTTATCCGTTTCAAAATAAAGCGACCGACGTCATACGGAAATATTTTTATGCAGTTTCAGCGTAGTATCGACTATCGACAGAGACCTAATGAAAATTGAATATACTCCTGAATTATAGGTCTTTTCTCGCTGTTTACCATTTTCTTTGTCACGCCTGCTCTACTTTCTTTCTCTCCTTAGAACTTTCTTTAACAGTGTGTCGATGTTTCGAAAAATTACCCGTTGCCTCAATACACGATGTGATGTAATGACGAGAGTTTTTAGGCTGTGGGCCGAAGTGTTCCATGTAAACTCGAGCGGGGGTGGGACCGTCAAGTGGCAGCAGGTGTCCGAAGATCTGGTCCCGGTGAACATCACCTGCATCCAGGACTCGCCGGAATGCGTCTTCCATATCACCGCGTACAATAGCCAGGTCGATAAGATTCTAGACGTGCGGTTGGTCCAGCCAGGTGAGCCATAATTACAACAAGTATTTTAAGATACTCTAATTAAACCTCGTTTCTTTATAGAAGAAACACCAACGTATACTCACATAAAAAAGGATATGTGCGAAGATGTATCTATCTTTGCAGACTGATCTTGCTTTTCAGGATAATATCGCGACGATAATATCGGCGAAGACGGGCACGATTACGGAGTTTGATGCGAGTAATCCTGCTATAATTAATATTACGTAATTGTGTTTAAGGTACACGCATCGGCCAAGCGTCGGAATGCTTCGTTTACTGGAAGGACACAGTGACAAACGACACGTGGGGGCTGAACTTCACGTCTCCCATAGACGCGAAGCAATTTAGAGAATGCTGCGTAAGTTTAGTGATACCACACCCTGAGACATACACGCATTTTGTTACATTATACATCAGTGCCACAACCCTGTTCGCTATATCACTCTCTCAACGCGTCTCCGCTTATTTCCTTTCCTCCTTCCGGGTCGCGCCCGAGGAAGTTGTGCGGAGATGATTTAGGGGCGACACACAACAAGTCCGATACAAGTCCGATTCGACTTCTTAGGTCATTTGCAGTCACTAGATAATTTTCCATACAGTCACCGTCGTTCAAGATTTCAAGGAAAGCGTCCTCTTCTTACTCGTTGAAGCTCGAGCCACCGAACAAGCAGAAGATCAAAACACGCCGAAAGCCGCTGTCGACACCGGCCTCACCGAGCCGATCCAGAGAACCTCAGTGCACCTGCATGACTCCGGAACAGTTCGCCAGACTGCGCACCCAAGACACCAGATATCGAAGTCCATGCGGTACGTGTGATTTATAAGATATTTTCTTATATATATATATATATATATATATATATATATATATTTCCTCTCATACTTATTTCTATGTCATTTAAAATAAAATAATTGTAAGACATGTCTTTTTCTTTCTTTATTACTTTTTATTGTATACTTTTACAAATTTGATATACTATAGATAGAACATCATAATATTTCAGAACAAAATTTCTCTGACAAATAAATATCTATTGCAACACAAATTTGACGTAATTTTATTAATTTGCATTAATATTATCCGTGTATTTTAGGGCCGTCTACGCTTCCACGGACCATGGGACGTTCCACGGAAATGGACATGACGCCGGGACGAGACAAAATAACAGCGGCCACATCCAGCGCATCTCTCTACGACAACGTTAACAATACTAGCGGAACACCTGGGAAAACACCAAAGGCTGGCGACTCGACCAAGCAGAAGGAGAAGCAGAACGAGACGTGTCAGACGACCCCAAAGACTGCCAACATTGGAATCGGAACGGTCACAGTAGGATCACAGGCAAGCGTCAGTCTCAGCAATACCCCTTCCGATACGCTCAAAATTATAGTGCAAATTCTAAATTCGGAAAAAAATCAACTGTTATCTTTCTATAATATTTAAATAATATTATTTAAATTATTTATTTTTATTAAATAATTTAATATCCAAATTTAATAATATTAAGTTAAAGCATTAAACTATATACAGAGTCTTTAGAAGAACTATTTTTATTTTTTATTGTCTTAAAAGCGAAGTGTTACATCCCCCTTTAGCGGCATTTGGAGTAAAACATTAATTTCTAGTCAGAAAACTTTTTTTTATTTTCTTCGTATTTTTCCTATAGTATAGTGTTTTATAAAAGATTAACTCGATTTCTCTTTCATGAAAATTTTAACTACGTGTCCTTTATCAAAGTTAGAAAACACTACCTTGAGCTTACCAATAAATCACCCATTCCACAGATTGACAGCCCCGATGACAAAGGTTCCACGATATCGCCGAAGAAGCAGAAGAGCCAGGACACGTCCACGCAGCAGAACGGCATCGAGATGCTGAAGTCGGAGGGCACTCAGGCCGGCGGTACCCTCCAGAGCAAGTCGTTCCACCGCAAGGAACAGCTCCACCACACCAAGTCGGCCGACTACACCGAGCTGGAGATGCAGAACGGCAACCTCTTCAACATCGTCAACAATAATCATGGTCACAGGTCGAAGAGCAAGAGCACCGACGACATGCGGATCGAGAACGCGCAGAACGGCATCAGCCTGGACTCGAACACTCTGAAGCGCATGCTGAAGCCGATGCCGAGCATCGACAGCCCGGTAACGTCGCCGGAGATGACGAGAAAACGTCACAGCCATCACAGCTATCACTACCATCCGAGCAATAACAATCAGAAGTACATGATGCAGGAGGTCGACAACGAGAACTATGCGCATCCGTATCGCGCGCCTTACAATAACAAGTTCCAGGGTTCCAGGAGCGCCCACGATATGAGTCGGCAATACTCCGGTACGATTTCTTCTCGCCGGTATCGCTGATTTACTGTTAATTCTTATCGTCGTTTAATTCTTTTAATTCACGATCTTTTCAGATAATTTTTAATTGTTTCAATGTCGTCCCGACGTTTTAAATTGTTGCACGTTTGCTATTGATAAATGTCGATATACATATCTACGGTATAATGAGATTTAATAATTTGGATTTAATGAATCAACGAATGTGATTAATGTTTAAGCACTTTGTTAGTTTTATATGCTGTAATCTGTTCTTTAAAATATGTTAAATTTTTTAATTTAAGAGGGGTAACGCTATCATTGTTGAAATAATTTATTGTTGACAATTTTATGAAATTAATCAGTCGAATGAAAGCCTAAGGTTTTTTTTAATGTAAGGAACAGTTGTAAAATAAATTATCACAATTCGGATAAAGTTCTCTCAACAATGGAAACGTTCAAAAGCAATTGAAGGATCGATCACGTAATTTTCCTCTAAAAATACGAAACTTTCCATACAATTTTTCGAAAGATTATAACATAATTTTTATTTGTCGCAAAATGACAGGATTTAATCGAGCGTGATTTAAAATGGCAAAAAGTAAAAAGGTGACAAAGTTCACACCGACAATTACGTGATCGATCCTGCACGTGGTCTCACCCCGCCTGACCCCATGACACCGGCGAACGGGTAACGCTGTAGGAAGTCCCTAAGACTAACCGGTGACTGATCCTCTGACGTCTACCTGTCCCTCTAACCTTTAGTTACATCCATTAACATGCGCACACAGAACGCACAATGCGGCAGCCACCCTGATGAAAGTCACGGGGTCACCCATCACCACCTAACATTTTGTTACTCCTGACCGTCTTACGCAACATGCGCACTAGGAGACAACGTGCTTGTCCTGTCAGCCCTACGGCGGTCTCATGGCTCATTCTCGGACGGACCGCTTCCCAGGTTACGCGTTCGCCGTTCCCGAACTAACTTGACACGTCTCACCCCATTGATCAGCGTACGCGCCGCACGTCTCACCACGTCCACGTCGTACATCCTGCACATTCGGTTGCACCTCTCTGCCCGCAGGCGGCAGAGGCAGGACGTACTTAGATTCGGAACGTAATCGGTGCACAGGTGACATGTCGCCGCCCTCGGACAATGTCATCTTCGACAACCAGTGCTACGCCACCACGCCGAGCTCGTCGAACGGCAACTCCGACATGGAGCAGCCGAACCACTGCAACTCCCGCCGCTGCAACGGCGGCCAGACATATCAGCAGAGCATGCAGTCGGTTTCGACACCGGGCAGCCCGACCAGCCGGCTGCTCCTCGAATACGAGATGCATCTCAGGAACACCCTCGCCAAAGGCATGGACGCGGAGAGCTACAGCCTGCGCACGTTTGAAGCTCTGCTCACGCAGAGCATGGAGAACTTGGGTGAGACTTGGGTTTAATCTCTTTGACAGGGCCAACTAAATAATTTTTTATTCACGAGGCCTCTTTAGAAGAGCTTAATTAATATTTATAACGAAAACTTAATTAACATTCACAATGAAAAAAATTCAGATTTTTCTATCGATTATAAAAATTTATTTTTCTCTATTTCTTTTAACAAGTTATTTTTTCTTTTAAAGATAATTATTGATTGTTCGTTTTGTGGAATTTCATTTAAGAAGTGCGTTACGTCGTGAAATTACTTGCATCGTATTGTAAGAGATTAACGAACGAATAATGTAGTTATTCTCAGTAAAAGGTCTGGCGAGATTTCATTTTAATCTCTGTGTAACATGGCATTTTAGAAATTAAATTTTAGGAAAATAATTACGTGCTATTCTAGTGATCAAGAAACATGGTCTCTTTGTGTATCTCACCGACCCGTGTTCTTTTCAAGCGAATGGATTAATTAAACTTTAACCGTAACCTTTCTAGTTTTTATCAAGATGGTAAAACGATCGAAATAATTGATTTTAAAGGCTTACCGTATCGCGAATAATTAAAAAGAGAGTTTTTCTGTTTTTCAGAATTTGCGGAAAATATACCGTTGAACGTTCAGCGCACGCCTCACGTTTCACGAAGACGTAAGTTGAATTGAGAAAATTAAGAAAAAATAATATAATTAGAGAATTAAGAAAATTAAGAAAATATATAATTGATTGAAAATACATTTATATTTTCCGCTCGTAACCAATTGTCACGGTTACAGGTTCCAGTTCCAATAAATCGTCGACCCTGCCGCTATCGTACCGCTACTGCAACGAGAGACAGAATAGCAAGGACCGAGACGGCTATTACAGCGATCGCAACGAGATGGTGAGAGAGAAGAGAGAGCGAGACGCAGATCGGGATCGCGGCTATCTCAGCGACTACAATTCTAGGTAAACTACTGCTCCAACCCTCGTTAAGATCAACATTTGCACCGTAAAAGGTTTCACGCATCCGCTTATAATTTACCGCGCTTTTATTCATCTGAATGAAACTGAATCCTATACATGGATGGTATAAAGAATAAGTAAATCGCGCTTCACGCGAACGTAATTGTATAGTCAGATAAGAGAATAAGATTCTTCAAATTTAGATTACGATTAAAAATTATAAATATATAAGCCGTGCGTCTCAATGAAGGAACATACGTTCAATTTACGTGCCGCCGAAAGTCTTATTCTTCTCATTTGATTATTCAACAAAAGTATTTTCTCGACAGTGCGTGAGTCAAATAAAGGCATTGCGTCAGATATGATTCTATAATCACTTTTACACCGGCACAACGTAGAAATCCCAACGATTCTCAATTTCTAATTATTTTCCAATTATTCACACATGAAATTTAGATATTTTTCTGGAATGAATTTTGTATGATTCGGATTAATTGATTCATTAACGCTTTCCACCTCTGCCCCATTGAAATACCACTTCATGCAAGTAGTGAAACGTTAATTAACGCTGACGCGAGTGATAGGGCCTGATAATAGCCACCGACCCTTCGGGTTGCCAAAGGGTGCGCGCATCGAAAAAGGCGCGAAAGTCCGCCGTTGCGAGACTTTGACATTTAAAGAGCTGCGCCCTGCGGCCAACCGGTGGTCGGGTGGCGGTCAATGAGACGTGCGTGCTCGTCCATTAAGGGCGACCTGGATAATATCACCGGATGGCGGATATGTAGTATATCGCCCATCGATAAGCCCCCGCGGGCGGCGCAGAGAAAAAAAGAATGTCACGTGCGCCGTGGAGGATATCGATGGGTGACGCGCGTCGACGGGCGTCGCGTGGTGTCTATCGAGGTCTATCGAAGGTACGCCTCTCTCGTTAGAGCGCTCGGGCAATATCGGCGCATGCATGCATCATCCCCGCCGGCCGCCGCGGCGCGTTGTGCATCACGGGTCAGCGACGGCGGCTGACAACGGCGAAGCCGCACCGTGATAAATATAGAAACCCCGCGAGGAGTGGGCTTCAACTGGACGGCGAGAGCGAAGAAGAAGGGTGTTCCGTGGTCGCGAGACCCACCGACGAAAGAAAGAAACCGCGGCGCCGCGCCGCGCGGCTGAAGTTTCGCTCGCGCGCGATTGTCCCGGCGGATGACTTCCGGTGTGTCGAGGCGCGTCCGACCCGAGGGACACGGATCGGAGACGGGGTCTTGCGAGGACAAGGAATCGCGCGCATCTCGGCGTCGTGTCGTCCTACGACGTGCTATAGAGTGCGAGGTGATGTGGTGTCCGAGGGGGTTGCGTTGTGATGTGCCGAGTGCAGTTGTTCACGTGAGCCGTGAGCCCTTTGGTAAATATGAGGTGTGCGGGAGAGACATCGCTAATGAGTCGCTAAACGAATCGATTGCAGTTTAGGTATTGCGTGGTGATAAATGAAAGTGCGAAGTGCCGGAGAGAAATATTTTTATTCGATAGGGATGAATCACTGACGTTGAGAACTGGAACACCATACGAAGGTCGAGTCGCCTTGACACCGTTGAATATAATATTTATCTCGTTGTCGCTGAGAATTTAAATAGATCGATTCGAAACTCTAATTAAGCGGGATATAATATTTTCGTCGTTACATCTAATTGCAGATAAAGACAATTTTGAGAGCAAGCCCGAGGAAGAAATATTTATCCCTGGATGGAGATAATTTCCAAACGAAATCGACGAGGATAATCGCCCTCGAACGGCAATAATAATTACTTCGTCTGGCATCACGTTTAGCCGTACGCAAACATCAGTGCATGCTCTCGAAACGAATGCGCGGATAATTATTTCGTTGTGCCGCACGTGATTGTCGCGACCGGCACGAAAAACAGAACGAGAGGAAATAATTATTCCGCCGCTGCCGCGAGCGTAAACAGCGATCGTTTCAGCGCACCGGTGGACAATCATCCCCCTCGTCACCGAGTGCAAACATCGAATTAATTGTCGAACCGCTCGACATCGCCGTTGCGTGATCCGCGGCGCGAATACCCGATCTAAGCGCCAACGTTGTTCGACAAGGGATTCGAGTTAAGTCGCGACAATGAGCTACAATCTGCAGCGTAAATACAGATCGCTCGAGAGGCGGCGAGAGCCAAAGAAGACGCCGAAGTTGCCGAAGTTGCCGGAGAAGGTGTTCTATCGGATCCTGGACGACGGGTCCGGGGACCAGTCGCGGAGCAAGAAGCACGTCAAGTTTCAGCTGCTCGGCGAGAAGGACGACGCGAAGACCGGCGTGCTCAGTTCGGATTTATCACCCGTACCTGCACGGTACTGCGCAACGTCTGTGCATAGGGCACGGACACGTTTAATCCCTTGTACTTGGATATCGTTTTATGCAATGACGTTCGGCAAGAAGGGCGTTTACTTCTTGCCGAAACATATTCTCTCGATTCTTTGATGTTTTTTTTTAAGTATTAAATAATTAACCAACTCGTCGTACAAACGAGATATTAATCTGTTAATTTTAACAATCGCAACTGATCTTAGCAAGAGGCATGAAGGGAGAATTGTAAATTGAACGAGTCATTATTCGAGTCCGGTATGTTTAACGTTGTTATTGATAAGAAACGCAATACCATAAGAGATATGCTTTGTGTTAACGTTTTACTCTATTAACAGCATCTTGATTGTACAAGTCAACTTACAAGATAACTTCTGACAATTATTTTACAATTATTTTCGTGTCAATTTATCAAATATTATATGGACGTTACTCAAACTGTGAGAATTTGTGTCTTATTTATGTCGAAGCGGAGCTTCTAAATACAAGGGTTTCTCGCGAAATGCGATAACTTACGTCATGTATCGTATACAATTGATCTACATATTCTACACGATGCACGATGCTTGCAGATGCGCCAGCTGTATCGGGGAATCCGCGCGCGCACAATGGTTCCGGCATTCAGACGGATGGCAGTCCGGCAGCTCGACCTTCGGCTCCGGCGCCTCGAGTTCGATAAATCCAGGATACTCGGGACACAAGAGAGAATCGCCCTGGGATTCTCTGCCGTCCCTGAGACACGAAGGCAGTCTCAACGACAGCGGTTACAAGTCCAATCGCACTGACTCGCTCGAACAAAGGTGAGGGAGACAAATCCCTCACATCCAAGTTAATCGAATCGACGATCTTCGTGCGGGATGCTCGAAAAATCTCTACATGAGTTCCAAAGATAGATTCGTTTAATCCGGTTTTTACTTTTAGTTACACGCCCAAGCAACAATGACTCTCTCTTTTTAGCTATAAGTAATTTAAAAGAAGGATGCAAGAAGTGATTATTAAAGGTAGAATGTAGAGAAAGATATCTGGAAGAAATTGCGAATTTTTAGTGCAAACATGATTGGTGATTGTACGATGAACGCAGGTGTAAAATATATTTCTATAAATTTTATGATTATTTGTCATTTTTTGATTATGTATAATCTTCGGCGATGGTGCAAGATACCTAGATTAGCTTCGCCGCAGAAGAAATCATTAACAGTTATATCTTAAGATTGAACATATTCATATTTTCAGACTGTAACATTTCTCATGTCACATTTATCATATAACTCAGATTTTTATTGTATTTAAAAGATATAGAACCATCTATTCTTAATTAATCTATCGGTAACTTTTTCTGAAACGAGTACGCAACAAAAATATAGTTATAAATAGATATCCGTAGCTAAAAGTTTAAAGAAGAACATGATCATAAAGAAGAACATGTTCTTTCGGCACGATGCGTACTTGTACCTTAGAGTTCTTTTCTTATAGTTGACGTTCATTCGCTACCATCTACCTTTTGTTGCCCTATATTGTTCGCATTGTCTTCCATACTTTCATTGTGCTCTGCGCTCCCTTCCTGCTTTAATCGCACATCTCGACTGGTCTCTGTACTGTCGCGAAGGCGATTTTATTAATCTTAACAGTAGTGTCCTTTACATTAAGCAGCCTTAGAAACGTAACTTTTATTATATTATACTGCAAATATTAACAAATATTTCTCGCTGATCGTACGGTAAGATATGATCCAGTTTGATATAACTCAGTCATATTTGTATCTCATCATATAGAGGAGCACGTTGTGTATGTGAAATAATTAAAAATGGTTGTCGTGTGTGTGTGTGTGTGTGTGTGTGTGTGTGTAAAGTCAGAAATTACAACTCTCTACTCTTTAATATTTTTATAAAGCATGAGCTTAAAATTAAAATTGCATAAATTGTACATGTGCATGAGAACTTAGCAAAGTGGGAAAAATTTGCTACGAATTAATTTTTGCAACAATCAGGAAAAGTATATTCGTAATTCGCCAACGATATAATAAACATTGTTAATCAGGAAAAGTGTTTTCCATGAAACACTTTTTAATTAGAAGAGAGCGCGAAAAGAGAAAGAAAGTCCGTAATTGAATGACGTTTATCTCGTACGCTTTTGTGGTAATGCGTCGCGGTATTCAGTTGGACGTGTTGTTTATTCCAGAGGTACTTTCGACAGACAGGACAGCGTCAGATCTGACTACATGTCCGATCGGGATGGCAGATATGGAATCGTTCAACAAGCCTCATTGGAGAGTACCGACTCAAGGCTCTGCTACTTGACGTCTTCCGAGGTGAGTCATCCAAGCACTCGTTGACCTTATCAACCTGATACATCCAAGTGCCACTCGATAGTGCCTTTGTAGCGCAGTTCGTATCTATTCATGCTATGTGCGGTTATGATACATGCGAAGGTCCACTTGGATGTCTTGCGTTGATATTCTGCATGTCTAGAATATGTCTCCGCCAGTTCCGAATAATTCCACGCCCGGCAGTAACCATGAAGCCATGTCGTAGATTATTAATAAAGATCGTATTCTCTTAATTCGCTCCGATAATCGATAATTGTAATCGGTGCGAAGATTAATGGATTAAAAGATTAAATCCCCTGCACTTAGGAATCGTGTACATGCCGTGCTAAATATTAAATCTAATTACGCATATTTTAATATTAATTAAATGCGAGACGGTAATGCACATCGACCGAAATAGATGGAATATAGATTCTGTGAGACAATATAAAGTAGTATATACGTGTGTACGTGAATAAACATTTTATAAATTGTATATTTTATACAATACAATTAATTAATATTATTAATATTTATTAAATTTTGAAAATACCTTTTACGAATTGTAATATTGTATATATAACACAATTTTCTAATGAAGTAATATATTAAACTAAATTAAACACGTGTGCACACACACATATATAAAATAAAGTGAAATATAACTTATGAAAATTTTTATTTACATAAATTAAAATTATAATAAATTTTTTTTTTATTTTTATTAAAATTTTAATTAAAAAGGATATAAAGATATATTTGGAATATAATTAATATTTCTCGAATTAATTAAAATTATATTTTTTTATTCCAATCAGTTTTTATCACAGTTGTTTTAAATAGTAATTAAACCGTAAATGAGAAATTACGAATTAGATATATAATTGATAACATAATGTCGTTTTCCTTTATTCTCTTTATTTATAATGAAAAAGTCGCTTCATGTGGGTTTTATTGCTGCTTGGCTTTTTTTCATCTCTCGCCTCCGTTGCATGCGCTGCACACAACACAAAACTCTCCGCAAAAGCGTATATACGCGATGTGGCATGGATGCATTATTCTTAAAGCTCTTTGAAGAGATTCTCTTTCTCTCGCGCTCTTACCGTCCATTTGTGATTTAAAACGGAGCGAAGTACCCAGCTCTACTTGCGAAAGCTCAAATCGATGAGCGATGGCGGCAACTGTTCCCGAAGGCTGTAAAGCCACTTCAGACCGCGCGATAGATAAGAGCATATTTTTTGCGATAAAGCAATTTGCATTTCGTTCGTTCGCTTCGATTTATAATTTGTGGTTTCACGACCACATTGAGACGAAAGAAATACGATTTCTACAAATCTCTTTCTGCGAATATGTTAACAAATAAATTATATAATTTTTAGTAACTTATTCTCAAAGATATAAATTCAACCATTTTAGTATCTTAATATTTTTTTATTGATCGAAACTATACAATAAAACTTATATATATGTTATAATTTTTTATTATTTATAGAGATCGCGTCTTGTAACAGGTTTAAGAGTTGGGAATTTATATTCAATCGTTTTATTTATTATTGAAATTTCGAACTTTTTCCATTTCTACTTTCTCGACGTTAACGCACGCAGGCACATTGCGCAAATGTTTGCACAATACCTCAGAACTATATACTTTCCGTTTCTAATAGTTACGAGAAATTGCGCAACTCACGCGGACCAACTCCGGTTGTACAAATTGCGCTCTCGCACTGGCCACGCCTATCGTGTAACGGCGGCGTTACAAAAGAGGTCAACGCGAATCGGAGGAAACGGAAATGCCCATACGTGTCGATAATCGGGAGCCGATGTCCCGTTTCGCAGACAATTCGGCAAAAGTATACGAGCACACCGCGGGTCACCGCGCGATCCATTTTCTTCTCCATTTCATTTATACTATATATATCTCGCGACGGGTCGTGTGACAATGTAAGTGCTTGAACTTTCGACGAGTGCATTGTGCGGGCGCATGATCCGCTCTTGTGTGTACGAAGGGCGTTTATGTGTGACCGACGAACATCGATAACCTACTGACCCTGTGTCTCGTTCTCGCGAGCCGCTCGAGCCCGTCGCTAAACGCAACCCTTTATACGGAGTAAGCACCCCGTCTCGGTTGTTTTGCACCACAAATAGAAACGTGTGGGTATATAGGTACAAAGGAATATATAGATATATAGACGTAGACGGGTACATACATGGAGATCGGTGGAATGGGTGGGGCTCATACGTGTGCAGGAATCTGAATGCGAATCACCGCGTACGTATATGTATAAATATACGCGTGCAAACACACCGCACCCCGTCACGGGGGTGCATATACACGCGTGCGTTCGGCGATGGTGCCCATCGGGATCAACCGCGGAGTAATGGAGATTCTGTTGGTGCAACGCTTACGCAAACGTTGGCTTTTATATTCGACCAATTGTCTAACAGCTGTTTCTATCGTACGTGCCATTTCAGTCCACCGCATCTTTTACGCATCGATCGGTTACAGTGGTTGCATGTAATACGATTTCAAACAGAAGCGTTAAATTTGAAGATATGTATACACATATGTAACACATAAATTTTATCTAAATATACATACTTAGACATAATTACAGAATTATAATTAAACTTTATAGGGTCGTAAATCCTAATCCTATTTCAAGACGATACTCCTTACAAAATAATTGAAAAAACACAACAATCTTCCATAAAGGTCGGGGGCTTTTGCGGCGCGTCGTGCGCAAAGATACGCGTCTAAGGGTTAATAGGTCGCGCCGAGATTAGCGGGCCGAGCTCGACGTGCGAGAGTAAATAAGAATCCGAGCACCCCTGCACCATTGCACAAGTCGAGCAGCAGCCTACGCCAACAGGTGCATGCGCAAACGCGCGCGCAAATCTTTCGCGACTTTGGCCCTTCTTCAACCCTCGTTTTTCATCCCCCTCCTGTCACGGTCGCGTTAGCGCGGCGCAAATGCGAATCGGAAAGATCGACGCGCGACGCGATCGACGTCAGTAGACATCTGATTCTAATTCAATCGTCCGCGCATAGAAATCAGACGGACCGTATATCGTTCCGATATGGGGGGACACGATACGCTCCACGGCTCACCGACGTTTCTTATCGCCTTCCGTCGCGAGGAACTATGTTGTAAAATTCAATAAAACTTCACGTTGCTCGCGTGCGCGCCAACCCGTTATACATAATCCGCGTATAATAAATTTTTTTTCTACCCTGTTTCTCCCTCGGTTTCTTTTACGGCGACGAAAATACACGACGCTGAAAACGCGAATAAAGAATTAAGGTATATTTGGATATAGTAGCCGAAAATCGGCGCGTTGCCCATTCGAATACAAAGACTATTCGATGCGTTTGATATTTAAATTGAAAATTATAGAACTGTTTTTCTAGCTACATTTTACTTCACTAAAAAAAGGGAGTCTTCAAGAATATAATTATCTCGTGTTAATTACTCGGAAATATATTGAAAGGGGGAGTTTAACGTAGAAAAGCGTTAAAATTAATGTTACAAGACTCTGAAATTCTAACGTAACGATCCTCTCTCTCTTTGACTTAGAGGAAATTGCAAGGTGATAGAACAGCAGCAGCCAGCGGATCTACAAAGAGCTTCTCCTACACCGCTTAAAAGTTTCTCGCTGCCATCCGCCTTGACGTCTGAAAATAAATTTGTCCGAGGACGCGGCTCCAGAAAAGTAATTCGGCGTCTCTCGAAGAAACAGCGCTCGGTGGAGCTGATGCGGAATTACCCCCTCACTTATTGAAATTCGAATCTCGAAGCTCAATTTTCTCTCGCGAATCGGATATTCATCATTGGGGCAGCGCGGTAACAATCAGCGCGCAAGCAACTTGGCCGTCAGCGTCGATCAGCGCAGAGCGCGTCACGTACCTCCTCGCCCCCCTATCTCGCCTCTATGCACCCCCGGTGCGGCGGTGCATACCACCCCTTTCGCTCGTACCTCGTTTCGCCTCTGAAGCTGATAGCTCCCCACCCCGCGTCGCGGACCCCACCACCGACGATATCCCAGTGCCAACCGCCCTCCCTCCTCCATGGCATCCCACCCCTCGCTATCGCTGCTTTCTCCGCTTCTCCTCCTCCTCCTCGCCACCGCTCGTTCCCTGCAAGCCCCCTTCGACCACCACAAGGACCGAGGTATTGATTCCCCTCGCGGTAGCAGCAGCTCCTCTTCCCTGTTCTCCAGCGGCAGTCCGGAGCGAAGCGCGTTCGCGGCTGCGGACTTGGTGACATCCGCGCGCAAAGGAAAGGGAGAAAGGAGAGGAGAAAAAAGGAAAAGAGCGAGCGAGCGAGAGAGAGAGAGAGAAAGAAATAATAAAGAGTTCCCTACATCCCGAGAAGTGTATCTCGTTTGCGTTAAAATTCATCGCGATCGGTGCCAACGCGTCGGCCACGAGATCCCCAACCGCTTCCGCCGTAGGCGGCGGTGAGACAAAACTCGACGACGATGACGAGAGCACTCGATCGCGATTCCGCATCGCGGTGCAACCTCGCGTGCAGCGGGTACCATCGATCGGTGGGCGCGTATTAGCGGCCACGCATTATTAGCGAGAACGAGGCGAGCCGAGCTGAGCGAGCAGAACGAGCGAGCGAGCGACCTCGTGGAGAACGCGACGCGGCACGACGCAGCTTCTTCTCCCTCTCTCGGCACCCTCCACCGCGACCTCGCACCGTCGGCGTCGCCGGGGTGCGCTCGGAGAGTGCGGCGCCCGCTGATGCGCCGATGCGCGGGCGCCGGAAGTCGCCGAGCCGCGCGCGGTACACGTCCCCGGACCACGTCGGCAACGGCGCCAACGGCTGTCGTTTACCCGCTGGAGAACGCGGGTGAGGACGCGCGTTTTCGCCCGGAACGACGACGACGACGGTCCCGGTCCCGGTCCCGGTCCCGTGAATCGCATCCGATCCGTCTTCGGCAACGAATCTCCCTCGTCGCACCGCCCCTGCGGGGAGAACGCTCGGCGGAGGGCTGCTGCATCGAGCGTAAACGCAAGAACCTGTGCGACCGTCGGCGGAGATGCGGGATTGTAAAACGTTCCACGATGGCGCGTCTGGAAGCGCGATAACGAAGTCCTCGGGGGATTCTCCACGTTGATACGCGAGTCGGAAGTGCAGTCGTTATACTCGACGAGACCTCCGGTGAATTCAACGAGAAGGATCATTAGAAGAGTTCTTCAGAAGTCTCTCGAAGCGATCGCTGGTTCCCGGAAATCGCGCGATAATTGCGAAAGGGGATTCCCGCAGGACGTCGTTGGGATCTTTGCGTCACGGATGCGGACCGGAAGTTAGGGCGCGCGGCGACACGCTGATCGCGCTCCTCTTCAGGGACACTCGCGCGTACGGAATTCGGGCGCACGTGCCGGCGCGCGTCGACAATGGCAACTGGGTACCTGGATCCTCTTCTGCCCCTCGTGCCCAATGATCATCCCGAGGCTGATTTTCGCCGCGGAATGACTTCCGGAGAATCAAAGACAGGTCGATCGGCGAACGACTTACTGATATAAGGGCTACGCGAGGGGGGGAGGAGGCTTTATTGATGATAGAGCTCGTGAAAGATTATATCTAAGAAGGGGACAGAAATCAGATAAGGTGCTATAGAGAATATATTCGAGAAGGGGATCGGTTAAAGATTGAAATAATATATTTGGGATGAAGTTGGAGTATTTGATAAGGCGCGGGGTTTAGGGAGTGTACGATGATTTGCAGCGCATTTTTCCGCGAGAGAGAAGAAAATTGATGGCTTTGAGAGGGCACCTATATAGCGATATGTGGGAAAGGAGAGAAATCAGCTGGAGAGGAGCGAGGATCAACATTCAGAGAGTATATCTATATGTATACTTAAGCGAGAGAGTATTTTTCTATGGATAGTTCGTTTCTATTATATAAGCGAGAGAATTGAGAGAGAAAGATAGAAAATATTCTATATATATTATCAACCCCCCCGTCGCAAAGGCGGGAGTCGGAGTGGCGTCGTTTACGATCGTCCAGCCCATCGTTGACGACGATACTTCCTGCTGGTGCGCTTCTCTTACTTAGGAAATCTCTCGAGGAAATCTCGAGGAGATTCTTATGGTAGAATTCCTCTGCGTATAAGTACCTGCGAACACCCGCGGCGGATATCTCTTCGCCGCGCTCGTGCTTCTTCGTGCGTCGTCGCCCACACTTTGGATTCTCGAGATAGCTATAGATTAGACCGTAGTCCGTAAAGGTTTAACGTTAAGAGATCTCTCTCTAAGCCGTGATTGATTTTAACAGTGCAAAAGACGTTTGCCTTAAAATAGAGGACTCTATTGATAAATTCGAGGGGGATTTCCAATTTCCCCGGAGCATAAATTTGTCGTAAAACTCGGCGAGCTCGAAGCTGAACCTGATTAACGACAGCTGTTTCCCCGCTGTCGTTCCCAGCTTCCGGAATGTGTTGTTTATATTTTATTCGGCGTGGATATTTGCGATCGGCAAGCCGCTGACGCTTGAATATTGGATTCCGCGAGCGATAATTCCGGCGGAGAGCAGCTGGCAATATACAATATTCAATTGCGGTTGGGACTTTAGCAAGAACGTCGACTTAAACTTCGAGACGTTCATTAAGATCGTGGGAGTACGAAGCGTTTTTTCTCGAGGCGACACACCATCGAGCTTACACACCGCGACAATCGATCGTACGAGAATATCTCATCGAGCCACGTGGATATTTTCTTCTGCCGTCCGCGAGACAATAAGATGACACCGCCGGAGGAGGAGCGAGACGCCGTGGCCGCCGGCGACGAGACCGTCACGCGCCACGATCAGGAACTTGCAGAGGATACCGTCCCGAGGTTATCCTTCTCCTAAAGGCACCACCATCAGCCGCGGGTTCCGCGTCTCTTCCTTGTTGATTCACCGCCGACAGCGAACGACGAATGATGGTAGAGCCGAGATGGTCGATCAAGTGTACGAATAGCACCCTGGACTTGCTGGACCCGAGCGACGATTGTTACACGGACCTGAAGACGCAGCATCAGCGACGTTGCTGGAAATACTTCTGCTGGTGCCGCAGGCACACGATCAGCGTGATATGCATTAACGAGACGCGCAAGCTGTACTGGTTCAACTGCCGGAACGTGCAGGAGAAGGTGACGTACGGCTCGGGCGAGGGGTACTATCACAAATTACTGCGACTGGTGAACGGGGCGCTGAACGCCTGGGCGGAACGCTACATCGACGGGCTGAGCGTGGCGCGTCGCGAGATTATGTTGAGGATCAACGGCAGCGCGGAGAACAACATGAGGCTGTTAAAGGAGGGCTGCTACTGCCACTACCATCCGCACATGACGGCGGATGCGTGCAACGCCGACTTTCTCAGAAGAGTCGTAAGTTTCTGGGCCGACGAGAGCCTCAGGGGGATACGCGAGAGGCTCCGCGGCATGATGAATATTACGAAAAAGGTAGAGGATCACGAATCGCGCGAATCTCTTTATATCTCTTCTGGAAGGAATGTTTTCTCTCGATATATTGTACATGTCCCCGAATATATATATATATATAAATATTTATTTTTCCCCGGTGTGTTGCAACGGTCGCACCAGGATTATCGCTCGTATTATTGGCATGCGCCTCGGCCAGAGAAGCGAGGGTAGAAGGGACAAGTCCGCGCCTCCGAATACGCCGTTTCCGTTGGACTTTCGTTCGTCGACCCCCTGACTACTCGCACTCATTCTCGTACTCGAATATCGCATCTCATTTTCATCTCACCATCGTTTCGCAATAATATGTACCAGCCTGGACAAAAAAAAATAATCACACATTACTCGAAAAACGTCACATTTGAGAATCGATGAAGAGTCTTAAACGCGACAAATGAGCGAAAATAACGAGGGGATGGACAGCGAAAGCAGTGGAATTATTAGACGAAGCATTGCACTTTGCATTTGCGACGCGGCTGTCTTTTTGCTATACGTAACGCGAGTAAAGTAGAAATTTTGGCATGTATGTACATACGCCCGCGTTAGCTCCTGAAACTGACACGATCTTCTTGCGCAAGGGACTTGCAAACGAGTCTATCGATACTAGTTGCCACGTTCGAGTAGCATGCGCTGATTAAAGCTATGAGATTTCTTTGCACATCTCCACTGCCAATTAATTGTTCGTAATGCGTTTGCTCCTTTTTTTAATTTAATGTCCTTTTATTTGTCCATAGTAATCGCCTGATTTAATTATAATGATACTAATTAATAATTGATAATCCATTGCCCGTATTTAATAAAAAGATTTAATGGTTATATGTAATGAAAGTAAAATCAAATAATATCAGTAAATTAGATTATACGACGCATTATATAATCTATAAATACATTTTCAATGAATCAGTAAATAGGTTGTTGGTAAATAAATATGCACATTGTAAATAGTAGTAGATATATTTAACACAATCCATATTGAAAATTCCTAAATGTGCACTTTTAGATAGACGAGGAACTCTCGATAAATTATGTACACATAAAGCATCCTATCATTGTCAGTAATCTAGATCTTTGCATATAACATAATCCTTTATCACCCTATTTCACGATCGCACAATACATTTTCTCTATGCACATTTTCTCTCTCTTTTATACATGACCACATTTTTCCTTTTCACGCATATACGGGCGATTTCACGAAAAACTCTTATGACATTAACACACACACATTAAAGCGTTATATAAATTTATGTCTTCCTATAAAGCGCAAGTACAAAAAGAATTCGAGTAGAATGAGACATAATCGATTGCCTGCTGTCCAATTTGACGCGGAGTCGTCCGTATTTGTCTCGATTTTCACGGCGATGAGCGCGTTCATCGCGGCTAAAGATAAAGCCTAACGTATTTTCCAGATGTCGGACGATGATAGGATGTCACTCACCACCGCCGTCAGCGACGATGACGACGGCGAGAGTGCTATAAATTCGCCCTATCGAAAGCAGACCGGCACGGCTGCAGCTTCATTCAATTGCACCGGTGCAGTTCGGAAGGCAGGGTACGTCTTTCTCTCGTATTACTCTTTATATTCTTTTGTTCAGTCTTTAAAAATAATGAGCCTTGAGATTCTTGAGAACCTATATATAAAGATATCTAATATAACATTAGCATATATATGAAGGCCACAACGAAGAGTAATCTAGAAATCTAGAGCGTGCGCTTTATTCAGTTTCTGAAATATATATTTATATTTATATGATAATCCGCATCAATTTAACAAACGAACGGAGAAAGTTTTCACATAATAAATATTTATCATTATTATATTTATTTATGATATTTATTCGATTAAAAATCCGATAATCTCGAAATTAAATTCAATGATTCGAAAACACGAGCGGAAATTATAGAAATAACGATAAACGTAATATAAAATTATTTTTTAATGCAATTACAAATTTAAATGCAAGAGATAATGAGATAAACGGCAACGCTTCGCAATTTCTAGATTTCTCAGCGTGAAGAAATGGTTGCTGCGCAAGAAGCATCAGATCGAGCTGGCCAAGAAGCGAGGCTGGAGGGGTTATTGGGTCTGCTTGAAGGGCACCACGCTCCTCTTCTACCCCTGCGATTCACAGGAGAGCAGGGCCATGGAGGCGGCACCTAAACACCTGATCATCGTCGACGGTGCGATCATGCAGCCGATTCCCGAACACCCGAAGAAGGATTACATATTTTGCCTGAGCACCGCGTTCGGGGACGCCTATCTATTCCAGGTAAAAAAAATTTACGGCGACTTTATCGTAATTCGTTTATTTAAAAAAATATAGAAACAGGAAATAAAAAAAATATTCGACTTGCGAGTGCACACCACGGAAAAGATTTCTCCGTAATGAAGCGCTCTTTATATCTTTTAAACTTTTAATAGATGGAGACTTAAATAAATCGGAACGTGAAAAATAAAAACAGGAGTTTTATAATCAGCATAACTCGCGTAGCTCGCACATAGTTTTGCCATTTTTATGTACGAACTTCTTAATAAGCGTTGAATATTATCGCAAATATAGTACGCCGATTAAACTTGAAGTAAGAAATGTCGTGGAGTACACGGTAAAGTATTGGAAAGTCGGAGGGGAACAATTGTACCGCTTCAGTTTGATCTCCGCACTTCGGTAGCTCTCGAGAGTGCATTAACCGCGCGAATCGCGCTAACTAGGTGTATTTAATTAATTCCGCCTCTCGATCTCGTTCCTCGGTCACGCAACACGGCGAACTTTTAATAGTCCGCTGTCGCTACTTAAGAGCTTGCCACGACTTTAAATCACTCGGAAACGTGAGCGACATAGCGAGCGACGAGCGATCGATCAGCTTGGCGAAGTTCGTCAAGGGGGAGATCAAATTCCAACTCGAGTAGAAACATGGTGTGTTTCGCTTTGTGTTTAGGCGCCGTGTCAAGTGGAGCTGGAGAACTGGGTGAACAGTATTCATTCGGCGTGCGCCGCAGCGTTCGCGCGTCATCGCGGTAAGACCGGCACGCTGCATCTGCTGCAGGAAGAGATTTTCCGTCTGGAAAAGGCGATCGAGTCGGTACGTGAATAGAATACGAGTTGATCGATGTCGTCGGACTGAGTTTGTCGTCGAAAGTCTAGATGGATATAAATGAAAAGAAGCTTATGCATGGAAAAGAAGAATCGGATGTAGACAAAAAAATTCTTGCAATTGCTCCTTATCAGTTCATCAAACTTGACGAAAATTACTACAAGATTGAATATTCTTAATATCACGCTATTTTTATTATTAAACTTGATTTTTTTAGTAAAGGGAAAGAGAATAGAAAAGGAGGATGCTAATCGTATTGGCTGTTTGTAGGACCACAAGATGAAGCACATGGCGGATCTTCAGCAATCAGTGGTTTCCGACGTCGATACCAAGCAGCAGATCAACAATCAAATAGTACAGTGGGAGGAGAATCTGGAACGGCTCCACTGTGAGCAATTCCGCCTGCGGTGCTACATGGCCAGTTTGCAGAGTGGCGAATTGCCCAATCCGAAGGTAAGCACCACCTTCATTGAAACGTCAGCACCAAGTGTAATATAGAATATTAACGCTTTGTAGACCGGCCAAAATATACCGCATTGTCCGTAATTGCGCCATACTGCCATAGATAAAATCGCTTAGCCGAAGAAAAATCATCTCTAATATCTTTCATCTTTAATATACATGCTACGATTATTCAATAATATTCCTGTAACGCAATAACATTTTCTTGCGCATAACTGTTTTGATTTTGAAATTGAAAAAAAAAAAACTGTCGCAGCTATATTGGTGTTTATAATGAAAATACTTGGAATATTTGTATTTCGTGAGAATATACACTAGATTACACAAAGTTTTTTGTGCAAATATTTTTATCTCGAGAAGGAATTCGGAAGGCTATATATGTTGTCGAGCTGATTCTATTTTGCCACATACATACGCGCGTTCTCGTTGATCGTCGTCGAATGCGACGATGCGGAACTGACGTATTACGCTCAATTCCAATTGCAGTCGAATGGAACGCTGTTATTTGGCCGTGAGCTTTCGTTGCTTTCGTGGAAAAGCCGGTTCTCTCTCGACTTCTCGCCGGTAAACAATATTACGCGCTGCAATTTTTCTGCCCCATGCCCCATGGGTCGCTGTAATTGCCTGGAAAAAAAAATCATCTCTCTCGTCCGCAGCGTACACGCAATCAGGATTCGTTAGAGGTCCATCTACGTCGCGCTTATGTAATTTGTGTCATTCGTTATGAGTGATATCGATCGTCAAGGAAAGAGAGAGAAAGAGGGAGAGAGGGCGGGAGGGAGGGAGGGAGAACCAGGTAGCCGGGCAATATCCGTTAAATTAACGTTCTCGCGATCGTTGCAGCCAAGCGATTTTAATGCGATTCATAATCAATAATTAAAAGTTGTACTGGATTGCGCAACATTTCGCGAAAGGACAGCTCATTTTTTTACGGCTTTTCTTTCAAAAAGGCATATTTCTCCGAGTAACAATCAGCAGTTTTAGATCATTCCGTGTATTCTATATTATCTGAGAAGTCTTTTAAATTTATAAATTAAAAAAAAAATTTTTTTTTAAGATATCTTAAAAATAACTCAAAGGATTTTTAGCGAGTGGCTTGATCCAGATAATTAAAGATACTAAATAAACTCCGTGTTCCTTTTTCTTCCTCAGAGTCTACTGACGCACGTGTCTCGCGCCACGAAGCAAACGCTAAACAAGCTGGGCGTGTTCACGGTGTCGTCCTTCCACGCGTTTATCTGCGCGCGTAGCCCGTCCCTGCTAAATAATTTATTGGCGGGTCGCGGAGCAACGAAGAGACGACCGCCGCTGTTGTCGAGATCGAACAGCGGCTCCAGCAGACGCTCGCTGCAGATCTCGTCCAGGGACGAGGAGAAGAGCGTGAAGGTGTCCGTGCCGGAAAATCAGGTACGATCGTCAGGACATCGGGTGAGTTGATCGCAATTCTATTCCGTTACGCTTAGAGTGTGATAAGGATAAGGCGAGCGCGACCCGGCGTTTTCCGTTCGTTGTTCCAGCTGGTCTCGGTGTTCCTGCGTGACGCGATGACCGTAGAGGAGTTCCTGGCGAGCGCGTGCACCAGAAAGAATCTCAATCCGATGGAGCACTTTGTGCGCGTCAAAAAGCGCCGGGATATGGAGGACCATAATTACTTTGTGCCACATAGGACTGATTTGATAGAAACCTATGTAAGTTTGGCGGATCGGAATGGCGAATATAAATGTGCAGAATTTGTGGGTAGAGAGAAAATCGAGAGAGAGATTATATCGAAGATATAGAATAAAATATTATACTGTTTTATGTTACTTGCGAATGGAAGTAATTAAAAGTATCACAGTATTATTTTGGATTTAATCGAGCAGAATAAAATTTTTAAGAATGCATTTTAACAAATAATTTAAAAAAGCTAGGAATTACTTTAGACTATGGTACATGGTAAAATTAATTATTAAATAATTAGATAATTAGATAAGTCAACATAGAAAATAATGTTTACTTTGAAAAAGATTACCGTTCTCTATTTTTTTTAATCGATTGTTTTATAAAATGATTAGATTAAAATTGTTGTGACTTTTAATAACAATTTTTTATATAAAATAACGTCACTTTTTTGCTGCGCGCAGTTGCATACGCACGAAATCGTGGAAGTCTGTGCCAAGATTTTATATCAAGTGGAATTGCAAAGAAACACTTTAGAACAAATGTGGGGCTTCTCCGTCGAGGCGGAGCTCATAGAAAACTCTGATAGGCAGGACGAGCTCTGCTGCTACGTTAGTAGAGTGGAAGACAAGAGCGTCGCCATGCAAAACGGTAAGCACCCCTTATCTAGGACAACATCTAACTAAAATAAACGTCCCTCGAACGCAACGATTAGAAGTTTCGATCGTTACAAGGTCTTTTTTATTTCTCATTATTTAACGATAATTTTTTCTTATTGTCTGCTATTATAACGCTGTTGATTCTTTGTACAATTGATTAATCTTATGCGGTAAAATTTCAAGGTAATGTACCAAATTAATTGAGATAAGTTTCTATAGTTTATTAATACATATTAGTAGAGCAAAGAGATGAACAAATTTTGAAATTAATCCAGATAAGTTTGTATTAAAGTTAATATGTCAAGTGACACCAAGGGAATAAAAATGGTGTCGCGTTGTAAGGCGGATATCCCACCCCTCTTCTCCAGTCTCGATTTATCTTCTTGCGGATCTTATGTTAGAAGACGACTTGCGTTAAGGTTCGACCGTATTAATTTTTTTAGACCTGGCATCGACGCCAGGACGTGCAAGGACGCCATTGAAAAATCATCGATTTTCCGCGCCTCGTCGCTTGCTCGTTGCGAACAGAGTCTCGTGCTTACGGTTAAATGAAGCGCATATAATGCGTGTAAAAAAAGAAATATGTATATAATAAATAAAATATATATGTATATACATATATGTGCACACACCGGGGGTGGGACGATCTTAGGGCCGCAGGCGCGAACAAATCAGAATGACATTTAGCGCCGCCTTTCCGCAAATCGTGTCTAAATTTATCGGGCAGCTCGTTAAGCACGACCGAAGGGAGCGACTTATTATAGTTGCGAAAGATACCGAGCCGAACGGTTGATCGTAGACGCATCGCATACGCGAACAATCTCAGTCGAAATCTGAAAGTTACTTAAACGTTATAAAATGGTAATCGCGAAACGTGTTAGTTTTTACTCTATCGCGTTATCAATTTTAAGTTTACGAGTATTAGTGAGAAAAATATTTGGACGATTAACTATAAAATAAAGATTCTTTACGTCAACGATGAAGATTGAGATTGCACAATTACAATTCCGCTGATCCTCGCAATCTACCGTTGTCGGTCAACGACAAATACTTTATTGTCGACGAAAATTTTCTTCTTGCAATTATTCTTTTCCGGCACAAATCCTCGTTAAAGAAGATACATTTGTACGTGGGCGACTCTGCTTTCAGGAATCATTAAAGGCGACGAGATTATGGTAATCAACGGCGCCATCGTGAGCGACTTGGATATGATGTACTTGGAGAGCGTTCTGCAGGAGGAGGTGGGTCTCTGCATGATGATGCGATCCTCCAGAACAGAGCCACCGGATCTCACGGGCATTATGCGAGTCACGGATGACATAATCGACAGCCTGGTCTGTCCGCCGCCGCCCACCGACCCGCCAGTAATCAGCGAAGAAATGATTTCCGGTCTGATCGTACCGGCACCCGGATGGAGTAAGTCCTTTCGTCCTATATCTTTCAAAAAATTGTTGCATTAAGAACTGCATTCTATTACTCAAGATTATACCACTTCTGAAGATAGGCTCATTAAATTAATGAGGCACGTAGCCCACGTAGGTCACAAAAGTAGATTACGAGAAAGAAAACACACGTTGCTCTTCAAATAGGATTCATCAAGACATGTGATTAATTTTTTTGTTGTTAGTCGAGACGCGATTTATACACCGATGAAATATAACATGAAACAGCAAAAGTAACTTTAGGTTGCCTGTTGATTATTTTTGTAGCAAGTCTTATTTCAAATTATACATTGTTTTTTTTCAATAGCAAATTATCATCACAAATAGTAATCACACGTTTTAATACAACGAAATCACACACATAAAAATTATGTAGACAAAATTATCATAATTAATATGATTAGTATATGAACTTTTGTGCGTTATAGCACATCCTAACCATCGTAACGCGAATTTCACTTTGCTGATGCAGGCAAGGAGAACATTATGCAGGAATGTTCGTCGGCCGGTCACATGGATAACAAGCAGTCCTCGCGCACAAATTCCTTCGAAATCGAGAACCTCTTGAAAACTGCCGAACAAGTGACAGGGATCTGCCGTTCTCCAGGTGAGACCAGAAAGTCGAGTCCCACCGGAAGCGTCGTCAGTTCCCACTCGCAGGCTCTCACACCGAGCCGGCAGCTTAGCGACGCTGAGAAGCTGAAGAAAGTGATTTTAGAACTGATTGAGACTGAACGAACTTACGTAAAGGTAATTACAATTAAATATTATAATTATTATAGATTTTATGATGGATAATCTATATATATTAATATATTTTTTTTTATATTAACAAATAGCAGATTAATGGCGACTGCTACCTAATGGCGACCTAATGGATTTCTTCCTTTTTGCGTTTGCAGAATTTAAATAATTTGCTGGAGAACTACTTGGAACCCCTTAAACGCGAGACCTTCCTGTCGAACGCGGAGATCAACGCACTGTTTGGTAATATCCAGGAAATCGTCACGTTTCAACGACAGTTCCTGCAGAATCTCGATCACGCCATCGAGATGGAGGTCGATTTCAATAGCTTTGACCATCCGAGTCAATTTAAGGTGCGCATCGTTGATCCGAATTTAATTATGGGAGTCTAATTACGTAACTCACAGCTCGATTATTTTATCAATAGCCAACTGTAAGCCGATAAAAGAGAAAATAGTGATTTTATAAAATCACATTTTTAAAACAATTTACAATTTAAATATTTATACAATTATGTTTGATCAAGCTGATTTAGCTTTCAAGTTGAAACTTAGATCGCTTCTCATGGCTGTTACAGGGAGTCCTGTTTTCCATTGGAAGTGCCTTCTTATATTACGTAAATCACTTCAAGCTATACAGCTCGTTTTGCGCGAGTCACTCGAAGGCTCAGAAAGTTTTACATCCAAGTAAGTTTCTTCTTGAAATCGTTTCTTTTTCGCGAGTGACGACCTTCGCTTCCTCGTTCACGTCAACACGTCTGATCCTTCGCGATCAATAATTCACTCGCCGAGAATAACTGTTCAACCTCAGTTACTCTTTATAAATGTATTGTTCCCGGAAAGTTCTCCAATTTATTATTTGTGCCAATCTTCCGCGAGTGAGGGACATTTTTGCGGCCGCCAGAAACTGCGTCATTAAGAATTCAAAAAGATTGTTCGATCACTTTTTATAGCGCGCATCTATTATTTCGCGAAATTTTACTTTATGTCCCTTGAAAATTTAATACGCTAATTAAAGAATCTGTCAGTTTGAAATTTCAATGTAACATCTTTACGTAGAAATGTTCCAGAATCTTAATTTCAATGACGCGCGAGCAGGACGAGTCCTTTTTTCCTTTCTTACAAAATCGCATTTTTATATAATTACGACGGAACGAAGCAATCTCCCGATAATTATCAGAGATAATCGACAATTTCAGACGAGGGAAATCAAGCTTTACAAGAGTTCCTGCAAGCGAGAAATCCTCGGCAGCAACACTCGTCGACCTTAGAATCGTACTTGATAAAACCTATACAAAGAATACTCAAGTATCCGCTGCTGTTGCAGCAGCTTAGGAATCTCACCGATGAACGAAGCGAAGAACACCAACACTTAATCGGTAATTACCGCGACGCTGTGCGGCCGTAACGAACAGTTTAAGACGCCATTAGGGATTTAATCACAAACGTATACTTTGCAGAGGCGCTCAAAGGCATGGAGAAGGTGGCAGAGCATATAAACGAGATGCAGAGAATCCACGAAGAATACGGTGCTATTTTCGATCACCTGTTCAGGCAACACCAAAAATCCTGCAAACAGGTGAGTCGATCTCCAATTTTATCATTAGAGAAAGAAAACACGAGAAACACTTAGTAATAATTTATTTAACATTAGTAAGACATACACACGTAATTTTCAGTCACTTTGCATATTTAACGAATGACGTTTTATGTAAAGCTCTTAAACTTTTATATTATAATTCTTTTAAAGAAATTTTTCTGGGTTCTTTTTACTGCCCTAATAGTTACTGCTATATTTTAAACTTAGAATTTATTTTATTCTTCTTATAATTTTAATATAATTTTACATAATTTTTCATTTAAATAAACAAAGTTCCACACATACACACAGAATAGTTTTTGAATCGTTGATTAACGCATTAATTTTTTGACAGCCGATCGACTTAAGTCCAGGCGATCTTTTGTACTACGGCGGCGTCGAGTGGCTCAATATTTCCGACTTTCTCGGCAAGATAAAGAAGGGTCTCGAGCTCCACGCGATGTGCTTCGTATTTAAATCGGCTGTCGTGTTCCTGTGCAAGGAAAGATTGAGACAGAAAAAGAAGCTCATGGTCAGTGTCTAGATGACCCATTTCTCTATATCGATCTTTGCAACACTTCTGATACTCAAGAGGCCGTCGTGTCTATGTTTTTCCAGGGAGTTTCTACGAAGGCTAACTCAAGCGAGGTAGAAATTATCCGTTACCAGGTGCTGATCCCGGTGACGGAAGTCCAGGTCAGGGCCAGCTCCGCCAAGGATATGGAGTCCCACTTCTTGTGGGAATTGATTCATCTAAGAAGTCAATTACAAAGGAGGTCGGAGAAAGTATACGTACTCTCCAACAGGTATTTTCATAAACTTCCTACCTTAATTGATTAATTACACTGAACGGGCTTATCTAAATTAAAATAAATATAAATAAAAACGAACCAAAATAAATTCTCTAAAAAAAACTGATTATCTCGATTTATTTTTATTAGTAAAATATAACATAGTTAATTGTAACGCAGTTTGACCTGTGTCTGTGGCAATTAATCGCCGAGATTGCACTTGACTGCATACAATTACGCGACTAACGTAGTTAATAATTATTAAACTATCGTTATTAATCAAACAGGAAAATTAACCAAAAATATTAAAAATAAATTGCAACTAAATTAAATATTTCGTTTAACCGATTGTACCAGGTCTTAATTAAGTTTCTATCATTTTGCAAACCAATGTATTCCGCTATATTGTTTTTCATAAAAAAATTTATATATACATCTTTTCTTTTTTTTTTTTAAGTAAGTATTTGCCGACAACGTTTATGCATAGCTTCATAATATGTTTGTATATTTTGAGTCGAGACTGTTCGTTTATTTTTTAATATCATTTTTTATGTACAATTTGTACAAATGATTAAACGAGTAAGGCGATCTTTTTATCTCACGTTGCCTCAAATTTCAGTACGACGGAATTCCGTAACGCGTTCCTGAAGACGATCCGGCAAATCATTCGTGAGTCGGTGAGAAACATGAGCATACCTTCGACGAAGAACATGAGCCAGGCGCCGATGTCGATGACGCCGCGAATGTCGACCGGCCATGTGGAAAAATTCAGCAAGCAACAGGTCGGCCAGACGCAGAACGGAAACGGCGTGACGGGCACGCTCTCGAAGAAGGCGATGAAGCAGCAGCTGCTGTCCAGTTCGCACAAGCGCAAATACAGCCAGTCGAAACAGCCGGTGGAGCACGAGAGCTCGGAGGATAAGGATCAGGAGGATGCGCCGGTCCCCCAGCAGCAAACGTTCCGCTCCAGAAGCAAGACCATAAGCGACACTTCCGGTAAGACGAAATTCTCGCTCACATAAAAGAGGTCTTAATTTTAGGCAAAATTGTTATACGTAGTGGTTCTGATATGTAAACTGGTCTCTCTTTAAAGATTTATATTAATAAATTAAAGAAATTTTTTATTTATTCAAATTAATTTAAAAAAATGTTGAAGAGATAATAAAAGCGCGAAACAGTGCAATGACTCGATTACAATGGACGTCATTATTGGCGAATTGCTCAACGCGCTATTACCCTGTTGCGCTTCAGGCGAGATGAAGGTTGAGATGGATTCGGGTACAAAGTCGGAAGGTGAGGAAGACTCGCAGGCTTTTTTAGGCGAGAAGAAGAATCTCGGTCGCACACCTAATCATCTGACGCTGAGCACCACGTCGACCATCTCGGCGGGGAGTACTGGCAGCCAGGCTAGGTTGATCCAGTCTTCCCATCAGCCTGAGAACTATCAACCTATTACCATCAAGGAACTTGGTGAGTGTATTAGTCGTTGGGATTTATGCGTCTGCCGAAACTTACGTCAAAACTACTTGATTATTTATTAATTAATTAAAATTGTGTTTTTTAAATATACTTAATAACTAGTAAATTAAGACCTCTTTTAATCTCTTACTAATTAATTAATACTTTAATCATATTGGTTTTTCGAATTTTGTTTTAATTAATATTGATGGAAATTTTGCTTGGAAATTGGAAATTATTTTTAATAGTATTAGTAAATTAATAGTAGGAAGTAGGACATTTGTTCAAATAAATCAGATACATATTTTATCAGATATAATAAGATTTATTTTTTCGTTCTTTTTTTTTAAATGCATGTTGTAAAACATTAATCTCTAAAATGTATTGCAACAGGTTCGCCGATCTGGAAGCCACGGGAGCTACCCTCCCTGGGGGAGGCCACCACATTGCCGCGCAAGGGTAAGTCGGCCGGCGAGTTCGCGGACATGAGCTCGAGCCACAGCGCCTCCCGAAAGTCTCTGATAGAAATCAACAATTGTGCTCAACAACCTAACTTTAATAATCACGTTTAAGTTGAATAATATCGAGGCTGACTCGCTAACGAGGTAATACCGTTAAGTTACCACCGCCATTAAACGCGACCACCACTACTACCATTATCATCACCACCGACATCACCTATCATCACCACGACCGAGCGTAATACACAGAGATAATTATCCGATTATTGCGAATAATCACGATAACGATACGCGAGGAACGCGCATTCCGCCGCCCACGTGGAAATTCGCGAAGACTGCGCTTTCTCCCTTTGCTCTCTTCCTCATTTCGTCTTCCAGCAGGAAATCCATATGTGCTTGCGTGCGTGCGACGCAGTCGACTATACCATTTGTACGAGAGCAAGCGAGATGCTTGATCGAGCTTTCTCCTCGCCGATCAGGAGAATCTGATCGGATCCGATCAGATCTTCTCCTCTTTCCTCTTTCGTCGCGTCTCTTGGCGGTCGACATATTCAAATAGTTAAAAAAGTAAAAAAAAGAATTAACGACGTAATATTAAAGTTAAGATAAAGAGTATGTCATTAAATTAAGATAAGAATGCCAGACTTATGGTCAATAGTTTTGATTTTGACAATCGTAACGCGGACGATCCCCCAAAGTCGTAGAAGCGATGCCGAGCAGATCGCTGGCTCTGAAAACGAATAATTTAATGGCGAATAATAAATCGTTAATGAATAGCCGATCTAGTTCTTCGTGATCGAACAAAAGACTGGATCGGATTAATGGAGAATATGAATTCTAAGACGCTTATCCCTGCTCAGTGAATAGTTTAAGTTCGCTCGCTTCGTTCTACACATATCATTTCTCATTAGTTTCGACTTCTCCCTTTTTATTGCTAATGTTATAAAAAAATTGCAACTGCAACATTCAGTTTTAAATATGTTCATAAGAAGTCCCTAAAAGTGTACATTTGAAGTTAAATGAAGCATAAAGTTTTGGTATCCATTTTTATACTCGCAGAAATTGATTTATAAACATAAAGAAGTAAGTTCTTGCATATTGTTCGATAATTTATATATAAAATAAAGCACTTTGCATTCTGCACACACACACAAAATCCTGTACATATTAAGTACATAAAGAAAAGGGAGAAACTCTAAGGTGAGATTAAATAAATCGAGATTGTTAGCGTGTCTGAGAGATCCTATTAGGATGGGTCAAACCGTCGCTTCTCGAATATATGTATCTCCGCTTAACAGCATCAGCCGGCATAATTTTAACGTCGCCGGCTTTACGAGACGCGATTCGGTTGTCTTTTCGAGAGTCATCAGTGATCGAGGCGATCCGTCCCTCGATCCTGTTGGTCCCCCGTTTCCGCGTGGACGGCGGCGCGGATGATCCGGAGAGATAATCGACTCTGTAAATAATGTAATAATGATATATGTCGTCATACCATGTCACTATGATTACGCGTTACCATGGTCGCGATCGAGAGCTCGCGCGTAGGCGCGCTCGTTGCGTTGTTTCCCATCGTTCCACCACGCTCCTACACACATCCTCCATTTTTTTATTATTATATGAAACCGTCGTGATGCGCGTCACGCCATTGACGATCGCCGGATGACGTGAGGACTGCGAGGATTAGCGAGAGAGAGAGACTTATGCGTTTAAAAAAAAAAAAGAATTGGAAAAAAAAGAATAAAAAAGGAAGAAGAAACAAGAGATTGAAGAAGCGATTCGCGCGCATAGCGAGTAAGTCTTAGCGATTAAAGAGAAATCAATTAAGATATGTCGTATGTGTGTACATACATATATATACGTATATATATGCATGTATGTATACACGCATACAGAAAATATATGTATACATACTATATATATGGAATGTTATGTGAGAGAGAAAGAGAGAAAGGGTAGATTTGTGAATTGCATTGTAACGTCGTCCACGGTCCCCTCCCCCCCAAAAAAGAAATTAAAAAAAAAACGTTTCGCCGCGTGTTAACCTGTTTTCAGGGTCGAGCATCCTCGCCAACATAGCAGACTTTATTTTTAACGTTACTTAAGATACAAAAGAGAGCGACTGAACGAGTGAGAGAGTCGAAGGGTCTGTTTTCTACTGCTGAACTGGCCGCGCTAGTTCAGAGTTTGTCCTTTTCCTTCCAATGTGGAGTAAGAAAGATGAACTCTGAACTAGTGTAGCCAGTTCAATAGAAATAAACAGACCTTATATGCGTATGACAGAGTAAGAGAGAAAGAAAGAGAGAGAGAGAAAGAGAGAAAGAGAGAGTGATGATCAGAGTGTTCGAGACCAAAGCTGCGAAGTGAGATGCGCCGACATAACGACGAGATGCATTAAAGGCCCGTGGTTAGCATGCATGGATGTATGAGAGAAAAAAAGAGAGAGAGAGAGAAAGAGAGAGAGAGAGAGAGAGAGAGAGAGAGAGAGAATGAGAGAAAAAGAGAAAAGAGGCGCACACTCGTACTTTAAAACGTACATATTGAATTTTAGGGACGGCGAACGGTATCGGCACCGAAACCTTTCACGATAATCCGACACATGTACCGCGTTGTTAATGGGTATTACGATAAATTAAGAATGGTATCGAGGGATTAATACGTGTAAATTAGACGACAGAAAGTATCCACATAGACGTATACCTACAACCAAAAAAATATGTATAAATAAAAATATATATATACACACACATTCACACACATACATAAATACATTTTCATACACGGCATGCAAGCGCTCAAGCACGATTGGTGGTGCGAGCTGGTGGTGTCCTCCAGAGAGAGAATATCTTCTCGAAGCGCTTTATGAAAATTATTCCGCGAATATTTTTCGCGAATATCTCAAGATATCCCGGCAATATTCCCTAAGAATGTCCTAAGAGGCTCGTGGGAGCATTCGAGGAATATTTCTCAGAGGACGAGAGCGTTCGAAGGATATTCATCGAGACATTCCGAAGACATTCTGGAGGACATTCCGTCACCTCTCATCGCCACGCGCGCAACCCGTATGCATACTCGAGGGAATGCGGATGTTGCGCGCAAACGACGTGACCGATCAGTCTTATCGAACGCGAAGGGAGACGTTCGCGAATTCGCGGCGACCGCGTTTCCTGAGTAGGACAATAAAGGGACGGATCGGACGACGCTTGAGGCGGCGCGGCGTCACGTCGCCGGTTTCTTCGAGGAAGTCTCCCGATTTTGGTATATCGTTCTTTTACCTTATGATTCCAGCTGCGGAGTTAACATTGATCGCTGTAAACCGATTAGCGGATTCGGAATCATATATATTGCGAGCTTAGATCTTCCTCGACGTCGGGCTGACGTTAGCGCGACGACGCCTCGGGTCACGCAGGTCTTGCTAAAATTGAGAATCGATGCCTCTATATATGCGAGTATCGGTGCTAATTGCGCCGGTATAGTATCGCTTAATTATCGAAAGACTTTCTGCAGCGATGCATTGCACATTAACGGGAATCAATAGAAGTTACCGTATTAGGTGCGGCGGAATTATCCGTTTAGAGATCGTTAACGTCTTCGTTCAGCGCTCCGAATCGACGATCGTCTTCCAGTCGTGGACGAATAAGGATTTAATTGCCAATCTCTCAATGGGATTTGATATAGTCATATCGAGTACTGATACACAACGCATACGCACATACTCATCACGTTGTCGTCCGTGACGATCTGCGATCCGGACGGATGCGTTTTTCGTCGCGATCTTCGTGTTTGAAAAGCGAAGCGTATAATATTTTGATATTATAATACTGTAATGTTATGATATTACAGCGCTATAATAATAAAATGTTGTACAACGTTATATTATATACGTATAATATAAGTTTATATACAGATGAGCGAGAGGGATCGTGCCGTCAATGTTGCGCGCAACATCTGGAAAAGAAGAAAGAGACTTTGTTCTAAAAATCTGAAATCGATCGAAATCGCTGAGAATTCAATAACGTGACGAATTTTCTACGTTAATGCTTTTCGGAAAGAGACGATTGCGTCGATACGAAAGAGAAAAAAAATGTACGTATTCGCGAAATCGCGTCAATTATTAGTATATTTCGAAGAGTGTAATTATACGAGTACTAATTATACCGGCCGGGATACTATTGTACAATTTGTACAGTGTGCATAGGATGGCGAGAAGACGGGAACGGGTGACGCGTTTGATCCTTTCCTTTTTCCTTCGTGGTGGACCGCGCGAACCGCGGAAATTTTATCGGTAACGTCTAACAAATGTTTTATCGAACGCTGTAATATTGCTTCCATCTCGAGCGCGTTACCACGCATCTGATGTGCGTGCTTTGACACAGATTTCTTACGATTTTACGAACCACCGCGGATACCTCTGCGACACGTACGTGCTTTTACGAAATTGCATTAAGCGGTAAAATTCGTCAGCTTGACTGCCAGTCACCTCCTACTATTGTAATGCGACTGTCTAAAAATTTTGTTGTTTTCATGTTTTACATTACGATTGTTGAGTTTATAATGTTAACGTATTTTTCCGATCGAATATGGTGCGTTGATTTTTATTATAAAAGTTCGAGCAGCATTAATTTTTAATAGGAACAATTAAATTCACGTTTTTTTATGGATTGCGTATGGATTTTATGCCACATACTTTGCTTATATTCCGCAAATTATCTTAAAGTCGTCGATACAGAACAAAAGATCGCGCGAAGCTGTTATTTTCATGGAAAGATATCAAAGATAGAACAGGCAGTCAAGAACAATAGGAATCAATTTCGTCCTGCGAATTCTTTTGTGCTGAAAAGTCGATCGGACGCTCGCCAGATTTATCTTGAAGCGCTCGCGACAAGACAACCAAGAATGACAAAGACTCTTTCTTTTTTTTCTTCCGTTTGAAATCGAGTATGCTATATTACGCACGGGTCCTGCCATCCTGCGCGAAAGTAGTTCTCCGAAAGACAGAAATATCAGCGAGAATTGAACTGTAAAATCACGATACTCAAAAACGCGTGGATTTGTCTCGCCGAAGAAATCTTCGTTGAGACACACGTTCTTCGGTGAAACATACCGAAATCGTTTTTTCTTCTGTTTGTCGAAGAATACGTGTCGGAAAAGTGTGACGAACGTGGTGCCAAAATTGTCGCATAGCAATAATTAGTAGGATTAATATCAGACTGACTTATAATAGTGTTCAAGCGCGGGAGTTCGTCGAAAGGTGAAATCTCAATGGAAACTTATATCGCTGGACTTATCGCGATTAATAATCGCGTAACTTCGGCGATTGGTAACTGTTTTAATTGCTGGCTAAAGAATTATGCCCAACACCAAAAAAACTTACGTATAAATTTCGAGAATTACTACAGAAAGACACTCTAACACACATCGACATGAATAAACGGAAATTTATGCAGAAACTTAACGCATCAAAAGAAAGATAAGCAAATATGAAACGTATCAATATACGGTCGGGTTGGATCTTTTCCGGTCTAATAATATAATTTGCGTGAATTATGTACATTTTTTCGCTTTAGCAAGAAATAGTTTGCTGAAGCGAAGAAATCTACGTAAATTCATATCAAATAATATTATAGGCATAAAAATCCAGCCCAACCGTGTATTAATACATATCCTATTTGCTTGATCGTTATCATTTATCATAATCGGTCATGATTTTCTTAATAAAAGATAACATTATTATATCTCGAATGACTTGAAGAATTTAACGCTGCGATTTTTACAGTTCGATTTTCCTGAGCGATTACTTACGATAAGCAACGAGTTCGTTAATTACAATTTTTCCACAATATAAAGTTATTAATTTTTGCTAGAATAATTTTCTTGTATTTAACGCAAAGAAAATGCGCTTCGCAAGCCAACGGTGCTTTGTATAATTTAGCCGTAAGGAAAAATTGAGGCGGGCATTTTTAGTGACTTTAGAATTTGTTGGACTTATTCTAATCGTCGTTGCTCAGAAGCTCGTTGTGTCAATGAAAAGGATGGCAGGAACAAAGGATACGAACAGATACACGTCACGTAGACCAGCACACGTGGACACAATTCACGTGCGATCGCGCGGGACACGTATATACACGAAACAGTTGACACAAAATATATCGGTTAATAAATCTAAATAATATCGGTTAAGATCTGACAGCGAAAAAAAAATAATAAGATACCTACTTACTAATTAATATAGGCGAGAACACACGTGCAGATTTAAGGAAAAAAAACTTACGGAGGACCTTCTGTTGCTCGAATTATTGCATTGTCTACTATATATAAATTTTATTGTATAAATTCTGTCGAGAGAGGCGCGCCTCCGAGCGAGAGTCGATGTTTCTTTTTCTCCTCGACCCCCGTATCCTTCCTGCCGGAGGATCTACGAGGACATTCGAGAGAAAGAGGCTGAGGAAAGTGCGTGACACACCCGGGGAGTCGCTCACCCGCGCGGATAACGGCGTTTATATATTTAAGTCACTTATCAAAGATTTTCCGTCTAGACTTCCGTCGTGGAGAACCATCTCGTTCATCGTAGATGGTCTGCGATATAAAGTCGATTTATCCTTATCCCCCCGACGTGAGTATTATATTATATCTCTGATATAAAGTCCAGTCCGCAGCTGTGTAAACAATGTAGTACGATTGTCTCTTGAGCATTCGAAGTACGGATGCTTTCTTCGTGTCTGCCATACGTTGAAGAGCGTGTCGTCGCGGTCACCTTATCGCGGCCACGTGTCTTCTAGCCGGAGTTAATCGAGCTTAAGATAGTGCGCCTCGTATATTTATCTTCTCACTTAAGAGTTTTGAAAACATGATACTATCAAAGGTTAACGTTCATTCAACCGCAGCTGAATTCTAAAGAAATGTACATTTCGTATAAGCTCCAAAAATCATTTGTTTCACGTTTACGTTCTCAGAATCGTGGAAGCTCCACGCGCGAATATTAAAGTAAGATGAGAAAAAGAAAGAAAAACGAAACGATATTATAGTCCGTCAACACTTAATTTTTTATAAATCTATCTTTCTAATCAACATAAAAAAGATGTAATAATATATCCCGCAAAGAAAACGAGTGATTAAATAACAAATTATTTAAAAAATTAGATGCATTTGAGAAACTTTCGTAAATCGAAGCTAGAAATTTACTCGAGGTATCCGTTGTGTACTTGATAAAAATGGCCTGAAAAGGGTTGAACGCGCGAATCATCATCCGATTGCTCGCGATTCCCGATGGATCTAACCCCACCATTTACGCACTTTCCTCGGCGATGAGTCAGGTCGGAGAAAACAAAAATCGAACAGGGTCGAGACACTCTAGCTCGGAGACGTATCCCAATAGTTGGCCTAGTACCGAGTTTCATATTTTTCGCCCCTTCCCCCTCCCCCCCCGGGTACGCAGTGGATCGTCGAACGATTGATCGTCTATTGTATGATTATTGACATTCTTCCAGAAATTTTATTGATAGATATATATAAACTTTATCGCTACCGTTGAACATAGTAATATTTGGGGGTATATACGATTAGGGCGATACCTTGGGTATTTATTGGGGACACCGAGAATACTATATTGAAAGAAAGAAAGGCAGAGAGAAAGAGAGAGAGAAAATAGAAGAGAGATTAAAAAAGGATGAGAGAAGGGTCTGAAAGAGAAATGCGGGGTTGGTAGGATTATTACATATATAAAAATATAGAATATATAAGAGAGAGAAGGAGACGTTATATAGGGGCACAGTTAAGAGAAAAGACAGGGGCGAGTGATAACGAAACGAAGACGAGATAGCGTGTAACGATGTAACGAGTCTTTCCAGACGAGAACGAGAAGAGAAAGACGGAGATATACATGGAGACGGAGTACCTCTTCCTTGCGTTGAACGTAAAGCGATAGTAAGCTGAGTGGCGAGAACCAAGGATGAGATTAAATGTTGCCGCAGCTCGTATGCGAGCGGAAATATATGGTACGCGCGAGAGAGAGTATAAAAAGAAACCCTTTACGTTTTCTCAACTCGTTACGTGAACGGTACGCGGTACGTTTAGCAATGGAATATATTATGATTACGATGATTGCTATATTCGTTGTTATTGTTCCTCGGTTGTATGCGGAGACGTTTAAGAGTGATCCATTTGTACAATCATTGAGTCATTAAAATATGATTATTCATTATGGAAAATCGGCCCCTTTTATTACCCTTTTATTCCCCTTTTATTTCTACTATAGGCGATTTTTGGCGATCGTTTGGTATGGTTTGGTACATATACCAAAGTTGCTATCCGTGGCTGCTATTGGTTCTGGTGCAGCTTGGTACCCTTTGGTTGCTTATACCAGATTCACGCCAAAAATTGCCTTATATCGACGAATATAAAACGTAGCAGGAATAAAAACTGCGAATTGATCCCACTTTGGAATTTCCTATCATATCGCATGAAATTATCTCGTTGATTATATTCGTAATTAACTGTCAATATATATTCAATTAATTGGAACTTCATTTATTGAAATTAGAATAAATGTTGGAGAGCATCACGAATGACCGACTAAGAAATATTGTTGGATAACGCAATTCATTTTGCTAAATAAAGCTGTCGTTATTCTTATAGCGTATACGTATCTTTTAAATGTTCATTAAGAATCGAGTTGTTAATCCTTAAATATTGAACAATAACGTTTTTAAAAACTAAGAATAGGATAGAAAAAGTATTAAGATCACAAATCATCAAATATTTTACCAATATTTTGTATTCCGCTTTTCGAAACAAACGTCGCGCGACATGTGCAACATAAATACAAAAAGTTTTATCACATTTGAGATATCAAGATATCGATAACTCACAGGTGTTCGATAAATCCCTGATTGAGTTGTGAAGTGATTAATAAATATCGCAGCTGCAAGTAAACTAAATGGTTGAATCCATCTAAATGCATGAATTGGTTCCTGAACACTCTTTGAATGTAATTCATTCCAAGAATTTATTAGTCGGAGAGAACATTCGCGCACGCGTGTGTCATTTCGACTGATTGTGAGAATAATGATAGATAGAAGACCAAATAACGTCGCTATAATAATTCTCATTTTATCTAATTGGATCCTGATGGAACAGTTGAAAAAATTTCAAAATCTTGCGATTATTGGCTACGTCCTACCGTTGATAAGAAATCTCTTCGAATTCTCACCTGCATGATAAGCTAGCGGGGGCTCGATAAACGCGATTTGATATGACGGCACGACGCCGGTCATTCGAGACAGTTGTTCATTCGATCTGGGAAAGGAAACATTATCAATGGATATCTAAATGTCGCGAAATTCTCGCGGATATATCCAGAACAGGTGACAGAACAGTGAGACAGAAACTGCAATTCGTAAACGAAGTCGTGTGACATTTTAGTTTACAGTGCGACCATTAAAAAATTACACGGAACGGATTATGGTGAATTTATTTGTCGGGAACGAAGCCGTCGCATTAGTTTCGAACGAAATTTACGACGGAGGCAATAATCGACTACCTGCAGCTCTAAAATAAAGAATGTACGATCGAGCATTTAAAGCGTGGAGATATTTATTGTGCGGACGCGGAAACGCGAACGGAAGCGCGAGGTGAGAATTCGTTCGAGGAGGTACATTGTCGAAGGGTACAGTATTTATCACGCTAATCTTGCCCGCGATATAATAGCAATTAACTAACGTCCTGAAGCTGCGCGTTCAATTCTCGCTGTCGCGCATATCGAGCGATTTCGGAACGTCTATATAGGCGTAAATCCCTCGATAGCGTTCCCCGTATACGCCCGAAAAATGACGCGACCGGAAGCGTTCGGTCTTCTTCTCGCGCTGTGTTGCGTCTTGATCTCGGCGGATGAAGAGTTTTGTGCGTGGTATGGTCAATGCGGAATATCGGACGATGTATTACCTCGGGTGCGGGTTTGCGTGGCAAAGAACATCACCGCCCAACCGATCAACGATGCGGCGTCCGAAGCTCTTCTGCGGAAGAGATGTCCGCACTTCTTCGAGAATGACGGTTTGTATATTAAAGTATATATATATTTTTTTTTTCGAGATCGTTACCGATTGCGCGATTGTTTGCGGTTGGAGAGTGCCAAGTGCGGCATCTCCGCTTCGAGGATATATAATTATACGCGCGCTTATATATATAATTCATGGAACGTGCGTCCGACGTCCTGCAGAATCACCGATAACATGCTGCGACGCCGAACAGATCGTCACGATGGACGAGAACATGCAAATGGCGGAAAATATTCTCGGCAGGTGTCCGACTTGCATCCGAAACGTGTTTCGGCAGATCTGCGACATGACTTGCAGTCCCGAGCAGGGTCGATTCGTGAAGGTGACCAAGAGTTCCGAAGCAAATGGTGTCGAGTACGTCGTCGAATCTGAGGTGATCCTCAAGAGTGCATTTTGACTCTCATAACACATTTCTTGATCTTCTATTGATAAATATTAACAAATAATAAATTAAATAACGTGTAAAGCAGCAGATAACTCGAATAGCAAAATTAAAATCACATTGTTACGAAAAAATTTAAACGTCGCTGACCGCACTTTAGATTCATCTCACGGAAGAATTCATAAATAGGACGTACGATTCCTGCAAAAACGTCGTCAATCCTACTAGCGGAAATTTGGGCATGGATCTGGCCTGCGGTGCGCACGGGGCCAGCAGGTGCTCCCCGAAATTGTAAGTGTAAGCAGCATGACGCGCACACGCGATCGTCGAAACAATGAATAAAATGAAACAGAACCGCAATATATATATATATATGGCGTATAATTCTTAAAGGTGGTACGAGTACATGGGCGATGTCAAAGCGAACGCTTTTACGCCCTTCCAGATGACATACGTTTACGATGCGGCTGACGAATGGGGTGCCGAGCCGTGGAATGCTGCAACAAAGAAATGCAGCGAGGCTTACGACGTAAGTGCGAGAATTATAAGCGCTTCCGATCTTTCGCGCGTATAAAAGAATCCGCACGAAGAAGCTTATTTATGCGTCTTAAATTTATCACGTTAAATTTGACATTTGTTTTATTATTTTTGGGTTTGCCAGAACTCGTCCATAGCCTGCAGCTGCGTCGATTGCCCCATCGCGTGTCCCTTCATCGAATTAGAGATTGAGTCAAATAATACGTTTATGATCGGCGATGTTAATGGCTACGGTGTCATAGCGGCTATACTTGTCATTTTAATCCCAATTGTAGCAGGTTTCACGTATACTTTGCTCAAGAATCGTAAAAAAGGTAAAGGAACAACGGGAAAAAATCAATCTTTAATTAATCCTATTTAAAAAAAAAAAAAATTCTATTTAGTATTTCAAATTGTTCAAGCACTTTCTTCCTAAATATTTTTACATTTCTAGGTTCTACCAAACCGCCAGCAAAAAAGACAGGCGAAAACTGTACTCAAAGCTACCAAAAAGTCTTCGAAGTGGCCTTCGCTGCATGGGGAACAGGTAATTACGTATCTTTTCTAAATATAATTTTATGTTATATGTGTGCGCGATATCTTAATGATAGAAAACTATCGATAGCAATTTTTTTGATACAAGATACAATTTTTAATTAAATTAAAAAAAAATTATATATTCATATTTAATAAATATATATTGTAATATATATATATATATATATATATATATATATATATATCTCCAGCACCCCTTCCCCCAATTAGATATAACTTAAAATCACGTTCGCAACAGAAAATTATTATTTTTTGATGTAGTATGAAATAGTATTAGATATTAAACAATTATTTTTTCCTGCCATACGATTATATAATATGCGGAGAGACAAACTTTTAGCTGCGAATAATAAATGTTAACGATATTCAATAGCGTTCGCCAAGTATCCTATCGTCACTTTGTTCACGACATCATACATCGTTCTTGGTCTGAGTTACGGAATCAACTACCTTTCGGTGACGGTGAATCCAATCGAGATATGGGCAGCGCCGAATAGCAGATCGAGGCTAGAAAAGGATTACTTTGATAATAGATTCCAGCCGTTCTATCGGACCGAGCAAATCTTTATAAAATCCAAGGATCTTGATACGGTAAGATATTGCGGTAATTATACCTAATTCCTATATAATAGCAATTAATATACCTCCGACATTCTTGTATAAATATCCAAATGAAACTCGATATTAGGTTTTTATAGTACTATATTCTTAAATATTTAAAAATTTCTACTTTTTAATGCAAAAATAAATATTTTCGATACGCATCACGATAGATAAGGCATAATACTTCGATTGGAGTTATGTGGTTCGGACCAGTGTTTAACAAGGAGTTCTTGCTAGAAGTATATGATCTGCAGCAGCAGATTCTTCAAGTACGTTCGTATACAATTAAAGATTTTAATACTCAGGGTGCGAAATATAATAAAAGAATCTGGCTAATATTTTTGATGTTTATAGTTAGGCCAAGAAACTGGCGAAGGACTGGAAAAGATCTGCTATGCTCCCGTACAAAGCGAATTTACCGGACCGGTTACTCTCGATCTCTGCACTGTGCAAAGTATATGGGGATATTTCCAGAATAACCTTGCCACGTTCAATAAAACAGAGATAAAAGGAGGATATAACACTAATTACCTTGATCAGTTGTACATGTGTATGCAGTAAGTAATAGTCAATTTACGCGTTTATTTGCCTAATAAATCATGCAATGGCAACAGTCTCAATAAAAATTTACGATAGTGATAGTTCTATGCATTTTTCCATTATTTTATAGATCGAAATTTTAATAATAATTCAATTTAGTTAAAGTGAATAATTTTCCAATCGAAGAGAAATGTGAACGTGTTTAGTAAATTTTAAGTAACAAGTTATCGAATTTTTCTTCCACAAAAGCATATTTTTTGCCTAATAAAAATAGTTTGAAAAATTCCATTTTGTTTTTAGTACTTAATAAATGGTTTTTCAGGAATTCTTTTCATCCAGACTGTCTGGCGCCATACAAAGGACCCATAATTCCTGCCATAGCAATCGGAGGTTTTCTGAAAGAAGGCGAGTTTAAATATGATTCCTCCGATTACATTAAAGCGACCGGACTAGTCTTAACATTTCTGGTGAAAAATTCGCTCAATGAATCGGACCTCGTGACGATCAATAAATGGGAACAGCGGTGTGTAAAAATCAAGAGAGAAAAAGAATGGAATCGCCGAAAAAAATAATTGTTAATGCGTCATGAATTGATGTACCGAACCGCGCGATCATTGTAAATTTTAGCTTCCTCGATTTTATGGAAAAATGGAACGAAGATGGTCGACCGGACTTCATGGACGTCGCATGGTCCACCGAAAAATCGATACAGGACGAACTAGATAGGACGTCGAAAGCGGAAATGATAACGGTGATTATTAGTTACCTCGTCATGTTCGTTTACGTCGCCTTTGCACTCGGCAAAATCAAGACTTCCGTTGCCTGTTTTGTAAGTATTTATCATCATAAAAAATATCACGAAATTATAAAATATATAAACATATGGTGCAAAACGCTTTCATTATAATTTCCCATTTTCCTATTTTAGACCGAAAGCAAAATCGTATTGAGCGTCGGTGGAATCATCATAGTCATAGCATCGGTCGCTTGTTCTGTCGGTCTCTTCGGCTATGCTGGCGTGCCAACCACTCTGCTCACAATCGAGGTATTATAATTAATTTGAAGACATGTAATTCCAGTTAAACGTTTGTTTTATTACATAAAATCTACATTTAAAGTTCTCGCAAATACGAAAACAAATTAAATTACGATATAATAAAGGATATTAAAATAAATTAAGTAAATTATTTTTAAACAATGCTACAAAAATTCACGTAATCGAGAATGTACATGGATCTTTATCAGTCAAATGTAATTTAAATATATTTAAGAGACGTTTGCACAAAAACAACAATTTAATGGTAAATTGTTATTCAGGTAATTCCTTTCTTAGTGCTGGCTGTCGGAGTCGACAACATTTTCATCTTGGTGCAAAATCATCAGAGAAATAGTCGGCAAATCGACGAAACAATTCCAGAACACATCGGCAGGGTTCTGGCCGCAGTCGGACCCTCGATGCTGCTTACCAGTACATCCGAATGTTTCTGCTTCCTTATTGGTACGTACGTAAAAGTATCATACAAATTATATTTTTAAAAAACAAGGCGTCTTTCTCTATGTTTGTGATTATAATATGTAAAAAATAAAAATTTCAGGAGCGTTTTCTGCAATGCCAGCGGTCAACACCTTTGCGATGTACGCCTCGTTATCGATTTTAATTAATTTTCTCCTTCAAATAACGGCCTTCGTCGCTTTATTGTCCCTCGATTCCCGGAGAGCTGAGGTAAATTTATATAAATTTTTAATAAAAATGTTGCCATTCTATGTAAGAAAAATCATGTCTTCAATAATTAATAGATATAACAAATGCAAATTGATATTATCTTAGTTATATTTATTTTATTCAATTATTTCAATCTTTGTCAAGAATTTTAATTATTCTAACTAACAATTAATACCCCGACTTTACGAGATTCTCATGCGTCAATTTTTAAAACAAACGATAAATATTTATTAGAATAATCGCCTGGACGTTTGCTGCTGCGTTTCCATCAAGGATGATTCGAATGTCGACGAACGCGACGGTATCGTTCATACAATCTTCGAGCGTGCGTACACGCCGTTTCTGATGAAGACGCCGGTCAGAATTGTCGTCATAGTGATCTTCGTCGCCGCTGTCGCTACTCATGTCATAGTCTTTCCGCAGATCGAGATTGGATTAGACCAGAAGCTCTCGATGCCCGAAGACTCTTACGTTCTCAAATATTTTCAGGTAGAGAATAATATAGAAAACAATGAAAAAAATTAAAAACGGATGAAAATCATTCTACCTAATTGTTACAATTCAACTCGCAGTCAATCATTTATGCTTATAGAAATCAAAGCGAAAAACCTCTTATTAAAACTAAAGAGATAGTATCTATTTGTTTTATATTATTTTTAGAACATTATACGCGGAATATTACACGTTACATTGCATTACAGCTTTAGCGAATGTTATATTTGTAGTACATGGAGGACCTTTTGTCGATGGGCCCACCCGTGTATTTCGTTCTGACAGAAGGCCTGAATTACAGCAAGAAAGAGGTACAGAACATCATATGCGGCGGTCAGGGATGCAATACGGATTCCTTGTATACGCAGATATATTCGGCTGCCAATCAATCCTCCGTGTTTGTATATCTCTCAATTTTTATAATCTCGGAAAAATGTGTGTTGCAAAGCATAAATAAAACTAAGGAAATATGACTAACGTATAGCTTTTCTATTTCATGTTTTAACAGAATGTTAATTTGTGTTTTATTATGTTAATTTTATATCAATTTGTCGTCTTGTTCCGGAGATCTTTGTAACTACACCAAGCGAAAAGTTGCTTGAAAATGTCACGCAAAATGTGGCGACAAGAATTTTATCTATTATAATAATTGCAGGTCCTACTTGTCTAAAGCAGCCTCATCATGGATAGACGATTATGTCGATTGGTCGACGATTAGTGGCTGCTGCAGATATTTCCAGGCCAACGAATCCTTTTGTCCGCATGATAGAGGTATGTGTCGCGGCATCATGTAAAACTATTATTGATATATGTGCTTATATGTATACGTGTGTAATAATAATATCAATTTTCGGGAAACACACACTCTTTGAGCTTAGCAAGTTTAACTTGACGACAATAAAATAAATTTACAGGCGGATTCTGTAAGCTATGTGACATTACTATTGACGAGAATATCTCTCGTCCGAATGAGATGAGTTTCAGGAAGTTTATCCCCTATTTCGTGAACGACGTTCCAGATGCAAAGTGCGCCAAAGCTGGCAGAGCTGCTTATTTCGACGTGAGTCAACGTCGTTAGACGTAGAAAAAAATAGTTATTTTTAGCATTTTGATAAATCTATTAAATGGAGAATTTTTAACGTGCCACACAAAAACAATTTCTTTTCAATTTCCTAAACGTGGCAGCAAAAATTAAAATTAAAAATTAGACTTTTCTTTGACAATAAAATTTGAAACTTCTTGCTTGAACAGGCATTAAATTATTACTATGATGAATTCGGTCTGACCAATGTGAACGATTCGTATTTCATGGGTTATCATACTCCATTAAAAAAATCATCCGATTGGTATGAGGCGCTGCACGCCGCCAGAGTAATATCGGAAAATATCACAAACATGATCAACGATGCTAAGGTGTCCGAACAAAAAGTCTATGTATTTCCATATAGGTAAGTAATAAGATTTTATTTGCGGTATTTAAAAAAACTCCACATTTTTAAACCTAATCTTGAAAAATGGGTATAGCCTCGCAAAATAAACTGCTACCATTTTTTTTTCATTATGGTACTTTTTTGCTGTTGTATTAAATTATCGAATAAATTTTTCGTTGCGTGTTTCAGTGTATTCTACGTGTTTTATGAGCAGTATTTGACCATCTGGCAGGAAACCTTGTCGTCGATAAGTTTATCTATTGCCGTGATCTTCGTAGTGACGCTATTTCTCACAGGATTATCATTATTTTCTGCATTAATAGTCGTTCTTACTGTCTTGATGATAATAATCGATTTAGCAGGCTTAATGTACTGGTGGAGCGTCAGCTTAAACGCAGTTTCTCTTGTAAATTTAGTCATGGTTCGTACTAAATTATTAATATTTATCCACTTCTTTTCTCTTAAATCATTCCATTTCTTCTCTCCAATAAAATAACATCAGTTATAAGTATTAATATTATTATCATTAATATTTAATAATTAATTATAACATTTTATCATTGCTTTAATATTACATGTGTGTGTATAAAATCATTATATTATTGTATCAATATTTTTAAAAAATTCGTTATTAAATCATTATGTAATAAAGTAATGAAATTGTTAAGTGCTAAAGTATGAAATTTTTGTAGGCGGCTGGTATCTCCGTGGAATTCTGTAGCCATATAGTGCACTCCTACATCACTTCTGGAGCGATGACGAGGGTCGGTAAAGCATCGGAAGCCCTTTCCGTCATGGGAAGTTCTGTAAGTCCAATTAAATGTCGCGAAGCACAAACGATATCTCTTAAAGTTTAAATATCCCGAAAGAACTTGATTTTCCCGAACAAGTAAAATATTAAATTTATATATTTATATACATATATATATATTCATTCTCTCGTACTACTTTTCAGGTATTCTCCGGAATTACCTTGACCAAATTCGTAGGAATCATAGTGCTAGCGTTCGCGAAGACGCAGATTTTTCGAGTTTTTTATTTCAGGATGTACTTGGGTATTGTTCTGTTCGGAGCGGCGCATGGTCTAATATTCTTACCAGTATTATTGAGCTTTATAGGTGAGTGACGCATAATCGTTAAGATTGCTAATTTTATGTAATAGAATATGCAGTGCAATAATATAATTATTATTACAGGACCTGTATAAGAACATTATATGAAACCGATAAGAAAGACCCCTCTCCCAGCACAAAAAAAGAATTGCACAGCAATGGAAAAATTATCTTATTGTGTGCTTGTTTAGAGATTACCAGCATGATTAGCGTGTAAATTATTTCATCACATGACTACGAAATTTTGATTTCTGTATCACTATTCATATACATGCATTAATATAGACTGAATACACAACTGTGTATATTAATTAATGTCACGATCACCATGTATATAATCGTACATATGTATATTCAGTGCGAACCAAAGTGCAATCTTTTATTAAACGTGTTTTTATTATGTCGCGTGCATTAATATAAATGTTTTGCCTCTTACCTTTCCTGCTCGAACCGCAAAAAAATTATATTGATATGTGTGCTTATATTATTATGTCAAGACCAAGTATTTAAATTTGTAACTTCAACAGTATTAATTATTTAAAGTAATTGCGATATTATAAACATTTAAAAGATATAACTTGTTCTTCATCTACCAATTAGGAGTCGATGGTGCTAGATGAAAAATAGACTATTTACTTTAAGATGTAACTTAGTATTTTATTTTTAATGAGTATCACAGGCAATATGTGAGAATGTACGTGCAAAGTCATTTAATAAATCTTACAAAGAAATCAACCAATTGGATTTTATAAAGCTCGCAGGAAAATCATTCAAGATATATCAATCTTAAATTTTTATTGCACAAGAATGCGTTTATTTGCATATATACCTGGATTACAATTTCTTACATTCTCGTACTTTGAGAAGGAATATGCTTGATAAGTAATGGTAAAAGAATTCGCAAATATAGACTCGAAGCGTAAATTAAAAAAAAAAAGGTAATTAATGCTACTTCGATACTACTGATACCTGATACTATTCAATTTGCGACTAGCCTTTCCGTAGACTTCCAGCTCACAAGAACGCGCCTCCGCGAAGACGTAAAACTAAGTGGAGTGTGGATTCCTTTTGGATGTTATAGTCCGATAGTGTTCTGCCATCTTCCAGCTGCTTGCCAGCGAAGATCAAACGTTGCTGATCGGGAGGAATTCCCTCTTTGTCCTGGATTTTGGCCTTGACGTTTTCTATGGTATCCGAAGCTTCGACCTCAAGGGTGATGGTTTTACCCGTGAGAGTCTTTACGAAGATCTGCATTCCTCCTCGAAGACGCAGAACCAGATGAAGCGTAGATTCCTTCTGGATGTTGTAGTCGGAAAGAGTCCTGCCATCTTCAAGTTGCTTGCCGGCGAAAATCAAACGCTGTTGATCCGGAGGAATTCCTTCTTTGTCTTGGATTTTAGCCTTCACGTTTTCTATAGTGTCGGAAGCTTCGACTTCGAGAGTGATGGTTTTGCCGGTGAGAGTCTTCACAAAAATTTGCATTCCTCCCCGAAGACGCAGAACCAGATGAAGCGTAGATTCCTTCTGGATGTTGTAGTCGGAAAGAGTCCTGCCATCTTCAAGTTGCTTGCCGGCGAAAATCAAACGCTGTTGATCCGGAGGAATTCCTTCTTTGTCTTGGATTTTAGCCTTCACATTTTCTATAGTGTCGGAAGCTTCGACTTCGAGAGTAATGGTTTTGCCGGTGAGAGTCTTCACAAAAATTTGCATTCCTCCCCGAAGACGCAGAACCAGATGAAGCGTAGATTCCTTCTGGATGTTGTAGTCGGAAAGAGTCCTGCCATCTTCAAGTTGCTTGCCGGCGAAAATCAAACGCTGTTGATCAGGAGGGATTCCCTCTTTGTCTTGGATTTTGGCCTTCACGTTTTCTATAGTGTCGGAAGCTTCGACTTCGAGAGTGATGGTTTTGCCGGTGAGAGTCTTCACAAAAATTTGCATTCCTCCCCGAAGACGCAGAACCAGATGAAGCGTAGATTCCTTCTGGATGTTGTAGTCGGAAAGAGTCCTGCCATCTTCAAGTTGCTTGCCGGCGAAAATCAAACGCTGTTGATCCGGAGGAATTCCTTCTTTGTCTTGGATTTTAGCCTTCACATTTTCTATAGTGTCGGAAGCTTCGACTTCGAGAGTAATGGTTTTGCCGGTGAGAGTCTTCACAAAAATTTGCATTCCTCCCCGAAGACGCAGAACCAGATGAAGCGTAGATTCCTTCTGGATGTTGTAGTCGGAAAGAGTCCTGCCATCTTCAAGTTGCTTGCCGGCGAAAATCAAACGCTGTTGATCAGGAGGGATTCCCTCTTTGTCTTGGATTTTGGCCTTCACGTTTTCTATAGTGTCGGAAGCTTCGACTTCGAGGGTGATGGTTTTGCCGGTGAGAGTCTTCACAAAAATTTGCATTCCTCCCCGAAGACGCAGAACCAGATGAAGCGTAGATTCCTTCTGGATGTTGTAGTCGGAAAGAGTCCTGCCATCTTCAAGTTGCTTGCCGGCGAAAATCAAACGCTGTTGATCCGGAGGAATTCCTTCTTTGTCTTGGATTTTAGCCTTCACATTTTCTATAGTGTCGGAAGCTTCGACTTCGAGAGTGATGGTTTTGCCGGTGAGAGTCTTCACAAAAATTTGCATTCCTCCCCGAAGACGCAGAACCAGATGAAGCGTAGATTCCTTCTGGATGTTGTAGTCGGAAAGTGTCCTGCCATCTTCAAGTTGCTTGCCGGCAAAAATCAAACGCTGTTGATCCGGAGGGATTCCCTCTTTGTCTTGGATTTTGGCCTTCACGTTTTCTATAGTGTCTGAAGCTTCGACTTCGAGGGTGATGGTTTTGCCGGTGAGAGTCTTCACAAAAATTTGCATTCCTCCCCGAAGACGCAGAACCAGATGAAGCGTGGATTCCTTCTGGATGTTGTAGTCGGAAAGAGTTCTGCCGTCTTCCAGTTGTTTACCAGCGAAGATCAGACGTTGCTGATCCGGAGGAATACCTTCTTTGTCTTGGATCTTAGCTTTAACATTCTCTATGGTGTCAGATGCTTCCACCTCGAGGGTGATGGTTTTCCCAGTGAGAGTTTTCACAAAGATCTGCATGGTGAATCTGTAAATAATAAGAAAAGAAATGCTATATATTTCATATGACTATTAGTACAAATCTGTTACAATACAATAATTAAAATTATGACAAGTTTTAACTGTAAAAATACAAGATATCTGACAATGGAGAGATTTAATTTAAAGTTTACTTTACATTAAGTTCAGTTTACAAAATTGACTGTCGAAGAATCATCAGAAAAATACATTTGGAAAAAAAATACCGAGTATTCAACATTTCAATGTGCTTTCCAAGAGAGAACGCACAATTCAGGAAAAATAAAGTATACTACAGGGGAATGTACTTTATTTCAAGTTTCTGTATTTTGCAATTACTATTAATTTTTACACATTGTCACACATCAAAATTGACAGAAAAGGGAAAAAATTAGGTACTTCAGCTGCACTAAAGATTCACTTTAATAAAAAGAATAATAATTTTATAGCACATTTGATCCCAACGGAGTATACTTTTCCCTTTTTTGCATAATGCATAAAAAATGTAATGTATCTTATTAAATATAAAATATAACAGTTTTTATATCATTCTACAATAGCCGTAAAAGTATGTTTTAAGACGTAAGCAGTAAAAATTGACCAACTACAGCCGATCATTCTTGGATTGTAAAAATCCCATTAGTCAATAGCTTCCTGCTTACGTCTTAATGCATACTTTACGGCTATTGTAGAATGGGCTTATACAAAATGCGTCGCAGTCACGAGGCTCCGGCTGCGGTTCGCTTATCGCTACTTAAATATGATTCACGAAGAAATCAGGACAAAGAAATCCATACTGCGTAGCATTGCAACAGCAAACGAATCGCAGCCTTCGTAAATATACATATGACGCGTTTCTACCCGTATCATGGCGTCTGTCGAAAAAGGACAAAACGATTCATTTCCTTCTGGCGCTCTATCTAAACCTGTTAGATTTAACACAAAATAAAGCTTAAAATCGCGTTACTTTTTGCGTGAACGAACAGCTGAAAGCTTGCTACAAAAGCCTGATGCGCAACGTAAATCGATCGTGCGGTAGGAGAGGAACTGTAACTGCACAAAATGGATGGGACTTGGCGTCGACAAGAATCAGAAATTTCCAACGGCGCAACAGCGACGAATTTTCGCGCACAACGGCGAAACGGATAATCACCGATCGCTTACCTGAAGTCGAAACAAACCGCAGTTAACAACTCGTGTTGCAATCGAAACTCTTCGATAAAATATGCGCAGGCACGGACAATCGTTCACGGACCAACTTTCACGAAGAAGGAAGAAGTAGACGCTAGACGCGTTACTTTATTGCACTTTACTGCACTTTACTGTTACTCGGAGACTCGGAGATGCGGAGGGTAAAGAAAAGAATATCTGGGCTGCGCGTTCCAAAATTCACTCTAGTTAACTAAAATGCTATAGTGTATGTACGTGACGTAAACTATAGATTTTAGTTACCCAGAGCAGAGAGAAGGATGAGAGGCGCAATGACGGCGATTTTCTTGGGACGCTTTTGGCTGTGTTCCGATATTCACTGCAATGCACTACCAGTACTGAAAATCTATAATACACGTGACATAAACTATAGCTTTTCAGTACTGGCAGTGAATATCGGAATGCAGCCTGCAGGCCGTACAGTAGCGCCACACATCCACTTTCAGAAATTGGAACTACGAGTCACATCCACTTTTCGATGCTGTCGATGAGAATTTGGTTCATGTCCGTGCTATGTATACATCCACTTTTCGATATTGTCGGTCTTTGGTGGTTCGTGTTGTCATAAACCACCAAAGACTGACAATGGCGACGATATCGTGTTGACACAAACCACCAAAGACCGACATTTACTATATACGTTTGCGCGAGCGTTACACTTCTGTAGTAACTTACGATATATCACTCGTTTACGCGGAGTATAAATTATCGCAAGTTACTACAAAATCCCGTTTACACGAAGGAATTATCGTAAGTTACTACAGAAGTAAAACTCGCGTAAATGTAGTAATTGACCGATTTGTTTATTGCTCAAGTTTTTCTATGTGCCACGACGGCCTTTACCTTCCGCATTATAACGCGAGATCTGGCTCGATTTACATTCATCATAATCAATAACGTGCGATTTTGTTACGTTTCGCAGCATGAACGGTAATTTTCGCTTGGTGCTTCGCACAATTTCGCTGAATAGAAAAAGTTCATCGATCGAATCCTCGAATTACCATTTATCTCGCAGAAATATCTTCTAATTTATCAAACAAATATTATTCCTTATATCTAAAATTAACATTATTTACCCAAAATAATCCACGTAAAGCAGTATTGAAAGGACGGTGAAACGAACGACGATGGAAAGCGACGCCGGTAGAACACGCACACGAATTTCCGCGCGTGGAAATCACGAGGTCTCTCAATGCTATCTGACGCAATGAGGACTGATAAGGACAACATACTAACATAGGGTTGGAACTTTCAAAATAAATTTAAACCGACATCCCCTAGACATCCCTCGATAGCAGCGCTACCAAAAAGTGACTTCGACTCTTCGACATTCGACATGGATATATATATATTTCACCTCGTAAAAGTATTATTCTGTCTTTTAGATTATTTCTCATCTATGAAATTATGATATGCGCTAAAGAGCCGGAGATTTTGGCTTTTTAATAACTATAATAAATAAAATAATCTGCCGCTCCTTATTCGCGCGGGTGCATATATATATATATATATATATATATATACCGTATTTTTATCATATTCCGTTTCGCAAAAATAATGATTCTGTCATATAAAAGCTCTTTTAACTTTTTTTTTTTAAATTTTTTTTTATTTTTTTTTATTTTTTTACAAAATTACTGGATATTTATTATGAATATATTTATTATAAATATTCAATATTCAAACAATTTAAATAATCATGTATTCATACGCACCGAGAAATGCATATGCCAATCATATATCTGATGCAAATTCTATTTAATTTTTTGAACTTCTTGCACAGTTCATCTCTTTTCTCCTTTTCTCTCCAATGTGAAATTAAAAGCTCCAACTACTCAATCTCATAGATTTAAATTTAACCTCATTGGGTCATTGGTCCGTGGCCCGTGCTGGTGACCCGGGAGGCTTGATAATTCGGCTTATCGTTGGCTGCGTTCAGCCGAAACTCCGCTAGCATAGCAATATACGCAGCCGTTATCAGCCTTTCGTCGCATATGTTTTCATTTCGTAAGAAATGTAGAGATGTATATAAATATAATTCTAGTTATAATTGATATTTTGTCATACGATAAGAAAGTGCCTGCGTTCTCTATATATAAGTATGTATTTCTCTTTCTACTCGGACTAGTCAAGAAAAATGAGCACGAAACTCCTGTTCGTCAAATCGGTGGAGATCTTGCGGGACACCCTTCCGCATTACCACACTCTGCTAGAAGCGATCTTGGTGCTTTGGATAGTGTGGTTTATTTCCAAGAGACGAAGCGTCGGCCAGGATTCGGTACCCTCGAAGGAATTGGTGGAGCGTAAACTGGCGGAGTGGCGGCCGGAGTCCCTCGTACCAGAATCGCCAGCGAACCATCCTTCGCTGAGTCCCAAACACATCAGTTCTAGAATCGGGAAGCGGATAACGGTCAATGGCAAGGATTGTCTCAACTTGGGTACGCATAATTACTTGGGCCTGAGTGACAATACGGAGCTAATAGACAGCGCCGAGGCGGCTATCAAGAAATACGGCGTTGGTACTTGTGGACCAAGAGGTTTCTATGGAACTATCGACGTGCACCTGGAGCTAGAAGAACGTATAGCCAATTTCATGTGCACGGAAGACGCTATAACATATTCCTATGGGTTCGCTACTATGTCGACCATAATCCCAGCTTATTGTAAACGTACCGACTTGATATTCGTGGATGAGCGAGTAAATTTCGCTGTGCAGAAAGGATTGGACGCGTCTCGAGGAAATATCCAATATTTTAAACATAATGATGTTCAAGATCTACATAATCTCTTGATGAAACAGGAGGAAGCGGACAAACAACGTCCTAAATGGGCTGCGAAAATTAGACGTTTTCTGATCATAGAGGGTATTTATATGAATACAGGAAACATTTGTCCTCTACCTGAATTACTGGATCTTTGCAGACAGTACAAATTGAGAATCTTTATTGACGAGTCGATATCGTTTGGTACCATCGGTCTAAACGGAAGAGGCGTTACCGAATATTTCAACATTCCCAGAAGTGAAGTAGACATGATAATAGGTAAAAATTAATTAATACTAATATAATAACTAAAAAGAAATTAAAGCCAATAGAGATGTGCGAATCAAGGATTTGTTATGTCAAGTCGAATCGAATCAAATTTTGTTTCCGTTTTCAAATTTGAATCAACAACATTGAATCGACAAAGTTCCATTCGAATTGAAGCGAATCAAATAATTTCGAATTTTTGAAATATAATTTTTAATTGACAATTATAATTATAAAAATAATAAAAGAGCAGAGTTCAAAAAATTAAAAAAGTAGTTAACGAACCAATACTACGTTTACGCGAGCGTTACTTCTGTAGTAACTTACGATAATTTACTTGTTTACGCGGAGTAAATTATCGTAAGTTACCAGAAGTAACGTTCGCGTAAACGTAGTACAAGGCAGGTGTATAGGTACAACGTACTAATACTACGTTTACGCGAGCGTTACTTCTGTAGTAACTTACGATAATTCACCCGTTTACGCGGAGTAAATTATCGTAAGTTACTACAAAATCCCGTTTACGCGAAGGAAAATCCCGTTTACGCGAAGGAATTATCGTAAGTTACTACAGAAGTAACGCTCGCGTAAACGTAGTATGTATTACAAATTGAAATAAATAACGTGCAAAGCGTTTCGACCTTACTACAGGGTCACTTACAAACTAAAGGGCCTATTCTGTAAGGCCCCGGCCCCATGGACTGATATTTTCCGCGTAACGCGTATCGCGTAACCAATCAGAGACGTTTCGTATTTTCTGTTAAGGCCATTGCACGTAACAAAGTTTTAGTCATAATCGTAAGGCCGTAAGGAAATAGACCAATCACGGTCGATTTCCTTGAGCTCGAAGAAGACATGGAAAAAAAAATGTACTGAATCAATTTTAAAAAATGAAAATCGTATGTTTCGGCCTGTATTACGAGCGGTATAGCCAACGTTTCGACCTACTTGGTCTTCTTCATGGCAACTATTGTTACTAATAAATAAATTAATATCTATATTGGAGCTCACATAAGAAATTATAAATAAGGCATCACCCTGTATATGATTCGTATTCGAACCATCCAGATTCGAAATTTTTGAATAGTTTGGATTCGAATCATAGAAATTCGAATTCGAATAGTTCGCACATCCCTAAGCGAGATATTTTTTGTTAGTATATGAAAATGTATATATGATAATATATATCTACATATTTTTTAGGATCTTTAGAATACTCTATGGGAACTTTTGGAGGCTTTTGTGTGGGATCAACCTTTGTCATCGATCATCAACGTTTATCTGGGCTTGGCTACTGTTTCTCGGCGTCTCAACCACCTCTCCTGGCATCTGCTGCTATCATTTCTTTAGACATGATTGAAAATAATTTACAAGTATTTCAATCATTGAAAAATAACGCCTTGTCGATTCACAACGGTCTCAAAGAAATCCCGATGTTGGTGTGCTCTAGTTTCGCAGAATCGACTTTAAAGCATGTATATTTGAAAGAACAGAAAGACCGTGCCACAGAGGAGAAATTACTATCTGCAATTTCTAACAAATGTATAGAAAATAACTTGGCGATCATACTACCTGCCTATCTGGAAACGGAAAGAATTTTACCTAGGCCTAGTCTTAGACTTTGTATATCTGCTAGTCTGGATAACAATGATATTAAGTTTGTGCTAAATACTTTGAAAACATGTACAGAAGAAATTTTATCGCAGCGTTTATGAGTTAAATAAATGAATCTTAAAAGAGGTATATTTAAAGATTATATTCTCGTATATATTAGGAATAGGTATATCTAATATTTATACATATTTATGTTCCTACTTTGTGCATCAACATACGTATGCATCAACATACGTATTAATTAGTCCAAGTAAATTTTTTTCTTGTACAAAGTGAACATAAGTACTTGTTCTTAAAGAAAATGAATGATACGAGAATTGCGATTATAAAGAACATGTTTGATAGAGAAAATGTGTGACGATACGCGTATTCGTCACTAGCACTACGGCCCTGGCGGCCACTAAGCACATGTTCAGCGTGCGCTCCTGGGCCCAAGCGGTGGGGCAACCGAGCGGTGGGGCAGCCCCAGTGGTGGGACAGCCCCCACCGACCGCACTCGGGGTATAAATAGGGGACTCGAGCCGACTCGAGTGACCAGTCCTGTGAGTCCTGTCCGACGTCCGACTCCTGTTCCCGACACGACCTCTCTCCGAGACCGCTTCACCACGTTGGGTGCTCCCAACGACTTCCTCCGTACAGAGAACGGGTGCTCCCGTTCTCACCTGGGCGCTCCCAGGGTACGGGCCTCCCCAGCCTCCCCAGCTGGGTGCTCCCGGTTGGCATTACCTGCCCTTTCCTGCCTCGGGGTCGGGCGCTCCCGACCCCCTCCGCCGTACGGAAGACGGGCGCTCCCGTCTTCAAGCCGGGCGCTCCCGGTGTACGGGCCGCTCAGTTGGGCGCCCCCGACTGAGCTCCTGACCGACCTGCCTACCCGCGAATCCGCAAGGCAGCCGTGCCTCCGCGCCTGTCCGCGAGTCCGTCTCTGTCCGACCGCGCATCAACCCGGTACACGTACACTGCGGCTCAGCGGAGCGACACACACACACACTGACACTCACGCCCTCCATCAAACTGTACTGTAAATAGTGTGAATAAATAGCTTTATGTGAAACTGACCAGTGTCTCCACGTTTTCTCACCCTGGCCTGGCGAGCGAATTCCGAGCGAGGAAACGCGAACGTTACATATGTATTAGCGAATTAAATTGTACTTTAGTTCTGAAAATATACTTCAGTTACAGGTTTGTCTCTTAATACTTCATAGAAAAATGATTACAAAGTTGTGCGTATGATACAATACAAATTAATATTTTTAACCGAATATTGAATAAATACTCGAGTATTGGAAAATAAAGTTTTCTAAATTTTTCTATTGATCGAATAATTTTAGAAAAATTCGCCGAATACGGCTCATAATCAAAATAGTGTATATAATGCAACTGCCATAGTTTGTAATGTGCGGAAAGTGCTTTATTATTGTAATAGATAGGTACAGATACGCGCTTATTAATTGTCTCTCGTTTCAGGTTCGTCATAAAAAATGCCGCCATGATTTTTTCCAATAATTTCCCATAACTTATCCCTCGCTAAATCTTTGCAAAAAACCTGTGTGGTGACTAGAAAATTTACATATAAATCTATCGACTAACATAGAAAAACGAACACAAAATTTTGTAGCATTGACATTGAACCATGTAAGTAAGAGCCAATGGGCGCGTTCAGCAGACCAAGCCGCTCAGTAGCAGTCGAACGTGATTGGCTCTTACTTTTAGAACCAACTAATCGACGCAGAGTGTTGATAAGACGAATCAACAGTTGTGTCTGCTGAACGCGGCCAATCGCGCGTTCGACTGCTACTGAGCGGCTTGGTCTGCTGGAACGCGCCCAATGTAGTATGATGCTGGACTGCCATCTTAATAATTAATAGGGACACACTGGAAGAGAATTTTATAGCGTTTTTTCTTGGCTGCACTATTGCCCACTAGTGCAACACTAGTGCAACATTAATGCAACGCTATTGGGTAGTGCAGGGCAGTGCAGGGCGATAGTGCAGCCAAGAAAAAACGCTATTAGGAAAAACATTTATACTTAAACAATTATAAATTATAATAAGGACCCATAGCAAAATATTAAACATATTTTTCGAGTGTCACATGTGTATTTCGGAGCTTCGATTTTCTTCACCGAGCGTCGAGCGACGGCATTCGCCGCTCTTTCTCGTTGGCTATAGCATTATATTCAACAGCATTATACAATTTAACTCTTTATCATCTAATCTTGTTCAAGAGAGTATGCCTCGCATTAAAGGATCCATAGCAATATTAAAAATAAACATATTTTTTGAGATTTGTCTATAGTGTCGTTTGTCATATTTCAGAGCTTGTACGTACATGTATATTTTTTAATGAATTTTCCCGATACTTGTCGAATTTTCAAGGCTTTCGATTTTCGCGGCGCGCGGCGCGGACGCCTGTATTCCCACTAGATGTCAGGACGGCAAGAGTCGGCGCATTTCGCAGTTTAGTTTGACAGTCTTGGTTATTGGTCAGAGCTGAAAATTTGAGAGACGCTCATCGCTAGATCTTCGCCGAGTCTCCTTCTTTTCCGGTGCGCTCTTTTGGGTGACCGTGTCTTGTTTAGTTTTAGCTGCTGTTGAATCTTTCTCCATCTTCCACAATGAAGATTTATAAGGATATTTTCACCGGTGAGTAAATGAAGAACGACTCGCGCGATCGCGTGAGCCAAGTATTTTTCATCTTTCGTCGCCGAGACACAATAATGGGAGCGAAGAGCGAAATGCCTAAATGATGGCATCGCGGAATTCGGCGATATTCGAACACATGGAGAAATATTCTTCCTATCATTTCTCCGCATGGAATTACACGCAATGACCTCGATTTTGCACGATTTTCACGAATTATCGCGATTATTATAGTTTAGCTTTTGTGTACATTCTCCATCATATACCTAACCTCCCCATATGTTCTCGAAGATTCGTGATATTGCCGGAGCAACGTGTAGCTACGATAAGATTGTGTAATGTAGAGTCCGCACGAAATAAGATATTTAATCCGAGAACAGGCGCCTGAGTTGATTTTTACACCCCAATATCGAAAAAAAAATATTACAGTAATTTCAAATCATTTTTTATTTTTTCAATATTTTTTGGTTTCCCCCCCCAGAGTGTGTAACTGTTGAATAAATCTATATATACGTACATATTGTTCTCAAATACTAATAAATTATAGAGCGATAAAAAATATGCAATGCGTAATTAATAACAGTGACTTTTAATTGGGATGTAAAAATCGCCTGAGGTGACCATTTATGAAAAAAAAAGGAAAAATCAGGCATGGGTTGGGTCTCTAGGATTATAATTTTCTGTATGTATTTTATAGGAGATGAGATGTTCTCCGATACCTACAAAATCAAGCTGATAGACGACGTGCTGTACGAAGTATATGGCAAGGTACATATATATGTTACTTACGAAGTACCTTACGCAAAGAAAAATGGCGTAACATTTTTACATTTAATTTTTTAGTTAATTACCCGTAGGTCGGGTGACGTTGAAATCGCTGGTTTTAATCCGTCTGCCGAGGAGGTTGACGAAGGTACCGACGTAGCGGTGGAGTCTGGCGTGGACGTTGTGTTGAACCATCGCCTTCAGGAAACATTTGCCTTTGGAGATAAAAAGTCTTACACGTTGTACCTCAAAGACTACATGAAGAAGTGAGTATCTTCTATGTAGATTTATTGGTTTCAATTTATTTTGGGGATACGTATGTCGATGTCGATCACGGATGATAATGATGAGATCGTCGGTGAGAGTGTCGATCAGGGCGATGATTATTGTTGTCGAATTTGTTTATGTATTTAGTCGGCGCGATCGAGCGCTCGCGAGAAAACGCGGCTAATTAATGTGTTGCCATCTCGGTAGAGACGCGCGCGGCCACCACATTGCGGTAATGGTAAAACTAAATAACCCCTGTGCTACTACTATATTTTGCATAGTTGAATAATATCTATTTTGCATCACGTTAACATTTTTTTAAATATTGTAAAGATTAAGAAATTACTAACAAGCTTTTAAGGTTAATGAATTAAGATGAGTCACATTAATGTGACTCATTGATAAAATTACTCATGTAACAATTTCAAACGAATCATATAGCTTTTCCTAGAAGAGTAATAAAATGAAAGAATTTTTTTCTATTTATTTATGAGTTGTCTATTCGTTTATATAAATAAAAACATATATTTGTAAGTAACGTGTGTTCTATGCATGTTATTCTAAAAATATTTGCTAAATTCTGTTTGCAGATTAGTGGCGAAGCTAGAGGAAAAGTCACCTGATCAAGTAGAGGTTTTTAAAACAAATATGAATAAAGTTATGAAGGATATCCTAAGCCGCTTTAAGGAATTGCAATTTTTCACCGGCACTTCAATGGACATCGATGGAATTGTGGGCCTCATGGAGTACCGTGAGATCGATGGCGATTCTGTGCCTGTACTCATGTTTTTCAAGCACGGTCTTGAAGAAGAAAAGTTCTAAGTAACCCTTAGATACTCAATAAATTGGACAAATTTTGTGAGTCATATTCTTAATATTATTAATATAATTAAGAGTATTATTCTTATCTTATTTTTATTTATTTATTATGCTGTATTATGTTTAATCCTTTTTAATGTAAAATTGAGATGAAAAAGAGGAAAAAAGAGATTAAATAGAATATATATATATATATATATATATATATATATATATACATGTAAAAATTCATGACCAACACGTTTTATTTGTGTTCGTCATTGCACAAACATGTTAGATTAAATTGGCAATCAGATTCTCGCTGCGACGTCTTTCTAAGCGCAGCGACTAATGTTAACCAGACATCTTTAATTATAATGCAATATTTTACTTTGACTGAAATTAATATATTACTGATGCGGATAGAGACTAATCTTTATTTTGGTATGTTTTTTTCAGGTAAATCGAAAATCAAGACTGCACACATGCTGGAAAGCTGTGAAATTTAGTTAAAAAATGTGAAACCAGTTCGACTTCCAATCTTAATTTGCAATGCAACTAACTTACAATACATTCAATAAAATCTCCGTTAGTGACTATTTCTTGATAACTAATTGTACATATTCTGTAACATGAGGGAAAGTGGCAACAGGATTCTATAACAATGTGCAAGCAATTAGTTGTGAAAGATATATGTATAATGATGTTTTCGTTTTCGTGTCCAATTTCGTATTAGGTAATTTTATTTATATATATTAAAAAATGGAAGATGGGGAAAGAACTTGCAGTGATGGACTTACATCGATGATGTAACGATTACAATTATGTTAATATCCATATTAAGTGGCAATTTCTGAACCATATTCGACTTTAATATGTCCATCGTAAATAAAAAAAATTTTTTTTCGATAATTTTTATTTTATTTATACTCCACATTTCGATTTATTTATATCTTCCTTCGTTCCCCTTGATTGCTCCCTGTAGTTTAATGAATGTGACATACGTATTTGTGAAAGTTTTATAATTTAAAATGCGTTCAAGCATTTTTATATATATATACATACATTTTTTACTAGATACGGATGCTTCGGAAATATATTGTTATTTTAAATTATTACATTCAGCTTCTTTTTCCTTAAAATAGTAGAAGTGCCATGTATATATATATATATATATATATATATATATATATATATATGTCACATATTGCACTTTACATACACACGTAACATGTGTAAGCAATCGTAATTGTACATTTGTCCATTATAAATCGAACGACTATGTGAAAGATATGAACTTTTACTGCTTCGTATGCGGAAGTATGATGCACAAAAAACTTGTCTGCCTCTAATAAATACAGTTAATAAATTATACTGCAAAAAAGAAAATCAATCGACTTATTTATCTGTTTGTAAGCGTACAATGTGAGTAAAGATGTACAAGGGGCGGGTCTGTAAATGGTACAAAAATATGACAGTCTTTTTCAGTTCATAAAAATATTATATTTAGATAAGTCAGAATAGACGATCTATCTCTTGGCGCGAAACCGTACATTATATTTCTTTACTCAGGGATTGTTACTAGCCATACTGTTGTACAAGTACACTCATCAGCATCACTCCCCTTGTTTTGCACATTCTTGCCGTTCAACAATTTCTCTCACCCTCTCTCTCTCTTACTCTCAGTCTCACTCTCTTTCTCTCCCTCTCTCTCTCTCTCGCTTTCCTCCTCTACATCGGGATCTCTATTTATCTCTCTTTCTCTCTCTCTCTCTCTCTCTCTCTCTCTCTCTCTCTCTCTCTCTTACGTTTCTACATATTATTTTATATACCCTCATCTCGCTTTCTGTGTGTGAATATATTACTCTTATTCTTCCTAAAACATTCGCTCTCTCCTCACCTGAGAACTCGACGCCCGCCGTACGTGATACTCTTTGCACATGTTCCGTACCGTTATATATTTGAAAAAAGGTGTACATTTACAAAAGCGTATTTCTTAATAGTTTAGTAGTAAATATAGTATAAGTATGTAGAGACAGATCTTTTTTCGTAATCTACAAATGGATGCGCAAATGAAGAATTCGTTCCGTCAACTATTATTAAATGAAATCCATATAACTTATACAGCTTAAAAAGATACGAGATGGACTCTTGAGGGATGTACATACACACATACATATATGCACATAAAAAATACATATATATATACGTAAAATAAATATATATAATATATTGGTGTATATAAAATATATATTATATAAATATATATATGCTCATGTGCACACATGTACAATTAACTATATTGCTTTGCTATCTAACGGAGCACAACCATATAATAGTGTCGTTGGTTATTAAAGCCAGTGAAATAAATTAACATTTGCGACGGAGTTATCGTACAACACGCCAACGTCCCACCGTAACGCAAACGGGAGACATCGAAAGTCGCGGTGCTTCGACGATTCTATACGAGAAACGGAGCGAACTATTATATATATATCGGTGACTTGTATCGCGTGAAAAACAAAGAAGAAGCGATGTTCGATAGGCATTCGTATGCATTCGCCGATTAATGATTAATCCGTAAAGTGGAATGTTACATATTCAACATTTATCGACAATATACAATTACAGTTCACGATCGAAGTATATCCTTTGCAATCGGAGTGCTTTTCTTTTTTCTCTTCCAATGTAGTCCTAAGAATATATTTTAAACACGCCTCGTCGTCCTCGCGCGCGAGAGAAAGGTCTAATTCGAAATTATCAACGAACGTTTTTTTGCGTGTGTATAAACGTGCGCGTTCACGGCTCTCCTCCGCGCGGGCCAGAAGAGATATAATGAAAAAACGGCCGACTCCGCGGAGAGTATCGCATTTACGATAATTATTCGAAATAATATTTGATAATGGCAGTCATACAAGAGTTGAACTTATTAACTTTCCTTAATTAGAGATTGCCCATACGTAAATTGTACGACGTTTATACATAGATGTAACATACTGGCTTACAGTTTAGCTCGTTAAAGGTACGATACTTTTATAGTAGGACACCTGCTACTATTTTTTGTTGTTGTTAAGTTGGGTATAACTTGCGCGCTTGATAAGAGTAAACGGTATATTATTAACATTATCGGTACCATTATTAATATTATCATTATTATTGTTATTTATTACTATTTATTATTATTATTAAACTTATTTGTACTGATCTATGTAGAATGGGTGCGTAGAAAGGGTTTCAATATGCTATGAAAAGATGCCCTGTCGTTTGCCTTTTAAATACTGAAGTGACAGAAAAAGCTACGGGGATTTCACAAATTAAAAATGTGTCAGGCGTTCAAATTATCGAAAAGAAAGAGAGAGAGAGAGAGAGAGAGAAAGAGAGAGAGAGAGAGAGAGAGAAAAGAACGACATGCAACGGAAAAAAATGTATGTCCAGGGTTTGCATAAGTACAAGACACAAAAGCGAAGAAGATATACGATAGATACAAAAGTAAAATATAATATCCGTTGCTATTTTTACTGTACAGAAAGATATTACACAGCGCACCCGATTCTTCCAGGACAGTGTTACTAGATAAGATTGTTACTACACACGACTTGAGCATCGTACCATTTCAATGATACTTCAAAGAAGTATGGCAAAAGCATTTAAGTTTAATGTATACTCGGTACACCCACGTACACACACAGACACACACACACACACACACACACACACACACACACACACACACACACGCACACGCACGCGATCCAGCATTTTCTTCCCGAACGGTGCTTCGCGAAAGAAGCTCAGTGTGTTATTTATGCTTTAGTAAAACATCACGGCATTCCAAAGACCACTCTTGTAAAATCCTCTTACCTTATATAATGTATCTGATCGCAGGACATAGAGCTCATTAATCTGTTTATCTTTGTTAATTCTTTTCTTTTTCTCTTTTTCCTGACCACTACTGAGGTTGTTGCATTTGTATTTGTGAAAGAATTCGGTTTATATATATTCATATATTATTTATATATATATGTATAGATATATTTCCGTTTTTAACATTTATATATTTATATGAAACTTCATTCACAGGTAGCTTCATTCGCGCCCTCCAATCCTAATGGTCACTTACAGCATCGTTTTTATATTTTGTGAGGAATTTGAAGAGGTGATCGCTAGTCGCGCGATTGTTCAGAGGTAATTTTGGTCAGGTGCTTCGTCAATAAAAGTATTCAAGTAACAATTGTACAATCAAACGATAAGTTTGGTTAATAAAATCTCGCTCTTTTTTTATCTGCGCTCCTACTTAATAAATCAAAAGTGACTTGAATCACGTCTATATATATATATGTATATATATGGGAAATTAATTCGATTTACATACACGATATTGCTCCTGCATCCGCATTAATATGCCATTAAATATAACTCGTCTTCCCTAAATGATAAAGAAAAAAAAACCGCTAAAATAGGCATCTGAAATGAATAGTAACTCCAGCATGTTATAAAAAAAATTATGAATTTAATATTGTGTTTTGTTTCCCACGGTACGCATAACATTAAAAACTCTCATCAAGTAGATAACAATAACCAACAACTAACAATCGTAGGCATTCACGCAAAAATAGAAATATGTTTAATAATATACAATAATATTATCATAATTTATATTATTGAAGTAAGTATGATCATTCCCTTACTATTTCTAGAGTAGTAGAGTAAATCGTATCAATGATTAGAGCTGAAAGAGTCCGAGAAAGCATCAAATATTTTGTACAACATTCGCAAAAATGATGAAATATTATTCCACAATTGATTTTATTTAAAATAAAAAAATAATTTTACATCTGAACGCTCACATTTTTTACAACATAATTGCATCGAGTCATTAATTATAATCATCAAACTTCATAAATTCGTTACAAAAAAAAACGATACGTATAAATCTAATATTATAAACGTTTACGTATCTCTATTAAATGAACAAATTATTGTACAATATTACACATCTAAAAATTTTTCCAAACGAAGAACCGAGTCAACGCGATGTTGACATAAAACTATTAAAATTTGACTATCACATAAATTATGTCGTTAATCCAATTTCTTCACAAGTAGAAATAGTTAACAGATAGAATAGTAATTAACAGTCTCGAGAAAAATATATATATGTATATATACGTTTTGTACATATATATCTTTATATATCTAATAACATTTAAATTTAGAAAATAAGCCGCTGAGCAAACATTTGCGGAATGATGCTCTGCTTTATGTAATTTACAAGTCTGTCGGATCCATCAGCTCACGTCATGTGATACACAATTCTGTAAATTACTAACAACGAGAGGGTTTCTATCTTAATCTTGTGTCCACGATCAGTAGTTAATTCTTATCGTATGTTAAGATTTTTATAGTTTTAATTATACATCTGAAACAGCTCTTTTTTTTCTTTCGAAGATTCGAGAGCTCTTGCATCTTTGTTTTTAATCTGCTTTCGTGCATTGAACATTCTCCGGGGGAAAATAAATCTCACTGCCAGTATACTATGAGATAAAGTTAAATGTCTATACTCTCTCTACTCTATTTTGCTGCCATGTCGAATTTGTACCGGACACAGAAGACAGCAATCCAGTACTGCAAATGTGTATACGCGTAGTAAGAGTTTGTCATATCGTTAAATCTAAATATTAAAAGATTAACGAAGAAGATCCGAGTATATATCCGAGCGTGCATTTTACCAAAAGGAAACAAAGAGATAAACGGAAACCCTAACACCTTGAAAGTAAATACTTCGTTCGCACGCTCTGACGTCCGATTGTTGCACTTCTGATATTCCATCACGGACACACGCTGCATAAAAAAAGGGGACTACCATGTGTATATTTAATTTAATTAATAATGAATTAGTAAGTTCGTTTTCTCTCCTATACTCTAAAATACAAAACAATAAATTATCGTTAAACTTGCGCACTGAGCGTAAGGGGATACGCATTTGATGCAAGTATGTATGTATACATATCTATATGCAAATAGTGGCTCTTTAAAGTAACGATCCGAATCGAGGCAGAGTTGGAATGTAAAGGTGTCCGAGAACTCGCGAGCACAGAATCGCGTCTTCGTCGAGCGTCCGCCGTTGAAAACGGCATTGTCGAAGCAACCCGCGACGTTGAGAAAGAGAGACGAGAAAAATATAAAAAAAAGAGAGAGAGACCGAAAAGTAACAAAGTGCAAAAATAAAAAAAGAAACTTAATAATTCTAGGAACTTCGGTGACTGTGAAAGGTGCGGTCCGACGAAGACGCGATATTCTGTCCGAACCAAGGATCGATCGGCACGAAATATCGTGTGGGACACGATCTTCGCTCGGATGATGGCACGACACATGTCGCAGGCTAAAGAGGCAGCGATTGTGATTAACAATATTTTGTACAGATAATTCTCTGTCTATGTAGCTTTCCATAAATTAACACCGTCAAACTTTATTCATCCACCGGATAAGTCGAAGTAAATTTCTACGAATTGCATTTGCGTCTTGTAAAGTATCGCTAACCGTCGTAACAAATTTAACCGATTCGAGAAATTAACTAATTAACTAACTAATTATCGACCGACAACATCGAAACCTGAATTGCAGACCGCAGAGCTGTCAGACAGCGCTCAGATGTATACAGGCGTATACAAGCTGTACAAAGACGCAGACGCGTACGCACGCACTTATGTCACTATTTTCCCGTATGTGCGTGGCGTCGTCGACCAGTAAGACCGCCTCCTTACGCTGGACATAAGAGTCGCTAAGCTCTAACAAAAACATAAATAACAAGGCGAGGAGAGAAATGGGAGAGGGAGGGAGGAGACGGGGGGGAGGGGTGGCGATGAAGAGAAGTAAGTAAATTCCACCTCGCTCGACACACGGATAGTCTATACTGCGACGCGGGGGAAAGGCGACGTAGTACAGAAATCGTTGCATCTCGAATGCGAAACTCGACTCGAATGCGGGTCCTATCCTCTTTCGTCGTAGTCGTAGTCATTATCGTCATCGTCGTCGTCTTCTTCTTTTACTTCTTCCTCTTGTGTTCGTTTCTTTACTTTCTTTTTTACATATCGGTGTGCCCCACAACGCGGCACACCTTCTGCTCCTAAGGATCCGACGGTAACTCCAACATTTCCGTGAGGAAGCTTTCGAGCGGCGCCTGGCCGATTAACTTAGAGAAGAACATGTGCTCCAGACACTTGAGACCGATCGAACGGATTGATGGCAGGCGAAGCAGCAGCTTGGCGAATCTGCTGGTGTCCTCCGGACAGTTCACGCGGGTGTACTCTTCTAGAGCGGCGTAGATCTTCTCGCGCAGCAGGCTGACCTCATTTACGGACTTGAGGCCTTTCACGTCGGGATTAAAAAGAATAATGGATCTGCACATTAAAAAATAATATTGATATTAGATCGAAAGCCATTTGTTAATTGGATTCGCTTCATTTAGCTTGCTTATGTCAAAAAAGAAAAGAAAAAAAAAGAGAAAAATACGATCCTAGAATTAAGAAGAAAAGAATGAATGGCAAAGACATTGACAAACAGTCAGTTTCCGTTTCACGTCAATTCAATCGTCAGAGTTCTATTAAAGATTTATATTAAAGATTATTCTTGCCAGTCACCTAAGACATCCGAGTTCGGTCCTGTCCATTTTCATCTCGCGCATCTTCGACACCAGCTCCGAGAGCACGCGATCGAATATCGTGGATCCGAGCGCATTTCCCGTCGCATTTCGATGCAACGAGCCGTCCGTTGTCAGAATGATATTGTCCTTCGAGTCGATGGAACGGTAGGAGAAGGCAGCTATTTGCAGCTCGCTCCAGCCAGCCTTGAGCAGAATCGCCTGATCCTCCACCGGCAACGACGTAAAGTGCGGGATATGCTTTGCCCATGCCACCAGCTGGAAGATTTGTTGATTCGTTGTGCAGTTGGAAATGTGCGACACTGCGTTCTGCGCATTACAGAAAGGTAGCGAATTAGTGGAGAGTGCGCTTCGATGGGATAGCAGGGCGCCGTTCTGCGAACAACCACTAATGACAATTACAACGCCGAGATTCTTTATAGAACGGCAGATATATCTCTATAAAAACTACGATAAAACTACGTTCAAGCTATATCTTTATAAAGATCTCACGTACATAAATTTGCGCTATCTTGCAACGTATATTAAAATCTAAATTATAAATTCTTAATTTGGGTGACGCATAGATCCGTATAGGAGAATCGAATTCCGAGTTCGATCCTCGATTTTTCATCCCGTGTATGCCTTGACTTTACAAGAGATTATAGCTGTGAGTGAAGAATTGTGATTCATTTGAGGAATAATAAATTGTGTGATAAACATACATAATAAATTATTATTTTATACCGCGAGATTATTCTTACAATTAAAAATTGTATATCCTAAGACATATCTATAATAGCGACCTACATACATATCCTTAAACAGCCATTTCGTCATTACTATTATACATATCTAAACTTCCGCTTTTCCCTCCCGTCAGGAGGGGATACGCCTACACGCGACACGCATCAAGCACGCGATATCTTCATCACGGGCGCGAATATATTTACCTCGTAATTTCCCTGCTCTATCTTACACTCGACACGTTTCTCCGCCTCGAGGATACGCTCGATCGGCATGTCCGCGTGCAAACTGCTCGTGCTCTCCACCTCGCTCTGATCCCGCTCCTTAGTGCGCTGACGTTCCTCCTGCACCGCCTCCCTCTTCATCCCCATCGTCAGGCACTTCTGGTACCGGCAGTACTGACAGCGGTTTCTCTGTCGCTTATCGATGATGCAGGTCTTCTCCTCGCGACAGGCGTACGACAGATCCTTACGCACGGTCCTCTTGAAGAATCCCTTGCATCCCTCGCAGCTGAAAGACGAGCTCGATTCAGATAATGACAATGTAACGCGGCGGCATTACACGCCGTTATGTTGCAACTTTACGCGATCGTTTCTATTAAAAAAAAATTTGAAAAAATGGAATCCGATCTCTGAAGGGCACTCTTCGATTGAACGTAGCTGAATGTTCTTTGCCTTGAAATTTAATTAAAAAAATTTTTAAGTAAAGGCTCGAGTAAAGGTGAAGTATCGGTCAGGCTGAAGAAAATCATTGCGCTATCCACGATACTCGAAAGAAATAAATCACGATCGAGTTGGAAGGTATTTACAGCGTCATTACATTCTATTATATCGCAGTTAATTGCAATTATTCCATTGTACAAATGGAGATGCATTTATCATGAGACAATTACACTCCATGTTCGTTTCTCTCAAAGTGAATTCCGGAATTCATTGTGCTTTATCATCGCGACGTTTTACGCAGTTAAACATTTTAAAGCGATGAAATTTGAAACGATCGAATTATATCCCGTGCTCATATCGATTTCACGCAATGAACATCAGAACCGCACGAACGCAATTACATTTTTTGCCGCGGAATCTGGTTCGAGGAAGCGCAATAAGGAGTTTTGAAATAAGGGGAATTGAAGGAAATTAATTGTCACGGGATAATTATTGTGTTGCTTGCTCGATAAAGGTGAATCACGGCGATCCGTGTCTCGTATTTCGCGATAGCGCGACGACTTAAGTCCGTCGAACGATTTGTTGGCACTCTTCCCCGTCAACGTTCTCACATCAGTTTCTCCGACCTGGAGACGCATCGAGATGAGGTGCCGCGGGTTTACGACTTCTCGGGTGCAATTCTTTACGAGCAGCTGTCGGAAACAATACCACGAGCAAAAATAAAAGATCGACCTCGGTTCATCGTCGGAGACTAACGGCCGCTAATTTTGATTTTATGAAAAGCACCTCAGAGAAACGTTGTTTATCGGCGCTCGGTGATTAACCCTAGCTCGCTAAATTGTAGTCCAGTGGACGGACCGCTTTTTCTTACAATAAGTACGATTTAAACTCAAATAATTTTCTTGACCTGATATCTTCCTAAATATCTTATTCAAACTCTGTATTTCCAATTCCTATATACATTACAAGCTTAAAAATATTAATTAGAATGAAAATGACAAAGTAGAGTAGATCGGAGTGTGGCGAATTAAGGACTCGAAAATAAGGCTAGCTAGAATTAAATTACTGACATATAAACAGCAGCGATGCGGGGTACGTGCGTCGCAACTGTGAATTAATTTTCAGCAGGACAATACTTTTAGCAGCTAAAGAGCAGCGTTTTCCTTCCGTCGCTCTCGGAAATCGCGAATCGACATTTCGATCATCGCGTCACTCAGCCGCGGTTGTTGTCTCGCCGCCGGAGAAGCTCGCCGATCATCAACGAACCCGTGTGACGTGTGAGTCACGGCTCGTACCTCTCAGGGTCGTCGTTTTTAAAGTTTTTGGAACGTCTCCAGAAATCTCCCGTCGGGACATCCAGAAAAGCGGGACGGTGCAAATCTCGCCGGTGAATTTATTTTCGCCGCGAAAATACGTATCGCGTGTTTTTCGCGACAGCGGCGGTGGCGGGGCGTCCGCGAACGATTTCGGGACGAAGCGACGCTCTTTCTTCGCCCGGTGACAACAAGAAGACGTCACATATTTCGAAAACGCTACATCCTCCGCCGCGCGTGGAACAAACAGCGGCATTAAATTCCGCTGTCATCTGCTAAACGTGAATATAAAGCCACGCGGCGCGGCGCGGCGCGGCGCGGCGGAAGATAACACGACGCGCCGTCTTCCGTCGAGCGAATACGGGAGCTAAGATTCAGCTGCGAATGAACGTGAACCGGATACAATAAAGTCAAATTTTCCCTCCGTGTTACCTCCGTGTTATCCCCTCTTCGTCCCTCGCGGAAAAACGAGCGTCGCCGTTTATTTGCGCGATCCTTAACGGGTCTTCTGCGAAATTAATTCGCGCGGCAGTCAACGCTAAAAGCCGCTTGGGAGCTGGGATACATTATTCGAGACGATTGCGACGGGAGAGAGCGGCACGGCGAAGGCGCATTCATAAAGCGCATTCGTGAAGACTCAAAGATAAATCAAACGGCGCGTATACATTGTCTGGCTCTCCGGCGGGGAGACAAACGACACGGCGCGGCGCTCTAATCTCGGGGGATTTCGCGAAGCGTCAAACGACAAACGTCCTCTCTATCGAGACGCCGGATTTCACGAGAACGCATCATATCGTGCAATCTTAAACGCGCGCGCTACCGTTGATAAAGCACGTGTATAGAATAGGAGCCACGTTGAATAACGCCCAGCGCGTGGAGAGACGCGAATTTGATCTCGCGCGGCGGCGAGAATTTACGATCGAGGTATCGCGGAAGACGAGAGAAACCTCTTTCTTTTTCCCTCGCAGAGAGGTCTGTTTATTTCGAAATAAACGTGTAATAAATACGGGGAGAAAGAAATCGCGCCAGGTTCGTCCGGGTGCCATTTATATATATATATATATATATATATATATATATATATATATATATATATATATACCTGCCGGTCGGATTTCGCTTTTTCCACCGACGATCGTTAATTCGCGGCTCGATTACGACGAACGGAGGAGGCTTCGAGGTTGCGACACCGCCGTGTCCTTAATCACCGTACGTATAAGTGTCGGCCGCAGAAGGAGGAAATTCTCCCTCGGCGTCGGGGCATGGATTAATGACGATTACACGGGCATTCGTGTATCTCGGCGCTTTCCCAGCGTTGAGACGACGAGATAACGCGCGAGAGGCTAATGCTACTACGACCGATATGCTCGGTGGAATGATAACGTTCCGATATAGTTGAGCGGCGGCTGTGCGTCGCACATCAAGTTGCATCGCGCATCTGTTTAACGTGGGCGACGCCGCGCACGTGATGCAATTTCTGGACCACCGTGGCAGCCGTTTGATCTCGCGGAGTTTATGCGAAAGACAAATATTCATGACACGAGACACGTGTAGAGCCCTGCGCTAGCCGTCTCTCTCCTTCTCCCTCTTTTCTCTCTCGCTTCTCCCTTTCGCTCTTTCTCTCTTCTTCTCTATTGCGGTATGAAGACCTTCAACGCCATATGCACAAATAATGTCGGCGAAGTTACGCGTGCGCCTCGCAGTTTTTCACCCGAGCGCGGGAAATTCCGTCAGAAAAAAAAAAAAAGAATAAGAATGTACGGCGGCAGTACGGTTTCGTTTGACGTGGAAAATAGAGCAACGGCCAAGGGACATTGCCACGGGACGAGATTTTTAATGCATTTGTATTTTTATCTTTATTTTATTAATAAAATGGATTTCGACCTATTTTTTACTCGTGTTAGTTATTCGAAAAAGATTTTTTAAAAATTATTTGATTTTTATTCATTTTATATGAGCTCATATCTCTCTTAACAAAATAATTCAATATTTTTAATTAATATAAATAATTCTTATATTTTTCAAGCATAATAATTAAATAATATTGCGATGACGAATAGTCAATTATAAAAAATAAAAATTACGTGCATATGTATCTAATGAAAAATTAATATCCGAATTACAATTATTTATGCGACAATCGTTAATCGTCAAATAAATGATCGGGCGATTGCACACATTAAATTGCACGCATTTCCATCCATTTTATTCTCGCTTGCGGGATCATTAATAATAACGAAGTTAATTCAAAACGCGGGAGCTTCGCGACGGCGGATTACTATGAAATTGAAATAAAATGACTCCGAGACGAGTGCCTCCCAGCGAACGCGCGCGCGCGCGTACATGTTTCTTCTCCGGTAACACGCGCGCGTACATACGTGAACGGTCGCGGCGCATTTAATCCGTGAGAAATGGACGCGCGGCGGCGCGGCGTCGTGGCGCGCGAAAGGAACACGCGAACGCGAAAATAAGAGCGGTAGCACCGTTCTTCCTCCAACCGGCCGATCTTTCCCCACCGCGCCGCCGTGCCCTGCAATGGCATTGCGCGCGTTATTGCTGCAATTTGCGAGCGAGGGGGGCATCGCATGACGGTTATGCATTACGCGGGGCGTATATGATGAACATGTCCGAATGTTGGAAGCGCGACCAGTTTTTATTGGAGCGGTGGCGAGTCCCCGACCTCCCCCCCCCATTTTCCGCGCGGTTAATTACGCGCGCGAGATGGCTACAAATTGCCCCGGGTACTTTTAATTAGATCAATTAAGTTCCCGCGCGAGAACTTATACCTGCGCGTGTGGGTTACGGGTCGGCTGTTTTGCGCTTTAAATCCACGGCGGACCCCCCCTTGCAGAATCGATCGCGTTCCCTCAGCGCGTCCATTTTTCGTGGCGGAAGGAAGTTCCTCGAGGAAAAGTCTCGAAACGTAGCGTTTGAATTTTCTGTTTCACGAAAGCGTTAATCCAGATAATCGAGATACAAATGTTATTCATATCTTCGGAAAATTACATTTTCAAAAATGTTAGGACTTTGGTTCGGACGTAAAGGATCTCAATATATATGTAAAGTAAATCTTAAGTAAGTCTTTTTGTAGCTTGAATGGTGATAAAAACGTGTTTCACGATTATATTCTTATTTTCTGATTACATAAGTTAATTAAATATCGTTTCTGGAAGTGAAGAAGGGAAGCACGTAGCGAACTATTATACTCTTGCCAATCTCGAAGGCATTTTGTCGGTCGAGGAGGAACGAACAACACTGGGTTAAAGGGTTAATTAGCCGCCACTGGAGCAAAGTGCCTATATACAGCGAGAGGAGGAGAGGGAGGGCCCCCTCCCCCTCCGCTCGTAGGAACTACGGGTGGGTAGTCGTCCTAACCTCGTGAGCCAACAGCAGCAAGTCCAAGGTTGATGGGGCTCTGATGCAACGCGAACGTCGGCCAGGCCGGTCTGCAGCTCGGTGCAATCATCGCGGTACGAGGAGCGAAAGGGGAGAAAGAAAGAGAGAGAGAGAGAGAGAGAGAGAGAGAACGCGCGGAAAAGTGGGGCGAAGAGGGGCACGCTGCATCGGGATTCCCTGCACGCCCAGCGTGCACCAGCCGTAGACCAGCAATCGACCTCGGCGTAAGCGCTCTGATAGCGAGAATGGCGACCTCGAGGTCGCTCGTCGATTCGCGGAAATTGGAGCGGAATTCCGCGGCCGCGAAAACTGGTCGCTGCTCGCGGGAGAAACAAAAATATGCACAGCGCATTGGAAATGCATTCGAAACTGTAACGATATATAGTAAGACGTTCGTGAAAAAGTTAATTGAGTGAAAAGGAACGGAACTCTTAATTCGGAGCAGAAATTAAAATAAAAAGAAACAGACCTCGTGGGTATCTCGTTAACCTGGGAACGGACGCCTGATTCTTTTTTGCATAAATGAGAAGCATATTAAAATTACTGGTGATGGGAGCTTCATTTCTTTGATATTGCAGGAGTGTAAAAATTACTCCAGTCGCCAATTGATGCGCGAGCTTGTTCGTCCGTGAGTCACACTTAGGACGTTTGCTTGAATGTGTAAAATCCTCGGGCGAAAGAGATTGTGACTTCGAGGGAATGTATCGTACATCGCTTTTATCGGGCAAGTGTGTTAGGAGATCGAAATTCGGAGTAGACGTCTACAATATATAACTTGAAATATAGGTGTTAAGGTCCCCGCGAGACCCTCTCCTTCTCCTCCGCGACGTTACTTTCGATCGTTCCGCCGCGGTTAGCTCACGGGCTAAATTAGAAAGTCGATACAAGTTTTAATTGGATAAGTTACTTTGAGGATCTAACTTTCGTATCCGAGCCGTTTCGTAAAGCCACCGCGAAGGAAAATGTTAACGAGATCTAGCGTTGTAATGAAATTCGGAGGCACGCCCGCGCGGCGTCGTGAATTTGTATCGACGAGCAAGATGCCGAAAGTTCAACGATCAGTCCATTATATCGCTCAATGGGAGGCCGATTATCCTAACGATTTCAATCGCTCTTTATATGTTTCCTTAATTTATTTTATTTGTTTTCTATAGGGCAAACGTTCAAATTATAATTAGATATATATTTGAATGTTAAAAGATCCTGGAATCTGTGCTTTTTATCTTCAATAGAGTCTACATGACGCGCAAATATTGTAGAAAATAATTTTCACGCTATCGCGTAACTATTACGCGTTAAATAATTCGTTTTGTCACGAGCGACGTTCTTCGGTAATTATACGAAAGACGACAAATGTGCTCGTTGACGGGGCGCGGACCGCCGCTGTCGTAACACGGCCGACATGCGTTGTTCACGACGGTGTTCCATGCATTCGCGCGAGCGGCTCGCGTGCTGTTATTCGCATAAAGGCTGATCTACGATGTGCTCTTTGCTTTCTGTTTTCTGCTCTTAACCTTTTTGCGACTATCTCGTATTTCGCAATTTCGTCGCGTATTAACGTGGTTTCTTGTCTCTTCTAAAGTTCGTCAATTTTTATCTTGGGCGACAGAAAACAAAAAACATCGCGTTACGCGACGGAATTGCGAAATACGAGATAGTCGCAAAGAAGTTAAGAGCAAAAAACAGGAAGCAAAGAACACATTGTAGTTCAGGCTTAAAAGTCATCGCAGATGTTTCTTCCTTTTCAGCGACGCGCATTTTCGCGGACGCGCGCGCAACGCGGCGGTTCGCCGCGACCGGACCTGTTGCAGCTGCAACACGAAAGACGATACGCGGACCCGTTCTCGCGACGGCGACGGCCGACGTGCGGTGTGAACTAGTGTGAAGGCTCTTTTACCTACTATCGTGATTCCTCGCTTCGCGCGCGCGCGCGACACCCTGGCGGTTACGTGTCCGCGTTGGTTCGTCGACATTTTTATTATTCCGCCGGCCGACGACGACGGTTCGACGCACCGCGTCAATTATGCAAACACGACGCCGCATTTGCAAGTTTTTCTTTTTTTCACGTATGCACGCAAGAAAATAAAAAAGCGCGAGGAAGCGTCCGTTAATAACTCTCGAGGATGCGTCGTCGCGCGCGAGTCAAAGTTCAGTGTCGGATTACCGAAGAATCGGTATCGTAACGCGAGACTCGAGAAATCCTTTTACACAGCAGATATATATAAGGTACCCGAGAACTTCCGAAATAGTAACCTTAGCCACGTTGCGTAACGGCCAGTATAAATAATCCGAAGCGATGGCACGTAATTAAACCGAAATATAACAAACTATATCTATATAACTTTGACGTTAGATTCCACGTGCATTTTCAATATTCAAATAGAATCGTAGTCGTTAAGGTGGTCCTTTCGCGGACCCAGCTAGTAACAGTCAAGTAACAGTCCGTCATGAGGTAATTGAAAACAAACATTACACAGCATTCCAATATTTATAATAATATAACATGATTTTACACGCACGATTTAATCGTATTTAATTATTTACTAATTAAAAAAATATCACAATAGTAGCGCGGTTGGACTCGATTTAGTTTAGGTCAGGCATGACGATACGAGTAAAGCAATATGCGCGTGGATCCACTACTTATTTAACCTCATATATCAGAGCAAAACATTCGGCAAGCCCTTATTTTCAAGGTATGTACGAAATCCGGAAACTTCAGGGAATATTTTAAGACGTGAATAATGTATTCATCTGATCGCCAAGTACACATGTATTATTCGTTGAAAACCTCGGCCGTGGCGATTTGCATCGTTCTATCTTTCTCGTTCGTTAAATGTAAACAAAGATAGAATGACAATGGCACGCTCCGCGAACGCACATTTAGAATGACTTATTTCTTGTAAAGTGTCGGTAACCTCACTTGATTTTTCGTACACATGTCCCTTATTACTGTATATTTAACATATATATATCAAATTTAGGTACTTATCTAATACTTGTTCTCGCGAAAGGACCACCTTAAATGCGATCGTAACTTCGCAGACGGTAACACGAAACACTTTGACGAGCGCGTGTATCCTCCCGCCCGAACAAGTCAATGTCACCAATCCCTCGAGCAAAGATGCGAGACAGCCTCGAGACTCTTATCGAGCGTTAAATAATTTGAGGAAAGGTCGACGATTCTGCCTCGTCGACGTCGTGCTCGAGGGCTGTGGTTTCTTCGGCAAAAATGCCTCCATAAAAATTTCTCCGCTGCTGATCTTATTATTCGGAATCGTGTAACTTATACTTTTGCGAGCGCAGGTCGGAGGGTAGCGATAATTGGAAAAAACAAAGCATTTATCGGCGATGCTTTCTTTATCCGACTTTATCGTGTCGCGCCGCTGTATAGGTGACGCGGCCTGACGGCATAATAAACCGGCGCCCGCTTATTATTTATTGCATTCTCGGTGAGCCGTCGATGGACGGATTATTCACCGTTCTCCCTTGTTAACGAGGGTCAGGATTATCAAGCGAATCCGAAGGACCTTGAACCGCGCTCTCTCGCGACGGAAAAATCATCCGGCGCAACGCAAGTATACAACGACGGCAAATTCAGATTCATAGGCGCGTCCCATTCTCCTCCTTATTTTTTTCTCGAATAAATCGTGGGGCTTTCATCGTTCGCGCGTGCTCGATTCCTTCTCGGAGAAAAATGCAGCAGAAGAGCGCGGTAATTATTTTTGCAGTTGGCCAACCGCCGCGAAACGACGGACGCACGATGAGACGCACAAGGGATTATATTCAAACGGAGTTTGTCGAAGTCACCTATTGAAGTCGCCGCTCGAGAGATTCAGCCGCAATCGAAACGCCGATTACCCGCGCGAGCGCGTACATTTCTTGAACAAAATCGCCGCGCGCGCCGTCATGGATCAAATTTGCATGACAAATGCGAGCGGGGTACGAGAATGGAGGGGAGAGCGGGGGGTATTCGTTAGACTTCTGTCGAATACATACTTCCCAACGTATAACTTTGAACCAGCATTTTCTACGGATATTCACGGTGGACAGCGCAAATTGTTCCTCGACCCTTCACAGAAACTCCTCCGCTTGAAAATGAAAGGCAAAGAGGAATAGCGAGTGGAAGTCAAGAAGATTATCGAGGTTTCGTTCGACCGAGAAGCATCGTTTGTGCTAACGATGAGTTGCGTTGCGTAACGATAATACGGAAACGATTATAAAAACTTACCTGTAAACGCCGTAGTGTTTGCCACTCGCACGGTCGCCGCAGATCGAGCACAGATGTTTGCTGCCCGACAGGGGATGATTAGGCGGGTAAGGGGTGACCGTTTTGCTCTGACCGCTGGGCGATGTACTCAGAAGGTTGCTGTGACAACCAGCATTGAAGGGTCTTTACATGCAAAGCAGAGAACGATCGTCTATATGAGATCTACGCCGCTACAACCGTAGCATGCAACATTTCGAAAACGCCCGGCGCTAAATTTATAGACCGCGAAGTACGCGCTCTTAAAATCTCTGAAAATCGCAACGAACGGTTTAACTCTTTGTTTTTTTTTTTTTTTTTTAATATCGCTAAACCGAGAGAAATATCTCTTTAGGTCACTCAAACAAATCTGCCATCGAGTCTAGTTCTGGTATTAATATTCGCTAAGCATAAATTGAAGTGTTACAAGAATATTTACCCTGGACTGTTGGGACCCGATGGGCTAAAGTTCCCCGGATTGATAAGGGCCGTGTCGGGCTTCATGTCGAGAGGACTCTGCGGCCCCACCGACGACATCGACATATTGCTGTTGTCTAAACTCAGCCCTGAAACACACAAGCAAATCGAGTTTATTTTATCAGAATTTCACTTCGCGCTCCATATTAATTTTATTAATATTCAGAGAGGGATTCATATATATTCGTTTCATATTCGACGCTACGTACACACGCGCGTGTCGTTCTTCCGCCGCGTTTCGAAATCTTTTTCAGATGACGAGCGATCGCGCGCGATAAAGAGAAAGAAACGCCTCCGATGCAAATTGCAATTCCCGATGTTGCGTGAGAATAAGCGCATTTATTATGCGATCGGTGCTTCGCGGCAGGTATCCTTTCTAAAAGCGGTGAAAGGGCGAGGATCAGCAAGCCAGGCGCCTTTTCCGCATCTTCCGCGTCCTTCGGCATTCCTCTCGCGCGAGGACGACGGCGCGGCGCCTTTCGATAATAACGAACGCACACGTCGACGATTTACAGTTATGGGCAAACCCGAGATGTGAATCGCGGATGTCCGCAATTGTTCGGAGATCGACGCTTTTTCCTCGAGAAAGTTCAACCTGAGAGAAAGAGACGGGAGCGATTCTGCTCTCGAAGGTCGAGCCGAATTACGCGATCGCGAGACGAGTGTGCGAGGTGGCCAATGGGTTGCAGGTGCAAAAGCACTTGTTTCAGCCGTATAACGCGTTGAATTTTGTCCGCCTCGAAGTAAACTCTCATTATCCGAGAATTCTGTCTCGAAGGGGACTTCTCTCCTTCGGCATCGCGTGAATGTGAATTCCTTCTCTCGCCCGCGAAGAGATTGCGCTTTACGTGCCGATAATATCTCCGGTATTATATACCAAGCGTAGCGATACACCACTTAATCGACAAATTGTATATATTTATTCTCTTATTTAATTGAGGGAAACTAAGAATTTGTGAGTTTAAAAGTAGCGGCGACTCTCGGACAAGGAGTGTCTAGTGGAATGAAGATCGCACGCTTGCACGGTTAGTACATAGAAGAATTTGTTGAAGATAGCACGATAACTGAGTCGCCCGAATACTCGTAGCATTCATAATTCATAAACGCAAAAATGTAGAAGGCAAAATTATAGATTTAGAAGTCTGCCAAATTCTTCAAGATCCGCGTGACATTTATGGCTTTAAATGTCTGGAGGGATTCGTGTCCGCATAAACCCTCGAAAGTGAGAGTCGATGGAAACAAATGCCTCGAGGGGGGCAAAAAACCCACACAGAGAGCGAGGGTTCGGCTGTGAAAGTGGTCTTCTACATAAAAGAGGGCTCGGTGGTTTCACGCGACTGAGAATACGCGCTGTTATGCCGACGCGACGTTTGTATTGAGGGCTCATTTCGTCGGCACCGGGCGCGAGATTGCCCGGATAAACGAGTCTACAACAAAGTCCGAGGAAATACGAATCGGAGTAGTCGGGGATGAATGGGAGACGCGAGAGTTTGCTTCTCCCATCGGCTACGAGGCTACTAACGCTAATTTCACGTCCATTGTATCGTCAATTTTGGCATGAAAAAGTTCCTCGGAATTACGGAGTATTGATCCCCGCGATATACGTTTTCCTCCGTGCGGCGGGGCCCCCCCCCTTGAGCGTTTATCAGCCGTCTCGGCGGTCGTCTCCTCCCTCTTTACCCTTCACGGCGTAGATTCGTTCTCCCCGGAGGGAGAGAAAGGTCCTTCTCCGTAGCACAAAAAACCAATCCATTCTTGCGCGCCCAGCGCTTATTCCCTTTAACGGCGCGGCGAAGTGATCGATGGAGGTTTACGTTTCGCAAAAAAAAAAAAAAAACTCCTTCCCGTAGAGAATTCTCGTTTATTAGTAAGAATCCTTTCAGACGTCAAGCAATTCTGAAATTATCCCTTGTGGCACGGATATCGGGAACGAAGGTAGAAAATTAATTACATCGGAAATAATGTCTTCTAATATTGGTTGTTAAGCTGATACAGTAATGCAGCACTTACTAATACTCCGCATCGTCAATCGTATATAAATTGCTGATCGCGCTCTATCGCTTTATATAGACGTTGGCGGCAAGATTGATCGTCGTCCGTCTAAAATCGTCGCTCTATCGAGCGCGAAGCAACGCGCCTTCGCGCCTTATTATTGTACAATCCTCAATCACCAGTAGTAATCGTCTAGCGTCGATCGAATAGGTCGTCTCTCCCCGACGACCTTGTCCGATCACTATTCTCGCCGGGCATTTTTCACTTTCTACATTCAGGCGACCCGGCCCATTATTGCCCGCGACGATGACGAGACCCCAGACCTCTCCGGACCTCGCACCTCCGGGCTCGCGTTTTCTCCGCACCGTGGGAGTTAGGGTGGAACGTCCGGGAAGATAAACGACATTTTAATCGACTCCAGACACGACCGCCGAGGGACGCGATGTTGACGAATGTTCGCGAGACGACGAAGGAAGGAGGCGGCATTAGGCCCCGTCTGGACGATCCATAATTCGCTGACAGAATTCAGGACAGAATTTCTTATCCGTGATATCATGGGCCGAACTGTAGGTATACAATCTGTAGAGAGAAACCTCGCGCTAATTCCACCGTCGTCGCGCAAATTTCCTCTCCTGAATTTTTATCTCTTTTTTTTTTAAGATAAATATTAACGAGTTTATTAAATGATTTGCGCAGCTTTGTAACCCGCAATTCTAATCTCTTTATGAAAGACGAAATTAAGAACTCCAAGAATTTTGGAACTTCAAGCTTTTTGATTCCATCCCAGATTTTAAATCGTCTAAAATGGGCTTTATAGGAGGTGGCCGGAGCAACGAGCGATCGTTCAGACGATTCGCCGTTGAGGACGCGTCAAGTGCATCGGTAATTGCATGCCTGACGTCATTCCATCACTCTATATATTTCTCTCTCTCTCTCTCCTTCTACGCTCTTTCTCGGTTTCTCTCCGATCCGTTCGGCCGACCCGCTCGCTCGGAAGCGCATCACTAACCGACAAATGCGCAGCAGACAGACAAATTGGGATTTATAACGGTGAAACACTGCATCAGGGATGATCGCCAAGAAAGCATCGATGATCACTAATCAGCATCGAAGATGGCATCGACTTTTTTTTATAACGAGTAGCGAGAAAGCCCGAATTAAATCTGACAATTAACGAATATAACGTTCCACGACATTACAACATTTTACTGTATGCGAATTATCAAGTGCCAGAGATGTAATCATAATAATTATAATTTAGTAATATATCTAATTACACAATCATTTAAAAAAAATGATAAAAAAAGTTCTGTCCCATTACCGATATCTGGTCTTCATCGAAGCTGCGCTCGGTCGACGACACACTTGAATAATATCGATTCATTTTCTAAGACGGCAAACGCCGCGCCGCGCCACCCCGACGATTATTTTTAGGCCAATGCAACGGCCAGCGAGTGACCGATGCGCATTACATGCCGCCGGGAGTTCGTGGACCGAGAGAAGGAGCGAGGCGTTCGATCAGGAGAGGCCGCGCGAGCCGAGCCGAGCCGAGCCGAGAGCCGGTGGAACGGGGCCACCGCGTGGTCGCTCCGGTGACCCACAAAATGATTTATGCGGTCGATCCGAGAGATCGTGGAGAGTTCGCGCTGGAATTATTCCTCGGGTGCTCGACTCGCGCGCCGGTAATCCGCGATAACGACCCCGAGGATCGAAATAGCGCCAAGGGAGATAGATCATCCCACCTCCGCCCGCTCTCGCGATAAAAAGAAAGATAAATTGTCGGATAGATCGTCTAGCGAGACCAGCGAGAGTTACATCCTTTTCAAGCCCATCGAGAATCGAACCAAGTGACGAACGATACTCGGTCACATCTCAGTAATCTGAATTCGACGAATCGACACGCATCTCGCCATCTATCTCTCGCGCGTTTCCACGAACGTTTTTCCTTGCCGCCCCGATTATGACGGGATCGTTATAACGAGAGGCACGATCGATCGCTCCCCCCAACTCTAGAAAGTCTCCTCGATCAATCTTGCGGGCGATCATTGTCGTCGTCGTTACGTATACACGTCCGAGCGATGATCTCGGTGCATTCGCTCTCGGCCGTGCGTCAGCGATTCGCCGCGCGCGCGTCCGCGCCGCGCGTTCGGAGATGAGTTACACATCGAGGTCGTAGCTCTCGCTCTTCTCGCGGCTGATTTCTATTTCGAGTGCCGGGTCGTCGTCGTCGTCGTCGTCGTCGTCGTCGTCGTCGTCGTCGTCGCTCGCATGCTCGCTCATCACTCTCATTTATTAAGCTCCGCGCCGCTGGTTTAATTACGCAACCGGTCGACCGGCCGGCCGGCAAAGTGACGGACCGATGAAGGTCGTCGACAGTCCGCGAGACTCCGAGGAAGTGCGCGTCGCGGCACGCGGAGATAGTCGCATCGCGATCGGGCGCAGTCATTGCCTGACACGAGCTCGTATATGTATGTGTATCGCTCGCTTATGTATCAGAACTCCGAAAACCTGCTACTTTTTTACCTTTGGACGAGCACACCGTCTACGAGGACATCCATTCTCGGATAAATTTTACAACGATATATATCGAAAGTTGTTCGCGATACCGGCCGTCAGAAATCGCAGGTGCGCGTGGAAATTGTGTAATACCGGCGGGGGAGGACGGTGGATTCTCCTCGCGCGTTCCCGGAGTCGCGGGAAAAGTCGTGGAATCACCATATATTTTTCCACGTATAGGGGATAACGGCCGCGGTGGGCGACCCGGTGTCGCGGCGGGGCGGCAATGTGTGATTCGGCCAGGTACGCGGCCGGAGTCGCCAATTAAAATTTCCTCGGGACGACGACGCGCGATATTCATTCCCCGAGCGAGCGCGGGGCCGAGACCGCGCATTAAGTAATTACACATGAGCGAGCGTTGCTGGGTCGTAAACGCGACTTGAAGCGTATCGGCGCATGCAGAGAGGGTGGGACGAGGACACGAGAGTGGTCACAAGGCCAAGCGCTACCAGTGTGTGACGGTATACATTATAACGCGCGCGCATATGCGTGCACTTTTACACACTAACACACACGCGCGCGCACACACGCACACACGGTGAACATCTATATATGTACCGGCGGTGTCGGGCACCTTGACCAGACGCAAACACGACAGTGCAACGCTCGAAGACAGAGACGCGCGCGCGCACACACACGCGTGCGTCGAGCGTATGTGTAGCGCGTAAATTTCACGTGCGTCCGCAACGAGATAGACGATGCTGCGGAAAGGAAAGGTATAGAGCCCAACGCCTCGAGAATCGTTCCAAACAACGCGGATCATCGAACAGCTTGCGCGTACAATGCTCATCGCTTTTAGCGGTCTTTAAATATTCATCGGGAGAGAGAGAGAGAGAGAGAGAAAAGGTGGTCGTCCGACCTACACCAACGGTGATTCCGAAGTGTCTGCGTCTCTGAATCTTTTAAATCCGTAAGGTAAAGGATATCAATACCCGGACACTTAAGGATAGAAAACGATACCAATACCTGGACACGTATCTCTGTGTCTGGATACCTTTAAAAAAATATAAATTTATGAAAATAAACGTTTGGATATTATAACTGAAGTTTCAAACTACAAGAAAAAATACTTTTATCTTTGATTTTAATTCGCGTCATACTTATAAATAACAAAGGTGTCCGGGTATTGGTATATACCTTTACCTTATTTTAAGGTCGACCGCGCGCGCGCGAGAGATCTCGGAGCTCGCGCAAATTTTCCTAGATGTTAGTACATTTTCGGAATCAAGGTCGAGACGCCGCGGAGTGAAAATTAGCGGTTTTGCCGCTCGTGACGCTCGTGTTCGAAGCTTCCGAGACGTTTTCGCGACGTGTGCACATCCACACGTGCGGCGAACGGAAACTCGATAGCACGCCCGTGAAACGTAAAACTCGCCGAAGATCCGTCCGCGTTACTGATGTCGCGGCATATCGCGGCTTCGTAATTACGAGGCGGAGAAAATTAATATGCTAATTCGCGATCGCGGAACGTGCACGGCAAAATGACCTTAAAATCATGGAAAATAGATTGACGTCAACTCCTGCGACGTTGCAAAGACAAAGGCGAATCTTTGCGGAGAAAACGCGTCCTCGTTTCCATCCAGGAGCTCTCAAACCCGTCGCAAATTTTGGCGTCTCGTTTGCCCGTAACGCGATATACCTCGGGACGTGCAGCAGCAGCAGCACAGCCCGTCGTTATCAGTGACGGCCGGTGACATGCGCGCGTTGCGAAACTATATTCTCGGACGTGGGAGGAGGATGAATATATTTATGCGCTGTGCGTGAGAAGAAGCGTCGGCAACCTTGAAAACGGCGATAAACGGTTCGGCTGCACCGCTTCGTTGCATTCCGTGTCGCCAGGCGCGGAGCGCCCCGGGGAGAGGGGCAATGGCACCTCGGCAATAAATTCAACTGATGATAATGAAAGTGGAGTTGCAGATAAGTCAAGTTGCGCAGATATGAATGCCGCTCGCAAAATAGATGACGCGTGCGTATCAACGCGTTGATATTTAGGTGCGTTAATAAGCGTGACGCCGCGCCGACGCGAAAGCCGAATGCGCTCGGCGCGGTACATTAAGGAATTGAAATGTAATACCCAATTATATATATATATATATACACACACACACACATATATATATATAATCTCGTTTAATAGGAATGCCTCTGTGACGTATAAGCGCGGGCTTATAATACACGCTGAAGCTCGCACGATAAATTAGCGTCAATTCGTGGGCTGTGAGCCGCCGTCGGCCGCCCGCCCGCGGAACCAGTCCATTAGCGGATCGAGGCATTAAAAGCACGAATTTCTTTTTCCTGTTTTCTGCTCAAGCCGCTCCCTCAGCTCGCCGTTTTGTTTCCCGCGAGAGAGAGAGAGAGAGAGAGAAAGAGCCGGCTTTTAAAGCTGTCCTCCACCCATTCCGTTTTTGTTAAAAAGCGGACGCGTCGATAGGAGCCGCGCGGAAAGTCAGAGACGGAAGGAAAAAAAAAAAGAAAAGGGAAGAACAATCGGGGGGTACAATCGTCGAGAATGCGGGGCATTGTGCAACTACGATTATTGACGTGTGCAACATCACGATGGTTTGGTGAACGAATGCGCCTTATCCGCCTAGAATTGACAAACCTTTGATAATTACATATACGTCTATGGATACGATAAAGGGAAGTTAGAAATTTCAAATGCTTTCGGGGTATAATAATCGTGGATGAAATCTAGAAGGATACGTATCGTCTCGTATAATGTAACGATATATAGCAACGGTAGTGACGTAAAGTCATAATTGATAATTAACGTCGCGCTAATTTGCCGCGTCGAGTCCTTGCATCCGAACTCACGGCCGATTCGAGCCACACGAACGCGAGAAATGGTTCGGAGAGGCCGCGTTTAATCTAAGTACTTTGCCGGAATTTTCTTCGCGCGCGTCTGTACGACGCGGCGCGGCACTCGGCGATGACATTGAGCTCGTACAGCAGCCTCAAATGAGTAATAGGAAAGCGCGCGAACGTTCGTCATTCCGCGCTAACTTTAGACCCGCGTTAAAGCCGCCCCCCGGTGTGCAGAAGCGCTGAATTAAGCGAATACTCGCGGACACGCGCGATTTACGTTACGTTTATATATAACGGGGTTGCGTCCCATTTCTACCTCGTTCTTTTGTCACGACTCCACGGCCAATATCGACACGATTTTTCTGCGGGGAGACACACCGAGACACTTCGTACACTTTCCAAGTGACCGGTAGGGAAAAGCGAGAAGGCTCTATGAGCGGAGCAAATCGAGACAACGTCGTGTTCCTCAATTAAATTCGAGCGAGCGCGCTCGTTCGACGGAATATTAAGATTCTAGACTAGGGCGTGTAATGTTAAAAATTGGAAATTTGCCGAGAGAGACGACGCGATCCTCATCGTCGACAGGTTTACGCTAAGGAAAAATCGTCTCCGAATCGACTCGAGAAAATGCGGTTAGACGAACATCCGGTGCGATCTCGTATATAGGACACTTTGTATACGTACGTGCATTTGAGATTGCGGCGACGACACGGGGAGTCGTTCTCCTTTTCGCATTATGCCGAATCGCGGCGGATATGCGCGTATGTAAACGCGACGCGACGCGCGATGCGCGCGCGTGACGCCCGGCGTCGTCGTACCGGTTACTCATCGCGCGGATATGCAATTCAGCGAATTTCGACGGCGGATGTACTGATAAACAATGCCGACGCGCGTCCGCTCGGCCTTTGTTGGCTCACGAGATAAGGGACCCCGTGATTCTCGCGGAGATAACTCTAGATTTTAACACCGTCGCGCGTCGCGTATATACGAATACAAACGCAGCAAAAACGATCGCGAAGTTCACGTGCCTAACGTCCATTATCTTTATCGCGCGTTTCCCTTTCCGATAATTGCGCCCTCGTCTCTCTCCTCATCCCTCGACGACTCGGAGATATACACGCGTCAGCGAACGCGTGATCTAACGTCGCGCGCGCGGACGCCGCGGATACAGCGTCGTTTAATTATCCCATTTCGAATGTTTATGTCCGTAACTCTCTTCGCGGAGATCTCTGCGCGATTATGCTCCGCGCGCGATTTACGTCGCGACGTCGATATCACGTCGTGACGAACCGATCCGTCGCGGACGGCGAGGCCCAATCTCTCTTCTCTCTGATGCGCCTCGCCGCCGTCGGCGGTTAATCGTCGTCGCGGAATAGCGCAGACGGAGGAGCACAGCGAGATAAACGATCGCGGTCTCACCCGCGGGGGAGAAGAACGCTCCCCGTTCGAAAGCGGGAGGGAAAGGGGAGAGAAGAGGGCGATTTTTCAATTCGCAATTATCATTATACCGGGGGTCTCTGACGGAGGCCTTTACGACGGTGACGTCACCGTCTGACAATTTGCGCGCTCTTCCGAAACTGAAAACCAGTTTCCCGCCGCGCGACCTCCGTACGCCTCGCGCGCCTGTGTGCCTTTAGGCGGCATCGGCGCGCCGCTGCAACCGCGACGCTGCTGCACCGATGATCTCGGCCCGGCCCGGCCCGGCCCCGGTTCATCTCTAACGCGGAGCTTCGCTCGCACGCGAGAGAGCGGGCAGCGGGCTGCTCGAGATCGTAAATTCACTATATAAATTCCGCTCGTTGTTGGCCGACTCGGCCGTAAATCGTCGAACGTCCGCCGATACGAATGTATACATTCATAACGCGGGCGCGCGCGAGAGGTAAGAGAGAGACTCTCGTGATAAATCCACTGCCCGGCTTCTGGCGACCGCGATGTAATTCCGTGGGACAGCCGCGCGCTCTTCGTATACATATAGATCTGCCCGCGATGCAAAAGTTGACGATCTCGAATCGAATAAAGCGGAGCTCGAGCTCTCGCGCACAGAGGGGTTGTTCCTTCTCTCTCTTTCCGCGCGCTCGCGTCGCCGCACGTTTTATCAGTTAAGGCGAAATATTTCGTCGTACCTCGCAAAGAGGCGCGCCGTTATCGGGGAAAATTATTATCGTTCCTCCGACGGCGGTGTGTAAAGTAAATTAAAAACCAGCAGGTATATAACTCGTATACACATTGTGGAACGGACTGGATGTGTGTATAGCACACGCCGCCACATGCCGCGCATAACCCGCGCGATTAACGATTTCTTCGCACGCTAGTTCGAGTTCGTCGCGAAAAGCCGAGAGAAAGAGGAAAAGAAAAAGAAAGGAAGGAGACGAAAGGGGAATAAGTTTTAGACGACATGCACGAAAGACAGATAGAGAGAAGGAGAACGAGAGAGAGAGAGAGAGAGAGAGTTTTTAACAGTTTCCTGCACGCAGCTGCGACCGGATGCCGCTCCCACACCAGGCCAGCGGCGTTATAACGTTGCACATGCGACCCACGCAATTGTGCATGTGCACGTATACGACCGTACGAAAATAGTGCCGCGTCCCTGACGTTAGTCCTTGAACCCGCGAAAAAAAGTCGTCGGATTTAACGACATCCCCGCGGGGCTGATTTACGCCGCTGCCAGAGAATGCGACCGCGCGGAGCGCGCAGCTCCGTGGGGATCTCCCTGCGATCGGCTTCGCTTCGATCCACTTCCAATGGAAGCGCGCTCAATGGAATTAATTAACGAGATACCGTGCGTTAATCCATTCCATTTCCTCCGAATAAAGGGCTAACGATTCATCTATTTTTCGCGCTTCATTGTAGTTATATTTTCCGAACTGTACGTGTTGTTGATTTCGAGACTTTTAGAAAAAAGGATTGTTAAACGTCATCCCCGTCGTCCTCTCTCTCTCTCTCTCTCTCTCTCTCACACACACACACACAAAGTTTCCCTCTATTCGCGAGATTAAGCTCGCTCTCGCCGTATTAATACACGACACGGCGTAAAGCGAGATTCATCGGGCGATTTCGCATGGCACATGGCAGCGCACGTGTTGACACGCGGGGCACCTTACGGCGTCTAAATTTACGTAGAATTCTAGCAATCAGCATGGGAAACTAGATATGGCGCGTACACAGAAACTCCATTATGAGTGCAGAACAGGGCGCGTTTCATACGACCTCGACACTTTCCCGTGTCGTATCGCAATAAATATTTGGACAAGTCCGTGTGTATACAAGTCCGTAAAAGATAAGGCGTTACGATTCTCGTATTCCCTTCTTCCACGACTGCGTCTCGCCTTGATTTTTTTAACGCGCCGTAAATCTTCGGCGCGAGGACGCGGACATAAAACAGACGTTTCCAGCATTATTTGCGAAAGCTCGCTGCCCCCCTGCCCCCCCCCCGTCGGTCGGTCCTTTCGCCGAGCAAACGCATCCGCCCGAAAAATCCCGGCTTGGGCGAGGCGATATCTAATACAGTAATACGGCGGCGTCGGGGAAAAATCTTGACGCGCGCGCAGTAAGTCGGACCGGGACAAACGTCTCGGAACGTAGAACGTACGCTGCACAATTTCTACGATCGCCGCGAGCGAAAAATATCTCTCCGCGCGATTCCTTTCATAACGCGCGTAGTAAGATTCACGAGATATTGCCGCTCGTAAACGCCGCGCGAATGCCGTTCTCATGATCATTCGCGAAAATAAGATCGCGCGTTAGATATAGGCGGTGCCGCGCGAGTCGCGTCACGCATATCAGGTCAGACGAATGTTTATACGTACCTACATCCTCCGTGCGCGGTATTTCCACGCAAAGTCGAAATATCATGCATCTGGAACGTACGTCTGAATAACGCGGGGAAATTGAACGCGCGTGCGGCGCAACCGCGCCGCATACTCATGCATATAAATATGTCTTGTGTCGAATCGTCTCGCAAACCGCAGTCATCTCGAGCGATGGCTCTCATACGTTCGGGGGAGAGACGTGACGACAAGATCGGACGGCACACGGTTGGAATAATCTCGCGCGAGCGTAAAATACACAATTCCGCGCGCGACGATGAGCTGTTTTTCGGAGCTATAAATTTTTAAAAGCTGAATCCCAAGGATTTTAACGTCCCGCGACGCTTTTTTATGTCCTCAGATTTTTTTGCCACTTCGAACTTTTGAATCCCCTGAAGCTGCTATATACTCGAGCATCCGCATTGCGATGTGCGTAATCGCGCGAGATTTACATTGACCTTATTTTTAATGAGCTCGTAAAAGCGAAAAACAGATTGGCTTTCTCTTCGGACTTCGTTACGTGCGAAAAAAAAAACGAGCGGCCTTTTGTCGAGAGAGCGCGTAATCTGATAACAAAACGTGTCTAAACAAGTCTAAAGTTCACGATGTTAAGTACGCGCCGTTGGCTGTCGCGAAACTCGCCGACACACACGGTAGGTATATAGAGAAAGGCGAGGCGATCGATGAAGCGAATGCACAGTGGCGACCGCGTCGCTGCGTACGGCCCTGACGGCGCAGGAAAGAGAGAAAGAAGAGGAGAGAGAGAGAGAAAGAGAGAGAGAGAGAGAGAGAGAGAGAGAGAGAGAGAGCGAGATCTATATGCAGCCGCACTTTATATAGCGCAACGTGCCACGTGCAGGGCAACTCGGTACCTGGGTCACCGGGAGAAGGTCACGGGGTCGCGATTTCAGCCTAGGTGCACGGACTCCCGGCCCTCGAGTGGGTGTGCTTGCAGCTGCGAGCCCGTGTCCTCGCAGGTGCAACAACACACGTCGCGCTATGCCCCGCGAACGAACGCCCGCGCCGTCGAACCGCGTGCGGGGTGAATCACCGGTTAAAAAAAAAAAAGTCATTGGACTATTACAACATTCCGAATAAATTAATTTACGTTTCTTACTTCTTGAACGTCAATGTCACGCCGTCTCCCGGCTTTGGATTGGACTCAATGAACGCGAAAAGAACGCGATATTGTTTAGGAATTTAAATAGAAGAATATTAAACAATTCCACGTGAATTAATAAATCCCACGTGAATTGAATAAGATCGCGATCGGTAAGTATTTTTTTTTTTATCATCCTACACGAATGAGCGTCGTAGGATAATAATGACGCTATGAAAAAAAATCCTGACCGTCGTGCGAGAGAGCTTCGCTCTCGCGGAGATATTATTATAAAATACGGTCTCTTCGTTATTTTAACCACTTATTATTTAATCGCGCCTCTGGCATTACCGTAGGTCGTAGTACAAGCAACCGAGTGATTTTTTAATTAAATTTCACATCAGTGTCGGGGTGTATGATGTCACCTAGGCCTTCCAGTTCGCGTCTTCATTGCACGATTTTTTAAATTACGTCTTCTCGTAGCGTAAACAACGTAATGATATAAAAATGGACGTCCAGTGATCCGGTTATCGGTTCAATTAACGACCGACCTCCTTCGTAATTTAATTAGGACTCTCGAGTAATTTTTCACCAGGCGTGTGGAAAAGGGGGGGGGGAGGTGAGGAGCGAAAGATTTTCAATTGTGCAAATACGATATTGGCGGCGATTATCGTTATTTCAGTCGCGACTAAACTCGAGCTGGTACTTACAACTATACGTGCACTGACAAAAGCCATTACCGGGCGCGAGAAGAGCCGAGAAACATTGCCGCGAGATCCTTCGATTTTAGCGTACGTGCGTGCGCAACCGCGACGTACGAATAAGAATGTGTGGAGCGCGACGAAGGTGGCCTTGTACATACGTGAATATCACGGCGAAGGTCACGGGGTCGCGATTTCAACCGGGTAAACGAGCGCGCGCGTACACATGGAGAACGCGTACGTATACACCGGTATACACGCTCTCCCCGTTGTCGCAGGTGCAACGAGGCGTATCGCGCGCCGCTCTGCGCGATGTACAGAATGCACAAAAAGTCCGCGGGTACCCGCGGGTATAAACTAATCGCAGTTAACATACTTTGTTTAACGAGACGCTCAAGGTAGGCGACGCGATCCGTATATATATATACGGCGCGGCGCATTCCAAAACGTTTTCCTTATTGACGGATCATAAAAGACAGATTTCATGTTTCTATAAGATGTTTTACATTTACAGACCGGGATCAGAAGTAATCGATCTTAATGTGGCAAATGTAAATAACTTGTCGGATTGAAAAAAAATGTCCACGAGACATTTAGACATCACTTTAGACATCTGTTTAAAATTTAATTGCGTATAATACTGCGATTATTTTGACGCGTTCTACGACGATATATGGACGAGAGCTCGTCCGAGAACTCGTTCGCGTGATATCTGGAGCAAGATCGGCGACGCGCGACAATTAACCCCTCGCGGTGGAAAATATTTTCTCCCGGCGGGTAATAAAAATATAACTCGCCGCAGCGACGTACCATTGAAGCTTTAAATAGCCTTAAATATCGTTACGCCTCGCGAAGGCAAGGATGATCGCCCTTAAAATATTGCCCCGGCTGGTAAACAAGGTGTTGTCGAGTAAATAGCCCGTCAATGAGCGCGCGTTCCGAGCGGCGGTTAATTCGCTGGACTTAAACACGGGCGGATATGTCGCGCGCGTAAATTACGCAATCGAAATAATAGTCAGAGCGAGCACGCATTATTTCGCAATATAACAAATACAAGGAAAATGTATAACGCCATAGGTGACAAAAATAGATGGAATGACTTTCAAGGTAGGCCGCGTATATGGACGCTCTTTATCCCAGCCGTCTTGGCAGCCCTCTTGAAATTAACGTTCGTATAACAGCGGCGGTGACGACGCGGGGCAATTTTTAGCGGCGATTAAAGATGAAGCCGCGCAAAAATACACCGTAACGAATGTCAGTTTCAAGGTTCGCGAGGCGGCTACGCGTTCTCTCTCCTCTCGCCTTCGCTGACACTGCGCTGCATAGGCCCTCCGCTCCTTTCCCCGCTCCCCGCTCCGCCACCTCCTTCTCTTCCTCCTTCGTCGTCGTTCTCCTCCTCGCGGAATGCTCTCTTCAACGGCGAGCGAGTGCCCGCGATGGTTCCGCGCTAACCACGTTAACCGGCGCGGCGGCGCGGCGCGCGGCTTACGTAATCAGCGCTGCTCGTTCGAAGGTAAGAAAGAAGGTAAGAAGGTCATCAGTCACGAGTCACGGGGCGAACCTTCTCGTCCTCGCTTTTATCCTCGTAGGCGCCCATTGTCTTCGGAGCGTACGCTTCGCGTGGCGCGACACCGCGTCAATGAAAGCCCGCTAATTGTTTCGGAATTATGGCGAGAGACCATTTGTCCGAGGGAATAACAGTAGGAGCATTTGTGCGTAATGAATGCCTGTTATCACAGTGTGTCGCGAGATTCTTACGGGTTACGGGAGACAAATGTCGAGATATTTCGCATTTCAAGATTTTCGCATGCCCGAAGAATGCGTTTTACCCTTTCAGCAATTTGTACTTTTAATTACAGCAGTCTTTTCCCTTTCAACTAACTCGCGTCTTCTCTTTCCTACTTTTTTTTGTGAATAATATTGTCGAAGGAGAGTATCGATCGTCTCTCTGTCGCGAATGTCTCAGTCACTTGGCAGTCACAGAGCGAACGGAACTTGTCGACGGTATCGACAGCGACGAGCACGCGTTTCGATTGGTCAAACGGCGGACGGCAACGTTTTGTTTGCAGCTGCAACGTGCCCGACGCGCGCCTGACAGCGCAATCAACGTTTGTTCCTCTATATCGATTTCGCGTTTTCGCTATTTTTCCTCCCTTCCGGCTCTGTCGTTCGGTGGGTTTGTCGAACGTCCCGAACTCGGAAGATCGTTTTCAAGCGGCACCATATGCGCCATGCGACCCCGCGAGCACACACAAAACGGCAATGAAAGAAATAAATAGAAATAAAAAGCCACGCTTTTTTCTTCTTCTTAACGTTAAAAGAAAATGTTATTTGCTTCGTAAAGTAAGTTATTTGCTTTATAAGTTTTAATTAAAAAGAAGGCTAAGCGATAATTTATGGAGTTTCTAAGAAGCTCGGTAAAAAGAGCGAAGAAAAATACTATAGAAAGGAAGGAAAGAACGCGCGAGAAAACAAATTTCGCAAACAAACCGGGATAAATCCAGCTTTATTTACCGTTGCCAGTTACTCTCGGAGTAACTGAACTCGAGTTGTTATGTGAGATTCGCGTTTACGATTTGTGTACTCTCCCCTCCTCCCCGCTCCAGATTTAAATCTTTATTAGTCGTTCGCTCAGCGTATAGCGATGACGACGACATATATTCCGCGACGTACACGAGCTGCGAGAATGCGACTCGAGAACCGCGCGGCAAAGGATCGCTCGAGCTATGACTAATTTGCAAGATCGGCGATCGAGAGTAATCTCGTGGGCATCAGGAAAAACGCGCGCATTTTAATGAAGCTGACGTGTGCGAGCACACGCCTCTGTCGTCGTGCAGGGCGCGTCTTTTTAGCCGCGCGCTCACGTTCCGCACCACCGCGCCACGTGCAAAAAAAAAAATTACTGTACGAGGCACCACACGGGACGGGAGCATACACCCGACGCAATGCACCTCGTATATAGTAATCTTCGCTTGCTATTCGCCGCGGGTGCTATTTCGACCGCCTATATCTCTCTCTATTTCCGCGTCCCAGTATTCCGAGTGGCATGCATTTAGAAATTTGGGACGCCTTCGACACACGATGCTATAGGTCGCTGGACTGACAGTGAAAGTGCGACAGTACTAAATTTTAAACGAAGGAGAAAAAAGAAAGATTACTTCTCCGCCGTCTGCAGAATGATCGGGCAAATTCCCCGTCGAGTGTGCGATAGTATTAATAATAACGCCGTAAAATATTCTCCTCCCCCTATTAATTAAATACACGCGCGTATATATAATGCCGGCCACCGGTGGAATATTAAGCGCACGAGTGTGCGCCGCTGGTATATACGTGACATCAGAAACATCTATTCGGTCAGTAGCCACACCGCGAGAAACCTGCCAACGTGACTATAATAAACGATCGCTTCCTTCTGCACGACGCCGTCGTTTCGTGCTCGCGCGGAGCGACGAGGGACTTCCGCCGATCGCAATCGTCACGCGACGTTTATACGGGGAGCGAAAAAAAAAATATAACTTTAGAATTTAACGCCTTTTTGCGCAACGCGCCTGAACAACAAACTAGCGATCGCGCTACGTCGGTCGTTCTCGCGGAAGGAAATAATTCTGAGGAACGCGCTCTCGCTCTTATCCGAGTTCCGCGTTCGATCGCGCGTATAATTGCGTTTCGGATCGCGGTAAAAAAATTACGGTCGGTGATCGCCCGAATGGGAGAGAGGGGGGGGGACCTTCTTCCCGTCCGAATGAAGCGTCTGCAAACACATACGGCGCGCCGTAGAAAAAAAAACCCAGATAACGTCCGCACCCGCACACACAGCGAATCTGATTCAATAGAGGAGGCGTTTGTACGCGGCCGGCGACGAGCGCGCGCGATACACGTGTACACACATACGATACGCGCGATAGCAGGACCTGCTCTTCACGGCTCGTTCCCATCGGTGCCAAGGTTGCATCGCACCCGTGTACACATTGGCTGCACTAGAGCAGGCCCGAGGCCTCTGCGTGCGGAGCGGAGAGCCTCGCGTGATGCTTATATACGCTCGGAGCTTATCGCGCACGTATGCGTGTGCGTGGCACAGTCACGCGTACGTAAACCGCGTGTGCGATAATGTGGAAACGACGACGACGACGACGGCGACGACGGTCTAGGCTAAACAAACGCAGCCGCGGGGTTTGCGGAAAGCGAGAGAGAGAAAGAAAGAGAGATAGAGAAGCGAGAGCAATTCCCTATGAATCGCTCTTATCTATATGTATCATCTGGCTGCAAGCGTTGCGCAAGCCGTTGCCCGGATTCTCATGCACTTCTCGAGCGCGAGATTAGCGATAGATTTATATATGAAAATTCGGGACACATCGCCGCCGAGGGACCGCGATGTAAGACGTATATGCGTGTAAAAATGTCCCATGAGCCTGATGTCGTAAAAAAACCAGACAAATTAAAAAGACCAGACAAAAGGCTTTTATTTACATAATCCACCTACCATTATTTTCAACATGTACGAGATTCATGGCGCATCCTGCATAATTAGCTTCTCGTACTTCGAAATGCAAAATATGTTCAATCTTACAATAAAAATAGCACGTTATCGGCGACGATCGCGATGCGCGATACTTTTATCGAGCAGATATTCATTAACGTGATATAATATTCGCCGACGTTAAACGTGCACGCTAATTAATGTGTGCCGCGTAATGAGTATATATCGCGAGAACGGAACTATATACGCGCCGTCTATCTATATATATTTAATTATGGAATCAAATGTATCGCGCGTCGCGACGCTCTCACGAGTGTTATGCAAATCCGAAATGAGAAATCGCGAGTAGCATATTTCTGTTCGTGGCCGAGTGATACCGGGTTATCCTCGCGAACAATGCGGCGCCGATTATCTCCAGAATATGGAATGAGCGATGGCGATAAATGCGCGCCCGCGATAAAACGCAACGTGCGCGCGCGCATATCGGTTGCTACAAAGAGCATCGCAAAGTCGCAGCCCACCCTCGTCGATTCTAGGACGACCGACGTCCCGGCACTGAAACCATCCTCAAGATGCCCGCGATGCAATCGCATCTCCACGACCGACCATATTGGAACTATGCCACTCGTGGGCGGCGCGGCCGCGGTTACGTCGCGATAAATAGTATAAACGTCACATATAATCGTGCCCGATCGCGAGGATGCAATTAGCTCCCTCGTCCGTCCTAAACGGCGCGATTCGCGACATCAGATCGATGGTAATCGTCGGCTACAGCTCAAACGCCGTCAAGGGTAAGGCAAACGTCATCATAAATGATAACGCCCATCGTCGACGGGACGAAACGAGGACGATTTGCCTCGCGTTATATGGACGATCGCGAAGGAATGTCGCGATGTCCCATCAGGCTTTTAAAAGAGAAACGAGTCGAGGCCGCGGGATATCAAGCGTGTAAAACTTCGGCGGACGCGCCGCATTCGTAATCTGACGTGACGGCGCGGATACGACGATGATGATCGATCGACGTTTCGACGCGATACGGCGCGCATTGACCGGCTGATAATGCACGCGCGGTATCTCCTCGTTCCGCGTATTATTATCGGGCTCTTTTTTTTTTTATCTTTCCGCGAGGTATTACCTGGTGCATCGTGGACGATAAGGAAAAAGAGCGCGGTGTCTTATCCGATAAAACCGACGACGCAGACGTGTAGAGCAATTTCGCGCCGTTCGGCAAACAGACGGAGCTCTCGTCTAATGTGAGACGAGCGGCTGTCAACGGCATGATCGATCGCGATCAGATCGGCGACCGTGAATTTCGTCGGCTGAGGTGGAAGAATTATCTGATCCTGGCGACCACTTTATCCAACCGAATCGTCGACGATTCGTACGATCATGGCGTTGACAATAATAAGGAGAAAATAATCAGATAAAAAAATTAATGAGCAATCCAATAATAATGAACGAATGGTATATAAGAATAATGCTTCAAAATTCTCGCAGCAATCTTTATCTGCTTTTGGAGCAGTGTCCGGATGGAAAAGAGAGAGAGAGAGAGAGAGAGAGAGAGAGAGAGAGAGAGAGAGAGAGAGAAAATGTTATCAGAGAACCAGTGCAACGAGACTTCGTCGCCGCGACATACATTGACTTGGTCAGTTCTCGGGGCGGTATCAATTTTTCCCGGGGCATCGATCTCCATACCGGTCCCGCCGAGCAGATGTTTACGTTTCGTGCGAAAAGTTCCCCTTATTGTTCGCGTGTGCTGCCGATTCCGGCGGCCGAGAACGAGACGCGTGCGCGCGTGTTGCGCGGCAAAATAGGGACACACGTGCATGCGATAAGGCTCGAAAACGCGGCTCGCAAATCGCGTCCGTGGGCGCCTGATAACGGGGCGCATTCGCGTGACCTTCCTCCGCTCGCTCGCGTTCGCGAGCTTTAAAGCCCGCTCTAAGGCCGCTTTTAGAAGCGGCTGACTGATAACGAGCGCTCCGCTCGCTCGCTACCGCCGCGCGCCGCCGCGCCGCTGTCGCAGCCGCAAATTGCGCCATTCACGTCTCAATAGCCGACCTTCACCCCGTACATTTAGCATCTACATACGATGTATGTGCGTCGGCCGTGCGGCGCGTATCGGTCGCTTCGCGGTGTAGGACGGCAGGCTATCGCGCGAACCGGGTGACTCACTTCGCTCGAGAGCAACGCGTCGCGACGGATACGACACGCTGATTCAAGAGCGTATTGTGTGTACGCTCGACTCGATAGAAACGCAATCCAAAATCTCCGTTCTTTCAATACGCATCTCGTATCCAGCGACTTTTAAACTGTAATAAACATTTCCAGCCCTAATCGAGTATATGGTAAGCCGCGCTAATAATTTTTAGGAAGACAAAGACATTTTATTTCGATCTATTTGTTCGCCGCAATAGGAACTACATAGAATTAATTGTTTGCGCGAATATCGTTGGATTTTACGCGGAGAAAAATAACGTTTCAAAACGACGAGCGGGTTTGTCGATTGTGATGGAGCAAAACTGAACCTTGAGGTCGTGCTAATCGGCAGTCTAGCACCGACACGCTAATTATTATTCGTATAGGATAATCCATCTCGTTTAGGTACTCTTAAAGTTACAATTTAGCACCGGTACTTTGGAGGTCATAAAGCGTTAATTAGCACGGCCATGATAGCCCGCGAAAAAAACTATAATACATCTCATTTCGGTTCGCTTCAATGCATTCAACGACTCAACTTATAAAAAGTTCGTTATGTAAAGTCGCATAGTCGAAATAACATTACCCCGCTTTCTTCGTTGCAGAGATACGATTTTCCTCCCGAGGTAACAATCGCGCGAGGTCAATCGCATTCGCAATCCACAAAGCGCTAATGAAACGCGGAATTTTTATCAATTTAAATCACGTATATTACGCGAAAAAAATATACGACTGACTCATCAACGTCAGCGATCTCTCATTGTCGGTGATCTCATCAATATTAAATTATACTTTTAATGAGCGTGTCGTCGTCCAAGCAACGTACTTATATATCATACTTATATATCACACGCAATTATACCTGGAATTTCGCTAAATAATTCGAAATGTCTAACAAAAGTTTTCCCTTGCCTGAAACTTGCACGTATACCTTCACAAAAATCCGTGCCTTGACTCTCCTCGTCCCGGTTTCATCCGCACGACTCATTTGCCGATCTTAATTAAAAATAGAGATCTAACGCGATCGCTCATATAACTCTAATACGTAACAAGTGCCGTGTAATTATACGTTCTTGAGACGCTATTAAATATTCTTGAGCGATACATTCTCTTAAAGACTAATGGCCGCGCGTAAATAATTCACAAACGTGCCTTCAAATAATGATAGCAATTTAGCGGGGTTTTTTTTTCCCATCCGGATCGCGGTTATCGTCTGCCGCGATCCGTAAAGTTAATGCTCGACGATCGATCGACGTCAAACATCAATTACATAGAATGTTAACGTAATATATACGTACAGGAGGCGTTGCCACGTGCCCAGTGTTGGGCCCCCTGAGTCCCCTGGATGATGGCCGTCACCGACATCATCGGCTTCTCCTTCTTCATCATCTTGCCCGGCTGCCTGCCCGATCTACTTTCACTCGTCACCGTGGACCGATTTATTTTGCCGACCTTTTCACACGCACGCACACCACCACCACCCCTCCCCCCGTGGCACACACCGCCACCCCGCGATTCGAACCCTTTCGTTTTCTTTTCAGACGGAACCCTCGCCTCGTCCGCACCGCGTCATCTCGCGAAAAGAAGTCCTGCCTTCCACCTTGTCCTTCCCTCCCTCGCTCGAGCGCTAAACTCCTTCTTTTGGTATCGATTTGGTATGGTTGCTCACTGCACTTCTTTGGTTCGTTCGTGATCGACCGCGCGACCGGTTGCTTAACTATTCTACAGCAGAAAGAGAAGAGCGGTTTTTTTTTTTCAAGGAGTAGGAAGGGATAACGACGAACGTGAACCGACGAAAAAATCTTTCACCGAATCGTACTGCGACCTTGAATCCCACGGCATTCACCGACAAGTAGCTCATGTTCCCTTCTAGTGAAGGGCTTGAGCGTAACAGCGCATTAAGTCACATTCTTAATTACGGCCCCAATCCAAACTTGCTTTCACATTCTTTTTAATCCATATGAATTCAGATTATATGTCTATTATTATAAATTATAAGATATATTTTTTACGTCACCATAAAGGATGTAAATTATGTGAAAAGTGGCTAGTCGCTAAAAATATTTTAAAATGAGTGACAAAGAAAAAATGGAAAAGAGAACAAAAATATCACATTTTAACAAAGCCGTCAATCTGGAGAAACATTTACGCGGAATATATTTCATAGCGCATTTAACTTAGCTTATTATCATTAATGCACATAACGAGTTATTTTTTTTGCCGCGATAAACGTCCACGATTATCATATTGCAATCTTTTATATAGGCTGACTTATTCATGATCCCGATTTCGAATGCGCGACGTTATCTGTACGATTCTATCACCGATCAAAAAGTTGGACCGTCATTACCGCGCAGCTACCTGTATGATTAATCGCAGCAGGATCCAACTATGCGAAACGTAAAATCGCGAAACAATTTTCCCTGCTAACGTGAACAATTATTTTCCCTGCTATCGAATATTTTGCAGCAAATAATTTAAAAATATTTTTCTCTACAAATAACAAGATTATAAGCGCCTCGACGATCGACGGTAATTTCGGTACGCTTCTTCGGAACACGATGAAACGAGGATTCGAGAAAAATCGCTTTAAGTGTGCCAGCCGTGACGCGTGCAATTAGTCACGGGTTTAAGCATCAGCGCTTTAATTTTTACCGTGGCCCGGATTGCAAAACAACCGAGCGTGGCCGTCTCTCGACTGAGAGGCGTCCTTTCTCTGTCGTTCGTCAAATTATCCTGTTACCGGAGAACGGATCGGACGATAGGACGCGAGTGCCGAAGGAGAAGCTGGAGACGTACACCGCGCGGCGGTACTCATGACCGATTGAATTGGATTGTATCGGATACGATTCGGTACATTGCCGTTCGATCGCTCGGAAACGTCGGAATATTATATATTCGGAGTATTCCGAATCGATTAAAACTTGCTCCGAGTTGGGCAAGCGGATAACTCCGTGTAATTCGAATGTCTGATTATTCGACGAGCTGCGAGAGGTGAGCGAGAAGAAGCACGTCGAAGTTAACCGTCGAGACCGAAGACCCGTCGGCGCAGACAACCGTATTTTACGCTTTTTGCGCGTTTAAGAAGAATCCGACGAGAAAGCCCCGACCCCCAAAGAGCGAGACGGAGAAGGGCGAAAGAGAGAACTTTTGCCCTCATCCCGAGGTCGCCGCCGGTCGAGAAACCGCCCTGCCGGGGATTCGCGGGGCGGCATGGCAGTCCCTCCCTCGGGAGTCTCCTCTCCCGCGGGATATCTCGCGGAGTAGCGCGAAGACGAATTATGCTGACTTTCGTACCCGACCCGACCCGACGCTGGCCGGCCTTCGCTCGCGAGGAAAAAGCGCCCGTCGAAGAGACCGCGCAAAAAGTGCGCGGCGTGTCGGTGACTTCGCCGACGCGTCCCCCCCACTGTCGCTTTCGTTCGTACGCGAGAGAGGATAATGCCGGATTGGGGCATAAATCTCGCTTTTTTCGATAATTTATTTCGCTTTCCTCTCACGATTGTAAAACAAAGGACAAGAAAAGAGAGGGGCAGAGAAAAGAGGGACGGACGGACGGACGGACGGACGAAGATGAATGCGCGCTACGTGAAAGCTGAGGAGGACCTCGAACAACGTTTACGCGCGACGCACCGTCGCGCATGTTCGTGGACGAACGGTATTCTCTAAAATATATGCGCTCGATCGTTATCTGACCGTGAAAATCTGACCGCGCGGAAGCGATACCGCCACCGGGAATAATTAGCATGAAATTACGCGCGACGTGTGTACGAGACGAGAAACTCGATATTAAATAATCAAGTGATGCTATCGTCGCTATCGAGGTCGCGTTACGAGATTGAAAAAAAAAAAAAAAAAAAAAAAAATATAAAAAAAGGCGTCGGTGGTCTCTCTAGACGGCTAAAAACAACGGCCTGTCCTCTCGACACGACGCGAGAGCAGCCTCTAAAAATATTTATCATCGGCTTTTATGCAGTTACTCTTTCGCGCCGCGCGGCGATCGGCGCGATCCGCACGCACACGCTCGCGACCTTGACACACGCGCACGCAGGAAATGCGATTGGCTTGTCTCGCGATCGATGCCGGCTCGCTAACTCTCCGGGAGATAGATTGAGAAAGAGAGAGAGAGAGAGAGAGAGAGAGAGAGAGAGAGAGAGAGAGAGAGACAGGACGCGACAGACCGCGACTTACGTAATGCATCGGGCAATTACACGAAATGCACATGCACAGACCGACACGTGCGTGCGTGTGTTCATGTGCGTGCGGTTAGAGCCGTTGTCGTTGCACTTGTCATGCGGCAAGGTTGCCGGGCATGTCAATTGGCCACGGGAGTGCCTTAACAGATAGATTAATATCGCGAGGCAAAGTTGGAGTAAGTCTGTAATACGTTGGTAGCCCTCAATCGTGTGAGAATTCTCATATCGAACTCGCGCGATTTTGACGTGGAAACCGTCGAATCGAAAATATCAATTTTAATGCGGATGACTCGAATTTAACGGAGCTTCTACATAATTTCCGATTGACTTCTTATCTAGATACTCCGATCTGACTGATTAATCGTCTAACGAGTCTAACCAGATCTCCCTCGCGCGTCCCGGAGTTCCGCGTTCTACCGGTGCGGCGGTCGCTCGATTGTTCTCGATCGTACAGCAGAATCGATCATCCGTGTCGATCGTGGGTGGATCGCGATACGGCGAGCGCGACTCCCGTGACCGATCGCTAATGTCGAGGTTGAAGTTCAAGGTTACCGCCAAGACTGCGCCCCGGGCTGCGCTAGAGCGGAAAGGCAGATCGATATATGTATACCGGGTGCCGTACGGATTCATAGGCGAGAATCGCGCGATCCGAATCGTGTCGCGACTCGAGCGAGGTAAAACGACGTTTTACGATATTATTCTTGGCGCGTGTACGATGTACAAAATTAGTTTCCAAAAATCCCGAAAAAGAATCTGGATCGCGGAGTGACTTAAATGCGTTACAGATGCAACGAAGTTCACTATCAGTTCGAACGAACGACCTGAGATTCAAGCTCGCAGATAAATGCGAGGGATCTTGTACGTTTTGCGACTTCGCATAATCTTGAGGAAGTGACCGGGTAAGGAATACGCGGATGATCGCGAAAAGGTCACGTATACGAACGGAAGTATCTGAAAATGTCTGAGGGCGCGAGGAGCCAATCTTCTTTATGCATGTGTGAGCGTTGCGCGATTATATTTCTTCGCTCGAGCGTCAGGCGACACAATAAAATAGAGAGCCGATACGCCTTTTCGCGCCATAGCCCAGGAGTGACGTGTTATATGCATTATCAATAGAAGCGATATTTTCCCGAAGCCGGTGATAGGCTCTGACGTAATTAAAAGGCGGCGATGATCGATATAATGTTATTATAAAACCGGGCGAGAAGGCGCGCGCGCGCGAACGGTATATCGTCCTGCGAAACGATCGATCGGCCACGTTAATTCTGGTATCCTGCACAGGTCAACGGCAAAAATATGCCGGTGGTTATAGAGAGGAGTATATTTTATATGCACGGCACGCGCGATAGACGCAATCTCTCTTTCATGCGCCGCCAATGGGCGTGCAGATTTGGCTGCTCGATTGAATCCGCCGGTTTAGCGAGTACCGAGAGAATTATGTTACTGCGAATAATGTATATTACAGTTATAAAACCCTCCTTTGTGAAAATTTTCTAAAACGAATGTAATGTGTGAGACTTTTCTACGTTACGTACCGTATAGCTATTTAAAACGTTGAATTGGATTTTTCAAACAAATTTGTTTCTAAAGTGGCAGAACAAGTCTCTAATAAAAAACGTCTTTGTCTCTATTGATTGTAATTTAGATCGCGACACACACATACGCATATGAATTTTGACTACTTCGCAGAATCGAGCCGCGCAAAAGTGACGCTCCGTTTTCACTCGGACACGTGGAACTATAAGGACGTTGACACGAAAGGGATATCGTCGGCTTTTTTTCCCCTCGGGAAACACGAGGCAGTCGTTATCAATCAGACCCGAGTCGGGTTTTCGTTGTGATACAGTAGAGAATGGATTTTCCGCTGCGGTTTATCCGCCTAAAAACGAAACCGCCATATCGCGATCGGCGTCGGCGGTCGCGATTCGTTTAAATAACGTAAAATGCAAGAACGCGTATAAGTTTGTACTCGCGCGGATGCTGACGAGCAATATACCGTACACTATTACGAGTGTCTAAATGTCGTGACATTTAGGGTCACGCGCTGAAAACGAGGCTTTTACAGAAGACGTACGACGACGACGACGACGACGACGACGACGACGACGACGACGACGACGTTACGTTCGCGATTCGTGCGGCAGTTCGGCTTTGTGCGCGTATGCAACGCGGCGCGCTGTAAATGTCATCTCGAAGCATTGATTTTCCACAATACGAGCCCGCGCGCTGTCTGCATCAGGACAGCTTATTGAATTTTCAACAATTGCGATATGTATAGCGCCCGTAGGAGACGACGCGTATATACGACGGTGCGCGGCGAGAAGTCATCGGGCTATGGTTGTCAAGTAGATTCAGGTATAACACTCACGCACACGCAAAGCCATACACATGTACGCATGTGTCTGACAGATTCGCCAAGTCGTTCGAAAAGCGCAATGATGAAACGACGATGTTGTACGGCACGTGCCGTATATCTATCGCGCGTTTTTTTTAATAAATTTGAAATATAATGTCGATCTCAATATCCAACGGTTTTCTAATTAACTTCTTAACCCTAGATCATTACCATCGGGTCTGGGAGACCCGAGCAAAAACCCTCCGAGTTTGGCCGTACAAAAATTCTCCTTCAATTTAAGTTTTTATATAACTTTTTTTATGGTTCGATAAAATAAAACTCAAGCAGTTAGCTTAAACGGACTTTGGCGTTCTCATTAAAACACAGGGATAGAAAAGTATTAATGTTTGCCTTTGAAATTTTAACGTAACAAGTGCTCTTAGCGGTAACATAGTAGTAACAATTTTATTTTTAATTGTAAGCTCTCAGTAGCCAATTTTTATTCGCGCTTTAAAGTAAAGATGAAATAAATTATATTATAATCTTTTGGACGCTTTCGATTGTTTTAGGAAATAAAGTTGAATATAAATAATCTTTCCATCTCTCTTTCTGTCGTCTCACTGGAGAATGCGAAGACGCAAGGCCAATAAGCGGCGCAAAGTTGAATCTAATGCGCGGATCGCAGACGAATTTAACGCGCGAGGAAAAACGTGTCGAACGGAGTGTAAAATTTCGCGAAGCACGTGCGCGCGCGCGTTTAGCAGCCGCGGCGGGATTCGCGGCGCGATATGCGGCTTCAGAGAAGTCATTGCGCCTGTCGTTACTCCGCACGGGTTCAAGTATAGCACGTGACGACACGCGTTCGGATCATCGAGGCGCGCTCAAAAGCGCGACGGTGACGACTCGCGGCGTTTCTGGCTTCGACGGCTGGTAGCTACTTGGCACGGCGAAATAAACGGCGAGGCTGATATGGCAAGGATTTGAAACGCGCCCCGATGGCCTGCGACGATTATCAGTGGACACGGGAGACTCCGAGCGACGCTGGTATTTAGCCGTATTTTTTTTTTCACCTCCTTTTTATAGACAGTAAAATTCGCGAAAATAATCCACGCCGGCGGCTATACCCGTAATAACTTTAGACAAGTAACAGACCAGCGCCAGTTCGCGTTTCTCTTCTCATCCCTCCGCGAGTTGCCGCCTATATTTTGGTGGCCATCGGCCGATCGTTCCCCGCTGTTAAATTTAGTCGAGGGATTATTTCGAGATTACTTCCGCGTGCCCGCGATGAACGTGCCGTGATCGAAGAAAGAGAGAAAGAGAAAGAGAGACATAGAGACAGAAAGGGTTCACCGTCTCTCGCGTTAAGCCGCGCGTTTCGCGCGCGGCCCGTCGACCCAGGCAAGGCCACCGTACGGCTGTATAGCCGCCGTTTATCGATCTCTTGCGACGCCGTCGAGGGCGGTCACCGCCGCCACCGCCACCGCCACCGCCACCGCCACCACCGCCTCCGTCGCTGCCGCCGTCAAAATGCAGCTTTCGCGCGATCGCTCGCGCGAAGGTCGCGAAAACGTTCCCGAAGGACGGGCCCGGGATATGCACTCTCGCTCTCCCGCAGCTGCCGCGATCGACTCGACTGGCGTGTAAACAGAACGTCGACGGCCGGTGCAGCGGTGCAGGGAAACCCATTGGCACACCGTGGCGACTTGGCGCGCTATCGATCGCGACAACCGACGCGCCTCGTGGCTCCGATATAATCGTACACGTCGGACGCGCCGCGGTTAACCCTTTAAACGCCAGATTACTGACTCGCGCCCGGGGGAACGGTTGCAGATTCACGCGATTCGAAAAGCTCCTCGCGGAGCTAAGAGAAAAGGAGTCGAGCTCGATCTACGAGAGGGTTGAACAGCGACGAAAGATTGCTCTTTGAATAAAAATGTAATTAATGAAAAAAGTGAGACTGTTTTTTCACTTTGACTCTGTTACGTTTGTGTCTTTACCGTCTTCACTCCGATCACCTAATAGTATATCTACTAATATTTCGAGAAATAAGTTACTCGCGACGATTAATCCCGAGTGCTTAGAAATTTTTAATCAAAACTTGGAAGGATCTCTTCGCCAACTGACCTAATCGTTTCTTGATCCTAAACTTGGCAAAAATAAAAGAAGCAATCGTGAAAATTTATCACGATGAGAAATATGAAGAAATAAAATGTGATAAAACTCAGCGCGAGAAAAATTGTAATTTTTTAAAATGACATTCTCATAAGATCTTGATTTATAAATTTATAATTACAATAACAATAACAGAGTAATGCAAAAATTTGATTTACACCGTTCTCTCGAGAATTTGGAAACACATTGACCATGAAATTACAGCGACAGAAATGCGCATTCCACAGAAAGACTTAGCCAAGTTTAGTATCAAGAATTTGCTTGCCGTGTCAACCGCGAACTTCTCTGGCGTGCAGCGACAGAAGGGTTAACCAACTTAACGAAGCCTTCGCCTTGCGGCGTGCATACGCGCCGCGTCGTCAGCGACGAAAATAAGCAACACGAAACGTGCAACGTCCGAGCGAGCGAGCGAGTTCGTGGCCAGCGCGAGATTTGGCAGCGCGAGAAGAACTAGCGCAGAGAGTCCCCGCGCGAGTTTCGAGCCGTGCACATCCGCTCGTCTCTCGCCTCTCGCTTTGCCTCGCCTCGCTCCGTCCGGCACGCTCGCGCGCGGAGCAACAACAAATCGCGTTCGCTGCACCGAGAGAAAGAGAGATGTAGAGAGAGAGAGAGAGTGAGCGATCTTCTCGAATTTCGGGAGCGTGGGCACAAATGCGCGCCCATTCCGGAGGTTTTTCCCACCAGCGTGGCAGCGGCGGCGGCAGTTTCTAACACCATTGCGCTTTTCCCAGACATATTACACACACAGCGTGCATCCACTTTTCCCTCCGATCTTCGAGCCCGAGAGACCTGAAGGCTTCGAGCGCGTGAATTCCCTCACGCGAAACCGATCGTCGAACCCGCCGGAACGCACGCTCAGCGCGCGCGTTCCGTTCTCTCGCCGACGCGCCGCACGAGAACGCGGAAAGTAAACGTCGCGCACTGGACGATGCACTCTCGGAGGAGAGGACGAGGGAGAGAGGAAGAAGAGAAGAGAATCCGTGACGCATCGGACGCGGACGCGCGACCCGGTCACCGGCGCGAGCGAAGGGGCCTACGAGTGAAAAGAGGGAAAGGGGAGAAGAAAGAGGCACGGCGAAGGAACGGGTAAACGAGGAGAAAGGTAAGAATGAGAGGAGAGAGAGAAAAAGAGAAAGAGCGAGGTGAGAGTAAAGTGTGTAGTTACATACGGTATATCGAGGAGAGAGCGAAAGAGAGAAAGAGGGAGGAGATAGAGAGAAAGAGAGAGAAAGAGAAAACGGTGATACCTTTCGCGCGTACCCGAGCGACCCGATTCACCGACTGACTGACTCAATGACTGACTGACTGACTGACTGACTGACTCGGAGATGCACGGCGCTAAAGGCGACTGAGTGCCAGCCGGCCGGTCTGGCTCTCGTTGCATGTGAGCGTGCAGTCTCGGGACGAGAGGGGGAGACTGGGACGGGCGGAGAGTGGCCAGGAGAGTAGAGAGGTCAGAGGAACGGCGAGAGGACGCGAGGAGGAGTCGGCGAACGAGTGAGCGGACGAGGAGGGGGAGCGAAAAGAGGGGCCAGGGGAGAAGGAGTGCAACAAAGTCCCGCCCGGCGGCTAACGCTCCGCTTCTTCCACTTGCACTTTTGTTGCCCGCTATATACGAGGGAGAACGAGAGAGAACGCGAACGAACGAATGCTCGTTCGTTCGGTCGATCGTTCCTCTCGGACGGCCTCGGCAGCTGCGGGATTCTTTATCGATAATTATAATGCGAGAGCATCGCGGTTCTCGATGTCGCGGAAGCCGATTCCGTGCGGTCGTGGTCGCGATCGCGATCGAACGAAATTTCGGCCGGGGGACGAAAGGAGGAGACGGTGGAGGCTCTCATTTTTTGCGAACAATTTAAAGGAAGTTAAAACTTTTGGATAATGGAACATATGGAAAGTTCGCGGCAATTTTTGGAGGCGCGCACGTAATAGAGTCACGCGAGGAGTAATTTCTGCATAAGAGGCGGATATTCCCATTCTCTTCGGGTAACCGCAAAGCAATTTTTGAGAGCATTGAAAGACGGAACTATCGGCTTTTCCTTTCACTGCCGGCGTGTATATGCCGACGCGACTCATTAGACGCAAGACCACGGTGGTTATTATCGCAAACGACGGACGGTCGTAATGACTTTATTGAACGTGACTCGTGCACAGAGATCCCAGCTGACGATCGCGACGAAATAAACAAAATATAAATAAATAAAAAGCCACAGTCGCCGCGACGGAATCCATCGGCTAGAGACTCCAACCGAAGTTCTCCTCTCTCTCTCTCTCTCTCTCTCCTTCTCTCTTTTTACCGAGAAATCGCGACGGATTTACGAGCCAAGTCATTCGCGTTCGTCGTAACTCGTCGGCCGTCGCGAATCGATGAAAACGTGCACCGCGACGTCGACGACGACGGCGGCGGCGGCGGCGTCGGCGTCGACGATGATGGAAACACAACCGCGCCGCTCGAGACCTCGCCAAGTGAGTCTCGCGTGCCGCTGCCGGAGGACGGAGAGGGATGAAAGAATTCGATGGAACGAAAGGCGGGAGAAGGACGGGAGAGAAGGAGACAGTAAAAGAGAAAGATTACCAGACGATGGCGAGAAAGAGAGAGAGAGAGAGAGAGGGACGGACGAAGCGAGCGGAAAGAAGCCACCGATAGAGCTTGTGCCGCCACTGCGAGAAGCTTAGGAGTCAAGTTCTAGTGCACGGCCGAAACGGGAGAGTCGACCGCTTCCCCTCTCTCGGGCTCCCTCTGCCCGTCCTCCCTCCACACCGAGAGGCCGCTCGGTCGGGGGTCCGGGAGTGGAGGAAACACCCGAGAGATGGTGGGAAACAGGGGAAACAACTAGGAAGGGGAGGCAGACGGACGGGAGCCTTGCACGGCGCGCTGTGCAATGTCGAGCGTGCGCGAGCCACCGAAGGCCCTCTCTCTCTCTTTCTCTCCTCTCACTTGCGTGGGGATTCTACCAGGTGTGACCGAAATTTGCGCCGTCGGAGCGAGCGTGCGGGTAATAGGGAATCCGATAAGGGGGGGACGCGCGGGAAGGCGGGAGGAGGATCGCGGGCGAACGCGCAAGCGTGTGTACGCGCGTACTCGTGCACGAGGGGGGCACCACACGCGTGCGTGTGAGGGAACGTTCGATCGGAGTCAGGGAGATGTTTTTCGCCCTCCCCCTTCCTCCGCCTCGCCGCTACCCCCCTCCCGCTCTCACCCTCGGGCGGCGGTAGACGGCCCGGTGAACGTGAACGCGAACGATTAGAGCGTACGCGCGTGCGGATGCGTTTCGCGAAATAATTTTTTGGCGAACGCGCGCCCGCGCGCGCATGATCGCGGACACCGCGCTTTTATCGGGGACGCGTAAGGTCCGCGTCGCGGGGCGAAAAGTTCGGGGCGGATGCGGCGTTACGGGGTAATTTTAGACCGTCGTTGCGAATAGTCTCGGGCGATCGATGAAAATAGCCGAGGAGAGAGATTCGCGTAATGAGATTCGGGGTCGATGCGGGTGAGCATCGCGAAACACGATGGGACTTACTCCTCTCCTCGGGGTACGCGCCTTAAGCCCGTATCAGACTATCGACTGCGAAGACCGACCCGACTGCCGATCGCGACTGCCGACTCACATTTAGCCAATAGACCATGACTGCCGACTCACATCTAGCCAATAGACCATGGTCTATTGGCTAAATGTGAGTCGGCAGTCGCGATCGGCAGTCGGGTCGGTCTTCGCAGTCGATAGTCTGATACGGGCTTTAATCGGCCGAACATCGGCCCGATCGCGGAGCTTTAATCTCGTCGGCGCGCGCTCGATCTGCGCCGTGCGCAATATTTAGATACGCGGGTAACGCGTTATTAGCTACGAGCGTGTGTGCACACGTGCGCGCATACGGGTTACCTATATACCATCGCATCGCGCGCACGGCGGGACGCGACGCGCCGTAGAGATTGCGGTCGCGGACGAAAAAAAAGGGAGGAGTTTTCAAGATCATTGCGCCGCGGCGCCGGCGAGTTGCGAAACGCGATGTTCTATTAGCGGATTATTCGGAAGCGGGATGCGGTCTCGCGCGCCGAGACGGCGCGTATTGCGTATATATATATATATCTCTACGCGGAATAATCTAGGATAAATGTGTGCCGCGTTCCGTCCGATTCGGACTAATTTTCGCTGCAGAAATAAACCGAATGCGCAACTCTCCCCCTTCCCGCGCCTCTTTCTCACGGCCGCCCACGTGCTGCAAAAAGGAAAATTTTATAAATAACCATTTCTTCTCTATAATAACACGCCTGCTTCAGAAATACGGCCATTCATACCGGCACATCCAGACTGAACATAAATAAATTCTTGGAAAAAAAAAGCAACTCGCGCACACACTCGTTCTCGGACATTCTCTTTACGCTCGTACCTTTACAAGAGCAAGTGGCAAATATCCTTTAACATGCAAATGCCGCGCTATCTTCGCCGGATCGTTCATGTTTCTTTAAAATCCCCTGAACATAGTAGTAACAGTTTTACATCTTTACAAAAGCGCGACTGGTTTTCCCGACAATGACTAGAAAAAAAAAAAAAACATGTATGCCCGGGATTTTTTTTCCAGTCGGATGCTTATGCAATTTGCCGTTTTCTTTACAATTCCGATATATGTCCGGTTGTTTACGAAAGCTCGGCAAACATCGATAAGGAGTTCGGCTCTCGCTCGCGCTGTGTTACTTCTGTCTTAACGTTGGAATATTTTCGCGCTCATTCGAAAAGGGAGACGCGCTCGCAGATGTGGACCGCGTCGGCAGCGAGCAACCTGCGCCGCACCTGTTTCGATGCCGTCGATAGGTTCGCCATGGCAACATCCTAGGCACGCCCGCTGTCCTCCCGGCGAGAGAGCCCGTTTTTTTTTAGGAAGCTCCCGAAGCCGCTGCAACGCGCCCGATGGTAACCTGTATTCGCGAGTAAGCGCGCGCACCGGCCCGGCGACGGATTATCTATACGTTATTTGCATAAAAAAACAGTTCGGCGAACCGCCGCGATACGCAGGAAATCGAGATAACCCGTGAGCGTGAGCGAGACTCTCCGAGAACCTCGTACTCGAAACGAGCTTAAGGCTCCTATGGTCTCTGAGCCGAGAACTCTGCGTCGACGGTGGCGACGTTTTGCGTTAAATTTCTTTATTATTCGCTCTGTACTTGTGCTATAACGTTTAACGTATTCGTGAAACTCGTAAAATTGACCGTATGGTAAGATTTGCAAGAAATACATATGTGGAAGGAACATTCTCCACTCCTTCCGATAGTCGAAAACGGCTTGTTTTTCCGTATGTCTAGGCTTCGTTTTATGACTGTTTGTTCATTGTCGAGGGAAAAGGATAGTATCCGGTCAATTTTAGAAGTGTGCTGAAACGATCTATAGTGATTTTTTATTGAAATGTCTTTTTATTTCGGAAAAAATACCGCAACATAAAATAGGTTAATTTCTCGCCTCGATAGCAAAAAATTCAATATGGCCGCGGTGACTACCCAGGAGCCTTAAGGAAGCAGGCAACCGTGGGAATTTCACGAATGAAAAAATTCTCGTTGAGAATATCTATAAGCGTCGAGTCGTCCAAACGAATATCCGAGACAGCATGGACAAATTGTAAATTTAAACTAATTATCGATGTTGATTACTGCATGTTGATTACAGAGAGACATTGACCGCGAGCAAATAATAATCTCTCAACAAATCAGATAACAATATTCGCCGCAGGTTTCCGAGATACGACGCTTCTTCGTAAAAGCGTCCGCGTGACGGTCTCGTATTCGATACGACGAGGCAAGTGCGTGTTATGATACTCCGAAGGCACGCTGATGGGGCCGTGAAGGGTTGAGGAAGTTGGTTCGGTTTTTGCATCGTTCGATGTCGATGGCAGGCCAGTGTGCCTTTGGCCCATATGCCCGGCATAAACCAGCCGACCAACCACACCACGACACATCTACTATACGGCCATCACGCGAGGAAACGCACATCCCGGCATTCAGCCGTCGCCGCCGCCGCCGCCGCCGCCGCCACCACTACCACCGCGCATCATCGGGCACGTTTGTTTGCGCGCGTATACGTGTAAGTTCGCTTGCGAGTGGTCGTCAAGGTTAGCCACCTATACTCGCCGCTTGTGGGCCCCTGCACTCTCCGGTGCATGCGAGCCGTCTTTCCAGCTTTAAAGTTTATTACGTGTTCGCGACGAACATCGGAGCTCTCTGTCGTCGTCGTTGCCGTCGTCGTATGGCTTTATAAAGGCAGACCGTCGCGCGCGAGATTATATATAACGCGTGTATATACACCAGCCAAGTTGTTGTTCCGCGTGCGTCGACCTTGTTTTTACGAAATTCTGGGTCGCCATCTCTCCGCGCCGCGGCGCGCGGCTCCCTTATCTGCCGATACGCGCGGCATTACGCTGATTACGCACGGCACGGCTCGTTATCGCGAGGAGAAATGTTAACGCTCAAGTAGCGAAGGTCAAACTGACTTTCGGTTTATCGTATGCCATTTAATTTAGGCATTGTTCTCCACCTATTACTGGTTTCGTTTAAATTTCGCCCCTGCGGAATGAACCTCAGGACCTTCGTAAGAGTTTCGAATGGATTTTGGATTACGACCGATAATTTTGTCACGAGCGATAACTTTAAAGGGATCAAGAACCGTCCGGAAAATTTAAGAGTTTCAGATTTCTTATATCATGTAATGCATTGCGTTTATAAGATGCGTTTGCAATTTAATTTTATGATATAAATGCAACAAGTTGGTAACTATTAAAGGTATAAGTTTCATTGTGGAACAGATTAATTAGTTAAGATGATTGTGCAGAGATGAAACGTAAGCAGCCTGTGGGGAAATCAATAAATATACATGTACGTACAAACGCAAAACAAGCTTAATATTCCCTCCGACTCCTATATGCGTTATCCCGATGCAGCGCGCGTGATTTTCGGTAGCAGCATCGCGCAGGCCGATTGATGCCGGGATCGTGAACTGCATACGCGAGAAAATGCATGCCGGTTCGCTGCGGGTTTTTTGCGAGCGCAGGCAGAGTAGGACGAGAAAAGGTTAACTGGACTCGCCGATATTCCGTTTACATTCTTCGTCGGGAACTGGTTTTCGCCGGGCGTCGTCGTTGTCGTCTCGCGCGCGCCGTCAATCCTATATACATGGTTCCCTAGAGAGCGAGATCGGCCGAGAAACCGGCGCGAACAAAAGCGAAATCCGGGAATTCCGCACAGAGGCGGACAACGGTCTCCGGGCCGTGCAAAACGCGCTCTGAATGCATCCCGCGTTGCAGCGGCTCGCCTCCTCGCCTCCCTTATGCACTCCCGGGATTCGGATCGATATATTTTCAAATGACAGCGTGCTCTCTCTTCCCGATCGTCGCACGATGAATCACGTCGGTATTAAAATATCATATGGTCGATCTGGATCATCGAGCCCCGCGGGGCTTTCACTCCGTGTTTCTTCCGATACATGGTTTATGCATTACGATACGTGCTATTGAGTGGCGCGTCTCGCTACAAAATGCATAAACGAGTCTTCGCGCCTCGATGCACCGCACCGCCGCGCCGCGCCGTCCGGAAACTCCGCTCCAGGAAAGGACGCGCGACCGAGATCCTTTGTTACCAAGGATTGGTACGGACATCCGGATTTTTCTTTCTTGCGCGTTTTGATCTCGAACAAACTCTCGACTCTCGAGCGAGGCTTTCAGGCGAAAGCATGAAGGAGAACATTATAATTTATCGGTATTCTCTACATAGACCGAGCTCGTAATTCTCAACGAACAAGTTACGTGCCTCGTAGAAATTCGCAATATCACGTAATGAATCGCGCAGATGATGCTGCCGATAGCGTGCAGCGCGAGTTTCTCGCGAGGATCGGCCGCCGCCGAGCAGACGCCTTCGAGCCGAGATCGACGGGGATCGCTCTACTTTTTATCCCGCAGATTTAGACTTCCTGCATTTATGTATACCGCGTCTCGGCCGTTCGCCGTATGCCGTATGCTAGGTCCGAACGCAAAGCAGCGTGGCCGACCGGAATCCCGAAACTACCGAAACGTTACTCGGGGCGACGAAAACGGCGCGGCGCGGCGGCGATGACGATGACGGAGAGGACCGTCGGAAGAAGAAAGAGAGGGAGGGAGGGAGAGAGAAAAAGGTGAGAGCCTGGACGAAGAAGACGGAAGACGAGCGTGGACGAAGCAGCTGTTTCGTCTGGTCTCGCCCATGTACAATGCAAAATTCGGCCTCTAATTCTAAAGCGGTTCGCCAATCAGCCGCGTCATTGTTCGCCCGTTGTGAAAGCTCGCGATTTTTTAGGGGGGGGGGGGCTAATCGTTCCCTGAATCCTAATGAGCGACTTCGGGCGAGGAAAAGAGAGAAAACAAGAAAGGAATTCGCAGAGCGAGAACAACGCCGAAAGGGATATTCAATGGGCTCGAACAGTGGATCGCCACGGTGCCCCCGGGATCCCTCGATGGCACACGGGGGCCCCGACACAAGCGATCGTAATTACACAAATGAGTAATATACGATTGTATTACCGCGAGTCATTAATTCGAGGCGGAAATTCGCACGTTACTCGAGCTATAAGCTGGCTTGAGATGGAATCGACTCGATTAATCCCCCATCAGCAGGGAAACATATACGATCGTGCTGTCGAGAGCCTATGCGTTTATCAGACGCACGATTCCGGGCGTCAGAAACACGTCATCTCGTGCGAAATGGTTTCGAGAATCCACGTACAACACTGATCGCGTTAACGCGACCACGTTATACGACGCATGTAGCTGCCACGCTATAAATAATGCCCATCCACGAGAAGCGACAGAACGGATGATCAATCGGGTGTAGGTGTGGAAAGGAGAGGCGGGCACGAGGGAGGAGAGAAGAGCGAGAAGGGAGATAACGATAGTGCACGCGAGAGGGAAAGAGACAGAAGGAGGGAGAAGGAAAAGGAAGAGGAGGAGGAGGAGGAGGAGGAGGAGGAGGAGGAAAGAGCAGTCAAGGACATTGTACGTGACCACTGCATTGCGACGGCGGATTCTGTCGAGGATCCTGAGATTCCTCAACCGTGCGCTACGGACGCGAAAAGATGCCCGGTTGTCGTCTTTGTATAGGCGATGTATAAATAGTACGTTCACCCGAATCGCTCTCCTCTCGACCGATCCGGAACGTGTGTTTATTTCGCGCCGGGGCGCGCCTCTTTTACGCGACTGCGGATACGAGAGAAATAATATCGCGCACGTGGACCAGCTCTCTCGGCGCGTCCAGCACTCTCTTTTTTAAATTCGGACTAACTTCTGCACGTATCGATTTACGGTCGCTGCGACGGCATTAAACTTGATTGCGCTACAGGCTAGTGTTGTGCGACGCGACACACTTCGGAAAGCCGGGCGCGTCCTCGTTCGTTGATACCTTTGTGTATCTCGTATAGCTTTTATCGGGTACACTCTAATTAATGAAACATTAAAATAAACTGAAAGTAAATGTACAACACGTCGGCACGATAAATTCGGGTGGCGCGTCGACAGGCCGTTTTGTGATGGGAATATCGATTTCCATCGCGATCCAGACGGATGACCCGCATCTAATTACGCAAAACATATGGCTGCGTGTACGGGTACGGGGAGTGTTGTATACTCATTATCGCGAGATGCGACGCACTTGGCAATTTTTAGGCTAAAAATAGCGAAGCGGTTATCTCCGTGCAAGCACGTGCGTTTTTGTATATGCCTCGTGCGTGTTGTCACGATATTATAACATAGTAGGAGGTGTAATCGAAATGCAAACGGCGGTGTAATGAGGCCGAGATAAAGGCCGTCACTCTATTTGCTTGAATCTTCCTTTTTTGAGAGAGAGAGAGAGAGAGAGAGAGAGAGAGAGAGAGAGAGAGAGAGAGAGAGAGAGAGAGAGAGTGAGAGAGAGAAAGCGATAGCCGGTGAAAAATGCGTAATTGCTGACGCTGTAGACGCTTGGCTTTTGTACACACAGTGGTTCAAGGTAATCAAGTCGCACAAAGAGAACGATTTTTTTATCGATGTAACGGTATCCTAATGCGGAATCAATTCATCTTGGGAAAACCTTCCGGACAACAATAAGGTCCGATAGCACCCGTTGAAATTTTGTGCCGAGATCCTTTATGCACTCCTCTGAAACACCGTTTTTCTGAATCGCCGTTCGATAAAGCGTATCCGCGTGGATATCGCATTTTCCGGACGACCGAGAAAGACAACGCGCGCTTTCTTCTCCTCATCTTATCCGGTAGTTTTCCCGACGGGCCACGAAGTGAACCTTGGCCGAGTTAAGGATGGTATATAGTTCGGTAAAGCAGTCGAAGCGCGGGAGAATGTGTATGCGCGATTTCGAGGGAAAAAATTATATCATTCGGCATCCTCGTTTCTCCTGAACGGAATAAATAATGTATCGTTCCAAAACGTGTAAGGACGTGATAAAAATCACCGCAAGCTTGATTCTCTTTTTTTTTCTCTCTCTCTCTAATTTAAATATACGACCCTATACAGCTTTCTGCGCAAGAATTAGAACGAAGATACGGATTTATACGTGGCGAAAGTAGGCGCTATAAACTATTTTGATACGAGAAGCTTATGAAGAAGCGGATTGCGCGCATTTCCTTTTCGCGGGGAGCACAGTAAATTTTTATTAAGCCCACGGTTAATCGCTGCACGTGGTTGCTGATGGAGATGGTATCACGAAAACATGTAAATCACCATAAAAGCAGCTACTTACGTGACGAAGGAGTATAACACGAACGAGCGAGGTAGGACTGGTTCATGATAACCGATACAGATATCGTGGTAACCTCTATTAAGCTGGACCCCCCACCAGCGCAAATCAAGTTCGCACTAGGTCAAAAATTTAGTGCTATTTAGGTGCTAATTAAGTGCCCTAGTCCGAATTTTGGTGCTCGAACCGTTTAGCAGGAAATCGCGTAAAAAATGGGGGGGTCCAGCTTGCCATAAAGCTGGACCCCCCCATATCAGAAAATAGTCCTACAGAGAAGATAAGTACACTATAATTTAGTGCTAATTAAGTGCTAATTAAGTGCTCTAAAAAAACGATAAAATGTTGACAGATTATAACATTTATTTAAATATACCATTATATATTGAACACAGAACCGTCGCGGTCGACACTAACACTTAAAAAGATTGCTGCATGAATATATTCGTTACTAAAATGATCGAAAACATATATTTCCCAAAACTGACTCCATTGCTAACAGTAAAACAATTACAATAATTAACTTAGACCAGCCGTTGGCGCTGAGCACTAAGTTCCGTCATCTGATCGTCTACGAATTAGTTGCTCGCATGATTATAGTATTAAAATAATTCTCAGACATTGTACTTTAAAAGAATATCACGATTCGAATTTAGTGTTAGCAGCTTAGTGTTGAAATTAATTAATTAATCAATACAGCGCGCGCTTCGCGGATAAACTAATTAATTTCAACGCTATACGGCCAGCACTAAATTCAAATCGTGATATTTTCTTAAAGTACAATGTCTCAGGATTATTTTAAGACCATAATCACGCGAGCACCTAATTCTTTGACGATTCTGTAAGGAACCGTAGAGCGGTCCGCGCGCGATCCATGGGTAAATTAATTAATTTCAACGCTATACAGCTAGCACTAAATTCGAATTGTAATATTTTCTTAAAGTACAATGTCTTAGGATTATTTTGGGACGAAAAACACGCGAGCACCTAATTCCTTGACGATTCTGTAACGGATTATAGAGCGCAGCGCGCGCGCTTTATGGATAAATTAATTAATTTCAACGCTATACAGCTAGCACTAAATTCAAATTGTAATATTTTCTTAAAGTACAATATCTCAGGATTATTTTAAGACCATAATCACGCGAGCACCTAATTCTTTGATGATTCTGTAAGGAACTTTAGAGTGCTGCGCGCGCCCTCCATGGATAAATTAATTAATTTCAACGCTATACAGCTAGCACTAAATTTGAATTGTAATATTTTCTTAAAGTACAATGTCTCAGGATTATTTTAAGACCATAATCACGCGAGCACCTAATTTTTTGACGATTCTGTAAGGAACTTTAGAGCGCTGCGCGCGCGTTCCATGGATAAATTAATTAATTTCAACGCTATACAGCTAGCACTAAATTCGAATTGTAATATTTTCTTAAAGTACAATGTCTTAGGATTATTTTGGGACCAAAAACACGCGAGCACCTAATTCTTTGACGATGCAGTAACGAATTGAAGAGTGCTGCGCGCGCGCTCCATGAGTGAATTAATTGATTTCAACCCTTTGCAGCTAGCACTAAATTCGAATTGTAATATTTTCTTAAAGTACAATGTCTTAGGATTATTTTGGGACCAAAAACACGCGAGCACCTAATTCCTTGACGATTCTGTAACGAGTTATAGGGCGCTCCGCGCGCGCTCCATGAGTTAACTAATTGATTTCAACCTTTTGCAGCTAGCACTAAATTCGAATTGTAATATTTTCTTAAAGTACAATGTCTTAGGATTATTTTGGGACCAAAAACACGCGAGCACCTAATTCCTTGACGATTCTGTAACGAATTGAAGAGTGCTGCGCGCGCGCTCCATGGATAAATTAATTAATTTCAACGCTATACAGCTAGCACTAAATTCGAATCGTGATATTTTCTTAAAGTACAATGTCTCAGGATTATTTTAAGACCATAATCACGCGAGCACCTAATTCTTTGACGATTCTGTAAGGAACTTTAGAGCGCTGCGCGCGCGCTCCATGGATAAATTAATTAATTTCAACGCTATACAGCTAGCACTAAATTCGAATTGTAATATTTTCTTAAAGTACAATATCTCAGGATTATTTTAAGACCATAATCACGCGAGCACCTAATTCTTTGACGATTCTGTAACGAATTATAGAGCGCGGCGCGCGCGCTCCATGGATAAATTAATTAATTTCAACGCTATACAGCTAGCACTAAATTCGAATTGTAATATTTTCTTAAAGAACAATGTCTCAGGATTATTTTAAGACCATAATCACGCGAGCACCTAATTCTTTGACGATTCTGTAAGGAACTTTAGAGCACTACGCGCGCGCTCCATGGATAAATTAATTAATTTCAACGCTATACAGCTAGCACTAAATTCGAATTGTAATATTTTCTTAAAGTACAATATCTCAGGATTATTTTAGGACCATAATCACGCGAGCACCTAATTCTTTGACGATTCTGTAAGGAACTTTAGAGCGCAGCGCGCGCGCTCCATGGATAAATTAATTAATTTCAACGCTATACAGCTAGCACTAAATTCGAATTGTAATATTTTCTTAAAGTACAATGTCTCAGGATTATTTTAAGACCATAATCACGCGAGCACCTAATTTTTTGACGATTCTGTAAGGAACTTTAGAGCGCTGCGCGCGCGTTCCATGGATAAATTAATTAATTTCAACGCTATACAGCTAGCACTAAATTCGAATTGTAATATTTTCTTAAAGTACAATGTCTTAGGATTATTTTGGGACCAAAAACACGCGAGCACCTAATTCTTTGACGATGCAGTAACGAATTGAAGAGTGCTGCGCGCGCGCTCCATGAGTGAATTAATTGATTTCAACCCTTTGCAGCTAGCACTAAATTCGAATTGTAATATTTTCTTAAAGTACAATGTCTTAGGATTATTTTGGGACCAAAAACACGCGAGCACCTAATTCCTTGACGATTCTGTAACGAGTTATAGGGCGCTCCGCGCGCGCTCCATGAGTTAACTAATTGATTTCAACCTTTTGCAGCTAGCACTAAATTCGAATTGTAATATTTTCTTAAAGTACAATGTCTTAGGATTATTTTGGGACCAAAAACACGCGAGCACCTAATTCCTTGACGATGCAGTAACGAATTGAAGAGTGCTGCGCGCGCGCTCCATGGATAAATTAATTAATTTCAACGCTATACAGCTAGCACTAAATTTGAATTGTAATATTTTCTTAAAGTACAATATCTCAGGATTATTTTAAGACCATAATCACGCGAGCACCTAATTCTTTGACGATTCTGTAAGGAACTTTAGAGCGCTGCGCGCGCGCTCCATGGATAAATTAATTAATTTCAACGCTATACAGCTAGCACTAAATTCGAATTGTAATATTTTCTTAAAGTACAATATCTCAGGATTATTTTAAGACCATAATCACGCGAGCACCTAATTCTTTGACGATTCTGTAACGAATTATAGAGCGCGGCGCGCGCGCTCCATGGATAAATTAATTAATTTCAACGCTATACAGCTAGCACTAAATTCGAATTGTAATATTTTCTTAAAGTACAATATCTCAGGATTATTTTAAGACCATAATCACGCGAGCACCTAATTCTTTGACGATGCAGTAACGAATTGAAGAGTGCTGCGCGCGCGCTCCATGAGTGAATTAATTGATTTCAACTCTTTGCAGCTAGCACTAAATTCGAATCGTGGTATTTTCTTAAAGTACAATGTCTCAGGATTATTTTAAGACCATAATCACGCAAGCACCTAATTCTTTGACGATTCTGTAACAAACTTTAGAGCGCGGCGTGCACGCTTTGCGGATAAACTAATTAATTTCTACGCTATGCATCGTCAAAGAATTAGGTGCTCGCGTGATTATGGTCTTGAAAAAATCCTGAGACATTGTACTTTAAGAAAATACCACGATTCGAATTTAGTGCTAGCTGCAAAAGGTTGAAATCAATTAATTAACTCATGGAGCGCGCGCGCAGCACTCTTCAATTCGTTACTGCATTGTCAAGGAATTAGGTGCTCGCGTGTTTTTGGTTCCAAAATAATCCTAAGACATTGTACTTTAAGAAAATATTACAATTCGAATTTAGTGCTAGCTGTATAGCGTTGAAATCAATTAATTAACTCATGGAGCGCGCACGCAGCGCTCTAAAGTTCCTTACAGAATCGTCAAAGAATTAGGTGCTCGCGTGATTATGGTCTTAAAATAATCCTGAGACATTGTACTTTAAGAAAATATTACAATTCGAATTTAGTGCTAGCTGTATAGCGTTGAAATTAATTAATTTATCCATAGAGCGCGCGCGCAGCGCTCTAAAGTTCCTTACAGAATCGTCAAAGAATTAGGTGCTCGCGTGATTATGGTCTTAAAATAATCCTGAGACATTGTACTTTAAGAAAATATCACGATTTGAATTTAGTGCTGGCTGTATAGCGTTGAAATTAATTAGTTTATCCGCGAAGCGCGCGCTGTATTGATTAATTAATTAATTTCAACACTAAGCTGCTAACACTAAATTCGAATCGTGATATTCTTTTAAAGTACAATGTCTGAGAATTATTTTAATACTATAATCATGCGAGCAACTAATTCGTAGACGATCAGATGACGGAACTTAGTGCTCAGCGCCAACGGCTGGTCTAAGTTAATTATTGTAATTGTTTTACTGTTAGCAATGAACTCAGATTTGGGAAATATATGTTTTCGATCATTTTAGTAACGAATATATTCATGCAGCAATCTTTTTAAGTGTTAGTGTCGACCGCGACGGTTCTGTGTTCAATATATAATGGTATATTTAAATAAATGTTATAATCTGTCAACATTTTATCGTTTTTTTTAGAGCACTTAATTAGCACTTAATTAGCACTAAATTATAGTGTACTTATCTTCTTTGTAGGACCATTTTCTGATATGGGGGGGTCCAGCTTTATGGCAAGCTGGACCCCCCCATTTTTTACGCGATTTCCTGCTAAACGGTTCGAGCACCAAAATTCGGACTAGGGCACTTAATTAGCACCTAAATAGCACTAAATTTTTGACCTAGTGTGAACTTGATTTGCGCTGGTGGGGGGTCCAGCTTAATACAGATATCGTGGTACTCACCTGCAACAAAACCAAAGGAAACAAATGTTAGTAACAAGCTTGGCGATAAGTAAAAGCGTGCTGCAACGTATAGTTGTTTACGAGCGTAATTCAAAATACACGTATCGCTATTATAATTACATAGCATGTATACGGTATGCATATATATAAAACTAGAGACGTCGAAAAAAGGAATCTAAAAAGATTTCTTTTTCGATGACGATGTGTGAGTGTGTGTTTCAGTATATTTATTCTTATAATTAATTCCCCTTAATGTTCTAGCTTTACACTCGACGCGGATATACGACGTAGAGCTAAAAATATTTGATTATATAGATTCATTTCTGTAATCCATCTTATAGCCGTGTGTCATTTTCCAACAGCGGCATAACTGTCCTCGACAAATCCGAGGATGGTCCTTGCCCTGCTCCTTGCGTCACGCTTACCCGCACTTGACCCAATTTCGGGCACGCGCGCGCGCGCGCGCGCGATTTCCTTTTCGCCTCTCCCGGGCGAAAAAGCGAAGTCTCCCCCTTCCCCCTCGCCTCTCGAGCTACGCCAGAGCAGTTGCACTTGGACTGAAAATTGCATCGCGCGCGACTGGCAGGCTTGGCCTTGACATTCCCGCCGCGTGATCGGTAAATGAAGCTATACGTCACGTAAAACCGCGGCTGGTGGCGTGTAAACGATGAGAGAGGCGACCGATGCTGTCGACGGAGAGCAGCCTCGTAAAGTTCGTCGCCTTCTAAATATATACACGGTGTCTTACTGCTAAGCAACGTGCCGCTATTATTACGTCGGAGCGCGGATCGGTTTTGCCTTCGATTCGCCTCGGGGCACTCCCCCAATTAGCGGGCAAGCGCGAAACGCGCGATACCCCGAGGCGATAAGTAAAGCGAGCATTTACATGGCGCGTATACCCGATTGAATCGACAATCGGTGTTGTCCGGCGAGCGAGGCCGCCGCACCTGAGATCGCGCGCATCGATCGTCGTCCCCGTACACGCTGTTGAACTCGCGCGAGATTGCATCAGCACGGTGAAACCGAATTTTCTCCAGGCGTGTTTTATCACAACGAGAAGTTATCGAGTTCCCCGAGGCACGATCGAATGTCGTTCTTAATTGATTGACGGACATTCGGCGATTCTGGAGCACTCTACGTATACAAATCTTTCGCTTCCGATCTATTTTCGTTACAACGCAAATCCGTCTTGAAATCCAATGTTTATTCGCCATTCGCCATTCGCTGGACGTCTTTCGAAATTAGATTTCGGTTGTTTTTCCACGAAACGATTCGCATAAACGATTTGTATTGTATCGTAATCGACACTTATAAGGTAGGCGTCTCGCTACGTGCTAGTCATGTGACTGTTTGTAGGTTTTCACGTTCAGAAATATATTTCAGGCAATTTTTGCCGAGGGAAAAATAATTTTATGACGTATGGTGTAAAATTTCATACGTGACAAAGTATGTTACTTTTTCCAAATTATGTGATTTTTCTCATTTGACTCCGTTTTGATCAGCTGATCGTGCGAGTCGTCGAGAAAGGATGCAAGTGAGAAAAATACTCTTCGATTGAATTTTGACACGTACCGAGAAAGGGTTTCAAAACGCATGACAGGGGTGTCAATCACTATCCACGTCGGCTAAGAAAGACGAGCCTCATAACCTGCAACTACAGTGATTAGCCAGCGGCGTTGCCAAGTCTTCCCAACTTCACCTCGACCAAAAAATGTCCGCTCGATTACCGCATTTTCACTAAAATGAACTAAAAAATCAGCAGCGAAATCTCCGGTAAACTATATATTTTATGGTTGCATCGGATTCTTCGAAATCTAATGTACAAAAACAATGTTTTTTCTCACTTCATCTAATCGAAAAATGCGAAAATATGTGATTGAAACCGTGATAGAGCCTTCTTTTTCTGGCCGTCTGTATGAAGTAATGCAAAATTTGTGATTTTCGAGATCGATTTTCTAGATTAAATAGTCGGTAAGGAGCCACAGAAAAAAATCGACCGCAAAGCTGATCATATAATTTGATATAAAATCCAAAATCGAAAACTTTATCTAATGCGTGCCCCGACGGAGACGACTACCTTAATGTCAAATAAATTATATAGACGAGTCGCTAAATTCAAATTATCCAAGTTCTCTCTAGTTCTTAAACATTCTCTAAAATAAGCGAGAAACATTTCTTTTATTAATATTACTACTGTTACTTGTGTTATTGTATCATCCAGCCGAGTGCGAGCGCGATAAAAATGTGTTAATATATGTCGACGCTCAACGACGCGGACACACATTCTGCGGGGGCGAGACGTAAATCACGGTGAGAGAGGAAGAAAGGGAGAGCGGGGAGAGAGGCTGAATCGGGCCAATGATGCCAAAGAGAACCTGTTGGATGAAAGCACGAGGGGAATATAGGTCATCCGATCGGGATTTTGCGGGACGACCCACGCTCTTTCTTTATGCACCTCGCATCGCTGAAATTTTTCCGCTCCGGAAACGTCCGGATGACGAAATGCACCTGAGTGCGCCCCAATGCAAGTGCGTTGCATCTCGGAAGACAGCGCTATAAATAGAACGCGGAGGTTACCGCGAGTGAATTGCAAAGCGACGGTTCTGCGACGCGCCGCTCGCGCAATTCTCGACGCAGCTTTTTATTAAAGCAAAGTGCAGTGCTATTTGTTTTGTCTGATCGTAATTTTAGTAAATATACGTCCGTACGAAAAAAAAAACCAATGGAGGATTTATTACACTTGCGTATACACGACGGGAACATACATGGGTAAATTGCAGAATTAATATTGCAAGCGACACCGAGATCGTATCGCGATATTAATCGTATATCACATTCGTATATATAATAGACCGCGGATCATAATTAATCCGGCTACGATGACACGAATGTTGACCATAATTTCTACGACGCCCGAATATACTGATATCGCGTCGCCGCGCGCCGGCCGCGTTATCGGCGCGGGTCATCGTTTTTAGCGCGCGTATGCCGCTGGAACTGCGAGGTCCGCGCGAACGCGCGGGCGAGAATAATGTATTTCTCCATCGGACCGGACGGGGCTGACACCGGGGAATTGTGCAACGCGGATATGCGACGCCCGCAAACGGGAAGCCGGGATATGGGTACGGTACGTACACGCTGGTCAGGGTACGCGAAAGGAGGAGGCAAGTAGGTCAGTAGGTGACTCGTGCTAAACAGTGCACCAGGAGTGTCCCGACATTGACCTATATGTCTACTTCGTATGTGCACCCGCCCGCCCCCTCCCGTGACCCTTCCTCCTCTCTGTCCTTCTCCCGTTCTCTCTCTCTCTCTCTTCTCGCTGCCTCTCTTCCAGCATCCCCTCCAGCGATGCACTTTCCAGCCAATTGCATATAGGGTCTGCTAGTGTGCCGGAGTGCACTTGCCCCACTCTATCCAGACGACACCCCGGCGCCGAACCACCGCCCCCGCTCCTCAACCCTCCCCCTCTCTCCAATCTCCTTTCTCTCTCTCACTCTCTCCCGGGCTGCCAGCGGGCGATGGCGCGATCGATGCCCTACACCGGGTGACGAAACCCGAGGCCAAACGTAAGGCTCTGAAGTACCCTCCCGAGCTTCTTAACGTATCCTCGTATGTATCGCAGGCTAGTCTCTTTTTGTCCCCCCTTTTCCGGTGTGCGCACGTGGTGACCGACTTTTCGTAAACGCGGCCGACGCAGCACCGGGAGAAAAAAAAATCACGGGAGGGTTCTTCGCCGACGTTCGTTCAGAGCAAAGAAGTTCTCTAGGGTCCCTAATACGATAATAAAACTAATCTAATTCTTTACAGCAAGGGAAACGTCTATTGAATCGATATAGCACTCAACCTACCGAGATCGAAAAACGTGAGAATAAGATAGGATAAATGAAATAATCAAAATCACAGAGTATCTCGTCTTATTTAGACGCTTATCAGTTGCGAGCTAAACGCGATCTTCGGATTGGAATGTGAGGCGTTCAGAGGAAAGAATCGTATCGAAGGCTATAGTTAGTAAAATTCGCTTTGGACACGAATTCGTCTATTTAGCGTATTATGAACCTGACCATTCTGGCCCTGATTGCCCCACGCTTTCAATATTGGAACCTCGACCTCGTAGAGACTCCATCCTGATACGATCCCGAGGGCCACCATCCCGGTCCCTCCTAGCTTCTCCGCGGAACAGCTGCAGAGCCGAGCGCGCCCGCGCCACCATCATCGCGATCTCACCTGTCGGTGTTCCGCGCGAGGTGCGTTCATCGTCGTCGCCGACCTTGGGGGGGACAGTGCGATAATAAATCGTTTCGTAACGCAATCTGCGTGCGCGGGTGCGTGGCGCGTCGAGGCACAGTCTTGCGGAAATATAAATGACGCGCCTGGTGGCGCACGCAGGACGAACAGAGACGGGAGAGACGCGAGAGAGGAAACGGGGGGGGGAGAGAGGGAGGAAAGGAAAAGGAAATAAAAATCACAAGAGTCAAAGTTGCGCGAGTCCAATCGACACTCGACGCGTTTTTCTCACGCCCAATGCGGAACGCAGCCTCCCTGTCCTCCTCCTCCCCTAATCCTGCGCGAGGAGTGCGTGCCCTCGAGATAAAGTCAGCAAAGGGAGCATCGCGCCCCCTTCCTCCGCACCCACGCGCGAATTGCGTAACGCGCTCGCACCATTGCGCCGTCGGTCGTGTGGGAAGTCCTGCGTTTTATTCCGCCACGAAACGGTATCGCTATACGGTGGCGTATATGATAAACATCGTATGTTACATGTTCCGACCGTGGTGGTGGCCTTTTGTCGACGCTCTCGACGGCGACGGTAATTATATTAAATGATGCAGTCACGGAGACGTGGTTAATGGCCATAGGGAGAAACATCGTTGAGGCGACATTTTTTTTTACTTTGACGCTACCGCAAATCGAGATGACGGAAGACGTGCAAAAAAATGTGGTTTTCAACACATTACTCGCGATCTCGTATAATTTTGTGAAAATAATAATTATACGGAAAACTTTTAAGCTCGAATTAGATGAGCCTCGTATTAGACAATAATTTTATATATAAAGCACGTTTGTGGATGCGACGTTTTGGTAATAATTTTCCAACTCGCGACACTCGAAGGCAGAAAGAGAAATCAATATATGAAACAAACGGCGAGGAATGGTAATTTCGCCGTTGTTGGCTGGACGTGCGGTCGAGTAGCTGATGGCAGATAAAAAATTTCCGCTGAAAACAAGCTGTAATATCTTCTGCGCGCGGGTCTTTTCCTCTCTCCTCTTTCCTTCCGAAAGAGCAAAGACTATAGTCGAGAATGACGCGCGTTTTAAGAAAAAGTACTCCGTTATACGAATAATACTCCTTTTTACAATCGACCATTTTATCGAGTCCGCTTTACGAGAGTTGCGGCTATATATACATATAGAAAAGAGTCTTGGCGCAACTTCATTATCGTCGGGAACGCACGGCGTCTTTATCGCATTTATCGTATTTAAAAGTTATACACATATTTACTCCGTTGCGCTGGTCATGCACGCGCGGCTCTCGATATTTTTTTTTCCTTTCTTAAGTTCGTCGTGATGCTATTAACGTCGCGAAGTAAATCAAATACGTCACGTCTCGCGACTGATAAAGTCTCGAAGAGCGACTCGGTCAGCTGAAAGCAGTAAAAACCCGGTGTTTCGTAACGCAAAGGTTTCGACACTTGCGTTCGTAAAGAAAAGAACAATTTTAATCAATTGTAATAATTCTTAATTTAAGACTCCCCAATTCCCTAATTCCCCGTTGATGTTCTCCGACCGGAAGCACAGTATATTTTTCCCCGACATCGTCCACGCGCGCCGTGCCGTCATTGTTCCACGATCGACGAGCGATCCGCTCGTGCGTGTTCGTCGCAATTGGCCAAAATTGCGCCCGATCGTGCCGCAATACTAATATCAATTCCGCATCGATCGCCGCGTAAGAAGTCGCGCGTCGCGCGTCGCGCGTCCAACGCGTCGAGGATCCAACAACGGTGAAATTCGCACGAGGCGCGAGACGGTCCTTGAGAGGAGCGTTAATAGAAATCGAAACAGGCGCGAGCACGATCGCGCAACCGCGGGATATCTTAATTGCCTATCCCGCATATACGCACCGCAGCGATGGCGGTCGCGGACATGGCGCGTACAATGGTGCGCCGTTCAATCCCTGTAACTAATAAATTATCGGTACGCGTTTAATTAAGAGCGGGGGGCAACGCGCGCGCGGGGGGGCCCCGTGTAACGTTGCTCCCGGCCAAGGTCGGCCCGCAGCCGTGGCGAAATCATTGGCGAGAACCGGCCGTGCCTCGGATATAATCGCCGCGGCCGGCCGTTTGAAATCGCCGCCGTTCGTGGCAAGACTCTAAAGTCGGGGAAAAGTGGACGACAGAGGCGTAGCGGCGCGTTAAGGAACCCGCACGAAACTTATGATCCTTCTTATGATTCTCGTAAAAGGAGTAAAAAGGAGCAGCGCGCGATCGCGCGCGCTCTTTTATTTCTCCGAGCTTGAACGGATATCCTCGGTCGTATCCCCGTGGCCAGTGCTCGTAATCTGAAAAAGTCATCGAGTCGCTCGATCGCTGGCGGTAATGCCGCTGAATTATTCAGATAATTTGCGGCAAGTAGCGAACAATTACTATATATTTACGTGAATTATTTATAGACAGTTATGCGACGTGTACTTTGTAAAACGCACGACGTTGCACAACATCGTTAATACCGTTAATTGCGATAATAATCGGCCGACAAACGGCATGCGGTATAGGGAACAAAAACGCCGAAGGTCTATTTTTCAAACGATCACTCGTTCGTGCGTAAAACGGCGATTAATTCGATTTCCACGAGCTTCGCGATAACAATTATCCACTTAAAATCCGATTCCCCACTTTTCGGGGCGAAAATTAATGCAATATGAATTATGCGCTTTATCGCGATCGTTACCGAATGCTCATCGGCCTCATCGCGTGCAACGCATATATATGTCGCTTGATATCGGAAAAAACACGCTCCGCTTCCGCGGAGTTATTTTCCCATTGTAACAGACTGAATTGCGCGACGATACGCAGTTTCAAGCGGCAATCGAGTGACGTCACGATTGCGAGGCTAACTTCGACGAGGTGCTCCAAATAAAATGCAATCCACTTTGTTTACCGGGCGATAGGGAATTAATTTTCCCTTTGTCATTTACTTATCAGCCATTTATCGTCGATCGTTGTGTGTTACCGTGTCAGGGACGATAATTTATGTAGCCATTAAACGCGAGCGCGCGTATAGAAGGCGCGCTTTTTCACAGGCCGGCCGACGACGACGGGCAGGCCTAAAAAAAAAAAAAAAGAAAAAAAAACCTGTCAATGACGCGAATGGCAAACGTATTTTCTGCGTGCTAAATAGGTAGCAGTCAGGTTTCTCTTTCATTTTTTATTGCCACGTCGAACGGAACGTACATCTCGCAAAGTGTCGATTATGCATGTCATTAACAATCTCCATATCGACGGATGATCGCGCTAGGAAACACGAACAGCTAAGGAGGCAGATCCAAGCGCGATTCGCACGCGAGAAGAAAACCGCGGGAGGCTTAGCGATGCGTGAACAAATCGCGTCGCGGCCTTCGTTCGTGGCTCGCGCTACACGGAGTAGGTGTGTCCTGTTTCCGCGGTGGGCAACGCCAATGTCACTGGGTCGACCAGGCGCATTCTGCACCACTCGCCTCGCCATGAGAAGACGGCAACAATGCGCCGTGCAACAATTGCGTAACGCGCGCGATTGCATAATTGCGCGCTCCGCTCGAGCACACGGTGCAGCGCTCGGCGCTGCAACGATCAATAAACTCGTCGCGAGTGTGTACGCTCGTATCGCGCGTTTGTACGTACCTATATACGCGTCTATAGAAGCGTGCATCAGACGTCGATTCGTCGCGCCGATTCTCCGTTCGATCGTTAAAAAAAAAAAAAAAAAAAAAAAATCCGAACGGTCTTTCTCGCTGACAGTATACGACTGTGCAAATGTAATAAATTTGACGATTATTTCTCCGCGATTTGTATCTAAAATACACGGAGATGTAATAATTTTTTGCTATATTTTACCCTTAAATTCACTACAAACTTGAGACAACTTGGCAACCAAGGAATTTTCAAAATATACAAAAGACATTTTACAAACAACGTGATAAAAATTATCAAGCAGATTGGTAAATTTTGAAAAATTATTGAAATTTCCTAGATATATTTTGGTAAAATTAATCAAACATATTTTATATTTTAATGTAATAGATATTAATATCTTTCATCATTATATGGTAGACATTAAGACAGAATCGCTCGTATAAAATTTTTGGTGGTATACACGTTGTCCCACAACTATACCACGATTTCAGGGTAAATTTTAAGAGAAAATTCTCTCCGTGTATAGGGGAGCGAGAAAAGCAGCGACTTTTTATCGGCTCGCCCGAAATTTGTTCAAAGCGCGACGGAATGTCTGATGACGCACGAGGCACGTTTTCACTTTCGACGCGTTTACTCACGATTATCGGCATTACGTCGAAAACAAACTAATCGCGTCGAAATTTCTCGCCCACGCACGAGATCTCTCCTCGCCCTTGCCATTCGGGAAAACGCTTGTAACCGCAGGACGTCCTGGCCGTGCGCGATATTGGCAAACCGAATATCTAAATAGCGAATGTGCATGTCGTGCGCCCACGCTCGCGAAATTCTATCGCATTAATTGGCGCGAAATCCGAGCGCGAGCGAACGAGCGAAGAGAAGAGGGAGAGAGGAGGAATATTAAGAAGCATCTCGTCCCGCGTTTCGTTACCAACGACGGTGCATCTGCAATTAGATACGGTGCACGCCGCTTCTTAGAAACGACATACCGCACCTGAGAACTCTCCCGCCTTAATGACGGCTATAACGACGGCCGTTTGCTGGATATTTTTCCATCTTCGCAATCTTGCCGATGACGCGCGCGCGCGCGCGCGCGCGGGAGACGTTGAAAATAGCGAATCGCGGAAACACCTTATGCATTACATCACAATCGTATATTTTCTTCTTTTTTTTCCCCCGAGCGGTTTCTTCGCGACGTGCCCTTTTCGCAATTTTGCATCGCTTCTAGGAAAGCCACGTACGAGCGTGCACCAGGGCCTACTACAGTTTGGCGCAACCGAGATGACGCCAACAGATGTCCGGCTGGCCTGCCATGGCGATCGACCTGCTCGTCGGAGTTCAAACGCTAACGTTGGATCCGAAAAAAAAGAGGAAAAAAAGAAAAAAAAAAGAAAGAAAGAATAAATTCAAAAGACAGGCCAGAACACACAGTTCGCATCAGGCTTGCATAAGTTCCTCGAAAAACGCAATGCTTGAAAATCGATTAATCATTCCCTTCGTTTGATTTTTATACCTGAGATCCGCACGAGTCTTTGAAAAAGTGAAAGATGGCTCGACGTGTTTCGGACACCCTGTATAGCTGGAGAAGTCTAGGATAGCCTGCGGTATAAAACCTTGTTGCACTTTGAGATTTCGCGTCGCGCCTGCTGTGTTAGCTCGCCCTCTCTCTCTCTCTCTCTCCCTTCCTCTCCGCAGAAATCGCGATGCTCGCTTTGGAAGACCCTGAACTACGCTGAACGCTGAAGCAAAGAGTATGGAAGCTAGAAGAATAACAGGAGCAGCGTATAAGGCGTCGTCTGATGCGCTGCATGGTGCAGGAGAACGGCGTTGCGAACGAGAGGAAGCGGGAGCGAGCGAGGGAGGGAGGGAGAAAGAGATCGAAGAAGGAGCGAGGAGGACGAAGAGGGCGAGAGAGAGAGAGAGAGAGAGAGAGAGAGAGAGAAGCGGCGTGGTGGAGGGAGAAGTACACGTAGCAGCGCGGCTCGTCCTTGGACTTATATAACGAGGAAGAGACCAACAGGGAGAGGAGAAAGAGAGAAAGAGAGAGGTGGCTCGCGAAAGAGAACAAAACGCCGCGCGGATGGTGTACGCGGATTAAAAATGAAGGATAAAGGGCGACGCTGGTTGGAACGCGCGCGCCTGCAGTCCTGCGTCGAGGACAAAGGAATCCCGGAATTTTGTGGATCCTCTTAGGATGGCCGGCAGGTCAGAAAACTCAAAGATGCACTTTTGTCGGCGCACACGCCTTTTCCGCTTTCCGTCATCCCTTTTTGGTCGCCCGTGAAAACGCTGACCGCATTTTCGTTTCAACCGCAAAAACCAACCGGCTTCCACGAAATGCCGCATGAATACTTTTTCCATTGAGCAGGTCGAGCTGAATTTTTCGCATCTTCTAATAATCTTTTCTCGACGCGTGTAATATTTTAAGCGACAGGTATATACCAGAAAAGAATGACTCGGTCTTCGATAAACGCATGGCATAAGCGCATGCATTCTTTCGTAAATTCAAAAACGATGATCCCTTCGCGTTTTCTTCTTTCGTTTCTCCGGCAGATTTGGTCGCGCATTAAAATTCACGTGGCACGAACGAGAACGTGTCCCGTCCAATTGACCGCGGATTATCCCACAAGACGGACCGCGCCGTGCTCGAACAGAAGCGCGCGACGTCTTGAAAAGCGAGAGGAAAGCAACGGCGAGGCAACGAAGGCGACGAGGTATGCGAAGGAAAGAGCAGCGCGAAGCGGGAACGAGGCGCGGAGTCGTGGCCGTGATCTCGCGCGGGGACCGGAATGAATGCAGAAAGGTCGTCGGTTGGGTCGCGCACGCCGTCGCCATCCACCGCGCCAAACTTAGAAACGAGACGCGCGCGCTCCCGCGAGCGCGATCTTATACTCCACGCGCGTATATATATTCGCGGCTTCTTATCGCGCTCTTCCCTCTTTTCTTCTAGCCTACCCAAAAAATCACGATATTCGAACCGCTCAAAAACCAAACTGTGTGGTCGTTTGATCACGGAGACGCCCGATTTTATGGGAAAAAAATCCCAAGATCCCCTCGAAATAAATATAAAGAAAGCCAAAAAGAGAGATTACAGACTAATCGTGTTTTAAATTTCCAAAATTGAAAGATTTACGGAGTTGGGTTCAATTTGGTTTTCGAGAGACTTGTTCGTTATTCGCGTGTGAATCTGTATCGCGCCAGATTCGTCGCTGAAACGATCGGTGCGTGAATCGCGGGACCAACGAACAATTAGAGCGAATATGAAACCCACGCATAATCGGATGGTATGATAGATCAATTGTACAAACTCCGGGTCGCGACAAAATTGCACGCCGGATTGCGCAGCGATCGTTTCCGCGCGACGAAACATCAAATTCACGAACGAATCGTTTGATTCGACAGTCTCGATCGCGCGCTAATAACCGCAATTAAATCACCGAAATATCGGATCAACTGCGATTTGTTCGGCTCGAATGAATCGCTCGACGCTTCAGTTTTGTTCATCATCCAAGGCAAGTTTTACTATTTGGTGCTAATTACTTTGAATTTTGTGCGCAGAAAAAAAAGAAGTGTCAAATCAAAACTTATATAATTCGTATACGCAACAATCTATGAATCTTCTAATGAGAATTTCAACTTTATAATTTAACTATACGTATAAAATGACTTTTTACAAGCAAGTTTTCTTCGCTTTTGCATCAATAAATCCCATTTCAAGATTTCCACATTAAAACTAAAAACATCAAATCAAGAATATTCTTTTTTTTTTCTGTGCGGTAACTCCGAAAAATCGTTTGCCAATAAAATATCCGAGACAATTCGGCTCGCAACAGTAACGTGTTATTCGAGCACAGAATGAATAGGAATTCGCGACGACCCCTGCAACCTGCATCTCGATCCGCTCAATCATCCCCCTAAGGGGGGCTTTCGGGCGAAGGCAATATGCAGGACAAAAATATCCGTTCTAACCTTGCGGTCGTTTTTCCCCATGACAGGTTACTCCATCGAGGGCGACAACATTTTCCCCGTCTCGATTCATGATCGAAGGGGACCAACCACCGGGCGTGCACCGGGGGGAGGGAGGGTTGAACGGCGGCGACGACGACGACGACGCGGGAGGGTTAATTCGCGTTGGCTTGAGGTAGGGCGCGCACGAGCGGTCGGCAGGTGTCGCCACGTCGCGACGCGCGACGAAGCGCGGCGAGGTATACAGCGGGGGACGCGCGCGCGGGAGGGGGCGCGAACGGAAAGGGGAAAAGGGGGACGCGCGGGCCGCTGGCCGACGGAGGGGAGGGGAGGGGAGGAGGGGGGAATCGCTCGGTCAGGCGATAATAATTCTCACGTGTGTGCGGCCCGTGCGCGCCGTTGTCAAACGACACCGTGACTCTGATTCGCCGCGCGCGCCGCGCCGGGGCCTCCCTATGTAGGTTAAAGACACGCAGTTACGGCCGCGGCGGCAGTTGCGCAACGCGGAACGCCCGTGCCAGCCGTGCACGATCGCTGGCGAGGCGAGCGAGCGAGCGAGCGGGGAAATGTCGCCGCGCGTCCGTCGTTTTCTCGCCGGCGAGAGAATTGCGCGCGCGGGCGGATCGCCGTCTCGGATTTCTCGTTCGACGGCGTCCGTTCCACCACGTGCCCGTGAGCGATCCGCAGGATGATGCCCTGGAGGCGTAGCGCGCGCGCGCACTCTTTTTTTCTCTCTCTCTCTCTCTCTCTCTCCCTCTCCATCCCGGTCAAGATGCGGACGAGGCGCGCGAGCGAGACGGCGAGAACGCGGGGGAGGAGAGGAAGCGCGAGAGAGAGAGGAAGGAAAGAGGCGGAGGAGAAGAGAGAGAGAGAGGAGGACGACGCGTTGGTACAGTCTTGGCCAAAAGCGCTCCGCGTGACATAGATTCGATCGGCCACGGCGATTTACGCGAGAGCTCGGAGCGGTCGACGGTCCGCCGCGACCTCGACTGCCAGGAGGTCGGCCGTCCCGGAGGGGAGGGGGGGGGGGGTTGGTCGTCGAAACGTCGCGCGGACGCGGACGCGACGACGACCCCGCGCGTCTCTTAACGCGGTCGCTGAACCAGTTCCGTTTCGACCCTGACACTGCCATTGCCCCCCCCGCGGGAGGGGGGGGCAGCGCGTCCGTGTCAAGATTGGCACAATATTGGCCCCGCCGTTTTTTCCCACGCGGGTGTCGTTATCCTCCTCGCGCGCCGGGCGAGACTTACCCCTGTCGGAGGACTCCATCGTCGTCGGCTCCTCGGCGAACGCTGCGCGCTGCGGTCCCGCGGCGGCCTCCTGGGGCACGGGGCTGGTACGCGCGGCGCGGCGGGGATCGTCGCGCTTCCACGGCGCACGTGGAGATAGTCCCGCTCGTGGCTCGCGGCGGCGGCGGCTGCACGGTCGGCGCACGGCTCGAAAATTTTCTCACCGCGGTATAAACATGGCCGGCCCGCGCACGGCCGCACGGCTCCCTGGCCTGTCACGATCCACGATGGGGAGGGGGGGTCGTTGAACCTTATCGCGGGTGCGAGACGGCGTCGCGGTAGGGCACCGGCCGCGCGGACTTCTCTTTCCGGGCCTCTCCGGGGAAAAACGGTGCAGCACCGTGGACTACGGTGGGCGCGACCTAAAAATAGATCACCAATTCGCCGGATTGTTTTGACTAATAATGCGCTTCGCAACCTACTCGCCGGTGGCGCCACTGCGCGGCGAGGGCCCCACCGGCGGCGTCGGCCGGTGCGCGCACTGCGCGCCACCGCGCGCAGTGCGCGCCGCGTCTCCGCGGCGCAACGACGCGCAGGTCGCGCACCTACTACCCCTCTTCTACATATGTATGCATATATAAAGGCGCGCGCGCACATGATCGCTGTCAAACCGGTCGTCAAACGCTGAAAAGTGAGACGGTCGAGACAGTTTCCTTTGGCATTCGGTACGACAATTGCGCCCGCGTTACGCTACGATGTCCGGGAACGACGTGAAGCAGATACTTAGAAAGCTGGACTTCCCTTACTGCGCCAGGGAAGCTCTGTGCAGAATCGGTACGAGTGGTACAGGTTATCTCGACGCCGCTGGTCCGTTTATTTTAGCTGTGCTCTCTGTATCTCGAAAATGTACCGCGACACACTTGTCTTTAATAATTTTACAATCTTAATGTTATTTACAGCGACGTTTAACGTACTAAAATGTATTTATCTGTTTCAATATTGTGCAGCTAAAATGTACAGATCTGCGTTACACATTTTAATATATCACGACTCTCTCTCTCTCTTTCCCTCTTCGAATATTAAATTTTATTTGTTATTCGTTTGTCAAGAGGTACTCTGCTGCAGGCCGGGCAAGCAAGTGGACCTACAAATGGACTTGATATCGGAGTTTGTGTTCGGAGAGGTGGAGAAGCGGAAGAAACGCAACGTGACAACGGCGATACACGAGCTGCAGCTGATAGACTGCACGAGCGACTTCTTCCAGAGCCCAGGCGGCACTCCCGCGGTGCGCAACGCCCTCTTCCTGTCGCTCTTCCCGGCGGACAGTCCCAGATACAAGATCCTAGGTAACCTGGTGTCGTTCGCGATCGCCACCCAAAACAAGGCGGTCCTAAACGCAGCTGGCATTTGGATGCAGCAGTTGGGCTCCACCTCGCCGCAGAGCGTAGGACTGGCGAGGCACGTGCTCAACGACTACTTCGCGCTCACCCCGAGATCCATCGACAAACTGAAGCAGCTACCCGTACTCGCGCCACATTTCACTGCCAACCTGCTGACGGCGATCGGTGAAGTGTACGAGGACAAAGATCCGCCTACCGAGCTGCTCAGATCGGTAGGCGAGTGGATCGACGAAAATCCGAGTTTACCGTTAACACCCCTGATGGACAATCCGGCACTGCCCACCGGTGGGATTCCGATGACCCCGATAACACCTATAGCAGGCTTGTTCAGGTCATTTCCCATTCCGTAACGACTATAACTTTGCGCGAGGATGACGAACAAAAGCATTTAACGTCGAACCATTTTATCTTTTATCCACAGATGGTGCATATTGAGTCCTCTGCGTAATGACGCTACGGAAAGCACGGAGAGTCGGGAAGAGTCGCGAAAATTTTACTCGAAAGTTCAACAGTTACTCATGGACTCGGTGCTGCGACTGAACAACAGCGGTAGCAACAAGCACGCGATCTCGGCGCAACATTTGGCGTCTACTACTCGGTTATTGACGGCGAATCTGCAAAATCGTCCGAACATCGAAAAAGTCTCGCGTGACCTAGCTATGGAACGACTCGCGCAAGCCGTCAGCGCGGCCATGTCTGCGAACTGCATTTACGGAAATAAACGTGCGTATCTTATACGTATACGTACTTGTAAAATGCATTCGCGCGTACATATTGTAATTATATTACCATATTTTTATACGTATCGTTATTAACGTTCGTTTCAGAGGAACTATTAGCCCTTCTGCAACCACTGTCGTATCAGCACTTTTTGATAGAATGGACGTTACAAACTTATGCGACTAAAGCAGCTTGATACGAGCATGACGACGACGACAGCTGACGGCAATGATGACGATGAATTAATTTAATCGACAATATTCTAAACAATTATTGTTTGTACATAAAAAATAAAATCATTAGGCAATTATATTGTATACAACTTGTTTCGTCAAAAAATAAAGATTCCAACGAATTACAACTGATTTTAATAATTTTACAATCGTCCTAGTTATTTACAACATTTAACGTACCTAAAATGGCTTAAACGTCCGTTTTTGTTTCAATTCCTGCAGTCTTTTTTTATCCAGCTCGAACTTTTTGCGCAACTCCGCTAAATCTTAAAGCAAGATCGTACAGATTAGGCGCATTCTAAATAAAAAAAACCATCGCTCTACGAAGAATTTTGTAACAATTGTACCTACTCTGCTTTTTCGTCTCGCGAATTTGGAAGGTATAGAAATTAAGCAGGTGCTTCTTCTTCTTGCGCTGTTCCTCCTCCCGTTGCACCTTGCTGATGGTAGATTCCTTCCTGGTCGGCGCGAATTTCCCTCTTTTCTTTCCACTCGTTACAGTTATCCAGCCTTCGTCCTTCTCTTCCGCGGCTTTCTCTCGTGCGATACGATTCTGTACTTGCTTGTCGTACAGAGTTACATATTCCTCGATGTCGGTTTTCATTAGTCGCTCGTCGTGCAACGTATCATTATACTCCGTACACCATTCTGTTTGAATAGTTAAAAACAGAGACAGAGATATACTTCTCTTTACAGATTATAAGAGATTATACGAAATACTCACTTTCTAATCCTGTGAGGCACACACATTTGTCGCCGTTCAACGTAATCGCGCGATCTTCCGAAAGTTCCATCGCCCTGTCCAGAGAGGACTCCTTCTTGAAAACGATGTATGCAGTTTTAAACCCTTTCGCGTTTGAAAACGTAACGGACCGTACATCGCCGCAGAGATCGGCGAACGCATGTTTCAGACAATCGGTGGTGGCGTACGGCGGTATATTCAGTACAAAAAGAGTTCTGTTTCTGGGACACTCCGGTTCCTGATTTCTCACGGAGTGCTCCTTGAAAAACAGCTGGTGCTTGTCCGAGCTGTCGGCGTCGAAGCGAATCCATAGCGCTGTAATCCGAAATAACCTCTCGTTTAGACGCGATTCGGGATACACGGTATATAACAACGACTCACTTTTGAAGCTTCTCGCACTCTGTTTACTGGCTTTTGTAACCATCTTTCAAGCCTAACCTCACTGACGCGCACGAATCTAAGATCCGTTTAGCTGAATTAATGTACGTACACTCTCTGTATTTAAAGCGAAATGTTATGTTATATGTTTTGGTGGTTCCGTCTAATTTCTACAGGTAGGGAAAACGGAATCTAGGATTACTAAACAACGTTCGACAAACCGAAACCTGCTCCCGTCTCCCGTCCGCGGCTCGACAACGTGCGTCGCAGTGCTATCCGGTATCACGTGACATGGAACAGAAATAGATTATAAATCTGAATACGATTTCGCGCGTATATTTCTAATTTGCAATTATATATCATAAAGGCGTGCAATGAACTGAAAATAAAGGACTCGACTATTCGAAACCAGAAAACTCCGACTTGTAATTATATTCTCTTGATTTTATTATAAACAAATATATAATTAGATTTTTCTGATTTTTGTCATTATTCTATTTCTATTTCATAATTGTATTATTCTTTTAATATTGTACTGTATTATTTTTTAAATAATTATATAATATATCATAACTTATCGGGGGAGAGCAAAATAATCTTTAAATCTGAATGTTGATCTTTTATTTGCTTTCGAGCAATAATTCTTTTAAATTCTATTTTTTTCTATTTTTTTCTCTAAAAACAGTTAATAAAATAGCACGTTATACTACAGCGAGTGCATTTGTTATTTCTTCGTCGTTGTATTGCAAGTAATCAATTCGATCAATCGTGGAGAACGCGACGCGTTGCAAATGCATACTACATGCTGCGCAAGCGACATGCACGCAAATGTCAGGGACACGCGAGCAATTAGCGTACATATATATATATATATATATATATATATATATACTGTACTCAAAAATATTCCTTTTCGTCCTTCATCTACGTTCTTCGACAGATAAAAATTTCGCTCTTCCTCGCTCTAAGATCTGACACATCTACAATTATCCCGTTCTACAAAAAGCGCTGGAGTAATAAACAATCCAAATAATAAAGTAATTATAGAGCAATTAAAGTAAGTTTTTAGCCCTGCTATTATTTTAATTATATTTCCCGCAGACCTGCGGTCGAAACACGTATGGAAAAGGAAACAGAAAAATTAGAGGAAAAACATATAGAAAGTTAGGAACACATAGAAGTAAAGGGGGAATCTATATGATAGCGCGAAATTTCGAGCACGAAAGGGTTGTTCTCCCTTTTTCTTTTTTTTTCCCTCTTTTACAACAGCAATCTCGCGAATGTCGACCCGTTTCGCGTGCGAATAATCAAATCGATATACGAGTCATGGCACCGGGAAATATTGATCAAAGCGGCCGCACGCGGCCGCTGACAGTATGCGTCCGTAACGATTGCGGTAGTTATGTGCGGAGGAACGCTCGTCGCACGAGCGTCGCGCACTCGGAACTCGGTGAAGCTGGTCTTTCTGCTGCTGCTCTTCTCGATCGCGCACCCGCCGTTGCTCCGACACGCCGATGCCAAAATACTCGAGGGCGACCTGATAACACACGAAGTAACTACCAGGATGGAATCGATTTTATGGAACGTGAAATGGAAACGCGCGAGTCGCGCGTTTTAGCGGCGCGGCGTTTCGATCCACGGCTTCGCGCGGGCGGCTCTTGCACGAATCAATATTATTGCGCGTACGTGTACGAGCAAAATCGAGTTTCCACCTAGCGTTAACGAAAAATAACCGAGTGAATTTTTATTGAGCGAGTGCGATTTGAAATAGAGCAGACGAGAGTTAACGTTAAAGTAACAACTCCGGAAGGATAAAGTCCTCGTTCTTTCTTAGTTATTTAAGTATTGTTTTGACAATAAACGTTTGAATATTTTAACATTTTAATGATCCGCAAATCGAAAAGACTGAAAGATTTATAATTGATGTATTTTTAAAATTATTGCGCGTGGTTTTGCAATTAATATTGTCTTGCATATCTTTACAATGGATAGGCAATTGTATTTAGATGTAGGCAATAATGCTGATCGATGCATAAGCCGCTTTTAAATGTTACCGTTTCGTAGAACGAGTTCTAATGACTCATAAAATCGCTCAAAGAAATAACATATGACAAATATCTGAATACCGTGATTTTTTCAGAACTGGGCATTCGTCGCGAGATTCTGTTTTCTAACAGAAAGCGGTACTTTTCGGTATCACTTTGAATTGGGAGGCGAAGAACGCAATCTAAACCTCCTGCTGTACTACGATGGAGCACACCAATGGCCCACCGTCTATCCTTCCAACAAGACATGCCGGGAGAAAGAGAGTATTCTCAACATCCACTACGGTCAAATAATACCGCTGAACACGTCGTGGCTATCGTCGGGATGCGTGGAGGACGACGACGGTGTCCGATGCGACAGCCAGAGGAGATTCATCTCGGCCCGGCCGAGATGGTGGTTCATAGTTTTAGCCGACTGCTCTTCCACGAAAGGCCTGAACGTCACGTACTGGATATCGCTGACCAACGCGGCGCCCGGCGCATTCTGGAAGGAACACTTCTCCGCAGACGAATTCTGCAAGTAATTTGACTTTCACGAAAATCGGCGAGTCTCAGAGTAGCGTTTCCTTAATTGCGCCCGTTTCCGGTTTCCAGACATACTGCCGCTGCTGATACCGATCGCCTGCATGTACCTGATATTCATCGTCCTTGGTTTCCACATAGCGCTGCAACTGCGCTCCAGGAGGCTGCTACATATATCCTACAAACTGTTCGTCGCCTCCTTGGTGTGTCAATTATTAGGGGTGTCGTGCGAGCTTTACAGTTACGTCAATCTTGGTCTGAGAGGAATGCCAGCGATGAACGCATATCTGTTGAGCCAGCTCTCGGAAGCGTGTTCCGAGACCCTGTACACAGTTCTCATGCTGCTGCTCGCTATCGGTTACACAGTTACCAAAAGTGTCCTTACATCGTCGCAAATCCGATGGCTTGCAATATTCATCGGTAGTACTGCCATTTGTCAAATGTCGCTGTATATATATCAGTCTGAGGTATTCGATCCAGGATTGGTGTTATACATTTACGAGTCGCCACCGGGCTACGGTCTAATAGCGCTGAAATTGATCGCCTGGTTCGTGTTTGTCACTCGTTGCTTCAAGACTATCAGAAAATTGAATACGAAGCTCCACTTCTACACTTCGCTACTTCTCTTGGGATCCGTGTGGTTTCTCTTTCACCCATTAACGGTACGCATATATATTAACAATTATTTTTCTTGAAATAATTTTTAATTACACTTAAATTCTACATAATAAATATGCTGTAAAAATAAAACATCCTTTTTTTTTTTATTTTTACAGGTATTAATCAACACTATATTCGTGGACGAATGGGTGAGAGAGAGCATGGCCAAAGGAAGTTCCCTTTTCATTGTCTTCGTGGGTCACATAATGTTTTTATATGTAACTCGACCATCTGTGAACAATAAACGTTTTCCATTTCACATTAGAACATTCCAAGTTGTACCCATAGGTGGTCAAGGGCAGGATCACAGCTACGAGCCTGGTCCTCGAACTGCAGTTACCGCATTTACTATCGCACGGACACCGCTTACTTTAGTCGATCACTACGATAGGCGTAGATAGAAAAAATAGCGAACAGAGACGTGCAACCACAGGTGGAACGCACTATTATTAAAGTGACTATTGAAGAAAAGCAATGGATGGCTAGTGAAAAAAAAAATTTTTGTAATATCGGTATATTTTTTTACTATA